>NC_089504.1:384055787-384655787 GCF_036850995.1 Saccopteryx leptura | reverse complement strand
TAATTTTTGATAAAGGGGCCAACAACACACAATGGAGAAAAGAAAGCCTCTTCAACAAATGGTGTTGGGAAAACTGGAAAGCCACATGCAAAGAATAAAACTCTACTACAATTTGTCCCCTTGTTCTAAAATTAATTCAAAATGGATCAAAGACCTAAATATAAAACCTGAAACAATAAAGTACATAGAAGAAAACATAGGTACTAAACTTATGGACCTTGGTTTTAAAGAGCATTTTATGAATTTGACTCCAAAGGCAAGAGAAGTGAAGGCAAAGATAAATGAATGGGACTACATCAGACTAAGAAGTTTTTGCTCAGCAAGAGAAACTGACAACAAAATAAACAGAAAGCCAACTAAATGGGAAATGATATTTTCAAACAACAGCTCAGATAAGGGCCTAATATCCAAAATATACAAAGAACTCATAAAACTCAACAACAAACAAACAAAAAACCCAATAAAAAAAATGGGAAGAGGACATGAACACACAGTTCTTCCAGGAAGAAATATAAATGGCCAACAGATATATGAAAAGATGCTCATCTTCTTTAGTTATTAGAGAAATGCAAATCAAAACTACAATGACATACCACCTCACACCTGTTAGATTAGCTGTTATCAACAAGACAGGCAATAGCAAGTGTTAAAGAGGCTGTGGAAAAAAGGAACTCTCATCCACTGTTGGTGGAAATGTTAAGTAGCGTAACCATTATGGAAGAAAGTATGGTGGTTCCTCAAAAAACTGAAAATGGAACTACCTATGACCCAGCAATACCTCTACTGGGTATATACCCCCAAAACTCAGAGACATTGACATGTAAAGACATATGTAGCCCCATGTTCATTGCAGCATTGTTCACAGTGGCCAAGACATGGAAACAACCAAAAAGCCCTTCAATAGATGACTGAATTAAGAAGATTTGGTACATATACACTATGGAATACTACTCAGCCATAAGAAACTATGACATCGGATCATTTACAACAAAAAGGATGGATCTTGATAACATTATTCGGAGTGAAATAAGTGAAAACTAAGAACTGCATGATTCCATACATAGATGGGACATAAAAATGAGACTAAGAGACATGGACAAGAGTGTGGTGGTTACGGGGGTGGGGGGAGGAGAGGAAGGGGCACAAAGAAAACCAGATAGAAGGTGATGTAGGACAATCTGACTTTGGGTGATGGGTATGCAACATAATTAAATGAAAAGATATCCTGGAGATGTTTTCTTTGAACGTATGTACTCTGATTTATTTATGTCACTCCATTAAAATTAATAAAAATTCATATTTAAAAAATTAAAAAGAAAAAGAATATTAATCTGCTTCTTAGGCCAAACCCTGCAAAAGGGGCCCCAAGGAAATTCATGATTTGGTTTGGCTTCACTGATTTTGGCTATTGGATTCAAAAAATAGGACAGGAATGCCCTGAACTGGAACTAACAATACATGAGCATAAATGTAAAGGACTTTTAGATACTGGAGCTGATGTATCTGCTATTGCTAAGCTACATTGGCCTCCTTCCTGGCCCACTCATGCAGCAGCCACAGAATTACAAGGTATAGGGCAGAGTAAATCCCCTCAACAAAGTTCTAGTTTTTTACATTGGGAAGATTAAGAAGGTCATTCTGGATTTTTTTAAGCCCTATGTGCTCCATGGCTGGCCAGTTAATTTGTAGGGTAGAGATGTTTTGAAAAATACGGGAGCATTGCTTGTCAGTCCTAATGGTTTAGTCAATATTCAAGTGCTTGATCAGGGATTTTTGCCCACTAAGGGACTAGGGAAAGAACAGCGGGGAATTCTCACCCCCATAGAAGTGGCACCCAATACCAGAAGGTGTTGATTAGGATATCAAAATTTTGCACAGGGGCCTTGGTATCTCCTGCTATCCCAATAATATATTGTGCAGACCTAATTACTTGGAAATCAGATAATCCTGTATAAGTAGACCAATGACCCCTTCGTCAGGAGAAACTTAAGGCAGCTGCTCAATTGGTACAAGAGCAGCTACAGCTTGGGCACATTGAACCTTCTAATAGCCCATGGAATACACTTTCATATTTTGATCTTGTCACCTCCTTGATTATCAAGGGGCATAGGCGACCATTATAGCTTATAGGTTTTGAGCCTCAAAATTATTGTTCCTTTTTTCAAAGGATCAACAACAATGGCTCTGGGAAACTTCCACTAAATGACAAATCGCTTTTGCATATCAATGGACAACTTTATACTGAACCGGTCAATTTAAAATCAGCTCAAAGACTAGAATTATATGCCATTATCATGGCTTTTCAGCATTTGCCATATTCTTCCTTTAATCTATATACAGACAACAAATATTTCCTTATGGTTGTTTTCACTATAAAGACTGCTGTCTTAGGGACAACTGCTGATGAACTATTTCAGCAGTTCTTCCTTCTTCAAGACTTGTATGTCAACATAGAGCTTCATGTTTTATAGGACATACTTGAGCTCACTTCATGCTCCCTGGAGCTTTAGCACAAGGAAATGCCCTTGTTGATCAAGCTACCCAAAAGAAAATTATTTGGAGCAACCATGACAAATTGAACAATTCAGTCTCATATTATTTATCACCAGAATGCTGCAGCCCTTTGTAAACAGCTTCAACTTTCTCGGGAAGCAGCATGGCAGATTGTTAAATCCAAGGGGTCCTATACTACAATCTCTCCCTTCATTTGGAGTTAACACTCAAGGACTCCTACCAGGACAACTTTGGCAAATGGATGTTACTCATATACCTTCATTTGGCAAACGGTCCTATGTCCACGTTACAGTGGATACCTATTCTGGATTTATATACATAGTAACCTCTTCCAGAACAGAGGAGGCTGCTAGGCAGGTTACAGCTCATTGTATGCATTTTTCTATTATTGGATTTTCTAAACTGGTTAAAACTGAAAATGCTCCTGGATATGTAACAAAAGCATTTACTATATTTTGTCAAATTTTTAGAATTACGGGTATTTCTTACAATCTTTAAAGTCAAGGTATTATTAAAGTGTACCCAGCAAATATTTAAGGTCAATTTTAAAAAAAATATAAAAGAGGCAGTCATATCCTGGAACTCCTGCAAATCTACCATATCTTTAAAAAATTTCTTTTGAATGCTGATGAACAGGAGACACCAAATCTTTTTCTCCTGCAAACTTCTACCGTCTTTTATTTGATCCAGCTAATAACACTGTCTTGTCTTTTTCTAAATAGCTCCAGATGTATGAAAAAGGTTTATATAGGCAGATGGGGATCCTCAAACCCCTCAGCGAGATCTTTTGAGCATGGCTTTTAAGATCTATAATGACCAAGAGGCAGAAAATGCCTAAAAGAGATCAGGTGAAATACCAGCTTTTGGCATATGCCCTTAGGCTTCAACACCCTGAAGAGGCCTCATAGGACTCCATATGGGACCTGCTTCAATAGTGAAAAGAAAGGTCATTGAGCTAAAGCATGCCAGGCTTATGTGCCTTTTCTGAGAGGAAAAGGGACACTGGAAGGTAAGCTGCCCTCTCACTCTTCTAAGGCAGGGTTCAGTATCTTCCAGCCCTGCTCCAGCCACCTGTGACCTAACCTTGCCCAGCATACTGGGACTTACCACTGAAAGTTAAAGGTGTCCAGGGCCATTAGTCCCATCTTATCTCACACAAACAAGCCTAGGGTATTTATTCCAAGTAGCAGGTACACTGATCTCATTTCTTACTGACACAAGGACCACTTATTATGTCTTGCCTGAATATTCGGGTTTTTATTCATCACTCAAAGATCTCTGTTGTGGGTGTTGATAGTCCTATTTTCTGCTGCTTTGTTTAGTATGTAGTGTTTCTTATATTCCTCTTGCCTCAATGTCCCATGTATATTTTAAGCTGGGACCTACTTCTAATTTAGAGCTCTTTTTCTACTTTTTGCTAACTTCTGTTACAAATTTACCTCTGCCATCCAGTTTATTGTATCCCAAGGTTCTCCTCACCACCCCAGGGGTGTAAAGCTCCAGGGAAAGGCCTCCTGGGTTCATCTCTTCATTTTGAAGAAAATGGAAGCTCCATCTCCACACATGCTGCAGATGGCTTTTCCAGTTTACCTGAATCATCACCAGCTAGAAGCAGCAGTCATTGGGACTTGGACACGAGCTGCAAAGTGTAGAAATGTGACAACCATGTGGACTTTTTCTGGATTTATTTTCTGGACTCCTGCTTCTTGTGACAGCTCTTAATGAACTGAACTAGGTTTGGGTTGCATTTGCAGGAATGTGGAATGGTGATGGTGTCAACTTGGACTTGTTGAACATGTTAAGGACATTCAAAACAGCAAAGATTCTTTTATAGAGCCTGTATTATTGGCTAAGAATTTGCTTAAAGGCTTTAAGCCCTGTAATATATTAGAATACTTGTTTGGGTATCTGTTAGCACTGGCTATACTAACTTTGTGTTTATTTTGTATTTTTTTTAGTCTGTCTCTGAATTAGCATCTGGGAAACTAGAAAATCAGATGAGTGCAAATCTCAGCACACAAATTAAAAATAAAAAAGGGGGGGGGGGATCTGTTGTAGACCATAAATGGCAAAAAGCCATTGTAGATTCAAGGCTTAGCAAAAGGCTAAGTTCTCCCCCCTCCACCTCCATATTGGCTATGATGCTACATATTTGCACCCACTTCACTTGCTTAAGTTGCTGAAAGCAATTTACATGCCCTTCCTCTTACTCTTTGTTTGTTCAGATGTTGGTTGATTTCACTTATGCATGGTAGGCGGGTTCCTGTTTATGCCTTGGGAGGGTTCCTGTTTTAGCCTCAGATGTGTTACCTTGTATCAAGGACTTCCTTGATTTGCACATGGCTATATAATAAAGCAAACTGGGGCTATGGGGCACTCGAATATTGTCATCAGCATTGAAGAGTCCTCCCAATCCCATCCTTTTTTCTTAATGAATATGTTTTCTTAATTCCACACCATTCTCACTCAAAACCCAGAATTAGGAGCCACACTGGTCTGCGGCATTGACTCCTTTAGGGAACCTGGGTTTCATTTTGCTTTTGTGATACTCCTGACCTCCAGGCCCTAGGAGATGCTCTCCAGAAAAGGTGTGGCCCTGAGGCCTGTCTCCTGCTCATTCCTCTGGTTTAACTCCATGATCTGTTCTACCTTTTTCTATGGGTTCTGTTGCTGAGATGATATGAACTAAATATTAGTTGATTTGGACCTAGACCTTATAAATATAACCTGCATTAGATCTATGGAAGTCTTAACAAATGAACTTGAGCCAGGATAATGAAGATTAGAGAACAGAAAATGAGTTTATAAATCTCATAATGAAAGAAGAGCCCCTAAAATGGGTAGAGTTCTCTCCATAAGAATATTTTATATCAATTTTTATACTAAGAAAAATTGCATAAATGAACAAAACTATCTTAACTACCTCAGAGTCAGGAGAGAGGAAGTACTGTCAGAATCACATTCAAGGGTGAATGAGAACCTGCAGTGTTATGAAGAACACAAGGATCTTGTTCCCAGACTGGGCTGTGTTCTCATGGCAAAGGAGACATAAAAAGCCAAGACATGTGCCCTGGGTGCTGGCGACCTAATAGGAAACCCTCATGACAACAGCAGCGTAGGCATGGCCCTGGCTGGATAGCTCGGTTACTTAGAGCATTGTCCTGATATGCAAAGGCTGTGGGGCTTGATCCCTGGTCAGGGCACATACAAGAGATTGATGTTTCTGTCTCCTTCTCCCTTTTCATTTCTTTTTCTCTAAAATTCAATAATAAAAGAAGTCCATGTGCTAGAAGAATAATGTGAACACATACCAGTAATGAGCGTCGGGGCCAGGTAGAAGTAAACTCAACTATCATATAATCCTGTGATATATGGTAACATCATATTTTCTAGTGTTGTCTGGAGATCATCATTGTTCTGGAAAAATTAATGGCTTACCCCAACATCATAGAGGGGATATGCTCATTCTATGACCTGGGTAGTGATATGGGAAATATTCAATTGCAAAACCAGAGCTCTTCCAGGAGAGCTGGGTTGTGTGAAATGGGCTGCAGATGTGCGTTCTGAGACCAGCAGGCGGCAATGGTGGACTTCACTTCAGAGCTCAGGGTTCTGGGCCAAGCAGGCTAGAAAAATTCTCTACTGGCTCTTGCACACTTGGGCAGGCAGTTTGCTCACTGAAATGTGTGACTTGCCTGCATCTGATGCCCAAGAATCACATGAGCACTCAAATCTGACCCACACATTTGCCCCATATTGTATCTTCTTGCATGAAATCATTTCCTTGGTCTGATTTGCAGGCAAAGATAGATAGAAAATGATGCAATAAAATTAAATCTTGAAGAAACACAACCCACAGTGCTCTGTGAGTAAAAGAGGAGACACCTAAGGAGAGATTTTCCCAGTGGCAACATTAGGCCTCAGCAAGCAGAGCTCTGGGCTCTCTGTCATGGCCCGGGTTCCTCCCCTCCCCTCCTCACTCCCTGCACAGGGAGTTTCCTGTGGTGGAAAGTGAACCGGTATGGGGGAGAAGCATTGCTTTCTCCTTCCACCAGCTGCACACAGTGGGGGCTGTTTCATTAGCTGTGAGGGTGCTCAACCTGCTTCAGGGTCCTGGGCCAGAAGGTGCTGGGGCTGTCGCTGCCATCCTCAATGTCTAGATCTCTCTATATAATTAAATATAGATATCTATAATTATCTAATTATATATTGATATATATAATTATGTACGCATATTATATAGTACTAAATTATAATCAGTACCTACGTTTGTGTGAAGTAAAAACTATACTTATTATATATATAATAGTGTTGACTTATGAATGAACAACAGGGATAAATTCAACAGACAAACCTAAATACATACATGGATAAAACACATGCACATACTAACACTACGTACATACACACATGCACACGTACAATATTCGAGTATGAAGAAGCAAAGTTTCTGCCTCTGTAAATGATGCTAACTCAACTATGCATATGTTATTGTTATTTTTATTATTAGTACTATATAATTTCAATTTGTGAAATCTGACAATGCCGTCTTTTTTTTTTTTCTTTTTTTTTTCTTTTTTTCGAAGTGAGAAGCAAGAGGGGAAGGCAGACAGACTCCCATCATGTGTCTGACCATGACCCACCAGGCATGCCCACCAGGGGTGATGCTCGGCTCCTCTGGGGCATTGCTCCACTGCAATCAAAGCTGTTCTAGTGCCTGAAGCGGAGGCCATGGAGCCATCCTCAGTGCCCAAGCCAACTTTGCTCCAATGGAGTCAGGGTGGAGAAGCAGATGGGCACTTCTTCTATGTGCCCTGGCCAGGAATCGAACCTGAGACTTCCACATGCCAGGCCAACAACCCACCTCTGAGCCAACTGACCAGGGCCAATAATACTGTCTTATTAAATGCTCTTTGTTGGCTCACTTAATTCAGTTTTTGTAACTTGGTTGTAATATGATTTAGCAATGAAAGTTTACAATAAGCAATGGTTAAAAAACTTACACAAACTATGGAATAGAGCAAGTGATCCCCAGGTTATGGTTTATTCCACTTATCAGTGAGATCATGTGGTGTTTGTCATCCTCTGCCCTACTTATTTCTTTTAGTTTATTGTGCCAAAGGTTTACCTATTTTTAGAAATGAAACATATTTATGTATATTTATATATTCACTTACTGATGAATGTTAACTTTGTTTCTCTATCTTGACTGTAGTAAGTAACTCTTCCATGAGCATGGGGGTGCATGTATCATTTTGGGTTACTATTTTCCTCTGGTCCAGATAACTCCCCAGGGGCAGGACAGCTGAATCACAGGGTAGTGTAGTTTAGGAATCAGAAAGTGAGGTTGTGAATAGAGACAGGAACCTGGTGAGCTGCAGAAACCAGCGGGGCTTCCAGAGCTTTGGGCCACAAGGAGGCTCATGCTCTTTGACCAGTAGAAGATGCTGTGGGACTGTCCTAATTTTCTGCACAACTTCTGAGAACCATTCACTTGCTACAGTCCAGGAATCAGGCCTGGTCCCTGTGCTACCAGATGAGGACTCAAGAGCTCCATATCAGGAAGCACCAACTTTGTGTGATCTTAGTAAGTGCTTCCTTCCAATGTCCCCCAAAGGGAGACTGTTGGTCAAATAAATTTGTAATTATGATATATAGGTTTGCTCGCTTATAGTTTTCATTGGGTGTGGGGGACAGGCTGTAAGCAGGCAGGGTTGTTATACCCTAAGCCAGTGGTCCCCAACCTTTTTTGGGCCACGGACCATTTTAATGTCAGAAAATATTTTCATAGACCAGCCTTTAGGATGGGACGGATAAATGCACAAAATAAAATTATACGACTGGCTTAAAAACTGTGGTATTTTTAAATATAATTGTTGAACTTATGAGACAAGTGTCAAGAGTGAGTCTTAGACGGATGTGACAGAGGGAATCTAGTCATTTTTTAAAAATAAAACATCATTCAGACTTAAATATAAATAAAATGGAAATAATATAAGTTATTTATTCTTTCTCTGAGGACCGGTACCAAATGGCCCATGGACCGGTACTGGTCTGTAGCCCAGGGGTTGGTGACCACTGTCCTAAGGCTTAATTTTTTATTTATTTATAATAATTTTATTTTTTTAATGGGGTGACATCAATAAATCAGGATACATATATTCAAAGATAACAAGTCCAGGTTATCTTGTCGTTCAATTATGTTGCATACCCATCACCCAAAGTCAGATTGTCCTCTGTCACCTTCTATCTAGTTTTCTTTGTGCCCCTCCCCCTCCCCCTTTCCCTCTCCCATTCCCCCCTCCCCCCTGTAACCACCACACTCTTATCAATGTCTCTTAGTTTCACTTTTATGTCCCACCTACGTATGGAATAATGCAGTTCCTGGTTTTTTCTGATTTACTTATTTCACTTCGTATCATGTTATCAAGATCCCACCAGTTTGCTGTAAATGTTCCGATGTCATCATTTCTTATGGCTGAGTAGTATTCCATAGTGTATATGTGCCACATCTTCTTTATCCAGTCATCTATTGACGGGCTTTTTGGTTGTTTCCATGTCCTGGCCACTGTGAACAATGCTGCAATAAACATGGGGCTGCATGTGTCTTTATGTATCAATGTTTCTGAGTTTTTGGGGTATATACCCAGTAGAGGGATTGCTGGGTCATAAGGTAGTTCTATTTTCAATTTTTTGAGGAACCACCATACTTTCTTCCATAATGGTTGTACTACTTTACATTCCCACCAACAGTGTATGAGGGTTCCTTTTTCTCCACAGCCTCTCCAACATTTGCTATTACCTGTCTTGCTAATAATAGCTAATCGAACAGGTGTGAGGTGGTATCTCATTGCAGTTTTGATTTGCATTTCTCTAATAGCTAAAGAAGATGAGCATCTTTTCATATATCTGTTGGCCATTTATATTTCTTCCTGGGAGAAGTGTCTGTTCATATCCTCTTCCCATTTTTTTTATTGGATTGTTTGTTTGTTTGTTGTTGAGTTTTATGAGTTCTTTGTATATTTTGGATATTAGGCCCTTATCTGAGCTGTTGTTTGAAAATATCATTTCCCATTTAGTTGGCTTTCTGTTTATTTTGTTATCAATTTCTCTTGCTGAGCAAAAACTTCTTAGTCTGATGTAGTCCCATTCATTAATTTTTGCCTTCACTTCTCTTGCCTGTGGAGTCAAATTCATAAAATGCTCTTTAAAACCCAGGTCCATGAGTTGAGTACCTATGTCTTCTTCTATGTACTTAATTGTTTCAGGTCTTATGTTTAGATCTTTGATCCATTTTGAGTTAATTTTTGTACAGGGGGACAAACTGTAGTCCAGTTTCATTCTTTTGCATGTGGCTTTCCAGTTTTCCCAACACCATTTGTTGAAGAGGTTTTCTTTTCTCCATTGTGTGTTGTTGGCCCCTTTATCAAAAATTATTTGACTATATATATGTGGTTTTATTTCTGGACTTTCTATTCTGTTCCATTGGTCTGAGTGTCTATTTTTCTGCCAATACCATGCTGTTTTGATTGTCGTGGCCCTATAATAGAGTTTGAAGTCAGGTATTGAAATGCCCCCAGCTTCATTCTTTTTCTTTAGGATTGCTTTGGCTATTCGGGGTTTTTTATAGTTCCATATAAATCTGATGATTTTTTGCTCTATTTCTTTAAAAAATGTCATTGGAATTTTGATGTGAATTGCATTAAATTTGTATATTGCTTTGGGTAATATAGCCATCTTGATTATATTTATTCTTCCTAGCCAAGGACAAGGTATATTCTTCCAACTCATTATATCTTTTTCGATTTCCCTTAACAATGGTTTATAGTTTTCATTATATAAGTCCTTTACATTCTTTGTTATGTTTATTCCTAAGTATTTTATTTTTTTTGTTGCAATCCTGAAGGGGGTTATTCTTTTGAGTTCGTTCTCAATTGTTTCATTGTTGGCATATAGAAAGGCTATTGACTTCTGTATGTTAATTTTGTATCCTGCGACCTTACTGTATTGGCTTATTGTTTCTAGTAGTCTTTTTGTGGATTCTTTGGGGTTTTCGATGTATAGGATCATATCATCTGCAAAAAGTGATACCTTTACTTCTTCTTTTCCAATATGGATGCCTTTTATTTCTTTGTCTTGTCTGATTGCTCTGGCTAGAACCTCTAGTACCACATTAAATAAGAGTGGAGAGAGTGGACAACCCTGTCTTGTTCCTGATTTAAGGGGGAAAGCCTTCAGTTTAGTGCCATTTAATATGATGTTAGCTGATGGTTTATCATATATGGCCTTTATCATGTTGAGATATTTTCCTTCTATACCCTTTTGTTGAGAGTCTTAAACATAAAATTGTGTTGTATTTTATCAAAAGCCTTTTCTGCGTCTATTGATAAGATCATGTGGTTTTTGTTCTTTGTTTTGTTGATATGGTGTATTAAGTTAACCGTTTTACGTATGTTGAACCATCCTTGAGATTCTGGGATGAATCCCACTTGATCATGATGTATTATTTTTTTAAAATGTTGTTGTATTCGATTTGCTAGTATTTTGTTTAGTATTTTAGCATCTGTATTCATTAGAGATATTGGTCTGTAGTTTTCTTTTTTTGTGCCATCCTTGCCTGGTTTTGGTATGAGGGTTATGTTGGCCTCATAAAATGTGATTGGAAGTATTGCTTCTTCTTCAATTTTTTGGAAGACTTTCAGTAGAATAGGAACCAAGTCTTCTTTGAATGTTTGATAAAATTCACTGGTATAGCAGTCAGGGCCTGGACTTTTATTTTGGGGGAGGTTTTTAATGGTTTTTTCTATTTCTTCTGTACTAATGGGTCTGTTTAGGCTTTCTGCTTCTTCTTGACTCAGTCTAGGAAGGTTGTATTGTTCTCAGAATTTATCCATTTCTTCTAGGTTGTTGAATTTAGTGGCATAAAGTTTTTCATAGTATTCTACAATAATTCTTCGTATATCTACAGTGTGCGTGGTGATTTCTCCTCTTTCATTTTGGATTTTGTTTATATGAGTTCTTTCTCTTTTTCCCTTGGTAAGTCTTGCCAAGGGTTTGTCAATTTTGTTGATCTTTTCAAAGAACCAGCTTCTTGTTCTATTAATTTTTTCTATAGTTTTTCTGTTCTCTAATTCATTTATTTCTGCTCTGATTTTTATTATTTCCTTTCTTCGGCTGCTTTTGGGTTTTCTTTGTTCTTCTTTTTCTAGTTCCTTAAGGTGTGAAGTTAAGTGGTTCACTTGGGCTCTCTCTTGGTTGTTCATATATGCCTGAAGTGATATGAACTTCCCTCTTATTACTGCTTTTGCTGCATCCCATAGATTCTGATATGTCATATTGTCATTTTCATTAGTCTGTATATATCTTTTGATCTCTGCACTTATTTCTTCTTTGATCCATTCATTTTTTAAAAGTATGTTGTTTAGTTTCCACATTTTTGTGGGATTTTTTTTCCTCTTTTTTTGCAGTTGAATTCTAGTTTCAAGGCTTTATGATCAGAAAATATGCTTGGTACAACTTCTATTTTTCTGAATTTGCTGATGTTGTTTTTGTGGCCCAACATATGGTCAATTCTTGAGAATGATCCATGTACACTGGAGAAAAATGTATACTCTGTCGCTTTGGGATGAAGTGTCCTGTAGATGTCTATCATATCCAGGTGCTCTAGTGTTTTGTTTAAGGCCAGTATGTCTTTGTTGATTCTCTGTTTGGATGACCGATCTAGAGCCATCAGCGGTGTATTGAGGTCTCCAAGTATGATTGTATTTTTGTCAGTTTTTGTTTTAAGGTCAATAAGTAGCTGTCTTATATATTTTGGTGCTCCTTGGTTTGGTGCATATATATTAAGAATTGTTATGTCTTCTTAATTCAGTGTCTCCTTAGCCATTATGAAATGGCCATTTTTGTCTCTGAGTACTTTTGCTGTCTTGTAGTCAGCATTATCAGATATAAGTATTGCTACGCCTGCTTTTTTTTTGGATGTTATTTGCTTGGAGTATTGTTTTCCAGCCTTTCACTTTGAATTTGTTTTTATCCTTGTTACTTAGATGAGTTTCCTGTAGGCAGCATACAGTTGGATTTTCTTTTTTAATCCATTCTGCTACTCTGTGCCTTTTTATTGGTGAGTTTAATCCGTTTACATTTAGTGTAATTATTGACACTTGTGAGTTCCCTATTGCTATTTTATATCTTGCATTCTGTTAGTTTTGTGTCTTGTTTGATCCTTCTCTTTCATTTTTCTATCTTTTGTTTTTATTTGGTTGTATTCCATACATCTTTCCTCTGTTGCTATCTTTTTTATCTCATGTGCTTCTGTGGTGGTTTTTTCAATGGTGGTTACCTTTGAGTAATGAAAAGGGTCCCTACCCTGTTCATTGTAGCAAACTATTTTGTGAGTACTTTTGCACTCCATCATCCTTTGCTACTTTTAATCTCCATCTTCTCCCCCTCTTTCTTTTTGTTGTTGTCACAGTTTAAATTTGGTTTTATTGTGTTCTTCTTGGAGCTTTTACTTGTGGCTCTGTTTTTTTTTGTTCTTTGTATCTGATTGGAGAACCCCCTTTAGTAATTCCTGGAGTGGGGGTTTTCTGATGATAAATTCCCTCATCTTTTCTGTATCTGTGAATGTTTTTATTTCTCCTTCATATTTGAAGGATAGCTTTGATGGGTATTGTATTCGTGGCTGAAAGTTCCTCTCTTTCAGGACTTTAAATATTTGGGTTCACTCTCTTCTAGCTTGTAGAGTTTCTGCTGAGAAATCTGATGATAATCTAATGGGCCTTCCTTTATATGTTGTATTCTTCTTTTCCCTGGCTGCCTTGAGAATTTTTTCTTTGCTGTTGGTTTGTGTCAATTTCATTATGATATGCCTTGGAGTAGGTTTGTTGGGGTTAAGAAAACTCGGAGTTCTGTTTGCTTCTTGAACTTGAGGCTTTAGTTCTTTCCACAGGCTTGGGAAGTTCTCATCTATTATTTGTTTGAGTATGTTCTCCATTCCATTTTCTCTCTCTTCTCCCTCTGATATACCTATTATTCTTATGTTATTCTTTTTGATGGAGTCAGATAATTCTTGTAGGGCTATCTCATTTTTTTTAATTTTTGAGTCTCTTTCTTCTTCTCTCTGTTGTGCCTCAAGTTGCTTGTCTTCTATTTCACTAATCCTCTCTTCTCTCTGGCCTGTTCTATTAGCTAATCTTGTTACTTCATTTTTCAGCTCGTGAATTGAGTTTTTCATATCTGTTTGATTTGTTTTTATAGTTTCAATTTTCTTGGACATATATTCTTTGTGTTCATTGAGTTGTTTTCTGAGCTCCCTAAATTGCCTTTCTGTGTTTTCTTGTATATCTCGGAGGATTTTTAGGATTTCTATCTTGAATTCTTTGTCATTTAGCTCCAAGGTTTCCAATATATTAAAGTTTTTCTCCATAGATTTTTCCTCATCTAGCTGTGTTACCTCTCTTTCTTTTGTATCCATGATATTCGATTTTCTCTTCCTTAATGGCTTCTGAGGGTGGTTTTGTTGATAGTATTGAGATTTAATAAAGAATAAAGAGTTAAAAAAATAAAAAATCGAAAAGAGTTGTTTTTTTTTAAAAAAAATTAATAATGAAATAAAGAAAAATAAAATAAAATAAAAATTTTAAAAAAAGGAAATTATTCCCCCCCTCCTTTTTTCCTCTTCTCTCCTCTCCCCACTTTCTTGAGAAAATCTTGTGGTGAACTGTGAATTATAACAAACAATGCCTGTAATGGAGGGCCTGAATTGGGGAAAAGTAAAAAAAGGGGCAAAAAAAAAGAAAAAAGAAGGGGGTATGGACCCACAAAAAGCAAATAAGGAAAAAATTTGGGTCAAGAATAAAATGATTTGCTTTTAGGTGTTGGTTGACTAAGAGTTATGATGAGAGGAATAGGAGGAAAACAGAAAAATGGGGGGACAAATTAAAAAATTACTATTGTATTTAGTGGAACAAGAACTAGATAAAATGGAGAGCCAGGGATGGGAGCACTGCTAGTGAGTTAAAATTAAGGCTTAATTTTAAGACTACGTCTTTCCCACCCTAAATGACTTTGTATCAGAGACTTCCTTGTTTGTATATTGGATTAAAAGGTTTGATTTCTGCACTATAAAGTGGGGCAGACCGGGAGCTTGCTCTCTCTCACTTCCTGAGATTAACATTAGAGAAAGGAGAACAGAGAAAGGCTATGTGGAGGAGAGGAGAAGTAGCCAAGATGGCAGAGAGCTGAAGGAGAAACCAGTTTGTGCAGAGTTTGTGAAGAGACAAAGAGATGGGAAACAGAGGTGAAAAAGGCTAGTGAGCTAGAAACCTTTGATTCTGGGAAACTCAGATAAGTCGGTGGCTTTGGGAGCCCTGAATGGAAAGGGAAGTGTCTTCTCTCTGTGTGTATTGCTTGCCTGCCAGGTGCAAGCTACAATTAAAGCTGATGGCCACCAGTTTTTGACTCCATTGTTTCATTACTGTCTGTCTGAATCTAACGCAAACCTGCATGGACCAGGCAGCTATGATGTTGGCCGCAGCTATTGGCTTTATAGAGACACAGACATGTTCCTTCCCAGTCTAGTATGTGAGCTGAGCTCAGCCACAGGGCTCAGGAAGGGGCTAGGCCGGTGGTTACTGAGGGATACACACTTGCATGGACAGCCCTTCCTCTGGCAGAAGGGGGAGAAGAAAAGGAAGCCTGGGGCAGCCCAGCCCCACTGTGGGCTCAGGGCTATGAGCACCATGGCCTGGACCCCTCTCCTTCTCGTGCGCCTCTCTCACTGCACAGGTGGGTCTAAGATTTTAGGACACTGGGGAACACCCAACATCACTTCTATCTTACTGAGAAAGTTGAGAAAGTAGGTTCTTGAACCATCATCCATGAGTGTCTGTGTTTGCAGGTTCCCAGTCCCAGCCTGTGCTGACTCAGCCACCCTCCTTCTCTGCATCTCCTGGAGCATCAGCCAGACTCACCTGCACTCTGAGCAGTGGCTTCAGTATTAGTGAATACCACATATTCTGGTTCCAGTAGATTCCAGGGAGCCTTCCTCGGTATCTCCTGAGGTTCAAGTCAGATTCAGATAAATACCAGGTCTCCGGGGTCCCCAGCCACTTCTCTGGAACCAAAGACACCTCAGCGAATGCGGGGCTCCTGCTCATCTCTGGGCTTCAGCCTGAGGACGAGGTGGACTATTACTATAATATATGGGATGATGACAGTAAAAGTCACACAGTGCTCCAGAGTCACGGGGAAGTGAGACTAAAACCTCACTGTGCTCTCCTTGCCTGGGGCTGTCAACCTTGTTCTGCCTGGGGCCAAGTTTAACTCAGGGTGACATCTGTTCTGGGCAACTCCTTCACTTGTACCCGTGGATGTACAAATGTCTTCTCATTTCCTTCATCAAAATGTCCGTTTATTTATTGCTAAAAGGCTTCTATCACAGGACAGAGGATGGCTGTGACTCTGGAAGCTGGGACCTGCTCCTAGACCCCCAAAGGTCTAGAGCCAGGAAGCATGTCAAGGATCAGGGTCCCACTCTGCCCCATGAGGAGCAGGGAGGTCGGAGTGTGGAGCCACGTGCTGTACTTGCTCCTCCCAAGTCCATATCAGACACTGCTCCACCTGCTCTCCCTCCGCCCTCTAGGACGCCTTCCTCCTGCACCTGGGTCACAGCTTGGGAATTCTGCTGTCATTGCCTTCCTGTTTGGGACACTTTCCTTCCTGGATCTGACCTCAGAATGGTTGCCAGATAGAGGGGTGTGGGGTGGGGAACTGTGTGAACAGAAGAGAATGGATTGAGAAGTGCAGATTGTTGGTTAAGGGAAGAGTCACAGAGATGTAAAGTATTGCCTAGGAAATGCAGACAATTGTGCTGTACCATGTGTGGTGCCAGGTGGGTCCTGGAAATATTAGGATGACATTTGTAAAGTATATGATTGTCTAGCCACCATGCTGTGCACCTAAAAGTAATACAATGTAATATGGAAAGTAAAATGTAATTTAAAAAATAAGAAACATTCTATGTTGTCATTATTAGAGTTATTTGTGAACAACGTGAAACACACTCCACCACCACATTAACAATTTATTTATTTGTATGTATTCCCTTTCTACTCTTATGTAGATGCAAATAAAGTTTCAAAACTGCAAACTTTGGACCTATTTCACCTCATTAGCATGTAATGTGCAGGACACTATAAAATTCTCATATTTTATGAAGTTGATAAACTTAATTACAGAATAAATATGGCCCTTTCTCTTGACTGGTTAGTTTTAGGTTTTTAAGAAAAATTTCCAGACTTAAGATTACAGAGTCCAACAATCTCTTTGTCTAAAAAATATTGTAATGGAGGGCTATTATTTTTATTATTATCTTTTCTAAAATACAGTGACTAAATTAAACTGTCATCAGAAACATAAGTACACATTGGTGTCAACCCATTTTGCCAGCATGTATTTCTAATATCAAAATATTATTAATTATATAATTAGTACTTGCAAAGTTTACAAAATTAAGAAAATATATAGCTATTTGAAATGATTCCATTAATAGTGAGATTAAACCTTCTCAAATACTTCAAAATTATTTTCTGAGTTGATAACTTCTGTCTGTTTGCCCAGTGAGGTCTTTGTCTTTCTGTGAAGAATTGAAATGCTCATTTAAATATTACATTCTATCTGCTGTATTTTACATAATTATTTTTAGTTACTTAATTTTTGTATATTTCAGCCTATTTTTATAATGTAGGCATAAGCAGAATAAGTTTGTAATTGAATTGCAAAGATTGTCTTTTTAATGTTCTACATCATAACTGTTTAAATGTAAAAATCTTAAAAAAGAAAATCTTGTGAAGTAATGAAAATATTCTTGTCATTTCTTCCCAAATATTCAGAGAACAAGAAAGTTGTGCAGTCCTTCAAATCCAAGGCCAAGTATGAAGGCAGAGGGGACATTGGCAGTTTTTCCTGGTGAAGGAACCTAATTCTGGATTGCTGGAGAATATTCCAGTAGTAAATGTACTACTATGGGCTCGTTCGCTAAGCAATTTGTTTGCTTAGCAGAAATCTACTTGGTTATAACTTTTTTAAATTAAATTTAATGCAGTGACATTGATAAATCAGGGTACATATGTTGAGAGAAAACATCTCCAGGTTATTTTGACATTTGATTATACTGTATACCCCTCACCCAAAGTCAAATTGTCTTCCTTCACCTTCTATCTGGTTTTCTTTGTGCCCCTCCCCAACCCCTACCCCTTCTCTTTCTTTCCCGCCCCATCCCCCCCCCACATCTCCCTCCCCGTTATCACATTCTTGTCCCTGTCTCTGACATTTTTATGTCCCATCTATGTATAGATTCATATAGTTCTTAGTTTTTTCTGATTTACTTTTTTCACTCCGTAGAATGTTATCAAGGTCCATCCATGTTATTGTAAATGATCCAATGTCATCATTTCCTATGACTGAGTAGTATTCCATGGTATATATGTACCAAAGCTTTTTAATCCACTCATCCTCTGAAGGACAATTGGGCTGTTTCCAGATCTTCACTATTGTGAACAATGCCGCCATAAACATGGGGGTGCATTTCTACTTCTGGAACAGTTCTATGGTGTTCTTGGGGTATATTCCTAAAAGTGGGATAGCTGGGTCTAAAGGCAGTTCAATTTTTAATTTTTTGAAGAATCTCCATACTGTTTTCCACAGAGGCTGCACCAGACTGCATACCCACCAGTAGTGGAGGAGGGTTCCCTTTTCTCCACATCCTCGCCAGCACTTATTCTGTGTTGTTTTGTTGATGAGCGCCATTCTGACTGGTGTGAGGTGATATCTCATTGTGGTTTTAATTTGCATTTCTCTAATAATTAGTGATGTTGAGCATTTTTTCATATGCCTATTGGCCATCTGTATGTCCTCTTTGGAGAAGTGTCTATTCATTTCTTTTTCCCATTTTTTTTTTTTTGTATTTTTCTGAAGCTGGAAATGGGGAGGCAGTCAGACAGACTCCTGCATGCGCCTGACTGGGATCCACCCTGCACGCCCACCAGGGGGCGATGCTCTGCCCATCCGGGGCATCGCTCTGTTGCGACCAGAGCCACTCTAGTGCCTGGAGCAGAGGCCAAGGAGCCATCCTCAGCGCCCGGGCCATCTTTTGCTCCAATGGAGCCTCGACTGCGAGAAGGGAAGAGAGAGACGGAGAGGAAGGAGAGGGGGAGGGGTGGAGAAGCAGATGGGCGCCTCTCCTGTGTGCCCTGGCTGGGAATCGAACCCAGTACTTCCACACACCAGGCCGACGCTCTACCACTGAGCCAACTGGCCAGTGCCTCTTTTTGCCATTTTTTGATTGGATTGTTTGTATTTCTGATGTTGAGATTTACAAGTTCTTTATAAATTTTGGTTATTAACCCTTTATCAGATGTATTGTCAAATATGTTCTCCCATTGTGTAGTTTGTCTTTTCATTCTGTTCTTATTGTCTTTAGCTGTGCAAAAGCTTTTTAGTTTGATATAGTCCCATTTGTTTATCCTGTCTTTTATTTCCTTGCCCCTGGAGATAAATCAGCAAATATATTGTTGCGAGAGATGTCAGAGAGCTTACTGCCTATGTTTTCTTCTAAGATGCTTGTGGTTTTACGGCTTACATTTAAGTCTTTTATCCATTTTGAGTTTATTTTTGTGAATAGTGTAAGTTGGTGGTCTAGTTTCATTTTTTTGCAAGTAGCTGTCCAATTTTCCCAACACCATTTGTTAAAGAGGCTGTCTTTACTCCATTGTATTTCCTTACCTCCTTTGTCAAATATCAGTTGTCCATAGACCTGTGGGTTTATTTCTGGGTTCTCAGTTCTGATCCATTGATCTATATGCCTGTTCTTATGCCAGTACCAGGCTGTTTTGAGTACAATGGCCTTGTAGTATAACTTGATAACCGGAAGTGTGATACCTCCCACTTTATTCTTCTTTTTTAAGATTTTTGAGGCTATTCGTGTTCTTTTTTGGTTCCATATAAATTTTTGGAATACGTGATCTATATCTTTGAAGTATATTATTGGTATTTTAATTGGTATTGCATTGAATTTATAGATTGCTTTGGGTAATATAGACATTTTAATGAAGTTTATTCTTCCTAACCATGAGCAGGGTATGTGCTTCCACTTGTTTATATCTTCCTTGATTTTTTAAATCAATGTTTTATAATTTTCTGAAAACAAGTCTTTAGTCTCCTTGGTTAAATTTACTCCTAGGTACTTTATTTTTTTGGTTGTAATAGTGAAGGAGATTGTTTCTTTAATTTCTCTTTCTGATTGTTCATTGTTGGCATATAAAAATGCCTCTAATTTCTAAGTATTAATTTTATATCCTGCCACTTTGCTGAATTCATTTATCAGGTCCAGTAGTTTTTTGACTGAGACTTTAGGGCAGGGATCCCCAAACTTTTTACACAGGGGGCCAGTTCACTGCCTCAGACTGTTGGAGGGCCAGATTATAAAAAAAAACTATGAACAAATCCCTATGCACACTGCACATATCTTATTTTAAACTAAAAAAAAAAAGAAAAAAACACAAAACGGGAACATATACAATATATAAAATAAAGAACAAGTAAATTTATTTTTGTTTTTTTGTTTGTTTGTTTTTTTGTATTTTTCTGAAGTTGGAAACGGGGAGAGACAGTCAGACAGACTCCCGCATGTGCCCGACCGGGATCCACCTGGCACGCCCACCAGGGGCGACGCCCTGCCCACCGGGGGCGATGCTCTGCCCCTCCGGGGCGCTGCTCCGCTGCGACCAGAGCCACTCCAGCACCTGGGGCAGAGGACAAGGAGCCATCCCCAGCGCCCAGGCCATCCCCGCTCCAATGGAGCCCCGGCTGCGGGAGGGGAAGAGAGAGACAGAGAGGAAGGAGGGGATGGGGGTGGAGAAGCAAATGGGCACCTCCCCCATGCACCCTGGCCGGGAATCAAACCCCGGTCCCCCGCACGCCAGGCCGACGCCCCACCGCTGAGCCAACCAGCCAGGGCCTAGAACAAGTAAATTTAAATCAACAAACTGACCACCAATGAAAGAGGTGCCCCTTCTGGAAGTGCGGCGGGGCCGGATAAATGGCCTCAGGGGGCCGCATGTGGCTCGCAGGCCGTAGTTTGGGGACCCCTGCTTTAGGGTTTCCTATATACAATATCATATCATCTGCAAATAATGATAGTTTTACATCTTCTTTTCCATCTTGAATGCCTTTTATTTCTTCTTCTTGTCTAATTGCTGTGGGTAGGACTTCCAGGACTATGTTGAATAAAAATGGTGAAAGGGGGCACCCCTGCCTTGTTCCTGATCTTAAGGGTATTGCTTTTAATTTTTGCCCATTAAGTATGATGTTGGCTGTGGGTTTGTCATAGATGGCCTTTATCATGTTGAGGTGTGTTCCCTGTATTCCCACTCTGCTGAGAGTTTTGATTATGAACGGATGCTGAATTTTATCAAATGATTTTTCTGCATCTATTTCTGCATCTTCCTTCTGTTTATGTGATGAATCACATTGATTTGTGGATATTGTACCAGCCTTGTCTCCTCAGAATAAATCCCACTTGATCATAGTGTATGATTTTTTCATATATTGTTGGATCTGGTTTGCTAATGTTTTGTTGAGGATTTTAGCATCTATATTCATCAAGGATATTGGCCTCTAGTTTCTTTCTTTGTGTTGTCTTTGCCTGGTTTTGGAATCAGTATTATGCTTGCCTCATAAATGGAGCTTGGAAGTCTTCCTTCCTCTTGAATTTTTTTTTTTTTCTGAAGCTGGAATCGGGGAGAGACAGTCAGACAGATTCCTGCATGCACCCGACCGGGATCCACCCGGCACGCCCACCAGGGGCGACACTCTGCCCACCAGGGGGCGATGCTCTGCCCCTCTGGGGCGTCACTCTGCCGTGACCAGAGCCACTCTAGTGCCTGGGGCAGAGGCCAAGGAGCCATCCCCAGCGCCCGGGACATCTTTGCTCCAATGGAGCCTTGGCTGCGGGAGGGGAAGAGAGAGACAGAGAGGAAGGAGGGGGGGTTGAGAAGCAAATGGGCGCTTCTCCTATGTGCCCTGGCCAGGAATCGAACCCAGGTCCCCCGCACGCCAGGCCAATGCTCTACCGCTGAGTCAACCGGCCAGGGCCCCTCTTGAATTTTTTGAAATAGCTTGAGAAGCATAGGAGTTAGTTCTTCTTTGAGTATTTGGTAGAATTCACTTGTGAAGCCATCAGGCCCCGGACTTTTCTTTGTTGGGAGTTTTTTGATAACTGTTTGGATCTCATTTGGTGAAATCAGTCTGTTTAGGTTTTCTGATTCTTCCAGATTGATGTTTGGAAAATTGTATGTTTCAAGAAATTTGTGCATTTTCTCTAGATTGTCTAGTTTTTTTGGCATACAGTTCTTCATAGTATATTCTTGCAATATTTTGTATTTCTGTTGTGTCAGTTGTTATTTATCCACTCTCATTTCTAATTTTATTTATTTGAGTCCTCTCTCATTTTTTCTTGGTGAGTCTAGTTAAAGGTTCTTTGATCTTACTTACCTTTTCAAAGAATTAGCTCTTATTTTCATTGATCCTCTGTATTTTTTCTTTAGCCTCTATGTCATTTATTTCTGCTCTGATCTTTATTATTTCCTTCCTTCTACTACATTTGGGCTTTACTTGCTGCTTTTTTTTCTAGTTCTTTTAGGTGCAGGGTTAGGTTGTTTATTTGAGCTTTTTCTAGTTTCTTCAAGTGTGCCTGTAGTGCTATGTACTTCCTTCTCAGTACTGCTTTTGCTGTGTCCCATAAATTTTTCGTTTGTTTTTTTTTTTTTTTCTGAAGCTGGAAACGGGGAGAGACAGTCAGATAGACTCCCACATGTGCCCGACCAGGATCCACCTGACACGCCCACCAGGGGCAACGCTCTGCCCACCAGGGGGCAATGCTCTGCCCCGCCGGGGGGTCACTCTGCTGTGACCAGAGCCACCCTAGCGCCTGGGGCAGCGGCTAAGAAGCCATCCCCAGGGCCTGGGCCATCTTTGCTCCAATGGAGCCTTGGCTGCAGGAGGGGAAGAAAGAGACAGAGAGGAAGGAGGGGGGGTGGAGAAGCAAATGGGTGCTTCTCCTATGTGCCCTGGCAGGGAATCGAACCCGGGTCCCCTGCACGCCAGGCCGACGCTCTACTGCTGAGCCAACCGGCCAGGGCCTGTCCCATAAATTTTGAGTTGGTGTATGCTCATTGTCATTCGTTTCTAAGAATTTTTTTATTTCTTCTTTGATCTAATTCTTAATCCATTTGTTATTTAACAACCTGCTATTTAGTTTTCATGTGTTTGAGAAATTTTGAGCTTTTCTGTTGTGGTCCATTTCTAGTTTCATGCCATTGTGATCAGAGAAAGTGCTCGATATGATTTCAATCTTCTTAAATTTGTTGAGACCACTTTTGTGCCCTAACATGTGGTCTATTCTAGAGAATGTACCATGAGCACTTGAAAAGAATGTATATTCTGCTGCTTTAGGGTGAAAGGTTCTGAAAATATCTATTAAATCGAGTTGATCTAGTGTGTCCTTTAAGTCTGCTGTTTCTTTGTTAATTTTCTTTCTTGAGGATCTATCTAGTGATGTTAGTGTGGTATTGAAATCCCCTACTATTACAGTATTGCTGTTGATCATGCCCTTTATATCCATCAAAGTCTGCTTTATATATTTAGGTGCATAGATATTTATAATAGTTATGTCTTCCTGTTGGATTACTCCCTTTATCATTATGTAGTGGCCTTCTTTATCTCTTACTATATCATTTGTTTTAAAGTCCATTTTGTCCTTATAAATATTGCTACCCCAGCTTTCTTTTCATTTCCATTTGCATGAAATGTTTTTTTCCCATCCTTTTACCTTCAATCTATGTGCATCTTTTGTTTTAATGTGTGTCTCTTGTAGAAAGCATATGTACGGGTCCTGTTTTTTTATCCATGCAGCCACCCTACGTCTTTTGATTGGGTCATTAATCCATTTACATTTAAGGTTATTATTGATATGTAGTTGTTTATTGCCATTTTATTCTTTAAAGCTGTATTCCTTTTTTGCTATATTCTTTTCCCACTTTGATCTGTTTACACTATGCCCCTTAACATTTCCTGCAGCATTGGTTTGGTTGTAATGAATTCCTTGAGTTTTTATTGTTGTTGTTGTTGTTTTTTCTGGGAAGCTTTTCATTTCTCCTCTGATATTAAATGATAGCCTTCTGGATAAAGTAGTCTTGGTTGTAGGTTCTTGTTCTGCATTAATTTGAATATTTCTTGCCATTCCCTTCTGGTCTCAAGTGTTTCTGTTGAGAAGTCATATGTCATCCTTATGGGGGCTCTTTTGTAGGTGATAGCTTTTCTTTCTCTTGCAGCTTTTAATATTTTCTCTTTATCACTTAGCTTTGGTATTTTAATTATGATGTGTCTTAGTGTAGGTTTCTTTGGGTTTTTCTTTAATGGAGTTCTCCATGCTTCTCGAACTTGTGAGAATTTCTCCTGCATTAATTTAGGGAAGTTTTCAGTTATGATATGATTGAACAAAGTCTCTATCTCTTGTTTTTTTCTCTTCTTCTTCAAGAACCCCTATGATGCAGATGTTATGTCTCTTCATGTTGTCACAGAGCTCTCTAAAAGTTTTCTCAGAATTTTTGAGTCTCTTTTCTTTTTTCTTCTCTGCTTTCTTGTCTTCATTCAAATTATACTCCAACTCACTGATTCGATCCTCAGCTCTATCCATCCTGTTTTTAATTTCTTCCATTGTGATCTTCATTTCTGATATTGTGTTTGTCATCTCCGACTGATCCTTTTTTAATATTTAAATATCCTTTTTTATACTTGCTATTTCTTTATTTAGGTTTTTGTAATGACCATTTATTGTTGTTATAAGATTCCTCAGCATCCTTACAATCATTATTTTGAACTCTGCATCCAGAAGTTTGGTTATTTCCAGTTCAACTCCTGAAGGTTTCTCTTGTGGTTTCATTTGGATTGCACTTCTTTGTCTTCTCATTATGTCTGTGTTTGGGTGTTTTGCTTGTAGAGCTGGTTGAGTCTAGGCTTGGTGTTGTCTGCCTCCAGTTTTCAATTGTGTTATTTCTGGGTCTTCTTGTGTTGGCATCAGCTATTATTTGTAATCCACTTTTGGTTTGGGGCCACTTTGAAGTCTTGATTTGTTTGTTTGCTTAACAGGTGATAATCTTGTTTACTTATCTCAGCAGGGGGCTTCCTTGAAACTGTATCCAGGAATGTGGTGGGTGTAACCTGGGACTCTGAAGGCCTCTTCCACCAACTAATCCCTCTGGGGGCAGGGTGTTTTCTCAGCTTCAGTAGGAGGAGGTGTATCTCAGATCTCCATGGAGACCTGAGTTACTGCCCCTCCTCCCTACTTCTTGTTTTCAGCTGTGTCTTGTTGCACTGATTAGAGCTGGAGAGATGTCTGGAAATCTGTGATCTGGAAGCAATTCAGTACTTTTTTGTGAAAGAATCAGTCCCTCCCCCAGCTATGGCCACCTCCAGTACTGGATGAGTCAGCTATTTAGGTTATCTCCTGCATTCTTCTGCTCCTCACCGTCTGTCCCTCTCTCTCTCCTTTCCACTCGGAAGATAAGCCAGTCCTTTCAACACACCTCACTCCCTGGTTGCCAGGCAAGTGGCTATGAGCACTATTTTCTGCTCTTTTCTCTGGGTTGAGAGCCCCTCTGGGCTCTCAGCCTCACCCTCCCCTCCATTCCTGTAAGCAGGGGAGATTCATGCACTCCCTACCAGATTTGTTGTGGCTTCTTCTTTGTTCCTTGGTTTTTGAGAGCTGTTCTTGTAGTCCAGAGTTGGTTTTTCATGCTGATTGTTTCTAAATTGATTTGTATTCCACTTTGGTGGTGAGAGCTGGGAGTCTGTGCATATGACTACTCCACTGCCATCTTCAGGTCCCGGTTATAACTTTTAATTAAAAATTTTAGTCCTGCATGTGCATGATGTGTGGTGGCTCAGTGGATAGAGCATCAGCCTGGAATGCCGAGGTCACCAGTTCAAAACCCTGTGCTTGTCTGGTCAGAGCACATACGAGATGCAACTAACATGAGATGATGCTTCCTGCTCCTCCCCCTTCTCTCTCTCTCCTCTCTCTAAAATCAATAAATAAAAAATCTTAAAAAAACACTATAGTCCAAAAGTATTCTTCTCTATTAAATACATAATTCAAGGACAAATGTGCTTTTTACTGATAAAGAAATTATATTCACTCCCTAAATTGTTCACAAATACCTAGGAATTTAAAATGTTTTTAAACTGTTACAAAAAATTGTAAGTGTTAGAAAAATATTATCAAAGAGTTGATCAGATACATTATTTTAATACAAAAGAAAAATTTTCTAAATGAATAATCTTTAAGCATGCATTTATAAAGATGTAAAGTACAGCACAGGGAATATAGTCAGTAATATTCTATAAGCTATGTAGTGTCAGAAGGATATTAGATTTATCAGGATAATCACTTAGTAAGTTATATAATGTCTAATAACTGGAGTTATACTTGGAACTGATATAATATTCCATGTCACCTATATTTGAAAAGTAACAAGTGATTTAAAAAAAACAAGCATTTTAATTTTCACCAATGGGATCATAAATTAGCCATGCTTTTTGGAAACTATTTGACATTTATATAAATATCATCATAGAAAGTTGCCCTCATTTGAGGTAACAGCTCTACTGTTCCTTAATGATGACCAGAGGTGACCACAATGACCAAAGTTTAGAGACCTTCAGTGTTGACCACAGATTGCTCACAGTCCAGAGGGACTTGTTCTCAGGGCTGGGTTTTCTAAGGAGTCTTTTGTCCCAATGAAAGGCACAGGGCTTGTGACATAAGAAGCATATCCTCATCTTGTCTCCACCTTTCTGTGACCCAGATGTGAGATCATTGACAGAAACCTCTGGAATCACTTGTCCTAGGGTGGCTGTTACTGGGTGGCTGAGTGAACAGTCTTTCTCTTGTGAATATGCTGGACACAAGTGCAGGGACTGTATCTGTGCCCACCCCACACACAAGTCTGACACCAGCACCACTCTGCCCTGGCACCTCTCTCTGTGGTTGGTGTTCCTGTTACTGGGATGGACCTGAAGTTCATGGAAAGAACCATTTGTGGGATTTCACTGGGAACCAGCTCGGGCTCCCAACAGCAGGACCAGACCCCGGTATACAGCTCATACACTCATGACAAACAAATAAAGTGATTTTAGAATATTTTATATTTTATATCTATCTTTTCAACCAAAAACAGAAGTCCAGACCAGGCAGTGGCGCAGTAGATAGAGCATCGGACTGGGACACAGAGGGTCCAAGTTTGAGACCCCAAGGTCACCAGATTGAGCGCTGGCTCATCTGGTTGAGCAAGGCTCACTAGCTAGAGGCCAAGGTCACTGGCTCAAGCAAGGGGTCACTCGGTCTGCTGTAGCCCTCCCAACAAGGTACATATGATAAAGCAATCAATGAATAACCAAGGTGCCGCAATGAAGAATTAATTGTTCTCATTTTTCTCCCTTCCTGTTTGTCTGTCCCTATCTGTCCCTCTCTTTGACTCTCACTGTCTCTGTCACAAAAGAAAAAAGAACAACAAAAAAAACCCAGAAGGAATTGCATTTCCAATAATTTTTTATTTCTATACTAACCAAATTTATATTATTCATGGAATTGTTAAATCAATCTTATTAAGTTGGCATTTATATAATAACATACATGCATTTTAAGTGGAGTAAGTGATGACTAATATATAAAACTTTGTCACGGCAATTTAAAAATTTTGTCTAGAACTTTCTTCATGTTTGCCTTTTTTATTTTTAGATAAATTTCACACACATTGTCTTTTGACAAGGCCCCTGCTAACTTTGACTGTGAACCTGAGAATAGACTCCTAGGGGGACCCACTACTCATGGTTTGAGGAGAGCTATGGCTTCCTGCAGGTACGGACATTCACAGCAATAAAGACATGCACAGTGTTGCCACCAGAAATGCACATGAACGTTTCCTTCCCACATCTCTCCATCCCTAGAGAGAAAGGCCACTTTCTCCTCAGTTCCACTGGAGACTCACAGGGAAGGAGACCTCTAGCCATCAGGGGCAAAGAACCCACTTCCTGCACAGAAGGTGACATGCTTCCATGGGTTGGTCACTGCTCTGGACATGATCTTGGTCTCAGGGTTCATGTAAGAGACACCACCTCAGTCCTAATCACTGAACAGCCAAGGGCGGTGTGGGCAGACTCACCCTGAGGATCCTGGGTGGAGCAAAAAAAAATGCCCTGAGTTGATGAGGAAGCAAAAACAGGAGACACTTGGTCTGGACTTAAGGCAGGGGACAGAGAGAAGAACAGTGGGAAGAAAGAAGTTTTCTCTGAAGGATCTGTTGACCATGTCACACAATGATTTGTCTGGGTCTGTACACTAGAAACACCACCTCAGTCCTGACCATTGAACTGCCTATGGTGTTGTGGTCAGACTCACCTTGAGGACCCTGAGTAGAGCGATAACTGCCCTGAGTTGAAGGGGATGAAACAAGAGGGAACACATGGCCTTAACTTAAGACAGGGGACAGAGAGCAGAACAGTGGGAAGAAAGAAGTTTTCTCTGAAGGGTCTGGTCACCATGTCATACAGTGGTGTGTCTGGGCCTGGACACTAGACAGCACTCGGGGTTTGTTGCTGAGGGATCTGGGGTGATGAGAGCTGAGACCAGCCCCCTGGCCCTGCCTAGTGCTCTCTGCTCAGGCTCACAGCTGTGACCTCCCAACCATGGGCCTCACACAGCCCCACCCTGCAAACACCCATGGCCATCCTCAGGCAGAGGGACCTGACCCAGGGCCCAGGGAGGGATCAAGTAGCTGGGAGTTCTCATTTACATGAGTGGGTCACCCTCTCTCAGATTATAAAGAGAAGGGAGAGATTGGAGGAAGTCCTGCTTTAACAGTAAAGACATTGACAACAGGATGCAGTGATGATGTCCACCATGGCCTGGTCCCCTCTTCTCCTCACTTTCATAGCTCACTGCTCAGGTGACTAGAAAGAGATACTGAAGAGGGGACCCTGGGAATATGAAGCAGAGCTTCCCCCTCTTGTCTCTCGACCCAGAATCACCATCTCTGTGTTTCTCCCTCTTCCAGGATCCTGGGCCCAGGCTGGGCTGACTCAGCCATCTTCAGTGTCTGGGACCCTGGGACAAAGCATCATGATCTCCTGCTCTGGGAGCAGCTCTAACATTGGTGATACTGGTTTTCAGTGGTTCCAACAGCTCCCAGGAACAGCCCCTAAACTCCTCATCTATGATAATAGTGATCGTGACTCGGGGACCCTGACCAATTCCCTGACTCCAGGGCTGGCATCAGGGCCACCATGACCATCACTGGACTCCAGGTTGAGGATGGGGCCGATAATAACTGCGAGTGCTCTGACAACATCCTCAGAGCTTGCACAGTGCTGCAGGCTGGTGGGGAAGTGAGACAAGAACCCCTCTCATCTGAGAGGTGGGGGAGCATTCCAGCAGCAGCCACTCAGGCTCAGCCTGGGACCTGGGACTTCTGCTTATACTCTCGCTGCTGTCCTGGGCCCAGGTTCATCCGGGAACGCTGACTGGGAGAGAAGTCCCCTCTCTCCCTTCTGTCCTCAACGTCACTCACAGCAGCCCTTTCCTGGACTAGGGGCCCTAAATGAAATGGAATGTCCCTCTCCCCACCAGTGGGGACAGTTTACTTCCAGACTATTTTGTACTCATTTTTTCTTTTTCTTGTGACTTTTAAATAAATAAAACATTGCCTTGGGCCCTTGAACCTATCCCGGTGCCTCAGCACTGTCTGTGCTGCGCTTGAAGGACAAACCAGCCCTGTTTGCACCTCATGCTGTAATTTACTTCCGTTTCTCCAGTGCTCACTAGTTTTGTTCTGGTTTCTGATTTTTAGTGCAAAATATGACACCTGACAAATATAAAATTATAACAGAGTGGTGGTTGGCAGAGGTGGGGGACAAAGGGGGTGGTCCGAATGGGCCAAGGGTACAAACCCCAGTTAGGAAAGAAGAGGTCGGGGACGTGACGACAGCACGGAGACCACGGCACAGGGCTGTGATGTGTGCCTGGGACACTGCTGAGAGAGTAGGTCTTCAAAGCTCTCAGCACAAGAAATGATAAAAATTGAAACTACATATAGTGACAGAGGTCACCTAATTGATTCTGGTGATGATTTTGCCCTAGATACCAATATAGAATCATAATGTTGTACACCTGAAACCAATATAATGTTGTATGCCAATTATACCTCAATTAAATGTTAGAGAAAAATTGTCAAATATTTGCCCAAATAAATTATTTTAGTACAGTAAAGGAACTTTCTAAATGGATATGCTTTAAACAAGCATCCAAGGGGAGGTGAAGTCCTACACAGAGAATATAACCAATGATATTGTAATAACTATGTATGGTGTCAGATGGGTGCAGGATTTATTGGGATGATCTAATCACTGGGATGTATACCTGAAACTAATATAATATTTTATATCAACTGTTATTGAAAAATAAAAAATGATTTAAAAAACAAGCATCTTAAAAAACAAACAAACAAGCATCTTAGATTTCACCAATGGAGTCGTAAATTAGCCTATTACAAACAATTTGATATTTGGATAAATGTCTTCATAGAAAAATTAACAGCTCTACTGTTGTCCTAATGAGGTGACCAGAGGTGACCATGATGACCAATGTTTAGAGACCTTCAGTGCTGCTCACAGGGTGCTCACAGTCCGTGGGGACGTGTTCTCCAGGCTGGGTTGTCATTTCCCAACCTCCGCTGAAAATTATTATGTCCCAATCCAGGCTCACAGGGCTGTGACATCATGAACATAGTCCCCTCTTGTCTCCACCCTTGCATGACTCAGACATGGGCCCCTTGAGAGTGCGCCTTGGGGAGTTGAAATTCATTCCTTTAATCATTAAGTCATTGGATGAACACTTTCTCTGTCCTGAAAATGCTGGACACAAGGCACAAGGACACATATGATATCACCATTGCTACATCCTGGGGTCTCTGCCAGTGGTGGGTGATCCCATCACTGCAATGGTTCTGAGGTTCACAAGAAGAGACCCCTCATGTGGTTTCACTGGGCACCAAGTCATGCTTTCCCATCAGCACCCAGACCCACCACACAGAACTTATAACTAACAACAAAAAGTGAGTTTAGGAAAAGGTTTATATGCCCTTTATTCAACTAAAAACATTGGTTTTCCATTGTTTATTCATCCATGGTATTATGTACAATTTCCACCAATATTCATCACCACTGAATTTTAAATCAAAATTACTGAGGTGGATTTTATACAAAATTACGTACCTCTAATTTCTGTGCACAGTAGGGTAATTGGTGACTAATTTATAAACTCTTTGTAAAGATTCTTTTAAAATCAATTTGAAATTTTAACTCACTCTGAGGCCTTCACCATGTTTGCCCTTTTTTATCATATTTAAATGTCATGAATAAGGTCATTGGGCAAGACCCCTGCTCACCTGTGACTGTGAAATTGACAATAGAGTCCTAGAAGTAAATCACTGCTCACAGTATGTGGAGAATTTTGATTTCAAGTAAGTGGAAATGTTGACAAAGGTTTACACATCACCCACTTAGAATGCACAGAAGCTTCCTTCGCACAACCTCCCCAGCCCTAGAGAGAGGAGCCCTCCTTCCTCCTCAGAGTTATAGGATCCACAGGAGAAGTGTTCTGGCTCCCAGGGAGGAATCACATAAGAGGAAAGAACCTGAACTTGCACAGAAAGGGACATCCCTCCACGGGGGCCAGTCACTGCGCTGAACTTGATCCTGATCTGAGAGGAGTTTATTTAAGGGTCACAACTTCAGACCTGACCAATGGAGAGCCAAAGGATCCATGAACAGACTCACACTGAGGAGACTGAGGAGAGCTTAAGGGCGCCCAGAGACAATGAGGAGACCGCATGAGGGGTTGAGTGGTGTGGCCCTAAGGCAGAGGGTCAGTGGACAGAGCAGTGGGAAGTCAGGAACTGTCTCTGATCAGCTTTGGTGACCTTCCCACACACGATGTGTCTGGAACTGGGCAACAGGGGGCATTCAGGGTTCCTAAGGGGTCTGGGGTGTTCAGTGCTAGGACCAGCCTCCTGGCACTGCCTGTGCCCTCTGCTCAGGGCTCACAGCTGTGACCTCCTCACCCTCTGGGTCACACAGCCCCACCCCTATTCACCCCCTTTCCATCCTCAGGCAGAGGGACCTTAAATGAGGCCCAGGGAGGGATAAAATAATGGGGGCTTCTCATCATCATATGTGGCCCCTCCACTCTCTCAGAGTAGGAAGAGGGAAGTGAGAGACTTCGAAGGAGCTCTGTTTAACTGCGGGGCCACTGAAGGCAGAGCTTGGTGATGATCTCCACCATTTTCTTGTACTCTTTCCTCCTCACTTTCATCGCTGGCTACACAGGTGCCTGGGAAGATGCTGAGAAGGACACATGGGGCCATGCTTCCTCCTTTGGTCTCTGATCCAGAATCACCATCTCTATGTCTGACCCTTTTCAGAGTCCTGGGTACAGTCCATACTGTGCCTCAGTATCTGGTGCCTGGAACCGAAGGGCCACTGTATTCTGCACTGGAAGCTGTTACACCAGCTCAAGTGAATGGGAACTGGTATCAACAGCCCCTTAATGCCTTATCTATAGTAACAGCAAGTTCCTCTCAGAGGTGTCTCACTGATTCTCTGGCTCCAAGACTGGCAACTGGGCACTCCTGATGAGCACTGTCTCCAGTCTGCAGATAAGGCTGCTTATTATTGCTCAATATGGGACAATGGTCTCAGTGCTGACACACTGTTTCAGGCCTGCAGCAAAGTGAGACAACACCTACTATCCCCTGAAATGAGGTTTTCCTGGACAGACACCACTACTCTGATAAAACAGGCGCTTCTTTTGCATTTGGTCAAAAACTGAGTCCAAGACTCACTTCAGGGATCTTTGTCTGGAAACCCCGTGCACATCCTTTAAACCCTGCCCCACCCCCCACACCTGTCGATTGCAGCAACACATAATGTGATTCTCTCAGATTGAGCAGAAATTCCTGGAAAGCAAGGGGCAGGCTGCCTGGGTGACTGAGTCCATGATGACAGAACCAGGGACACAGAATCCAGCTCTGAGTCAGGTCACATCAGGAGTGTTTGTGTTCTGTTACCAATGGCTCCCAGGAGTCATCTATTATGATTGATTCTTTGCCTCACATTTGGCAATTCAGTCTCCTTGACCCTCAATGGGCTCAGGCCTGAGGACAAGAATGTGACAGCAAGGTGACAGCAGACTCAGTGCTCACACAGAGCTCCAGGCCTGTGGGGAACTCAGACCAAACCCCTAAGCAAGAGGGAGAAAGATACCCCAGCAGCTGTTTCGGCTCAGCCTATGACTTCTGCTTCTGCTGCTATTGTGTCCGCCCTGGACCAGGTTCATCGGGAGAACCACCTGGAAGTGAAGGCTCCTCCTCTCCCTTCTGTCCTCAAAGTCACTCCCAGCTGCTCATTTTTAGAATAAGGTTCTCAAAGACAATGGAATGTCCACGTCCCCATCAGCCAGGGAGTCTGAGTCTGTTTGAAGCTCAGGGACTGAGGCTGGATTGAGGATCCAACTGAGGTCATCAGACCTGAACACTCACTGGGGAGTCGCTTGTCTTCATCATGAATCATTTCCCTATGCTAGAAGGTTCCAGAGCTTGTCATCCTCTCATTAGTCCTCAGTGTGAATGTCTCATCTTTTTGCTCATGCAGAAATTTCTTCTGTGACTGCTGCACTGACACCTGAATATCTCAGGGTGTATCATACACTCAGGTTTTCAAGAAAGACTCACTGTGCACTCCTATCAATGCTAACATCTAACTATTAATTTCTTCTTTAATTGCATTGTCTTATACATAAAAAATTAAGTTTAATGATAATGGAGTTGAAAGCACATTGCCGTTTCCTGGTCTTCGTGGAAATGTCCTCCTCCTCAACTCATTAGCTGAGATACTGGTTGTAGGACTAAGTCATAGGTGTGTGGAGAATGTGTGAATGACTGTATTATAAACATATCTGTTTCTATTTTTGTTTTTGTTTTCTTTTTTTGGAGTGACATTGGCCAATAAGTTTATATAGGTTTCAAGTGTACAATCTTATATAATCTGTATATTACATTATGCCCCCTCCACCCAGCGTCAATCTTCCGTCTCCATATATTTGACCCTTTCACCCTTTACTACCTCTACCCCCTTCCCTCTGGTAACCGCCACACTGTTGTCTGTGTCTATGAGGATTTTTTTTCATTGTTTGTTCATTTTTTTGCTTTTAGGTTTATACCCGACATAGGAATTAGTTTTAAATTTGGTCAGAGAGTCTTTTAGGAACTATTGAGACAATATCATATTGTCTGTTGACCTATTAATATGATGTATAATATTAAAAGGTTTATAAGTAAGGAATCTAACTTGGGTAACTGTAATAAATCACATATGGTAATGGTGTTTTCATTTATTAACTGATATGAGAATCTGTTAATATTTTATTCATAAATTTGCATTAATTTTTCATGTTATTGATCTATAATTTTTCTTTTTTTGTATTTTATCTGTCATGTGTGGTATCACTGTTACACTTGTTTTCTATGATAATTGGAAATTTGTCATTCTTCTCAATGTTTGAATGGATTTTGTGTATATAATACATGAACAAATTTAAATCATCTGATCTCTGAGGGTTCTTAGTGCCCCCTGTGAAGCTACCTGTATTTTATACATTTTTCTGTGGGTTATTTCCATAATAATGTTTTTTTTTCAATGAAGTTGTTCCATTAGTCATTCTTTTCTAATACATCCAACTTTTAAATTTCTAGGAAGATTGGTATTTTATCTATTTTAATATAGGTTAACATTTAAATTTTTCCCTTTTAAAATTTTTCTGTCTTTTTTATTTGTATATTATTAAATTATCCACTTTTATTTGAAAGTAGCAAGTGGTTGTTCTGTCATGTAAGAACATGATTTCAATGTGCCGATTAGATATACAGTTTGTCTACTGTCTCCCTCAGTCAGTTACATTTATTATGAGGGAGAGATGTTGTTGTCTTATTTGTCGTTTTCTTTTCATGTACCTGGCCAAACTCTCAATGTCTCCCTCTTGATTGCTTCTCTCTTTACCATAGGGTAAATTTTCTACCAGCATTTCATCAAATAAGTATAAAGACATGAATACTCAAAAGCCGACATAGTCCCACTATCCCTGGGATCTGAAAGCATTTCCTCTACTCACCTGCATGTGAACAAAAATCCAAGGGCACCCAGACAGCAGCCTGCAATGAAGTCTCCTGTCACAGAGGCTCCACATGGGCACCAAGGAAGACCCCGCCCATCCCTTGGGGCCACGAAAGTGTCAGCTCCAGGGACAGCATGGCTGCTATCATTTTAGGAAATGTTAATCTAATACTAAAATTCAAACTCAAAGGTTGGAATAGGGAGGGTATCATATAAAGGACCTGGAGTTGTGTGGGTTGGGTGAGAATATTTTGTCATCCATTAGTCCCCAGGGTCCCAGAGATTCCAGGAGTCACAGTGAGGTTAACCCTATATTTTGATACTTACCTGGATAACAGACTATAAGACTTTATTCCTCAGCCCTGATCCTAGGCCTCACTTCCACCCCTGGCCCTGCTGTTATTTAAATGCAGGCTCTAGAATGATCACTTGTGGGCAGGTAACTGCAGGGGAGAAGACTTCACTCAGTGTGGCCAGGTCCCACACCGGTGGCAGAGACTCCTGCATAGTCCTCAGGCTTCTTTAGACCTTATGGTTTCTGAATCCATCAATTCACTGTCCAAAATGTCAACACAGAGCCCTGGGAACCAAACCTTGCCTTATTAAAGCCTGCTCACTCCTCATCTCATCCAGACTCCAGGGAGGTTTGCTCAGCAAGGATGCCCCTGGGAGCCTCAGTTTGCCTGAGAACCTAGACTAGGTCAGGGATCTACAAAAGACAGAACTGTCCGCTCTTTTAAAAAGGAAAAGGGGTTACAGTGGGAAGCCCGGTTTTTGAGTGTACAGTAAAGAAACTCGGTGCAAAGATAAGTGACCCCCTAAGCCTTTTTAGATGACAACAACTGCTTCAATTTGAAACGCAAGACAGCCTGATTATGGGACTTCCTCATTCTGTTATGAACATGTTGGCCTTAATTAACACAGGACAAAAAAAGTTCTAAAATGCCAGGCAGTGTCAGTGCATGTATGAAGGTCAATGCCCAGTTTCTACACATTCATCTGCTCAGAACCATTTGTTTATTTATTTTTTTGTGACACAGACAGAGAGAGGGATAGACAGGGACAGACAGACAGGAAGGGAGAGAGATGAGAAGCATCAATTCTTCGTTGCAGTACCTTAGTTGTTTTATTGCTTTCTCATATGTGCCTTGATTGGAGGCTACAGCAGACCGAGTGGCCCCTTGCTCAAGACAGCAACCTTTGGCTCAAACTAGTAAGCCTTGCTCAAACCAGATGAGCCCATGCTCAAGGTGGCATCCTCATGGTTTCAAACCTGGGTCCTCTGCATCCCAATCCGATGCTTTAACCACTGTGTCACCACCTGGTCAGGCAGAACCACTTTTAATCATGTGTTGCTATTTGGGGATCACCTTGACAATTCTCTTAAGTCATTTTTTCATTCCAATTCTGCTGGGACTAGTGCAGGGAAGTGAAGATCTAAATGGAGGTGATGAAGAACTATTGAAAACACAGAGACACAGATAAAGTCTGGGCCAGGGGGGATACTGTGCTTGGATAGAGACACAATGACACTGAGCCTTGAGAACCCGTCACTTGCCAGGTCACTCAAGGCGAAGCAGGGCCCTTCCTCTGCTCTCAGCTGCATGTAGGCCAGACACATTCAGATACAGTAGCTCTCTACACAATTTTCTTTTTATTTTGTATTATTCTGAAATGAGAAGCTGGGAGGCAGAGAGACAGACTCTCGCATGCACCCGACCAGAATTCACCCGGCATGCCCACTAAGGGGTGATGCTCTGCCCATTTTAGGTGTTGCTCCGTTGCACCCTGAGCCATTGTAGTGCCTGAGTTAGAGGCCAAGGAGCCATCCCCAGCGCCCGGGCCATCTTTGCTCCAATGGAGCCTTGGCTGCGGGAGGGGAAGAGAGAAACAGAGAGGAAGGGGGGGGGGGGTGGAGAAGCAAATGGGCGCTTCTCCTATGTGCCCTGGCCGGGAATCGAACCCGGGTTCTCCGCACGCCAGGCCGATGCTCTACCACTGAGCCAACCGGCCAGGGCTCACATGTGCTTCTTGCACAACTCTCACCACTGCTGCTTGTGTCCAGCACCTGGCTGGTCTCCTGGGACTCTCTAAAAGTCATGGTCTTCCTGCTCTATATAACATGCCAGGAGTGTGGCTTCTCCACGCATCCTTGACCCTTAAATGGTGAATACTGACCCCATGGCTGAGTGATACGTGCAGGTCAGTGGTTCAGAGCATCGGAATTGCCTGGTTCACACATTGGCTTTTCTAACCGGAGAGCTTGGGTCATTGAAGATCACCATCTCAGCATCTCCATCTGATGGGCCAGAGAAATAAAAAGAACTCCAGGTGAAGCTGGTGTGTGTTGTATGACATAATGTAAGAAAGTGTGCAACTGTGACGGAATTTGAAGATGCCTTGCTCACCCTAGATCCGCACCTGTGACATGGTTTACACGGGCCTCTGCCTGTTTCAGGTCCCTGGCTCTCACAAACGGGGTTGGATGAGCATGCGCAGTACACGTCCCTTCGGCGGGCCTTGGGGCTGGGCCCACTACAGACCACCTGTTTGGCCTCCAGGGAAGAAGGAGCCCACCCCATCCCCCAAATCGCTCTCAGGCAGCAGCTGCAAATGGGATACAGCCCACAGTGGGACCTGGGGCTTCTTCAGAACCAGGGCTCATGAGTCTCTCCTGTGAGGACACAGCTGCTGTCCCTCCAGTCCCTCCCTGAAGGCAGCCACGTTTCCTCTGTACTAACCCTCAGGGCAGTGAGGCCCTGGGTGGGTTCAGGATCGCACTGGGATAGATACAGTGTCCACCCGAGAGACTGCGCTCAGGGCTGTGCCTCCCTGTCCCCGACCAGCTCCGCCCAGAGCCCTGGCTGCCCGCGCCTGCGCACTTCTCACCGTTACCGCAGCCTGCGGAGCTGAGCCCGCCCTCAAACCTCCATAGTCTCCGGGTCAGAGGGAGCCAACGACCCCACATGGCTCCAAAGCAGCCTCTGCAAATGAGCATCAGTGTGTCACCATGAGGATGTGTGGCCTTACAGGCTCCCAGGTCCTCCAGTGGAGGACACCCCGCCCGTGTCTCTCTCCCACCTGAAAAGCAGTTCGTTCTCCTCTACTTTCCCGTGGACAGATGCGCATTGGGTAGTTTAGGTCTGTGCATGAGGAGCTGCCTGGTCCATAGACTCTGCTCCCGTATCCAACCGTCCCTGCTGTCTGGCTTCTCCAACGTCTGCGGCTTCTAGAGCCCTGGCTGCGGGAAACGGTACCAAACGCGCATGCGCTGTATGAACCGTTAACGGCTGAGGCACGTGGGCCTCAATGCGCGGAGCTGAGGGATCCAGACAACCCGCGGGGCGGCAAGGTGGGGAGAGCCCATCCCCCTCAAATTGCTCCCGGGCTGCAACGGTCACTGGAAGGTGATCAGTCCCCATGAGGACTTGATACATGGTGAAACCCGAGGCTTTTCCAGCAACCAGGGCTCCCGATTTTCTCTTAGGGAAGGTTCTCAGGCCACCCTGCCTGGCATCTTTCCAGCGTTGCGTGGAGGCTCCTCCAGCCCCGCATTTAATGAGAGTGGGTGTCATTAGGTAGGTTAAGCCTTGCAATTAAGCAGATCACTTGTTTCCCCAACATCTCGAAACTCCGACCACGTCTCTCCCGACCCCTTGTGTGTTTCCAGTCCTGTCTGTCCTAAGCTGTGCTGACCCTGCGTGAAGAGTGTGCACCTGTCAGAGGCCCCGGTAGCTGGAGGCCATGGAGCATGCGCCATGCCGCCACCACCTGCACCTCGTCTGTGTGCAGGGGGCTCGCCCCACCCTCCCCAGGTGTGTGCCCTCTGCAGACAGAAACCCAGGACACAGCACAGCAATTCTGGAAACTCAGAGAAAACGCAAACTATGAGCCAACCTGGCATAAATACACAAATTGACCAAGAAATCATTACATCGTAAGCAAAGAAATGAATTGCTTTTGGAAAGTTAATGTGTACAAATAGAATTGTGGAATTTGAAACTAGGAACTCATTACCAGTCAACTCTCATTCATTAATCAATGAAGGCTTTGTGACGATGGAGGGATTTCAGGCAACATGCAGATATCAGAAAGGTGAGTCTAAAGTACACTTGTACAGGTGGGGTAAGTGATCCACTGACCGTGGATGGCAAGTAGCTTTCTCTCACCACATCATCCAGGCTCCTAAGAGAAGTCACAGAGCACATGTCTCATGTTCCTCTTCTCACTGAAGTCACAGGGTCACCATCACATGCAGATGGTGATAGCAAGTTTCTTATTTCCTGTAAACTTACAGCTCTCTACTATCTTTGAAATTTGGGGCTGCTTAGAAGATGAAGAAGAGGAAAAGATAAGGTGTCTGACAGGGGTATACCCCCCCCCCCAGCTCTGATTCTGGCTTCTTCTCACAGCCCTGGTTATCATCTTGCCGTCTATACAGCCGCCTACATAGCTTTCAAACAAGCCGAGAAACTGGCCTTCAGCAAGAATACTTTGCAACTGAAACAGCTTTAGCTGAAATTGTCTAGCCTTGTAACGGACTCTACAAAAAATATTTCTGTTGAAGGGACAGAGTGTGTGAACAGGATTGGGGTGCAGGGTGGTGGATGGGCTTACTCGATTCTAAGAATAAGTTGGTCTTTGGGGGACAAGACTCAGGCGTGCTGGCCCCTAGCAGAGTGCTCTTTTATTCACTGCCTCCCCTGCCCCCACTTTCCCTTGTCCTTCCTCCGGGACACAGCTTGCAACAAGGCCACATCATGTGAAGAGCTGAAGATTCACTCTGAAGTCTTCGTTGTAGAAGCAGATGGAATGTTCCTTCTGAGCTGATCGTTGTCAAGCAGAAAGCCCCTTCTTGACATCTGCCTGGGCTCCAGATAGTCTGTATAAAATGCTCACTAATTCTTCAGACCCTGCAGTCACTAAAGCTGCAGAACTACCTCCTCCAGAGCTGGCACCCTTTGTGAAACTGGCACGTGGTTACTGCCCAGCTGCTGGGATCAAGGGCCCCAGACACCGCAAGGTCTGTCTCCGTGCACACCTCAAATGTCACCTTGTCAGGTCCAAAGGATCAGAACAAAGCTGAATTACATTCTCTCTCGGAGGTGTTTCATAAATGATGAGTTAATTTAGGGGTTTTCTGTTTTTGTTTTTTGTTTGTTTGTTTTTTGCTTTGCTTGCGTGACCTATTTTGAAGGCAGCTTTCCTTCTAATGATGTCTCAGTTATTGCCACACTCTCTTTACAACTGCCAGTCTTGCCTGGGTAGCTTTTTCTCTAAAAAGAAAAACAAAAAGAAACCTGCTGAATCATTTCTGTCTTTTATGTTCTGCACCAGAAAACTGCCTGCCAGGAGATCCTTGAAGCGTTGGGTGAACAGGCACTTGACTGCGCCTGGTGTCGGACCTGCGAGTTTAATGAGGTGCAGAGGCAGGGACCACTTCCAACCCTGAGATTCCAGTCTGGAGCCTTCTGCTCCTGCTCAAGGTCCCTGTGAACCAGACAGACCCACCCCCGTGCTCCTAGCCCACTTCTGCCTGTCCATTTCTGCCTGTGCTTGTGACTCTGCTGTCACTTCTATCCCCATTTTCTGAGTTGAGAGGCTCCTTATGAGACCTGAAGGTTTAAGGAAGTTCTCATAGGTTAGTAACATCAACCCGTTCACGACAGAAACCATCCAATAGAAGATAGTGGACGGAGAAGAATGCTGTTTGAGGTTTGCAGAGGCCCAGAGGTAAACATGACTCACCACGTACCTGGTTCCAGTCCTCAGACCAGCATGTGCGTACAACTGGTGAAACATTCAGTCTCCTTTTACCGGGGAGGTCCTGCTGACTTTACGTGTGAGTAGAGAGACATGGTCCTTGAGCTCAGGGCTGAGGTCTTATCAGCTGTGCCCACCCGCCCAGGGTCCCAGCAGAGTCCCAGATGCCTGTGGTTCCACCCAGCAGCTGTTTCCTCTAAGACATAAATTCCTAAGGAATCCTTTCTTCTAACTGGGGTCATTTTACTTCTTCATATGTTAAGTAGGAACAATGTGTTTGAAACCACTACTCTAATATAGAAGTGAAGGAGGGGAGTGCATTATCACTGTAAGTGAGAACACTCTGTATCCCGTAGAGCAGTGGTCCCCAACATTTTTTGGGCCACGGACTGGTTTAATGTCCGAAAATATTTTCACGTACTGGCCTTTAGTGTGGGATGGATAAATGTATCATATGACCAAGACAAGCATCAAGAGTAAGTCTTAGATGGATGTAACAGAGGGAATCTGGTCATTTTTTAAAAATAAAACATTGTTCAGACTTAAATATAAATAAAATGAAAATAATGTAAGTTATTTATTCTTTCTCTGTGGACTGGTACCAAATGGCCCACAGACCGGTACCGGTCCACGGCCCGGGGGTTGGGGACCACTGCCATAGAGCATGCATGCTGTTAGATGTGAGAACCTCATTCCAGGAGACATGCACAGAATATTCAAGCTGGTACAGAGGTCAGAGCTAGAACAACAGAAGCAAAAACCATAGAAAAATCATTTGAACTTTATCAAGTTTTAAATCATGTGTTCTTTGAGAGACAATGATAACAGAATGGCAACAGAGTCACAGACAGTTTGCAAATCACATATCTGAAAAAGAAACTGTCATGTAAGTCACTGCTGATCAAGTTATTTCAAAAGATGCTCCACCAAAGATGATATACAGATAAAAAGTAAGCACATGGAAGAATGTTCAGCCTCAGAAGATCTCAGTGAAGTGCAGATCGAAACCACAGTGGAAATGCACTACATTTCTTGAAAATGGCTGAAGTTAACACAAACGACCATGCCAAATGCAGACAAGGACGTGGCACAGTTAGATCCTAGTGTCCTTCAGGTTGGAGTGAAAATGATTAGAACACTTTAAATAATGGTCCTGTACTTTCTAAAACATTAAACATATACTTGTTAGCATGTCCCACTATTGTATATCACAAAGAAATGTACACATACTGTGTGTGCTTACAATGGGTCCCCCACAAATATTCACAGCAGCTTTATTTATAATAACCAGTTATTGTAAAGAGCCCATGCCTCTCGGTAGTCAATAGCTTAAATAAACTGTGTTATGTCCATAGAGTGGGTACTTTTAGTGACTAATGACTTATGGATATATGATTCAGTGTGGATTAAGTTTTTAAAATTCCAGATGAAATATAAGGCAAATGTTGTATACTGTATGGTTTCAATTTTATACAATTCTGAAAGATGAAATTACATGTATGTGGGGGAAAGGCAGAGCAATGCTTGCCTGGAAAATGGTGAGAGGGGTAGAAAAATAAAGGAATTTCAAAGAATATAAAGGCACTTTTGAGGTTGGTAGATGTATTCATTATCTTGATATATTTGGTGATTTCACAGGTTTATATAAATGACAAAATTTATCAAATGGTTCACCGTTGGTTGCTTGTCAAATATACCTCCGTAAATGGTCATAAATATATCACAATTAAATATGAGAACAGAGAAGGTTATTTGCAACCTGAACCCTTGCTGACTTGTCTAGTCAATTCATTGATCTGACACCACAATGGTCGGTCCATAACCTTTGCCTCCACACAGCTCAGTATTTAATGTGTCTCAGTATTTACACAATCTGCTACATCTTCTAAGAAGTCAACCCATTTCTGGAAATGTATGCTTTGTTTGCTGTGCAGTAAGACTCCACTGTGCGATGTCAGCCCTGATCACCAGTCTCCTCCATGTGGTCCCTGTTGAAATGGAAGCTCAAGGTTTGCTCCGGGAGCCCTCTGTACTGTCAAGTGCCTACAGCTCTGGCCACATTTTTTTTGGTGGTCCTATTTTCCATCTCTTCCTTCTAGTACTCCAGAAAGCCCATCATTGGAAAATATTGTTTATTTATATTAGTAACTTGAGGTATAGCAAGTGTTGCGCCCATGGATGTTTGTGGACTGACAGTGACTAGGTTTTAGGACAGTGTACCCAAAATCATTTCTATCCACAGATGAAGTTTGAGCAGTGAGCAGCAGGGGGCGCTGTGGGTCTACCAGTGTCAGATGGTGGGTGCCTTGCACTGTGTGACCAATCCCTCAAACTCCCCAGGGCCTTGTTGTCTGGGTTTGCTGATAGGGATTCTGTAGCTGTGTTCTCTCTGGGTGGGGCAGTCTCCTGCTCACTGATCTGTGTAAGGGCCCAGCAGCTCCTTCCTCCCTAGAATCTCCCAGGTGACAAATTCAGTTTCACCCTTCTGATCCTCTGTCTATTAAACTAAGCTCAGTCTTTGCTGGTTCCCTGGGTGAAAAAAAGCTTACCATTAGAGAAAACAAATAGTGTGAACAGCTCCTCCTCCAATGGGGAAGATAAAAGAGGCCCCGCCCACCTCAGACCTGATCTGGGGCCACAGGGGGCTGTGACACCAACCATGACTGGGGTCTCCTTCTCCTCATGCTCCTCTCCTACTTCACAGGTAGGGAGAGTCTGGAGGTGTCCAGGGCTGCCTACTAATCCTCTTTCAGTCTCATGTGCTTTAGATCCCTAAGTGGCTTACACTTTATGCCCATCCCAGAACCCATGAGTGTCAGTGTTTGCAGGTTCCCTGTCCCAGCCTGTGCTGACTCAGCCGCCCTCCCTCTCTGCATCTCCTGGAGCATCAGCCAGACTCACCTGCACCCTGAGCAGTGGATTCAGTGTTGGCAACTATGGTATAAACTGGCTCCAGCAGAGGCCAGGGAGCCCTCCCAGGTATCTTCTGTGGTTCAAGTCAGACTCAGATAAGATCCAGGGCCCCGGGGTCCCCAGCCGCTTCTCAGGATCCAAAGATGTCTCTGCCAATGCGGGGCTCCTGCTCATCTCTGGGCTGCAGCCTGAGGACGAGGTGGACTATTACTGTGAGACCTGGCACAGTGGTGCTCCTCCCAGTGACACACACAGATGGGGAAGTGGGACATAAACTTCAGCCTCCCCAGAGTCTTAATCACTACAAATGAACATTATAAAATACTTTCTACATGTAAGTTATATAGGAAACTAACTCATGGTTTATGTGAGGTCTATTCTCAATTTTTTATTCCATGTTTCTGTATTTTCAGTATAACAGGATCAATATCAACAGTAAACAATTTATTAAGACACTGAAATTTTGCCTGTTATCTATGTGTAATAAAACCAGAGCATGTGGGACAGCTGTGTTTCTCTTGAAATAAGAAAACAGCATTTGAAAAAATTTTTTTCACAGCTCAGGGACCCAATTCAGCAGGTGGATTGTCCTCCACAGCCAGGACTTTTCCCTGTGAGAGGTCAGAGCAGTGACCTTCTCCTTCCCCCCAAGCGCCTGTCTGAGCACAGGCAGTGGATGAGCTCTGAGTACCATGGACCAGGCACCAAGATGTGAGGTCCCTGGTGGCGACTCCAGCCCGGGAGGACTTCCAGCTCAGAGCTGGGGCAACCTTTGCTGGGCACCTGAGCCTGCTGTTCAATCAGGAGAGAAGGGGTTTACCAAGAGAAAAATTTGTGAACTAAGGTCAAGAATATTTGGGGTCTCAATAGAGTGAAAATGTTCTATCGTTGCTGGGACAATGTGGAGCCCGCTCCAGGGAAGGGGTGAGGTGGGTCCATGGATGAGAAACTCTTACAGCTGACAGCACTCAGGGCCATGGGACTCCCAAGAAGGGGTTTCTTGAACCGCAAAGTCCTGACTGTGTCCTGTCCTCATACCCACTGAAGCTTCCCAACAATCCGGGGTGATGGTGGGCTGTGGGATATCAGGAGCAGAGTCGCCCTGGTGCTGTCACTCCTGTGAAGCTCTTGATGAGACAGGGTCTGAGGTCACCTTCATTGAGCATGGAGCAGCAAACACAGTGAGCACCCAGCCAGCACAAGGCCGTACCTGTGACCTAGGACAAAGGTGCTTGACAGTCGGGGGTTCAGCCCTCCTGTCTGGCTCATGGTTGTGCACATGGCCTCTCTGAAAAACTTTGACCTCTAGCCTTATGAGGAGGCTGACTATCACTGTCACTTAGATAAGTACCACCCCATGCACAAAGAACACCTGTGCCAAGGGAAACTGAAGTAATCACAGCTCTCCTCTCCTCAAAGACCCATCGTTTTCTGTGTCATTGATGGTGACCAGTACCCACTGGTCGTAAGACAGCTTCTCCAATCACATAGGCTGTTATACCACTGGCCTCATGTTCTTACCTTGGTCTGTCCATAATGGTCAATAAGTTGGTTTTTTTACTGGCCTTCCAAGTCAAACAGAATCACTTTGTACTCAGATACAAAATATTCCTCAGAGCTGCTGGGCAGGTGACAAGAAATGCACAAGTCTGGCATCTGTGACCTGGGACACTTGGGGGCCCTCTCCTGCCTCCCTGCATGGCCCTGCTCCCGGCCTGGGCTTGATGCCCGTCCCCTGCCCCCTCACCACTCAGGGAAGCTGCTTTCTCTACTTCCCAGAGGTCGCCTTCTGAGGACCCCTGATCTCCAGGTTCTGGGGACCCTCCCTGTGAGGACATGGCTCTCAGACCTGTCACCTGCTCACTTCCTCCACTGTAACCACATGACCTGTCATACCTTTCCTTCTGTGTTCTTTGTTTGGTGTGATAATGAGTAAAACATCTCTCTTTGGACCTGTAATTTATAAATCCTACCCCCATGAAAACCACCAAACTCTTAACAAACGAACTTCATCAGGGATAATGTGGATTAGAAAACAATGGACCATGAGAATTTTTTAGGTCAGAAATGAAGAAATAAGCTCTGAAAAGAGATGAGATGTGCTTCTATGGTAATGTTGAGGAAAATTATAAAACTAGACAAAATATAACTTAAATTTATCAGATATATATATGTGTGTGTGTGTGCGCGCACGCAAGTGTGGGCAAAAGTAAGTTTACATTTGTGAGTACAAGAAACATAGAGCTTAGACTTGTATTCTTATTTATTAATATTGTATTGTTTATCTGTAGTACAACTATAAACGTACCTTTGTCCACCCCTGTGTATATGCATTTCCAGGTTCAGTTCAAGCGTAAATGAGAACACACTGAATTAATCAACAACAAAGTCCTTTCTTCTCTGACAATGTCATGTTCTCATGGTAAAGACACAGATAAAGAGCCAGGACGTGTGCAGTGAGGACAGGGAGCCGGACAGGAGCCCTGACAACAATCCCAGCACCCACATCAATCCACTTGCAAGGCTCACCCAGTAGAGTAATCACCAGGTAGGAACCAACAGGGTTCTCCTCAGAACCTTAGTCCTAGATCTTGTTACAAGGTGGTCATACACCAATAGTGAACCCAGGGGCAAGATAGAAGCAAATTCAAATCTCAGACAATCCTATAATATCTGGTAACCTTGCACTTCATTTTGATGCCTGATCATGATTAGTGACCTCCAAAAATGAATGTCTCAACACAAAATTAAACTGAGGGGATCTATTTATTCTACTGCCCTGGGTAGTGGCATCAGAATGACCCAATTTCACAAACCAGAGCCCTTCCAGGAGAGCTGGGTGGTGTGAAATAGGCTGCAGGATGTGTGTTTTGAGACCAGCAGAGGGCGCTGGTGGACTGCACCTGAGGCTCAGGGTTCTGGGCCAGGCAGGCTAGGAAAGTTCTCTACTGGCTCTTGCACACTTGGGTAGGCAGTGTCCTCACTGAAGTGTGACTTGTCTGCAACTGTGGACCCAGGAAGGCCCAGAGGGCTGTGACTCACACACTTACCTCATATCTCAGCCCCTCCCCCTTATGGATTCAATTGTCTAGGCCTGATTTACAGCTCAAAATAGATAGAAAATCACACAACATTTTAATTTTCTATTAAACAACTAATTAAACTGCAAACAGAATGAAATACATATTGATACAAAATGATAAAGAATGCTTTGAAAACTTTATTTTGATATCATCCAAGGAATGCAAGTGATTATGTATAATATTAAAATTTAATATGAATACTGTATTACATTAATGCATTATTAAAGTTCCACCACTTAAAGGAGTCTGGATTGTATTTATTATTTGATGTATAGTGTTTCTGACAATCTGTGTATTTTTACCAATTATCGAGGGGTAGTATATTATATTTTAATAAATATAAATAATCTTTATAATACAGCTCCAGTCCCAGTACTAGGGAACGCCTGCCCACTGAGCAGATCTGAACAGTCTCATCACTGAGGACTATGTTCACCTGGGTGGTCAGCGTGGGAGAATATGCTCTATACAATGTGTCATTGGGCATTGTAAGTTTAAACAAGAGATGCCACTAGTCCCATTAGAATGGTAACCCTCAATACAAGGATGACAGCAAATGCTACCCAGGATGTGGGCAGCAGGAATTCCAACTCATGCTGCTGGGAGTTCAAAATAGCATGGCTGCTTTTGTGACCCTATGTCAGTTTCATACAAAACTAAACACACTTTTATATGATAAAATATAGGTATCACATTCCTGGGTGTTTACTTATATCAGTTATTTGTGTCCAAATGCACAAAAAGTTATAGCTTCTTTATTCACGTCTGTTATAACTTAAAAAAGCAACTGCTATTTTCTTTAATAAGTGAATGAATTATCAAATTCTTGTCTGTTTATACAATGGAATATGATTGGAAATATAAATAATAATTAGTCAGGACACAGAAAAACATAAAGGAACATAACACACACATATTATTAAGTGAGATGAGCTAATCTGAGAAGACAGGAACTGTGAGGGGCCCCATCAGGGCCAGGATTGGGGCAGGAGCACCGAGACCCAGCTGTCACCTGAGGCTGCCATGTCTCCTACATCCACCCGAAGGAGCGCGTGCCCCCAGTTCCTGAACTGTGAGTCCCCTCCCTGCCTCTGCAGGTTCCCTGTGTCATCCTTGGGCTGAAGCTCTCCCACTCCTCTAGTTTCCTTGTTATCAGCTGGAGTCTGGCTCTGTAAAAGGAGCCTAAGGAAAAGAAAGATTGCACAGCCTCCAGAAAGAGGAAGATTTGCATAGACTCCCCCTTCTGTGTCAGGGGGACATATAAGAAGTGTAAAGGCGGGCCCTGGCCGGTTGGCTCAGCGGTAGAGTGGGTAGAGTGTCGGCCTAGTGTGAGGAGGACCCGGGTTCGATTCCCGGCCAGGGCACACAGGAGAAGCGCCCATTTGCTTCTCCACCCCTCCGCCGCGCTTTCCTCTCTGTCTCTCTCTTCCCCTCCCGCAGCCAAGGCTCCATTGGAGCAAAGATGGCCCGGGCTCTGGGGATGGCTCTGTGGCCTCTGCCTCAGGCGCTAGAGTGGCTCTGGTCGCAACATGGCGACGCCCAGGATGGGCAGAGCATCGCCCCCTGGTGGGCATGCCGGGTGGATCCCGGTCGGGCGCATGCGGGAGTCTGTCTGACTGTCTCTCCCCGTTTCCAGCTTCAGAAAAATACAAAAAAAAAAAAAAAAAGAAGTGTAAAGGCTCAGGCCTGGCTGTGGGTCAGGAAGCAGAGTCTGGGGCATCTGCACCATGGATTGGGCTCCACTCCTCCTTGCCCTCCTGGCTCACTGTACAGGTGGAGCCTGAGGGAATTCTGGGAGGGCACCTGTTTGTCACCTGGGAGGATGACCTCTCCCCCCTCCCTGGGAAAGGGATCTGTTCTGTCCTCCCTGATCTCCTCGCTCTGTGTCTGGGTCTCCTGGACAAAAGGTCACCATCTCCTGCACCCGCAGTAGCGGCAACATTGGTGACAGATATGTGCACTGGTACCAGCAGCGCCCCGGCAGTGCCCCCACCATCGTGATCTACTGTGATAACAAGAGACCCTCCGGGGTTCCAGATTGGTTCTCTGGGTCCATCGACAGCTCCTCCAACACCGCCTCCCTGACCATCTCTGGACTGCAGCCCGAGGACGAGGCCGACTACTACTGTCAGTCTTATGATAGCAGCTATAAGCACACAGTGCTCCAGACTCATGGGGAAGTGAGACCAAAACTCCCCAGAGCTTCCCCATCCTGGGTCTGCCCTCACTGTCTGCACCACAGAGAGGAGTTCCTTTCTGTCTCCTGCTAGACTGTTTCTGTTGAGATTGTCGGTTTCTGTGTCCTTCTCTTTTTTTTTCCCCAGATTTCCCCCATGTCTTGATGATGATTGCCTATTGACATTTTGATCATTTCCTGGAGATGATTTCATTCACAACCAGATTTCTGAATCTCTGCATGTCTGTCATTGGAGATAGGGTCATCACCTGTGAAGAGGGTACACATGGGATATTTAGAAACATCCTTTGGGCTCTATGCCTACATTGCTAGTAATACCCTCTTCTCTAAGCAATAACCTATAAACACACCTTCAGACATTTCCAAATGTCCCCTGAGGGATTCTAATCACCATAGTCTGAAAATCACTGTGTTTAAGAAACATGTTTTCAGCCTTAGGACACCATCAACATTTATTCCTGTTTAGGCCATTCAGCTGGACAGAGACTAGATGTGTCATCTCTCTGTGCTTCCACGTTCTTATATGTTAGACAGGACAGTTACACATGCTCACATGAGGTCAGAGAGTGTGAACCAGTCACATGAAATCTCCTGTCAGCCAGAGAGCAGAGTACAATTTTTAGCCAGACTACATGTGCAGTTCATATATTGAAATTTTATACAATGCACATGAAAATATAGCATATCTATCTTCATATATTATCTTTTGGTGTATTTATCCTTTTAAGAGTGTTTTTTAATGTATCTACCAATTTTAGAGAGAAGAAGAAAGAAAGACAGACAGACAGAAGCACTGATCATTTCCTGTGTGTGCCCTGACCAGGAATCAAAAACATGAACTTTGCGTAATGGGACGACACTCCAAGCACCCGAGCTATCCCATCAGGGCTGGAGTATTTTTCAGGCATGAGACACAAGGGTGAATAAAAACATGATAGTTCTTGTACTCTTGGTGTCTGTATTTTTCTATGAGTCCGAAAAGAGCAGGCATCTGTTTAAATTTACCCTCTTCTCCCATTTCTGTAAATGTCAAGGATACACTTAGGCACCGAGAAAGACAATGCAAATTCCTCCTCTTTGGAAGCATTCTCTGGGCTACACATTGTGAAGAGACGACATAGCCTAATTCATCATACAGGGATCACCTTTAAGTTTAAATCAACCACACCTCTAATATGAAGTCTGAGATGGATACACCCAGAGACATTTTCACAGATTTCATCAGATGGTGTTTCTCTGGGGCAAATGCACTTCTTAAAACTTCAGAGGACACAAAACACAGAATTTAAACCAGTGCATAGTCCTGAGGTCACCCCTCCTGGGACTCTTTTAACTTCTCCATAATATATTTGTGTCGATACACACTATATAGACATTAACATAGTAAATCAATGATATACTTCTAAAATTGATTTACTATATTAATTAACAAAAATAGCCACATGTTTTTCTTTGGGATTGTCTGTCTCTCCAATCTGGAAGTTCTATGCAAAGTAGATGACAAAGAAGGGTCATATTTTGGAGGAAGGAACGCTGGTCGCGGACAAACAGGAAGGAGCTGGAGAGGGAGGGAACCTTCATAGAACGGCTGCTCCCGGGAAGGGGGAGAGAAGGATGGGTAGGAAGAGCCTCAGAGCATAGCGCAGGTCTGGGGAAGTCTCAGGTGGGCAGGGGAGACTGAAAGTCTCCTGCGTGTGGGGTGCCCATGAAGACACTGCCTATAGCAGGAAAGGCTGGGCTTTAGGCACCTGCTGTGCCAACCATGCCTGGCGCATCCTCGAGGCTGTGAGACTACAGGGCACCTCTGCTCCCCATTCAGAGTCTCCTGGAAGTCAGTCTGGGTGGTGCACTTCCAGGGCTGCCTTGATGGTCTGTGTTGTTCCATTTCACTCCCAGGACAGAAGCAGGGCCCTCTTCTTCTCTGCCTTCTCCTCTAATTTGTCCCTACATCCAAAAAGACACTGTCCTCCCTGCACTAGCTGCAGGCTTGGAGGGAAGGCTCTGTAAGACACCCACTGTCTTACCTGTTGACTCATCTGGGAGATGCCAGGAATTCTGGGCAACCCTCCGGAGCCATCTGCACCCCCGCCTGGGTCCAGATCCTCCTGCTCCAGTGATCCAGGCTCTGGCCTGACCCCTCCCATGTCGCAAGCCAGAATCATGTGAGACATTCCTTACTTATCTATTTAAAGGATGACTTTATGAATGAATAAATGCATGAATGACACATCCAAAGTCCCCTAGCAATTGATGACTTCTTATACCGTTAGTCTTCCCATAGAGGAGGACACCAGTCTCTGCAGCACTGATTGTCTCTGAATCTTCCTAACACATCTCCACTTTCAGAGCCTGGCCTCAATGTGACAGATGGACCATAAACCCGACAAACAGCCCTCGCACCTGCCCTTCCACCCAACAGCACCGGTGTCGGTGGGGCATCCCCGCCTCTCTCAGGGATACTATTCATCTACTGAAGTTCTGGACCATTTCTCCCACTTCCCCAGCCTGGGGTTCAATCAGTCACCTTTCTGTGTCCTAATTTGTGCCATGAGTCATTCCAGTCCTTCCAAGTTTTCTCTGCTGTCATTTTCCTCCAGCTGCCCTAGGATGTCCTCTTTCAAAGTCCTAGAACGATCCACAGAAATAAATCTTTAATTTGAAGCACTGGCGACAGGCACAGCCAGATTAATAATGTCCCTGCACACAAGACAGTGTCTCAGGATGGCCGCAGTGGTCCCTCTGGATGTCCAGGCCACGCTCAGTCCCCTGCTCTGCAGAACCCTCAGGGGTGTGCAGTCTCCTCTCCCCTCTGCCCCGGAAGGGTGAACATTCCTCACCTTCTATGTCCTCTTCTGTGAGGATCCCTTTCCCTGAATAAGCTTCTGTTCACACTCAGCTCCCAGGGAAAGGCCTCTCCTCTGCGCTCCCACCATGGGGACTCATTGTTTTTGTCTGTTTGTCTGTTTGTTTGTTTGCTTTCTGCTCCCCTCCTGTGTTCCTTAGCTCCACCAAAGTCCTCAGGCTCTCCTAGATCAGGATTCACGTGTGCCAGAATCAATGACGGCCACACCAGGACCGCACTTGCATTGTTCCCTGTAATGATGATTCTTAACGTGTTGAAAACTCAGGAGTCAAGAAAACAGGTGAAGGCTAGATGTTGAAGCAGCTTGAAAGAGGAGCGGTTCACCAGGGGACCAGCAGAGGGCGCCTCAAGACCGACTCTGAGGGTTTCTGCAAAACAGGAGCTCCCAGCTGGGCAGCACTCCAGTGACTGGAGGCTCCAGGGCTGGGCTCTTTCTTTTCTATGACTGGGCAGACATGACTTCTCTGGGCATGGCTGAGTGCCATGCATGTGACCCTGTGTGTGCTCCCAGCACCGGCTTCCTCTCAGCCCCATCCATGGTGAAACTAGTGCAACAGGCTGGCCTCCCTGAGCCAGGGCCCTAGATCCTGTCAGTGTACTGGGGGAGGGGCAGGGGATGGGGCATATTTGCATGAACAGTCCCTCCTCTGTGGAGCCAGCTGGGAGGGGATAAGAGGCCTAGGCAGCCCACTCCAGCTCTGTGGACTAAGGAGCAGCTGTGAGCACCATGGCCTGGACCCCTGTGCTCCTCATCCTCCTCTCTCACTGCACAGGTGGGGACAGCACCCAGAGACCCAGAGCACCTGCACCCTGACCCTTCTATTCACTCTGATGTGTCTGTTTGCAGGTTCCCTGTCCCAACCTGTGCTGACTCAGCCGCCCTCCCTCTCTGCCTCTCCGGGATCAACAGCCAGACTCCCCTGCACCATCAGCAGTGACATCAGTGTTGGTGGTAAAAGCATCTACTGATACCAGCAGAAGCCAGGGAGCGCTCTCCGGTTCTTTTTGTACTACTACTCAGACTCAGACAAGGAGCTGGGACCCAGGGTCCCTAACCGAGTTTCTGAATCCAAGGACACCTCAGCCAATTCAGAGTACTTGCTCACCTCTGGGCTGCAGCCTGAGGACTAGGCGCACTATTACTGTCAGATCGGGTACAGTGATGGTCCTCACAGTGACACACACAGATGCGGAAGTGGGAAAAAACCCCGAGGCCTCGTTTTGTCCAAGCTTCTGACACATTTATTAAGGTGGTAAAAACTTAATGATAATAATAGACCTGAGCCGAGGGGTTTCTAATTCAAATGGTGCCACACTATACTGCTTTCTGATTTTTATGTAAAATATTCACAGCCTTAAAAGGGTAAAACAAACAAAAACTTACACCAATATAGTGACAACAAGGACAGTCAGAGGCAGAAAAGAGAACACCTCTCTAAGAGTAAAAAGCCAATGGAACAGGAGGTGAAATCCATCCATATGAAAATCCATAGTGCCGTGATATATTTTAGGGAAGATCATGCTCGCACCAGCATGAACGTGTGTATGTGTGTGTGTGTGTGTGTGTGTGTCTGTCTGTCTGTCTGTCTGACTGTCTATCTAAGAGTAATCAGATGATAATCATAGCCCCAAAACTCTTCCTATGTCTCCAAAGGAGAAAGTCAACCCCAAACAGCAGCCTTCTGACATGTCTTTCCTACAAGAGTAATATTTATCAGAGATCAGTGCCAGCCCCCAGGAGCCAGCCAGAGGGCCTGATGGTGAGAGTCGGTGGTCCGTGAATATTTTGCTTAGAATAAATGATATCACTGGGTCAGACATACAAGTAGCATTAGTAGCTTTGCAGACTGGCACTCACACATTTGTGTTTTTTAAATACATATTTAAATTTTTTGTTTCTTCAATTTCATAGAATAGCAAAATAGTTATGTGGGTAACCGAATTCTGAAGGCACATTCCTATTAGAAATTACTGTATTTCTCATAAAGAATGGGAAGGTTTTAAAATTTGTGCTTTACTGGACTTTATACCGCTTTTGAATTTAAAATAAATATCCTTGTCCCTAAGAGATCATTATCTTAATGTCAAATGAAAACACACAAAAATCATAGAATGTGAATAGAATAAATCCAGTTTGTCCTGGTTTGTAAAATCTGCTTAAAGATTACTCTCCTTTCAAGAAATTTCAGCTTAATGATTCTAGAATCGGCATTTGAGTTTAATTTCAAAACAAAAGAGTTTGCAACAATGCCTCCAACATTCTCTTAAGTTATTCTCCTTTGAGTCATCAATGCAGGAAAGCAACGGTGCAGCGCCCACACTTTGTTTTCAGCCAATTTTTGAAAGGAAATAGATGACCACGTGTACTTCAGTCTTCCTTATTTCAGTTTTATGTGCTGGTTCCTATTTGAAACAATTCATCGGCCCTGGCCAGCTAGCTCAGTGGATAGAGTGCCAGCACAGCTGCAAAAGTCCCGGGTTCAGTCCCAGTTCAGGACAAACATGAGTAGCAACCATCTGCTTCTCTTCCCCTCCCTCTCCCCCTTCTCTCTCCCTCTTCCTCTCTCACAGCCAGTAGCTTGATTGGTTCTAGCCTCGCCCCAATGCTGAGGATAGCTCAGTTGATTCTAATTTCTGCCCCAGACAGAAGTTGCCAGGTAAGTCTCACTCTGGGCTTATGTGGGAGTCAGTCTCTCTATCTCCCCTTCTCTCACTTAAAAAAAAGAAAGAAAGAAACCAATCAGATTTCTTTTTGTTACATTAGATTACCATTTATTCCATATCTGAATAACTTGCTAAACTTCACTAAACTAGTTGCTGCACCGATCAGGCTGCCCATTGGAATAAGTACCGGATTTGGGCACTGCGGTTCTGGAAAGGTGGAATTGGGATCTGTTTGTAAAGGCTGGCAGCTGGCAGCGATGCCAAATAAGCCCACTGTGGAGGCTCTTGGAGTCCTTTCTGATGGTGCTGAAATGGTTTCTGTAGCCCCAGGTGAAACCCTCAGAATCGGACTGGAAGGACCTGCAGAAGAGGAGCTTCCTCCCGGAGCCATACTCTGTGCTCCTAGTCATCTTTGTCATTCTGGATGTACCTTTCATGCCCACATAGTGATACAGGGCACAGATCCACCATCTGACCAGATTACACTGTGGTGCTGCCTTTGAGGAAGTCAGAGTGACAGCCTTGACTTGCTTGGTTGACAAAAACCAGGAGGAAAAAATGAGACTTGACCTCATTTTGTGAAACAAGTTCAAATCTGCTTTGGTCGTGTAAAGACAGCAGGAAGCTTCTGCTTCGAAACTTGTAGAGGCTTCCCTCAGATGGCTCGCTTCAACTAAGACATGAGGGTAAGGTCATTGCAATTGGAAAAGCTCTGAAACTGCTTCCAGAGAGAGAGGACGCATTTTCTCAATGACCCCGTACAACGCTGTAAGGAAATTGACCGCCAAAGCCTAAGTCAGGCAGCCTGTTTTCTTACTTTCTACCCATTGACAAACCTCTCCTGTATTTTGCAGAAAAACTCACAGCAAAAGTCCACATTCTGTTAGCTTTCTCATATTGAGAGCTCTGCTATGCCACTGTTGAAATTTCCCCAATATTCTTTCTTAAAATTTTTTAGAGAGAAAGATGAAATGAGAAAGAGAGAGAAACATTAATTCATTGTTCCACTTATTTATGCATTTATTGGTTGATTCTTGTATGTGCCCTGACTGGGGATTGAACCTATAACCTTGGTATGTTGGGACAACACTCTAACCAAGTGAACTACTAGGCCAGAACTTCCCCAAGATTCTTTTTTTTTTTTTTTTTTTGCCTCTCATGATGTTTCTTTGGACAGATATGGCAATAAGTTTGTAAGTAATGTAGATATAATTGTCCATAATAATAAAATCCCACAGAGTCTTTTTAAATTTTTACTTTTTTCTTGGGCATACAAAATCTCTTTCTGCAGACAGATCATTCAAGTGTGTGACAGTGTGTGCACATGTTAAAAGACAACAACAATGTTGATAAAATATTTAAAATAAAAAGTAGATTAAAGATTACTGCAGTTTTATATAAAAAGACAAATGACACATTAAAATGGGCTAAAGATTTTAACAAACAGTTCATATAAGGAAATTTATAAATGGTCAATAATCAACTAAAAAAATACTCATTAACAATATACTTTATTAGCAAAAAGAAAATTACAACTACAATGAGATAATATGCACCATGCATAAAAATTTAATTGATAAATTAGACTTTATCTCTTGCTCTTTGAAGGATACTGTTAAGGTGATCATAAGGCAACTGAGAGACTTGTAGGATATATAGTGTATGTAAGCCAAATCTTCGATACAGGACTTGTATCAATAATATATAAAAAAATTCCTACATGTTGATACTTAGAAAGCAATTCACTTAAATCTGGGAAAAACTTCACCAAAGATGATATATGATGGCAAATAAGGACATGACAAGATGTTCCAAATCATTACATAATATGAAAATAGAAATTAAAACCAAGCAATCACTACACGTGTATGAGAATTTGCAAAAATAAAATTCTGATCAGACCAGTTTTGAGAGGAGATGTGGCCTAATAATTCTCAGGTTGGAATGTGAATTTAAGAAAGTCCTTTAGAAAACACGCCCTGGCCAGACAATGTGATTGGTTATCACGACATCCTTATTCGCCAAGATTGAGGGTTAGACCCGTGGTCAGGGCACATACAAGAACAGAAGGATGCTTTTGTCTCCCTTACTCTTTTTCTATCTCAAATCAATAGATAAATTAAAATATATAGTACAAGAGTTTTTGATAAACTTAAACGTATGCTTCCCTTATAATTCAGCTGTTGTTTTTACCCACAGAATTTAAAGTGCATGTCCATGCAAAGACTTGTCCACAAATATGTACAGCAACATTACTTATTTATAGTATATATAAATTTATATATTAAGATTTATATTCACTAATGAATATATTAAACATTTATGTTATCAATAGATATATAGCAACACATATGCATGAATGTGTGTATTTATACTGTAGTCCAGTGTGGAAACAATTCAAATGCCTGTCAGCAGGTGGATGGTACGCACGCTGTGGGATAGCGGTCTGAGGGGACACTGTTTAGTGAGGAAGAGCTAGTAAACGCAAACCATGGCTAGACCTCAGAAAATATGCTAAATTAAGAAAATCAGAAAAAAAAACCCAAGAAAAATGAGATTCAATGTATTTAAAATTCTATGCAATGTAAACTATCTTTAAATAATAAAAGAAGATTAGGGATTTCCCTGGATTTGGGGACTGGATGGCAGAAGGGAAGACTTCAAAAGGGACAAGTGAACACTTTTGCGGAGACAGATACGTTTACTAATTTATCACATTGCACATTTAATTAAGGGCAGTTAATTAGATAAAAATTACACATAAGTTGTCCTAAATATATCTCAGTCACTTCCTGAGTACAATTTCAAATAAGCCCCCTGCTGAGATCAGCAAACAAGACAATCACCTGTTAAGAAAACAAACAAACCAAGACTTCAAAGCATTTCAAATCCAAAACTTTATTACAAATAATAGCTGATGCCAACCCAAGAAGACCTAGAAATAAGGCAATTGAAAATGGGAAGCAGACAACACCAAGCCTAGACTGAACCAGCTCTACAAACAAAACACCCAAATAGATACAATGAGAAGACAGAGAAGTGCAATCCAAATGAAACCACAAGAGAAACATCCAGGAAATGAACTGAGTGATATGGAAATAATCAAACTTCTGGAATCAAAGTTCAAAATAATGATTGTAAGGCGTGAATGAGTCCTGGGTTCGATTCCTGGTCAGGGCACACAAAAGAAGTGCCCATCTGCTTCTCCATCCCTCCCCCTCTCCTTCCTCTCTGTCTCTCTCTTCCCCTCCCGCAGCCAAGGCTCCATTGGAGCAAAGTTGGCCCGAGCATTGGGAATGGCTCTATGGCCTCTGCCTCAGGCACTACAATGGCTCCAGTTGCAGTGGAGCAACACCCCAGATGGGCAGAGCATCACCCCCTGGTGGGCATGCCAGGTGGATACCGGTCGGACACATGCGGGAGTTGGTCTGACTGCCTCCTCGTTTCCAACTTCAGAAAAATTCAAAAAAAAAAAAAAAAGAAAGAAAAAAGAAAGGATGGTCATTATGAACACCTAAATAAAGAAATAGCAAGTATAAAAAAGGATATTGAAATATTAAAAAAGAATCAGTCGGAGATGACAAATACAATATCAGAAATGAAGACCACAATGGAAGGAATTAAAAACAGGATGGATAGAGCTGAGGATCGAATCAGCAAGTTGAAGGACAAGTGTAATGAAGGCATGAAAGCAAAGAAGAAAAAACAAAAGAGACTCAAAAGTCTGAGGAAATTCTTAGAGAGCTCTGTGACAACATAAAGAGAAATAACATCCGCATTATAGAAGTTCCTAAAGAAGAAGAAAAAGAACAAGGAATAGAGACTTTGTTCAATCATATCATAGCTGAAAACTTTTCTAAATTAATGCAAGAGAAACTCTCACAAGTTCAAGAAGCATGGAGAACTCCATTAAAGAGAAACCCAAAGAAACCTACACAAAGACACATCATAATTAAAATACCAAAGCTAAGTGATAAAGAGAAAATATTAAAAGCTGCTAGAGAAAAAAAGGCTATCACCTACAAAGGAGCCCCCATAAGGATGACATCAGACTTCTCAACAGAAACACTTGAGGCCAGAAGGGAATGGCAAGAAATATTCAAAGTAATGCAGAACAAGAACCTACAACCAAGACTACTTTATCCAGGAAGGCTATCATTTAAAATTGAAGGAGAAATAAAAAGTTTCCCAGACAAAAAAAAAAAAACCTCAAGGAATTTATTACAACCAAACCAGTGCTGCAGTAAATGTTAAGGGGCATGGTGTAAACAGATCAAAGTGGGAAAAGAATATAGCAAAAGAGGAATACAGCTTTAAAGAATAAAATGGCAATAAACAACTACATATCAATAATAACCTTAAATGTAAATGGATTAAATGATCCAATCAAAAGACATAGGGTAGCTGCATGGATAAGAAAACAGAACCTGTACATATGCTGTCTACAAGAGACACACCTTAAAACAAAAGGTGCACATAGGCTAAAGGTAAAAAGATGAAAAAAAAATATTTCATGCAAATGGAAATGAAAAAAAACTGGGGTAGCAATACTTATATCAGACAAAATGGACTTTAAAACAAAGGATATAGTAAGAGATAAAGAAGGCCAATACATAATGATAAAGGGAGTAATCCAACAGGAAGACATAACTATTATTAATATCTATGTATCTAATATAGGAGCACCTAAATATATAAAGCCGACGTTGATGGATATAAAGGGTGAGATCAACAGCAATACTATAATAGTAGGGGATTTCAATACCCCACTAACATCACTAGATTGATCCTCAAGAAAGAAAATTAACAAAGAAACAGCAGACTTAAAGAACACACTAGATCAACTCGATTTAATACATATCTTCAGAACCTTTCACCCTAAAGCTGCAGAATGTACATTCTTTTCAAGTGCTCATGGTACATTCTCTAGGATAGACCACATATTAGGGCACAAAAGTGGTCTCAGCAAATTTAAAAAGATTGAAATCATATCAAGCACTTTCCCTGATCACAATGTCATGAAACTAGAAATCAACCACAACAGAAAAGCTCAAAAATTCTCAAACATATGGAAACTAAATAACAGGTGTTAAATAATGAATGGATTAAGAATGAGATCAAAGAAGAAATTTTAAAAATTCCTAGAAATGAATGATAATAAATACAACAACTCAAAATTTATGGGACACAGCAAAAGCAGTACTGAGAGGGTAGTTCATAGCACTACAGGCACACTTTAGGAAGCTAGAAATATAAACAACTTAACCCTGCATCTAAAAGAACTAGAAAAAGAACAGCAAGTAAAGTCCAATTGTAGTAGAAGGAAGGAAATAATAAAGATCAGAGTAGAAATAAATGACATAGAGACTAAAGAAACAGTACAGAGGATCATTAAAACTAGTAGATGGTTCTTTGAAAAGGTAAACAAGATTGATGAACCTTTAACTAGACTCACCAAGAAAAAGAGAGAGAGGACTCAAATAAATAAAATTAGAAATGAGAGTGGAGAAATAACAACTGACACAACAGAAATACAAAATATTGTAAGAAAATATTATGAAGAACTGTATGCCAAAAAACTAGACAACCTAGATGAAATGAAAAAATTCCTTGAAACACACATTCTTCCAAAAATCAATCTGGAAGAATCAGAAAACCTAAACAGAATGATTACACCAAATGAGATCAAAACAGTTTTCAAAACCTCCCAACAAAGAAAAGTCCTGGGCCAGATGGCTTCACAAATGAATTCTACCAAATATTCAATGAAGAATTAAATCCAATCCTTCTCAAGCTATTTCAAAAAATTCAAGAGGAAGGAAGACTTCCAATCTCCTTTTATGAGGCAAGCATAGTTCTGATTCCAAAACCAGACAAAGACAACACAAAGAAAGAAAATTATAGGCCAATATCCCTGATGAATATAGATGCTAAAATCCTCAACAAAATATTAGCAAACCAGATCCAACAATATATGGAAAAAATCATACACCATGACCAAGTGGGATTTATTTTGGGGAGGCAAGGCTGGTACAATATTCACAAATCAATCAATGTGATATATCACATAAACAAAAGAAAGGAGAAAAACCACATGATAATATCAATAGATGCAAAAAAACCTTTGATAAAATCCAGCACCCATTCATGATCAAAACTCTCAACAACGTGGGAATACAGGGAACACACCTGAACATGATAAAAGCCATCTATGACAAACCTACAACCAACATCATACTCAATGGGCAAAAATTAAAAGCAATCCCCTTAAGATCAGGAACAAGGCAGGGGTGCCCCCTTTCACCACTCTTATTCAACATAGTCCTGGAAGTTTTAGCCACAGAAATCAGACAAGAAGAAATAAAAGGCATTCAAGTTGAAAAAGAAGAAGTAAAGTTATCATTATTTGCAGATGATATGATATTATATATAGAAAACCCTAAAGTCTCAGTTAAAAAACTACTGGACCTGATAACTGAATTTAGCAAAGTGGCAGGATATAAAATTAATATTCAGAAATCGGAGGCATTTTTATACACCAACAATGAACAGTCAGAAAGAGAAATTAAGGAAACAATACCTTTCACTATTACAACCAAAAAAATAAAGTACCTAGAAATACATTTAACCAAGGAGACTAAAGACTTGTACTTGGAAAATTGTAAAAATTGATAAAAGAAATCAGGGAAGATACAAACAAGTGGAAGCATATACCATGCTCATGATTAGGAAGAATAAACATTATTAAAATATCTATATTACCCAAAGCAATTTATAAATTCAATGCAATACCAATTAAAATACCAATGACATACTTTAAAGATATAGATCACATATTCCAAAAATTTATATGGAACCAAAAGAGAACACGAATAGCCTCAGAAATCTTAAAATAGAAGAATAAAGGGGGAGGTATTACACTTCCTGATATCAAGCTATACTAAAAGGCCATAGTACTCAAAACAGTGTGGTACTGGCATAAGAACAGGCACATAGATCAATGGAACAGAATGGAGAACCCAGAAATAAATTCACAGCTCTATGGACAACTGATATTTGACAAAGGAGGTAAGGGCATACAATGGAGTAAAGACAGCCTCTTCAACAAATGGTGTTGGGAAAATTGGACAGCAACCAGCAAAAAAATGAAACTGGACCACCAACTTACACTATTTACAAAAATAAACTCAAAATGGATAATAGACTTAAATATAAGGCATGAAACCATAAGCATCTTAGAAGAAAACATAGGCAGTAAGCTCTCTGATATCTCTCGCAGGGATATATTTGCTGATTTATCTCCATGGGCAAGGAAATAAAAGACAGGATAAACAAATGGGACTATATCAAACTAAAAAGCTTTTGCACAGCCAAAGACAATAAGAACAGAATAAAAAGACAAACTACACAATGGGAGAACATATGTGACAGTACATCTGATAAGGGGTTAATAACCAAAATTTATAAAAAACTTGTAAATCTCAACACCAGGAAGACAAATGATTCAATCAAAAAAATGGGAAAAAGAAATGAATAGACACTTCTCCAAAGAGGACATACAGATGGCCAATAGGCATATGAAAAAATGCTCAACATCACTAATCATTAGAGAAATGCAAATTAAAACCACAATGAGATATCATCTCACACCAGTCAGAATAGCACTCATCAACAAAACAACACAGAATAAGTGCTGGTGAGGATGTGGAGAAAAGGGAACCCTTCTGCACTGCTGGTGGGAATGCAGACTGGTGCAGCCATTGTGGAAAACAGTATGGAGATTCCTCAAAAAATTGAAAATCGAACTGCCTTTTGACCCAGCCATTCAAGTTTTAGGAATATACCTCAAGGACACCATAGAACGGTTCCAGACGGAGAAATGCACCCCCATGTTTAAAGCAGCATTGTTCACAATAGTGAAGATCTGGAAACAGCCCAAGTGTCCGTCAGAGGACGAGTGGATTAAAAAGCTTTGGTACATATATACTATGGAATATTACTCAGCTATAAGAAATGATGACATCGGATTATTTACAATAACATGGATGGACCTTGATAACATTATACAGAGTGAAATAAGTAAATCAGAAAAAACTAAGAACTACATGAACCCATACATAGATGGGACATAAAAATGAGACTCAGAGACATGGAAAAGAATATGATGGTAACAGAGGGTGGGGTGGAAGGGTGGGGAGGAGGTGAGGAAGGAGAGGAAGGGGGTAGGTGGAGGGGAGGGGCACAAAGAAAACTAGATAGAAGGTGACAAAAGACAATTTAACTTTGGGTGAGGAGTATGCAGCATAATCAAATGTGAAAATAATCTGGAGTTGTTTTCTCAGAACATATATACCCTGATTTATCAATGTCACTGTATTAAAATTAATAAAAATAAGATTTAAAAAAAGATTATAAGCAACACACATTTCAGCATCAAGCAGATCTTCGTGCTGATGAGCACAGCATAAAGATTTTTTTTTCTTGTTGCCAAACATTCAAATTCAGTTGATTACGATGTTCAGGAGTATACCAATAACAGTGTTTCTGAATAGCATTTAAAAGACTTAACAAAACCTTGTCCTTTATCTGAATCCCAGACCCTTTTAAAAAGGATTTTAAAACTTGTACATAATTGTCTAATAACGAATGGGAATTCCCAATGACTTTGCTAGTTTTCCTGAAAGTTTCGCATAAACAGCACATCCAACTTACCCTTTCGGGGTTCCACCTGTTCCTAATCTCTTCATATGGTTTCATGGTAGGCGCCAAATGTTGTTGTGAGTCAGGAGCACAGAGAGAGAGATCAGCAGACGAAATCATCATGGACTAGCAAAGGACCACTGCTCGCTCAGGTAAATGGCCCCGAGTATGCCCTGTGTCCTATTTTTATTCACAAGACTTCAAAAAGTTTATTTACTGAGAAATTGGCATAACATCAAGCATAACTTTTACTTAAAGATACATGGAGTACACCTGCATGATAGCTTAATAACAATATAATATCAAAAGGCATTAATTGCTATTGCTTCTATGGTTCCCACAACATTCCTCTCTTTATCTCAAGGGATAACCTTGAATGGAACAGAAATCTTATGAGAATGTTTTACTGAGAAAAAAGCCCAGCAACTGCCTTCAGTCACATAGACCTGTTTCAGTGACCCACCTTCAAGTCACAAAACAATTCTCTTGGCAAAACATTCTTTTCTTGTTGGCTGTGTTCCCATCCAAGGCCATGCAAAGAGTTATTCCACTTTCTCAAAAAAGAAAGAAGAAAAAAACACTATTCTTCACACTTGATCTTCACCAAAAGGCCAAGAAACAATAAAACTAGTCTATGTCACTGTGACAGTGACATGACCCACATATTTATCAAAACCCATAGTCTTTTGCATCTCAAGCAGTCAACTCTAGGTAAATTTTGGGCTTCAGTTAAAAAAATGTATCAAAATAATTTATCAATATTGGGTTATATGATTTCATCAATTGGGAAACAGCAATGCAAACAGTTAAGATGGGGGAGCTGAGGACAGAGTGGGGAAATGCTCTCAGCTGGAACACCAGGCTGTGCCCTGGTCTCTGCTCAGTGCTCACTGGGCCCAGCAGCTGTGTTCTCTCTGGGCCCCTGGGAAACCACAGGCCAGGCCCAGTAAGGCCCAGCCCTTTAGGTATTGACATTCAATCACTGGGGAAGACCCACAGGATGCAGGGAGATGTTTTCTGTGCTGGAAGAGATAAAGTAATTTGCATGGAAGGCCCAGTTCTCCTGGGTCACAGGGGAGAAAGGAGACCTGCAGGATGTCACCTCAGCAGAGCTCTGTGGTGTCTATGTGATGGCCTGGACTCCACTCCTCCTCCTCACCCTCCTTCACTGCACAGGTCAGGACATCCTCAGTGTCCTGACTCCCCAGCTCTCTGGGACCCCCTCCCACCACATGCTGGAAATGTCCTTCTCCAGTGTCCTTCCTCTAGGGCATAATGGGTGTCTGTGTTTCAGGGTCCCTCTCCCAGCCTGTGCTGACCCAGCCACCGTCTGCATCTGCCTCCCCGGGAGCCTCGGCCAAGCTCACCTGCACCCTGAGCAGTGGCTACAGCCACTACAATGTAGACTGGTACCAGCAGGGCCCAGGGAAGGGCATCCGGTTCCTGATGCAAGTGGGCACCAGGGGGGTCTCCGGATCCAAGGGAGATGGGGTCCCGATCGCTTCTCAGGCTCAGGCTCTGGCTTGGATCGGTACCTGACCATCCAGAACATCCAGGCAGAGGACGAGGCTGAGTACTCCTGTGGAGCAAGGCACGTCAGTGGGAGAAGCTTTGTGTAACCACAGTAACACCGGCAGAGGAGAAGTGAGGCAGAAACCTCCACTCACCTGCCCTGTCCCCACCGCCCTCCCATTGGCCAGGCTCACAGTTCAGAGGGAGCTTCTGACCTGCCTGAGGGTTTCCACCTTCCCAAATAATTTGGAGATTTCAAGCCCCCTGAGGATGGTTTGCCATTGCACAACCTACCTGTTCTTTTTACTCAGAGAATGTTCCCCTGGCTATAAAATGTCTTCTCAGCTATTCTTGAAAATGAGAATTTGTACTTGCACATGTCCAGCTCCCTATCACAGAAAGAGCAACCCTGCTTGATTCACCCAACTTTCAATCTTTGTCACAGGAGAAATGAGATGGTGAAGCTGTTTTGCTCCATCGTGATTGGTCAGACTGAGGTGCCGGAAGGACAGAGGCCTGCAGGGCGCTACGGTCATGAGTAAGTGTCGCTGTTACTCACCAAATAGAGCGGTGATTCTGAAACACAGCTTGTCTACTTAGAGCCCGTGAGCATATAACCCAAGTGGTGATGGATTTTTTTTTGTAAAGTATTGAGTTATAGTCACATAAAATAAATCATACACACTGGAGGTGTAATATGTGGTAAATTTTGAAATACACATAATAGTAATCATGATTATAAGCATTTAAAAAAATTATTTAGAGATCAACACTGGCAGATATGCCATTTAAGGCAGTGGTCCCCAACCTTTTTTGGGCCAAGGACCGGTTTAATGTCAGAAAATATTTTCACAGACCGGCCTTTAGGGTGGGACGGATTAAATGTATCACGTGACCAAGACAAGCATCAATAATGAGTCTTAGACAAATATAACAGAGGGAATCTGGTCGTTTTAAAAAAATAAAACATCGTTCACACTTAAATATAAATAAAATGGAAATAATGTAAGTTATTTATTCCTTCTCCGCAGACTGGTACCAAATGCCCCACGGACTGGTACCATCCGCAGCCTGGTGGTTGGGGACCACTGATTTAAGAGACATAATTCTAGAGAAAAACACACACAAATGCACACTCAGAATCACACTCATAAAAACACCCCATCCTGTGCGCACAAGCCCACTCCATCTGGAAGGAACAAAAGTGCTGTTGAAAGACAGGTGAGGTCCTATACCCGGAAACTCACTCCCGTCACTGCTCCTCCAGTCTCATTCCTGTCGGAACCCGCCGTCAGGGTGGCCTTCCAGGCAACAGCCAGCAGCAGAGCCCTGCTTTCCTACCACCTCAATTTCTTCTCACCGAGAGAACAATTACAGAACAGGGACTGTGTGAGCTTCCTCTAGAGACCACGTGTGAGGACAGACAAGAGCACTCTGAGGGTCAGGTCACGTGTGTGCTGTGGGCGCAGGTCCTGCGTTCTCCTGGGACTCTAAGGGACTTCAGTACACTCAGTGGCCCCGAAAGGAAGTGTAGACACAGGAGCGAGAAGGGCATGAGCTTCTCCTGGACAGTCTGTCACTTGGGTCCTTAGTAATTGCCAGCTGCAAAATTCTTAACCCAAGGAGGGAAGGTTTCTGCGGAGGAAATGCGTCCACCACATGGTTTATACACTGATGCTGCCCTCTGTGAATTCACTCTTGAATCAGGCATGTAATATGTGGATTAAAAATAAAACCATGCTTCTTTTATTATTACATGCCAAGAGTCGGGAGCTCAAGATCTACTGAAGGCAGAGGTAGGAGGGCTGAGGAAAGAAGAAACCAGGATGGTCTGTCAAAAAAAAAAAAAAAAGAAAAAGAAAAAAGAAAGCCTGGCCAGGCGGTGGTGCAGTGGATAGAGCATCAGACTGGGATGCCAAGGAACCAGGTTCAAGACCCCGAGGTCGCCCTGGTCGGTTGGCTCAGTGGTAGAGCGTCGGCCTGGCATGCAGAAGTCCCGGGTTTGATTCTCGGCCAGGGTACACAGGAGAAGCGCCCATCTGCTTCTCCACCTCTCCCCCTCTCCTTCCTCTCTGTCTCTCTCTTCCCCTCCCGCAGCGAGGTTCCATTGGAGCAAAGATGGCCTGGGCGCTGGGGATGGCTCCTTGGCCTCTGCCCCAGGTGCTAGAGTGGCTCTGGTCACAACAGAGCAATGCCCCGGAGGGGCAGAGCATTGCCCCCTGGTGGGCAGAGTGTCGCCCCCTGGTGGGCATGCCGGGTGGATCCCGGTCGAGCGCATACGGGAGTCTGTCTGACTGTCTCTCCCCATTTCCAGCTTCAGAAAAATACAAAAAAAAAAAAGATCCGGAGGTCGCCAGCTTGAGTGCAGGCTCATCTGGTTTGAGCAAAAGCTCACCAGCTTGGACCCAAGGTTGCTGGCTCAAGCAAGGGGTTACTCAGTCTGCTGAAGGCCCGCGGTCAAGGCACATATGAGAAAGCTATCAATGAACAACTAAGGTGTCACAACGCGCTACGAAAAACTAATGATTGATGCTTCTCATCTCTCTGTTTCTGTCTGTCTGTCCCTGTCTATCCCTCTCTCTGACTCTCTCTCTGTCAAAAAAATAAAAAATAAAAAATAAACAAAAAAAGAAGAACCCGAATGGAGAGAGTCCAGGTTCTGAGGGTAGCACCGGATCTGGGCAGAGGCTCTGGTCTGTCCGGGGAGGGGCTGGATGGAGCTTATCCTGGTGCCCAGGGGGATGGTGGCTGCTGAGTCCCCACTGGATTTCCTGCTCCGCTGCCCAGAGGTCTCCATCAGGGAGCCCAGATCCCAGGACTGTCTTATACACCCGTGTGCGGAGCAGGTAAGTCATGGTGGAGTAGAGCTAGGAGAAGAAATGAGAAATGCCTGGTACATGGACGCTGTCCACCTGGATGCTTTGGGGGAGGGTAAGTGGACAGTGGGGAGACCGAGCCTACTGGTGTGTCTGCGTGTCATGTGTCACTGAGTGCTGTGACCTGTACCCGAGAGGTCTGTACTGTAATCCCACCTGGGAGACAACACCTGACCCTAGTCTGGGGCCCTCTTTTCTGTGCTCATGGAAACCCGCAACTGTGTTCTCACAGATCCTTGGTGAATCACAGACCAGGTCCCCTGCCCCAGCTCCACCCCCTCCCAGGATAAGCTTTCCAGGCAGCAGGGGAGTATTCAAGCTCTAGGGTGACCTTGGACAGCCACTGGCAGGGGCTGGTTTGCATAAATGGCCTCTCCTTCAAGGTGAGCTGCAGAAAGTAATCAGAGAGACATGGGGAACCCAGATCCAGCTGAGGAGTCTGGGACAGAGCTGGGTTGGAGTCTCCACCCTGACCTGGGAGCCTCTGATAGGCACTCCATTCACTGCACAGGTGGCCGTAGGCCAGGAGCAGGGCTGGGCGGGAAAGGGCCAAACAGCCCTGAGCCTGTCCCTGCTCACTGACCGTCCTTGCTCTTCCTCTGTGTCTCTCTCATGACCATCAGGTTCCTGGGCCAGTCGGCGCTGTCTCCGGTGTCTGCAGTGTCTCAGTCCGAGGGGCAGGAAGTCACCAGCTCCTGCAGTGGAGTAGCACGGACATTGGGGGTGTGGTGTGTCCTGTTACCAGTAGCTCCCAGAAGTGCCCCCAAAGTTCACAAGTGTGGAGACAATGGTTGGCACCATGGGTCTTGCCCAGATTCTCAGGATGGCCAGGAGAACTGGCCTCCTTGATCATCTCTGGGCTCCAGCCTGGGGACAGGGCTGATTATCACTGCGCAGCATGGGACAACAGCCTCCGTGCTCACACAGTGCGCCCAGCCAGTGGGGCTGACACATGCACATGCTGGCTGTCCAGCTCCACCCATCGGCCACCACGTCTGCTGGATCCTGTTCATTTGTTTGGCAAAAGCATAGGGTTTCAGACTGTTAGAGTTTTCCAGAGAAAAAGATGAAACAGAAATTATGCATGTAAAAGTTAAGCTAAATTGTGAACCCCAAGAACTAAGAAAACTGCTAAGAAGTTTCTTTGTATCTAAGTGAGCTCAAATTTAAAAACAGAGCCTAAGGCCCTGGCCAGTTTGCTCAGTGGTAGAGCGTCGACCTGGCATGCGGAAGTCCCGGGTTCGATTCCCGGCCAGGGCACACAGGAGAGGCGCCCATCTGCTTCTCCACCCTTCCCCCTCTCCTTCCTCTCTGTCTCTCTCTTCCCCTCCCACAGCCGAGGCTCCATTGGAGCAAAAAGATGGCCCGGGCGCTGGGGATGGCTTCTTGGCCTCTGCCCCAGGCGTTAGAATGGCTCTGGTTGCGGCATATCGACGCCCCGGATGGGCAGAGCATCGCCCCCTGGTGGGTGTGCCGGGTGGATCCCGGTCAGGTGCATGCGGGAGTCTGTCTGACTGCCTCCCTGTTTCCAACTTCAGAAAAATACAAAAAAGCAAACAAACAAACAAAAAAACCAGAGCCTAGCAAACAGAATAGAGCGCCCAGAAATAAACTCAAGCCCATGTGGTCAGTTAATATCTGACAATGGAGCTGTTAGAGATAAAATTAAGCAAGACTTGTGGAGACAAAATACCTCGGCAAGACAACTTGAACAACTTCTGCAGAAGGGCGTGCAGCTGCTATTGAAATAGCGCCAGCAAGCAGGTGAGCAGAGGGCAAATTCTGATTTTATCTCTAACGCAGGCCCTAGGATGCTGGTTCTTGCTCCATTGGCTGGAGTGTTGACTGTACAGTCTTATTTTTTCTCAGTTGGCTAGTTTAAATGGCTGCACCCAGGTGGAAGGGAGAGATGGGGATGTCATTAACTAGGTAAGGGGGTTGAGGAATGGTTGGCTGATTGGACATAGGGGCTGAGGGATTGGTAAACAAGTTAGCTATTTCTCATTCTATTCCCGGGTTAGAGGAATCCGAATGAAGGGTGTTGGGAATTAGTTGAAGAAAAAAACTTGAGTTAAACATTTCCTTCAGAGCCAAGAACATACAATATGTTAAACACAGTCAATTCAATAAATGATGTTGGAAAAATTAGACAGATACATGCGAAAAAAGAAAAAGAAAAAAAAAACCATACCAATTTGTTAAACCATACACAAGAACAAACCCAAAATGGATTGAAGAATTAAATGTAAGATTTGAAATCTTAAAATTCCTAGAAGAAAACATAGGCAGTAAAATCTCTGACATTTCTCTCACCAATATATTTTTTTGTGATACTGTATATCTTTACAGGCAAGAAAAACAAAAGAAATAATAAACAAAAGGAAGTACATCAAATTTAAAGGGGTTTTCACAGCAAAAAAAAAAACCATCACTGAATTGGAGAAAATCATTGTCAATGATATTGTACATCTGTACACTTGAAACTAATGCACATTAATATTGAATATAAACTGCAATTGAAAATAAAAGAAAAACAGATATTCAGGATCTGTGACCTGTGAGCCCCAGGTGGCCTCTGACTATCTCCTGACTGTGCCTGCTCCTTGCCTTGGCTGTGATGTCAATTTTCTGAGTGCTGTCACCTTAGGGAAGCTGGGGGTCCTTTTTCTCCTGAGATCACAGGCTGAGGGGCTTCTGACCTCCAAACACTTGTCCCTCCACATGAAGACCCTCGAGTTCATCCCACTGGCCTCTCCTCTCTTTTGCTCTGTGGGTCTTTGTTTGGGAAAATATGCAATAAATATTAGTTGTTTTGGATCTAGACCTTATAAACCCAGTTCCCATTCTATCCCTGGAGTTCTTAACAAATGAACTTGATCAGGGCTAATTAAGATTGGAGAACGGGAAATGAGAGTTTGTAAGACCCATTAATGGAGGAAGAACCTCTAAAAAAAAAGGTAGAGTTTTATTCATAATAATATTCTTTTATATAAATCCATGTATTGAAAAAAAATTACAAAACTATATAAAAATGTTTTAACTACCTATAGAGTCACAAGAAAGGAAGTATTGTCAGTATCACCTTCAAGGGTTAGTGAGAACCTGCAGAAGTATTAGGAACACAATAGAGCACTGTGTTCTCATGTCAAAAGGGACATAAAAAGCCAAAACATGTCCACTTGGGACCAGGGACCTGACAGGAAACCCTCACAATGACAAAAGCAAACAGCAAAAACAACAATCAAGTATCACCTGTAAGAATCACCCAAGTAGACCTATTATCTGGTGTGAACTAACAGGGCTCTCTACAAGCATCAAAAGAGAAACTCAAACTGATCATGTACCAGTGTTTACCTAACTCAGGGGCAAGAGAGAAGTAAACTCAACTGTCAAGTAATCCTTGAATTTCTGATAACATAGCATTTTAATGAGCTGTCTGGAGGTCATTAGTGACTGGGAAAGAATAATGCTTTGATTCCAATGACCTGCTCATTCTACTGCCCTGGATACCAACATCAGAAAAATCCAGCTGTAAAAATAAGAAAGTTTTCCAGGAGAGCTCAGTGGTGTGAAATAGGCTGGAGGACATGAGTTCTGTGACCAGCAGGGGGCGCCGGTGGAGTGCGCCTAAGAGTTTCTGGGCCACAAAAGGGACCAAAATGCTCTACTGGCTTTTGTGCACTTGGGCAGGCAGTGTCCTCAATGAAGTGTGACTTTCCTACATTCAGTCTTCCAATAACCACACGAGCACTGAGCTCTGACACATACACACGTGTCTCTTCTCTCATTCTTCTCCCAAGTCCCTGCCCCATTACCTATGTGCTATGTGTGTTTGCAGGTTCCTGTCCCAGCCTGTGCTTAAAATACTGTCCTCCCTCTCTGCAATCCCTGGAACATCAGTGAGACTTGCTTGTACCCTGAGAAGTGGATTTAATGTCAGCAGTTACTACATAGACCTGAAAGAGCATGAGTCAGGAAGCCAGAGCCCACCCCAGCACCTCCTTTGCTACTACACAGACTCAGATAAGAACCAGGTTTTCAGAGTCACCAGTTGCTTCTCTGGATCCAAAGATGCCTCAGCCATTATGGGGCTCCTGCTTATCTCTGGGCTCCAGCCTGAGGACAAGGCTGCTGTTACTGTGTAAACATCACGGCAACCCTTTTACATACTTCAGAATCAGAGGGCACTAAGACTAAAACCTCCCTGTGCTCCTCCTGCCAGGGAAATTAACCCCTGCTCTGTCTGGGACCAAGTCTAATTCAGGGGTGACATCTGTTGTCACTTCTGTAGACAGGACCTGAATTTCCACTGAGCAGCAGATCTGACTTATCCCTCATCTGTCATTTAGACTGCCCTGTCACCATCGATTCTCACATGCTCATGTCCTCACAGGCGGAAGTTCCTTCTCAGAGATACAAACCTCCCAGTGGAGCTGGGGGGGTGTGGACAGTGTCTGGTTCTGGCCGTGCCCAGCTCCGAGTCCAGGGGGGACTCAGAGATGCTTCTTGCTAAATGCTTTAACCTGGGCTTTGAAATACAAAAGCAAGATGCAGAAATGAGTCACAATACACACACTAGCAACTTCGAAATCACTAGTAAAACTTCAAAAACATTTTAATGACAGTGCTTTTTAATGAGAAGTGCTTAAAGATAAATCTAAAAAACTAAATGTATTATTAAATGAGAGGTAAAAAATATACTTGAGATAAATGAAGATATAAATAAATGAACACGTATATCTAGTTTATGGTCAGAACACTCAGGATCTATTTTCTCCACATTTATTTATACGTTCATAGGGAGGATTTAAGTGACATCCACTTGCAATGAATGGCCAGATAGGAAATCTCAGAAAGGAATGGAAACTGTAATACAAACAGAAGTGACAGAGCCCTGAAAGAAAATGCTCCTTTTCCACGTGACCTGCCTCCATCTGAGGAAGAGGAGGCGGTGGATGTTAGTTTGACGTTAGGGGAACCAAGTCAAGGGGTCGGAGCAGAGCCCTTTCCATCTTCCCCAGGACCCTGAGCTCTATGCTGCTGGATGCACCCTCTGTTCTAGAGACGAGGCCTTGGGAGCTGAGATGCGGGGTAAGGACGAAGGTCTGGGAGGAATTCCAGGTGCAGAGCTGGCCTGGGTCACTGATTGGTACCTGGGCGTTCAGTTGGGAGGTCAGGAAAGGGAGGACTCACCAAAAGGAAGCTTGGGGCATCCGTCCAGGAAATCTTTCTATGGTACACGAGAGGATGGGGGATTCTCCATATTTCCTGGGAAAATGCTGAGGCTGCTCCACCAGGGAAGGTGAGTCCATGAATGTGACATTGTTATACCTGACATTACTCAGAATGATGGGGATTTTTGTGAGTGGGTATTCCTAAATCAACAATGCTGCCTGTGTCTTCTCATCCCCACCTGGAGCTTTCAAATGATCCAGGCTGTGGGATGAGCTGTGGAACATCAGAGCTTGGGCCTCTTTATATGTACCTGTGTCACTCCCACTGAAAAACTCTTAATGAGCCCAGTTCCAAGGTCACCTTCTCCTGCACAGACAGGGAGCAGCACAGCTGTTGTGGTTACCATGGCAATAATCTCAAGGGCTTCCAGGCAGAGCCCCCATGTTTGCTACCTAAGACAGCATTGCGGGACCTTTAGAAAGTTTGAGCCTGATGCTCCTGATCCAGGTCTGTCACCAGAACCTATTTGGTCACCACTGAGCTCCAGCCTGAGTCTAAGGCTGATGACCATTGTGACAGAGATGAACACAACCACAATGTCACAAAGAGTTCATGATCCATTGGGACAAATGATAAAATCTGTACCCCACTCTCTTGTCTGACCCGTCACTCCCCTGCTTCTGCCTGTGTGTTCAAGCACAGGTGTGTGTGTTAAAAATTAGTGAGCAATGATCTTCTCTAATACTAAATCCAAGTCAGAAGGCACCATAACACGTTTCCACAAAACATTCAAGGAGATAGTCTAAAAACTTAGAAGAGACGGCACATGGCCCAATCTAATTTACTCATATGGAAAAACCAGAAAACCCAATCTAACAGGAAGAATATCAGATTCAAAATTATAGAACAACATTATTTATGAACATAGCTACAAAACTTCCTCAACAGACTATTAGAATCCATATTATAACAAGAAAGATTTACCTTGACCACCAGGGAGGACTGGGCTGAGGCTGGGGTATTTGAGAAGGTTCTTCAGAAATGGGAACATATTTTATAGGGAGAGATGATGTAAGATGTACTGAACTATAATATATATCAGATTCCCTACTCAGGAAATGAGCCACAGAGCTGTCACTGGTGGTTCCCTGACACCTGTTTGGAGGATAAAAATGGTGTAACTGGATGCTTTGTTACGGAACTCACTGACTCTGCAGTCCATGGTTCATAAAATGCATCAGCAGGGATCTTCAGAGGGAAACAGTACAGCCCAAAGATAGCCCTTACCTGAGTCCAGCAGATCACCCAGCAGCCGCCAGGGGGAGCTGCTCTGTGCTCCTTCCTGCATTGTGATGGGTTCCTGGGCCCTGGGTTCATTTCTTCATATAATTCTGGATTCTGCTAACAAAGGGGAGTTGACACCCAAGCCTGGCAGTACATGTCCAACCTTAGTCCCCTGACTGCTACCCCTGGAGACAGTGAACAGGACAGTCAATGGGAAACTCCTGCCCCTTCACACCTGACACTGGCTCTGTGGTTTCCTAATGGGCTCAGTGTTAGAAGGAGAAGTCAGGTCATCACTCACAAAGCGGACAAAATGGGATTTAAGCAGAGAATCTAGAAAATGCTTAGGAGGATTGGGTTTGTTCAAAATAAACTAGGTTGTTAGGACAGGAGGGTAAGACCTCACACAGGTCACCATTCAGACATCTAGCTTTCAAGAAAGGAAATGTAGGACCGAGGTCACCAGGGACTTAGGGAAGCTGATTTGGTGAAAGACATTCCTCGCCCTCACTCAGTGACCACGTCACCGTGCAGTCATTGGTCTGTGCGAGGTCCCAGCACCTGCTTTTTCAACATCTCCCCCAGGGGACATGAGGGTGACCCTGGGGCAGGAGAAGAGAGGAAGCTGATTTGCATGAAGCACCTTCTCCTCCCTTTGGGTCTGGGAGGCATGAAAAGGCCCGAGGAAACCTCTCTGCAGTCCAGGAGCCTGAGAGATTGTGTCCTGTGAGTGCCCCCGCCATGCCTGGACGGTGCTTCTGCTCGGGTTCCTCGCTTACAGCTCAGGTCAGGGGAAGGGGCTCTGCATCCTTGGGGGACAAACAAACGCAGGGTCTCAGGGTGTCCTTTGTCTCTCATAACATCTGTCTCTCTCCTCTTGGTTTTAGGGACTTTTTCTCAGACTGTGGTGACCCAGGAGCCATCAATGTCAGTGTCTCCAGGAGGGATAGTCACACTCACCTGTGGCCTCAACTCTGGGTCAGTCTCTAGTGTTAACTACCCTGGTTGGTTCCAGCAGACCCCAGGGAAGCCTCCTCGCACACTCATCTACTACACAAACAGCAGGCCCTCGGGGGTCCCTGGTCGGTTTTCTGGGTCCATCTCTGGGAACAAAGCCGCCCTCACAATCATGGGGGCCCAGCCTGAGGACGAGGCCGACTATTACTGTGTTCTGCACATGGGTAGTGGTGTTTACACAGTGATGTAAACCCACGGGGAAGTGCAACCAAAACCTCCTCATGTGCACAGAATGGCTCGGCCTCAGTAGCAAAAGTAAAGAAACGGGTCTAAAATGGTCAACAAACTATGGTGAACCGTTCCTGGTTCTGTTCTCCTCTCCTGTGGCTTAGCACCAAGTGCCTCCTACAGTCTCTCCCAAGGTGCGTCCATTTTTCCACTGTGACACCTAGAAGAATGGGCTTCTCACTCCCCCTCTCCCTGCAGTAATAATAGGGTGGAACTGAGCCTCAAATCTTTTAACCAACAGTGATTCTCAGAGACCCCTCTGCTCCCTGTAAGACTCTCCTTATTCAAAGAGCAGTTACAGACATGCTCTTGCTCACTGATTTGACCCTGCAGACACATGAATATTTTATTAGCATTGAAATTGAAATGGCAGTGTCACTGGGACCTGGCTGAAATGCAATTCCTCAGCTAAACCTACTGAGTCAGACACTTGTGTGTGTGTGCGAGAACCTGTGTTTAACAGGCTCTCCATGAGATGTTTTTGAACATTAAAGTTTGAGAAGTACCTCTACTTTTATTATTATGAAAGCATTCCTGAGAATTTCTGTTTAAAATTCAATCAAGCTAACATTCAGGACACAGTCTTTCCCAGTTCCATTCAAATACCCAGGACCATGCAGAAAAAGACTTAGAATTTCAGGTTGTCATTGAAAACTCTGACTTGATTTCAAACCACAAGTTGAGAGGAATGTCCACAAACTTACGTTCTCTGAGGATGTATGTCATGGCTGGTATGAATATTCATGCTGTAGGAAGTTATCTATTTACATCTGTCTTTCAGAAACAGTCCCACCACCCCTGAGCTGACTCCCCTGGTCCCAGGACTGTGTCTGGGCTGGAGGTGGTGTCAGTGCCTGAATGTTCTCTAAGGTGACTACACTGGGCTGTGAGGGAGAGAAAATGTGTAAAATTTTTGTTTTATTTCTTTTTCTCCTCTTTACTAAAAATATAATTATTGGAAAAGTTTTATTTTGTGGCAGCACAAGATGAATTTTAAAAAAATAAACATTATGTTATGATTATATATATATGACTATAGCTTTGTTTTCTGTAATGTTTATTGCATTAATGGATTCCTGGATTGGTTCTAGGAACAGAGGAAGGATATATTGTGAAATGTTATAAAATCTGAATAAAACCTTCAGTTTATTTACTATTATTTTACTAAGGTTAGGGTCTTAGCTTTTAAATATGACTATGGTTTTGCAATATTTTAATGTTAAATGAATGTTTTAGAAGTTATGTAAGAGGTTTATGCATTAACTTTTTAAATTTTATGTAAATGTAAAATTATTACAAAATTAAATGTTTTACAACACACACACTAGAATATAAATACACTCAGTTCCCTCCTCTGAGAATTGAAGTCAAAGCCTCAAGTGTGGTATCACGCACCAGAGCATCTGGTAACTTTTCTCATTGAAACCGTGGTTATGGATTGTATTTCATTTTCATCTTCTCTAAAGAAAAAAAATGTGGAAATATTAATCACACTTAGCTGCCATTTATTTGTATATAAATAATCTCTGTAGAATCAGATAGCACAATTTCTCATCAACCCAATTACTGGCAGAAACCATTAATATTGAATTCCATGAGGATTTCCGATTTGGGTCCATATGAAATGTTCCATTCTTCCCAGAATCTCACCTATTTGTTTACAAAGCTGACTCCATCTTGAAGATAATCCACCATCTTGATTTCTGCTGCCCTCTGCCCCGAGTTTCTCCCACCCAAATACACAAAACAAAAACTCTGTGCTCTGCCCTTGAAATTATCTGTCTCTTTACCAGCTGTAGTGCCAGAGCCTGGAGGCAAATGGAGGTCCCCCCTCCCATTAAATTAAACACACGTTCTTTTATCAGCAGGGAAGCTCACTGCTTAGGAATACAGCAGATCCTCTGGGGGTGAAGGTGCTCAAGGTGCACCATGTATGGAAGTCCCTTTAATGATCCCTAATGTAGTGATGGAGGTGTCAGCGTCTTTCCCTGGTCTCTTGGCCCCAGGAAATTGTATATACCACTGGACATAATACAAAAAAAAGCATAATTAGACTGTAAAAGGTGAAATGAAGATGGAAGACACTGTACATACTCAAACTGGAGAGAAAACACTGCAGTCATGTCTTTGCTATTATTATCCTCTCCCATTGACCGAGCAGAAATATGCAGAAACCTCAAAACATAGGTACAGACCATATAGACAGAAACACCTACAGCACAGACAAAATCGATGACAGATACATAGAAGATAGATAGACAGTCATAGATAGATCGATGATAGATATAGATAGATAGATAGATAGATAGATAGATAGATAGATAGATAGATGATAGAAAATAGATAGAGGCTCAAAAACAAAACAAAAAAAAAACCAGTCAAGAATATGAGAATCAGCTCTGGATGAATAGAGCATCAGTTGGTTAGATCATCGTCCCAGTACAGACAGACTGCCGGTTTGATCCATGGTAAGGGCACATACAGAACAGACCTATGTTTCTGTCTCTCTCTATCTCCCTCACTTCCTCTCTCTAAAATCAACAAATAAATTTTAAAAGGGAAAAAAAATGCAGGAATTGAGAGCCTAACCGGAGAAAATCTTTCTGACAACAGCGGCCCATCCCTCTCACACACTAACAAAACCCCTGAACTGCACACAGATGCACAGGTTTCAGGCATGGTGAGTGTTGGGCAGATTAAATGTCTTATGCTCACTTTGTTAAAGATGGCGGCGCTGCCCACATGGAAGCTGTTGCCCAGGTGATATTAATGTGTGTTGGGGGCGGGCTGTGGGCAGGCAGGATCCTTGTGGCCTGGGGCTTGGTTTTGGGATTAAGCCTTTCTCACTCTTTTTGATGTGGGGTGGTGCAATCCCATTATGCCCTAGATAAGTGACTTTGTATTAGAGACTTCCCTATTTTGTATATTGGATTAAAGGTTTTGATTTCTACACTATAAAATGGGGGCAGAACGGGAGCTTGCTCTTGGTTCCTGAGATTTAACATTAGAGGAGACAGCAGAGAGGAGAGCAGAGAAAGGCCACGTGGAGGAGGCCAGGAAAAGCAGCCAAGATGGCGGAGGGTTGAGTGAGAGTCCAGTTTGTGCAGAGTTTGTGCAGGGAGAAGGAAGGAGATGGGAACAGAGGTGAATAAGGCTGGTGAGCTAGAAACCTTTGATTCTAGGAAACTCAGATAAGTCAATAGTTTTGTGAGCACTGAGTGTGAGTGGGTTTTGGAGCCGTGTGTGTTTTACTTGCCTGCTGGGTGCAAGCTGGAATTAAAGATGATGGCCCACCAGTTTTTGGCTCCGTTGTTTCTTTACCGACTGTCCGAATCCAATGCGAACCTGCATGGGCCAGGCGGCTGTGATAGTGACCGTGGCTACTGGCTTTACAGTGAGCAAGGGGTCAGCCTGCATCACCTCCCAGCAAAGGCGGACAGTGCCTCATTGCTCACTTGGGACAGTGTTGGTGGTTCAGTGGGAAGTTAAACCTCTATCACATCAGAGACTCAATAAGCCTTAGCCAGGTAGTGCCGGGGTCCAGCCCCGGGGGGAATCCAGGGGTCCCACAGAAAGAGATGGCGTCGGCACGAATCGAGTGAGAGAGCCGAATTCTTTTCTTTCTCTTTATTCTCTAGTTAGCATTTACTGCCAGGCATCTCTGCCAAATGCTGGTCTAGCTTTCTTTTTATGCACACACACTAAGTTACAATCACATGGTATTCAGAATACATTGATCAATCATTGTTTTTGTATCACTATGCTTACATTTTTTAGGTAACTATAAATCAGGTGGTAAGTCATTCAAAGTACAGTTATACAATCACTTGAACAGCAATAACAATGTTGGTACAGACTTCTAAAAGGTCAGTACTGAATAACAACTCTACCTTACCTATGATGCTATTGTCTAATCAAATTTTATTTATTACTATATTCATACTCTAGTTAAGTTCTAACTCTATTTTTCTCAGAGTGTTCCACCACCTGCAGGTCAGGTATGCAAGAAGAAAGGAAAGTTTCTCTACTCTACCACATGAAAAGGCTAGGGAGATAAAGTGATGAATTAAGTGAAGGCTGAAAAGTACTCTGTGTATAGTTACTGTTTCCTACCTATTCATAAGTCACAATCTATTCTTTCTAACATGATTAATAAGAAGTTCTCCTACCAACTTAAGCCTTTATGAGGGATATCATAGCCAGCCTCTTATGTCTATGAGCCCAGTTCAAGGGGCTTACAGGCTTTTCTGTGGAACTCACACCCTCTGTCTCATTTCCAAAGACATTACTACGAATCTACAGGGAAAGTACGGTACTATTATCCCTGTGCCATAAATGACAGCACACACCCAGAAAAGGGGGGATATAAGGCCAGATTAATTCAAAAAGGTCAAAGGGGGAAGTATCATTGTGCCTTTCCTTTGCGGTGACTTTGTCAACCTGCAGTAGTGGATCTTCTTCTGCTGTGACCTTGTTAGCCAGCACTAATGGATCGGCTCCCGACAAGGTAGGGCCAGCTGAGGCTGGTTAGCACTCCTGTTTTCCCATCCATGACTCTGGCAGTCCAGTGGGCAGCTGAACTTCAACCTCAACCTCCCAGCCATGAGATTAAAAGTGTGGTAAGGTACCAAAAGCTGCAAAACTAATATTGATAATTTAGGAAGAAAGGTCAGGCTTTCTGTCCCATCCTTTCCTTGGGGAGGGGAGGGAGAAGAATGTAGAAGCTTCCTGACTTACAAAGACAATGTATCATTTAGTTTTAACTATAGAATACAAGTTGTTTGAGGAACTTCTTTTCTCTTACAATAAGAGACAGAATTACACACCATCCTACATTGATTTTGGCTCTTTCTCCCTTCCTGGAATCCTGAGAGTAACATACCTCTAGACAAAGGAGGGGAGATAGACACTAAAAGATTTTTAAAACTTATCTGAGTTTCCTAGAATCAAAGGTTTCTAGCTCACCAGCCTTATTCACCTTTGTTCCCCATCTCCTTCTCTATGCACAAACTCTACACATACTGGCTTCTCTTTCAGCACTCCACCATTTGGCTGATTCTCCTCTCCTCTATTGTATTACCTTGGAAGTTCTAATGTTCTTATGAATCCCCTAAACAAATATTATAAGCCTGTTAATAATGGTGTAATGACGTCATACTCCCCCCAGCCTGTATGTGATCAAGAATATATCACGAGTGTCTGAGATGTATTTGGCATATGGCTGTGTTAGCCATATGCAGCTGGCACATTTAATAAATCTCCCCCTTTAATAAGACCCTTCAAAATTCATCTGGACTTGGTGTCTCTACGTAAACCCTTGGAAGTGAGGTATGGTATTTTACAACAAAGGAAGGATACAAGGCAGACCTGGGAACCAGTGAGGAGCTAAGCCCTGACCCCCACCTTGCACTAAGAGCTCTGAATAAGCAGTGTAAGGCTGGGGAGTTGGCCCTGCACCTGACCCTACTACTCCCTGTTGTCAGTGAGAGCAAAGGGTCCCAGTAGGGAGCTGATGTGCACCCCCACTGAGCACACACCTCCCCTCAGCCCTGTGCTTCTCACCCTGAAGTCAGCAGCCCAGCAGGTGGTTTGCATATGTAAAGCTAGTAGCTACAGCCACCATCACAGCCACCTGGCCCATGCAGGTTTGCATTAGATTTGGACAGAAAGTAATGAAACAATGGAACCAAGAACTGGTGGGCCATTAGCTTTAATCCTAGCTTGCACCCAGCAGATAAGAAATACACACAGTGGGAAAACATTTCACTTTCCATTTCTGGCTCCCAAAGCCACTGACTTATCTGAGTTTCCTAGAATCAAAGGTTTCTAGCTCACCAGCCTTATTCACCTTTGTTCCCCATCTCCTTCTCTATGCACAAACTCTACACATACTGGCTTCTCTTTCAGCACTCCACCATTTTGGCTGATTCTCCTCTCCTCTATGTGGCCTTTCTCTGCTCTCCTCTCTAATGATAATCTCAGGAACTGAAAGAAAGCAAGCTCCTGGTCTGCTCCATTTTATAGTGTAGAAATCCAAACCTTTAATCCAATATACAAATAAGGAAGTCTCTGATACAAAGTCACGTATCTGAGGCATAATGGGATTCCTCATGAGAGTGCACGACCCCACATCATGCAATCCGTCAGGGGTGTGGGGAAAAGCTTAGTCTTAAAACTAAGCCTTAGAAAATTTATAAAGAACTTGTAAAACTTAATACCAGGAAGACAAACAATCCAATCCAAAAATGGGCAAAAGAAATGAATAGACGGCCCTGGCCGGTTGGCTCAGCGGTAGAGCGTCGGCCTAGCGTGCAGAGGACCCGGGTTCGATTCCCAGCCAGGGCACACAGGAGAAGCACCCATTTGCTTCTCCACCCCTCCGCCTCGCTTTCCTCTCTGTCTCTCTCTTTCCCTCCCGCAGCCAAGGCTCCATTGGAGCAAGGATGGCCCGGGCGCTGGGGATGGCTCTGTGGCCTCTGCCTCAGGCGCTAGAGTGACTCTGGTCGCAACATGGCGACGCCCAGTGTAAAGCCAGTAATCAGGGCCAGGGCCACTATCACAGCAGCCCGGCCCTTGCAGGTTCGCATTGGATTCGGACAGTCGGTAAGGAAACCATGGAGCCAAAAACTGGTGGGCCATAACCTTTAATCCTACCTTGCACCCGGCGGGCAAGTAAAAATACACACTGGGCTCCAAAACCCAGTCACACTCAGTGCTCACAAAGCCACTGACTTATCCGAGTTTCCTAGAATCAAAGGTTTCTAGCTCACCAACCTTATTCTCCTCAGTTCCCCATTTCCTTCCTTATCCCAGATACAAACTCTACACAAACTGGCATCTCACTCAGCACTCCGCCATCTTGGCTGCTTCTCCTGGCCTCCTCCACGTGGCCTCCTTTAGCTGCTGGCTCTACTCTCTCTGCTCTCTCATGCTAACCTCAGGAACCAAGAGACAAGTTCCCGTTCTACCCCTATTTTATAGTGTAGCTTCACAACCTTTAATCCAATATACAAAATAGGGTAGTCTCTAATACAAAGTCACTTCTCTGAGGCATGATTGGATTGTACCACCCTACAGCAAAAAGGGTAGGAAAGGCTTAATCCCAAAACCAAGCCCCAGGCTACAACAATTCTGCCTGCCTTTAAGCCCACCCCAACACACATTAATATCACCTGGGCGACGGCATCTTTAACAAAGTGAGCATAATACATTTTATCTGCCCAACACCCAGGATGGGCAGAGCATCGCCCCCTGGTGGGCAGAGCATCGCCCCATGGTGGGCGTGCCAGGTGGATCCCGGTCGGGCGCATGCAGGAGTCTGCCTGACTGTCTCTCCCTGTTTCCAGCTTCAGAAAAAAAAAGAAAAAAAAAAAAAAAAAAAGAAATGAATAGACACTTCTCCAAAGAGGACACACAGATGGCCAATAGGCATATGAAAAAATGCTCAACATCACTAATGATTAGAGAAATGCAAATTAAAACCACAATGAGAATCACCTCACACCAGTCAGAATGGCGCTCATCAATAAAACAACACAGAATAAGTGCTGGCGAGAATGTGGAGAAAAGGGAACCCTTCTGCAATGCTGGTGGGAATGCAGACTGGTGCAGCCACTGTGGAAAACAGTATGGAGATTCATCAAGAAATTAAAAATCGAACTGCCTTTTGACCCAGCTATACCACTGTTAGGAATATACCCCAAGAACACAATAGCCCTGTTTGAAAAGAAGAAATGCACCCCCATGTTTATAGCAGCATTGTTCACAATAGCAAAGATCTGGAAACAACCCAAGTGTCCATCAGAGGACAAGTGGATTAAAAAGCTTTGGTATATATATATATATACTATGGAATACTACTCAGCCATAAGAAATGATGACATCGGATCTTTTACAACATGGATGGACCTCGATAACATTATACTGTGCAAAATAAGTAAGTCAGAAAAAACTAAGAACTATATGATTCCATACATAGGTGGGACATAAAAATGAGACTCAGAGACATGGACAACAGTGTTGGGGTTACAGGTTGGGGGGGAGGAGAGGGAGAGGGTTGGGGTAGGGGAGGGAGGGGCACAAAGAAAACCAGTTAGAAGGTGATGGAAGACAATTCTATCAATGTCACCCCATCAAAATTAGTCATATGGAGCAAAAGCTTTTACTGTATTTTGTCATTCTGATAATCTTTAAAGTCAAAGTATTATTAAAGTGTACCCAGCAAATTATTTAAGGTGAAAAAGAAATATAAAATGGGGGAATCATATCCTGGAACTCCTACAGGTCTACCATATCATGCTTTTTACTTTAAAATTTTTTAAATTTCTTTTGAATGCTGATGAACAGGAGATGCCAAACCTTTTTCTCCTGCAAACTACTTTCTTTATTTGATCCAGCTAATAACACTGTTTTCTCTTTTTCCAAATACCTCCAGATATATGGAAAAGATCTATATAGGCAGATGGGGATCCTCAAAACCCTCAGCGAGATCTTCTGAGCATGGCATTAAGATACCAAGAGGCAGAAAAAGCCCAATGGAGATCAGGGGAAGTACCAGCTTTTAGGATATGCCCTTAAAGGCTCCAATGCCCCAAAGGGGTCTCATAGGATGCCATCTGGGTCCTGCTTCAATAGTGGAATGGAAGGTCATTGAGCTAAAGCCTGCCAGACTTACATGCCTCTGCTGTGAGAAAATAGGGACACTGGAAGGTAGGCTTCTCCCTTGCTCCTCTAAAGGAGGGTTCAGTCTCTTCCAGCCCTGCTCCAGCCACCTATGACCTAACCTTGCCCAGAATGCTAGGGTTTGCCACTGAAGGCTGAAGGTGCCCAGGGCCATCAGCTCCATCTACGACACTGTGGATGAGCCTAGGGTATTTCTTCCAAGAAGCAGGTAAACTGATCTCATTTGCACTTAATTATGTCTTGCCTGAATAGTCAGGTTTTTTATTCTTCCCTCAAAGATCTCTGTTGTAGGTGCTGATAGTCCTATTTTCTGCTGCTTTGTTTAATATATAGTGTTTCCTTTATTCCTCCTATCTCAATGTCCCACTCCTATTTCAGGCTGGGACCTATTCCTAATTTAGCACTCTCTTTCCCCCTTTTGCCAACTTCTATTATGAATCTACCTTTACCACCCAGCTTAGTGTATCCCAAGGTTCTCTTTACCATGCCACAGTCACAGAGCTCCAGGGAAAAGCAACCTGGTCTCATCTCTCCAGGCAGAGGACAACAGAAGCCCTATCTCCACACATGCTGCAGATGGCTTTTCCAATCTACCTGAATCATTACCAACTAGAAGCAGTGGTCATTGGGACTTGGACATGAGCTGCAAAGTATAGAATTGTGACAACAATTCCAGTGCCGTGCAGACTTTTCCTGAACTTCTGCTCCTTATGACAGCTCCTAACAGACTGAACTGGGGTTGGGTTGCATTTTTCAGGGATTTGGCATGGTGTTGGGGCCAACTTGGACTTGGTGAACATGTTAAGAACACTACTCTTTTATGGATTCTTGCTGTATTGGCCAAGAGTTTGCTTAAAGGCTTTAATCACTGTAAAAAAAAAATAGAAGACTGGATAAAGAAGATGTGGCACATATATACCATGGTATACTATTCAGCCAGAAGAAATGATGACATCAGATCACTTACAACAAAATGGTGGGATCTTGATAACATTATACAGAGTGAAATAAGTAAATCAGAAAAAACAAGAACTGCAGTATTCCATACATTGGTGGGACATAAAAAGGAGACTAAGAGACATGGACAAGAGTGTGGTGGTTACAGGGGGTGGGGGGGGAGGATGGAGGGAGAGGGGGAGGGGTGGGGGAGGGGCACAAAGAAAACTAGATAGAAGGTGATGGAGGACAATCTCTCTTTGGGTGATGGGTATGCAACAGAATTGAATGACAAGATAACCTGGACAAGTTTTCTTTGAATATATGTACCCTGATTTATTGATTTCACCCCATTAAAATAAAAATTTATTTATAAAAAAAAACAAAAACAAAAACTAAGCCTTAGGCTATAACAACCTGGCCTGCTTACAGCCTGTCCCCCAAACTTAATACAAACTATAAGCGAGCAAACATATATATCATATTTACAAACTTATGTGAGCAACACTTTCCATTCTCCCTTGATGGGAACCTGCTGGTGACAATCACTGCCCCCCTGTCAGCAGCACAGCACAGTGGGTGTAACAGCTTCACAGGTGCAGGGCCAGTGGGAGCTGAACACCCACCCAAACCCTGACCTACCGACCTACCGCGCAGCTCAGCAGGAGGAAAGCTTGATTAAAGGAAGAGTAAATGAACATGGAGGTTTCTAATATAATCTCCAAATGTCCAAGACCCAATAACTAATAGGACATTTCATATCTAGAACCAAAAAAATAAAATAAAAATTTGAAGAACAAAATCTTCGGAAACCAACACAGACATGCCCCAGATGATGCAATTATGAGACAGATGTTTTTAGGACACAATCGTGAAATCCATTCAACAAGCAGTTACTGACACTCTTAGAAGAAAAGGGAAAGAATCTCAAATAGAAAATAGAAGTGATAAAAAGAAGCCAAATAGAAATGTAAAACTAAAAAATGCAATAGATGGTCACTTTTCTAGATGTATCAATAATATGCAATGTTTATTGATTTTATGTTTGCAATATGTTTATAGATTTATTGGTTGATTGTTGAAAAGAAAATTGGCTACCATTCTTACTGCAGTTCCCACAACCCTGAATAGTCTGTTTAGGACATCACCAGGGGAGCTGTAGATCTTCTCTAAGTTGCAAGGGCTAAAATAAACTCAAATGTTTCTAACTGAATGGACCCTGTGCTCATGCACATGTCCTGAATTTGAGGTGACAGCAAGTGCTTCCTCTTAAGGAACAAAGGCAAATATTACAACCACCCCAGCCTCTTCCTGAGAGTAAAACTACAAACTGGGCCCAGGACCCAGAAATAGATGGTGTTGTGGGCTTATACTTGCATAATGCCCCACCAGACCCACCCTTTACCCATGGGCAGAGGAGATAAAGGGACACAAAAGACATCAACCAGATGAGGCCAAAAGATCTTGGAAAGTCTACACCATGTCCCTTCCTCCATCTACTCCTAACTCTCTGCCCAGGTTCATGGACATTTCAGAGACCAACCTTTGGAGGGATCTCTCTGCCTTCTTTCTTCATTCCTGACTATGTCTGTTTCTATTTCAGAATGCAGTTATCAGGCTGTGGTGACTCAAGGGCCCTCTATGACTGTGTCACTAGGAGGACGTCACTCTCACCTGTGGCTCCAGCACAGGAACAGTCACCAGTAGTCACTATTCACACTGGTTTCAGCAGAAGTCTGGCCAAGCTCCCAGGAGCTTTATGATACAAGTAGGAACAATATGGTACCCTCACCTGTTATAAAGTACTGTACCCCAGACTCTGAAAGGCACCATACCTCACTCCATCGAGCTTACATAGAGACACCCAGTCCAGATGAACTTTGAACTTTTATTGAAGGAGGAGATTTTTTAAATATGCCGGCCGCATATGGCTGACACAGGACATTTGCAGATCCAAGTCGTGAGTGCCATGTACATTTCAGAGGCTTATTATATACCCTTTGACTACATCCAGGTTGGGGGGGCATGAGAGCATGACACAATCATTGATAAGATTAACATTTAACAAGATTTATGTTACATTAACAAGATTAACATTTGGCAAGATTATATTAACAAGATTCACATTTGTCTAGGGGATTTACAGAAAATGTTAAAACTTTCAAGGTAATACAATCAAGGACATTCACAAATCCTTTCAGTATCTATCTCTCCTCCTTAGCCTAGCAGGCATCCCCAAACTACGGCCCGCGGGCCGCATGTGGCCACCTGAAACCATTTATACATCTCCCACCACACTTCCCACTTCCGGAAAGGGGCACCTCTTTCACTGGTGGTCAGTGAGAGGAGCACTGTATGTGGCGGCCCCCCAACAGTCTGAGGGACAGTGAACTGGCCCCCTGTGTAAAAAGTTTGGGGACCCCTGGTAGAGGTACACCTAATCTCAGGATTGCAGGAAGGGAGGGAGAGCTAAGATCAGTGTAGGGTGGTATGTAAATTTTGTCTCTTATTGAAAGCAAAAGGGAGTTCTTCAGATAACCTTAATCCTTTCAGAGAACTTAAAACCAAGTGACCCTAGTTGTCCTTGTAAATCAGGAGACTTCTATATTCTTTTTCCTCAATTTCCCAATAAAAGGACAAAAAAGCCTGACCTTTTTCTTCTAGAATATCAATATTAATTTTGCAGCTTTTTGGTACCTTACAACATTTTCCACTGGTTTTATATCCTAAGTTAAATCTTTGACTTAATTTACTGAAAAGTATGAGGCTGTTGTGTAAGGATATTAACTTATAACATGCAACAGATATTTAACAGCATTAATAGCAATACAGTTTACTAAAGAAATAAATATTGATTAATTTTTTATAGATTGTACAAACCTTTTGCAACTTACATAAAACTAATTGACTTTTATAACAATTTACTTTTAGTCAGAACTCTTAATTTTAAAACTTTTAATCTTTAGTGACAATTAAATTGGCTTTCATTTTATCCTAGTTTTCCTTTTCCCCAAAGTCTTATTAAAAAGGAGTCCTTACTGAGTTTCTTTATACATTTGCTGTACGTAGACAAACCAGCTTCTGGTTTGTGGTTCGAGTAGGGCATGCCGTCCTTCTACGTTGGCAGCAGTGGGTGTTGTCAGGATCACGGTGTGTGGACCTGTCTATGTGAGAGTCAGTCCTTGGGTGATGTACTGGATCTCTTGGTAATGCTGAACAGTTTGCTGAGTAAACTGTAAATCCTGCCAATACTTAGGGAAGGGTGGTTATACTACTTTTACTATTTGATTCATGCATTTTATTTGCCCTGAACCTTTTGGTGCCTGGGGGCACAATGTAACTTCAAATTAGCTTCTAATTAATATTGGGTTCCTTTTCTACTGGCTTTGAGACAGTGGACACAAATGCAGGCCCAACACTGGATGGGCAAGCTAAAACTGTAAAGAATTTTATACAACAATTTCCTTATTCTGCTTTGTATTCATTTGCACACAAACTAAATACTCAGATATTATGCCTTTTGTAATAGATTCTAAGTCTGGTTTTTCTAATTATTCTTTTCCTGTTGGCAAAATCTTTTTCTAATTGGTTTTGAATAAACTTTTGGAAATAAGGGTCCTAAAACCCCACTGGTTTTGAGTGACATTTTTCTATTCATTTGAATTTTTAATTATTATGTTCAGATTTTGAGCCAGACTGGAAAAATATAAAGTAAACGATAAAGTTCAAATAGCTAAATATAACAAGTATCTTAATACAATAAAGTGACTAAAGCCTACTAGATTATCAAACAAAGTTATAACCAATATAATAGGATTCAAAATTAAATTCTTACAGTCTCAAATGTTCTTAATATGTTCACGTAATTTCACTAAATCTATGTTGACACTATCACTGCTTTATATTATTTGCAAATGTAACTCAATCTTACTTCAGTCTGAGAAATGTCCCAAAGAGCAGGAGTCACATATATTCAGGAAAAGTCCACAAGGCACTGAAGTTGTGGTCATATTTTACACTCTACAGCTAGATTTCAAGTTCTAATGATCACTACTTTTAACTGGAATTTTTAGGAGCAGGTCCCAGCCTAAAATAGGCATGGGGGCATCGAGACAAGAATATTAAAGGAGACACTATACATTGGTGTTTCCCAACGTGGGGCCCATGCCCCACAGGGGGGTAATTCGATAGTTAAGGGGGGCAATTTGAAAATGGACTCAACACGACTTTAACTCTTTTGCCCCGGGCCATTTAAATGCAATGCTAGATATCGGTGCCAAATTTAACAAAAAATGCAATTCTTAAATAATTGCGGTAAATAATTATTAAGTCTAATTTCGTTTGACGAGACCAAAATATCAACTGGGTGATTGGCGTCGTCAAGTAAACTTCGTCGTGGGTTCACCGCGGAGCGTGCCCTCTGCTGCGGGGAACGTTGGACGTTTTAAAAACTCACTAAACAACGCAGTTACTCTCACCTAATTGGCCCATCGCAACTTCTGTAGTGTTTCACATCATTCAGTTGGTGTTAATTTGAAATAAGTGTCAGTCAAAACTGTTGTAAAAGCTCGTTGATTTAATAAATATACATATATATAGTATAGATATAATTGGTAAGTATTTGATTTTATTTTTATCAATATTAAACTCTTTATTAAGTACTTCTTGCATCGGGGTTAGAAAGCACTAATATTTTATAAATATTATTGGGGCTATAATAGTGCATGCGCGACAATTTTAATTTTAGAAGCATAACTTTCCAGAAAATTTTCTCAAGTGGAAAAAATATAGATACCTTTTGATTTGTGGTGGTAGTGTAGTAAATGTTATATACATTTAAATAAATATGAATTTTTAGTATATGTTTACTCTATGTCACATTGAATATATTTTAACACATATTTTAATATTAGTTTTTAATTGATCTTATTTTTATTTCTTATAGCCCATAGTAAAATGAGTGGTGCAAGCAAGAAAAAAACTCGTCAATATTCGGAGGAATATTTAAAATTTGGGTTCATACCTGCTGTTCACAATGAGTGGATTCCTTTTTGTCTTTTATGCCAGTAATGCTTGACCAACGAATCAATGAAACGAGGTCGTCTTGAGGCGCATTTGAAGGCGAAACATAGTGCTCATATTAATTCAGATTTGAGTTACTTTAAAACTTTAAAGAAAAATTTTGAAAAAAGAACAACATTAAAGTCTCTATTTACTGCTCATACTTCAACTAATAATCATGTTCTTGAGGCTAGTTATCAAATTTCTTTATTCATCACTAAAACTGGAGAAAATCACACTATAGGAGAGAATTTAATAAAACCCTCAATATCAGCATTTCTTAAAACGGTTCTTGAAAAAGATGACAAAGATGTAAAAGCTATGCCACTCAGTGACAATACTGTTAGCAGAAGAATAGACGAAATGAGTGAGGATATTGAAAAACAACTTACTGAAAAGCTGAAAACAAGAAAATTCTCCTTGCAAATGGATGAATCAACTTTGAGAGACAGTGAGGCAGTATTGATGACTTACGTAAGATATATATATTGATAAAGGACATTTTGCTGAAGAAATGTTGTTCTGTAAAAGATTAGAAAGCACCACTACCTCCAAAGATATATATAATAAGCTAAAAAACTACTTAGATGTCAATGATATACCAATGAAAAATATAACATCTTGTGCTGCAGATGGTGCTCCCAATATGATGGGCAAGAAAAATGGCTGCTTAAAATTGATGAAAGATGCGAATCCAGAAATGATTCTTGTGCATTGTGTTATTCATAGGGAAAACTTGGTAGCTGAAAACATCTCGCCTGTTCTGAATGAAGTATTACATACAGTAATAAAGTGTGTTAATGCTATTAAAGCTAGTGCCAAATGTGAGCATCTTTTCAAGCTATTTTGTGAAGAACAAAATGAAGACCATGTGAGACTTTTACTTCATACTGAAGATGGCTATTAAAGGAAACTGTTTGAAAAGATTTATGAAACTGTTTGATACTCTTAGTGATTTTTTAAGCGACAAACCTGAAATGAAGTATCTGTTAACAATAGATGGTAAAGCATTTGTGAGTTATTTAGCTGATATCTTTGAAAAACTAAATATATTAAATAAGCAACTTCAAGGAACAAATAAAACTCTTGTCGATGCAAAAGCAAAGATATTTGGTTTCATTACCAATATTGAGTTATGTCAGAAACATATTAACAACAAAAACTTTAAACAGTTTCATTGGCTCCAAAAATGTGAAGTAACTGATACCGCTTTACTTGTTATTGTCAATCATTTGAATATTCTATCAGCTGATTTAAAAGAAAGATTTTCTGATTTAAAACAAATTGATTTCCCAACATGGACGATGCAGCCAATGTTAGTGGATTTGTCTGATATATCAAATATGCAGTATCAAGAACTCGCAGAATTGCAAAATGATGAGTCAGTTAAAGCTTTATTTAATATCAAAGGAGCGATAGCATGGCTTTGTGAGGAAACAGAAATCAAATACCCAAATTCAACCAAATGTGCAAGAAAACTATTGCTACCGTTTCCATCTTCATTTTTAGCTGAATGTGGATTTAGTGCTGTAAATGATTTACTGGTAAAAAAAAAAGAAATCGGCTGGACATAACACAACGTGGAGACTTGACCCTAAAGCTAACCAAATTGGAACCTAATATAAAATCTCTGTGCAGCAAGCATCAAGCACAAGGATCACACTAAATTAAAATAATAAATTAATATAGAAAAATCTGTATTAAAATTATTTGGAATTTAAATTTCTGTTTTTCATTATATGTTTTGAAATTTTACTTACTGTGTTTTGTTAACAATTTCATAGTGATTTCTTCCTAGTACCTATCATTTATGTTTATTAAGTGAACAAATCGATTTTTTAATGTTAAAAATTATGTATGTTACATAGGGGGGGACATAAAAATTTTAGAAAGGTTAAGGTGGGGCATGGCACAAAGAAGGTTGGGAAACACTGCTATACATTAAATAAAGCAACAAAAATTAGACTGTCTATACTCATAGTAGAGATCTTCAAGGGATAAATGAAACTCAAATATTCAGGCAAGGCATAGTAAATGGCCCTTCTGTTCCCAAGAAATGAGATCAATTTACCTGCTACTTGGAACAAATTCCCTAGGCTCATCCACAGTGATGTGAGATGGGGCCAATGGCCTTGGGGCCCTTTTTAGCCTTCAGTGTCAAGCCCCGGCATGCTGGGAAAGGTCAGGTCAAAGGTCGCTGGAGCAGGGCTGGAAGAGACTGAACCCTCCCTCAGTGAAGCAAGAGGGCAGCTTACTTTCTTGTATCCCTTTTTCCACAGCAAAGGCATTTCCCTTGTGAGGGCCGAGAAGCCTGACAGGCTTTAGCTCAATGACCTTTCTTTTTCTCTTGAAGCAAGGCCCTGATGAAATCCTATGAAACCCCTTTGGGGCACTGGAGCCTTTAAGGGCATATACCAAGAGATGGTATTTTCCTGATCTCTTTTGGGCTCTCTTTTCCTTTTCTGTTCCTTTTTTGGTCATTATAGACCTTAGAAGCCATGCTCAGAATATCTTGCTGAGGGGCTTGAGGGCCCTTTTCTGTCTATATAAACTTTTGGAAAAATACAAAAACAGCAATATTAGCTGGATCAATTAAAAGAGATTTGTAAGAGAAACAGGTTTGGCAACTCCTTTAGGATCCCAGAGTCTTTCTGCTGCTAAATAACTTAGTACATTAGCATTTAAAAGAAATTTTAACAATACTGTTCCAAAGTGTTAATAAACTAAACATTACATAAAAAGACATTATTAACAATTATTACATATTTCCTAATATTTAAACCAAGATTTCAATATCACAGGGCTATAAAACAGCAAATAAAAGAATTAACAAAAGACCTTTGAAATAACATATACATTTTAACATGGAAAATAATTTTTTACACAATAAAAGATTTTTGGTAAAAACTACCCACATGGCAAAGAGATATTAACTTTCATTTGACTCACAGTAATTTACACTATTAAGTCAACATGAGGGGCAGGATGCCTAAGAGGGAAGCGGACTCCAAGAACTGATAACCTGCCATTTTTACACCCTCCCTTTTTTTCCTACCATTTGTCCTGTAGCCAAGCTCCTTAGCAAGATAATGGGGCTTCTCCCATGCAGGACTTGAATCAATTTGCACCCACAAACTAACTGCCTTGCTTTGAGCAGCTAATTAAAATACATATTTTTACAAAATTAGTTTACCAATAGTAGGTTGCTTTAGCTTATATGAGGTTTTTAATTTCCCGCAACTCCTTTCTATAACTTCTTACACACCAGTGAAGGGTGTTAGATTCAGGGAGTACTGACATGCTGGGGCTGCCAAGAGTGTACAAGGTCCCTGTGACTCTGAGAACAAAGAGTTCAGCAACATCCTGCATTGAGTCAGAGATCCTTATCAGAAGTTTATGTTTGAAATTCTCTACTGAGTAATACCCCTCCCCGTAACTGCGCACGACCTCCCTAGCCAATGACTAACAGCCACATCAGCTTCTGTATGATGCTTGCTCATCCTAAATAGCCACCCTATAAAAAGGAGCCATTTTAGAAGTTCGGGGCTGCAGTGTGCCCCCGTGTGGGTTAGCTGCAGTCCCTGTGCAGGTTTGGGGGGCTGCAGTCCCTGCGCAGTTTGTTGGCTGCGCAGGTTTGGTTGGCTGCAGTGCTCCAGTCTCTTCGGAGGCGTGGGTTGCCTGCAGTCCCTGCTCAGGTTTGGGGGGCTGCAGTGCTCCAGTCTCTTTGGAGACGTGGGTTGCCTGCAGTCCCTGCGCAGGTTTGGGGGAGCTGCAGTGTTCCCCTGTGTGGGTTACCTGCATCCCTGTGCAGGTTTGGAGGGCTGCAGTGCTCCCTTGCATGGGTTGCCTGCAGTCCCTGTGCAGGTCTGCAATAAAACTTATAAAATTCACTTTGTGTCTGCTGTGGCCTCTCTCGCTGGGATGTAAAAGATGGAGGCCCCCAGCGAGATAGACCGTGTAAGACCCCTCCTCACGGAGTGGGCTGCAGCAGACGTTGGTAGCTGGCCAGCCTCCGGCAGTTGCCGTTTGAAATGGAATTTGGCTGATTTGAAACATTTGGAGTCTTGAGACTGTTTGTCAAGCCCCTCAGTGAGATCTTCTGAGCATGGCTTTTAAGGTCTATAATGACCAAGGAAGTAACAGAAAAGGCAAATAAGGCCCAAAAGAAGTCAGGAAATACCAACTTTTGGCTCCAGCACCCTAAGGCGCTTCATAGCATGTTATCAAGGTCTTGCTCCAGAGTGGAAAGAAAGGTCATTGAACTGAAGCCTGCCAGGCTTCCCGGCCCCATCAAGGGACACGTCTGTGCTGTGGAAAGAGGGACATGAGAAGGTAAGCTGCCCCCTTGCTCCATGGAGGGAGGGTTCACTCTCTTCTAGCCCTGCTCCAGCTACCTGTGACCTGACCTTGCCCAGCGTGCTGGGAATTGCCACTGAAGGCCTAAGGACATCGTTCAGGAGCCTAAGGTATTTCTTCCAAGTAGCAGATAAGCTAATAACACAAGGGCCATCTACTATGCCTTGCTTGAATTTTTAAGTTTTATTTATCCCTCAAAGATCTCTACTGTGGGTATTGACAGTCTGGTTTTATTGCTTTATGTTTAGTGTCTCCTTTATTTCTCTTATCTCAATGCCCCATGCCTATTATAGGCTGGGACCTGCTGCTAATTCCAGCTAGAAGCAGTAGTCACTAAGACTTAAACTCTAACTGCAAAGTGTAGAAATGTAACACCCTTTCCCTAAGTACTTACAGGTTTTATAGGTTACTCAGCAAACTGTTCAAAGACTGTCCAAGAGGCACTTCTAGCAGTACATCACCCAAGGACTGACTCCCACCTAGACGGGTCCAGACACCATGAACCTGACCACTCCCACTACTGCCAAGGTAGAAGGCATACCCGCCTGGGTCCACCGCAGCCGGCTGAAGCTTGCAGTCCCAGCAGAGACACCTTTGTGGACAGTGAAGACTGACCCTGCCAACCCTTGTAAGCTGACCCTGAGAAGGACAGCATGCCCTGCTTCAGCCACAAACCAGAAGTTAACTGGTCCACGCATGGAGACTTTGGGGAGTGAGGGAAACTAAGGTAAAGGAAAGCCAAGTAAGTCATCTTAAGGTTTGATGCATGTACTGCTATGAGTCATACAGAAAGAGGGTGTAAGTCCCTTGGCTGAGAGAGAAGCTATAAGGTAAATGAAAATTATATATGTGCTCATAGCTACCACTATAGAATAACCTATGAATATTGGTCATATGTCCAATAGGCTACTTAGGAAAAGGACACCTCCAAAAGCAATCTTTAAAAGAGGATTACTTAGTACTAATTTAGTCCTTGCTGAAGGTTAAGGTTTTTAGGATATAAGAATTCTGATAAATTAGAAAGGAATTGTATGGTTTTGATAATAGAAGGTATAAGGTGTAGAGGTACTTTTGAAAAGAAAAGGAAAAGCAAGTTGTTATGAAGGCCAGTTTTTCCTGGATAAGAAAGTGCATAAAAGTTGAAGGTTTGTGTAAGTTGCAGAAGGTTTGTGTAAGTTGCAGAAGGTTTGTGTAAGTTGCAGAAGGTTTGTGCAAGTTGTAAGAAGTTAATACAGAGAAGAAAAATGCAAGGCAGAAAGAAATTAATCCGTAAAGCTTGTAGTACTAAGGGCACACTATCAGCGTGCCAGCACATACTAGGGAGGACCCCTGACCCAATTAGCTTATAGCTACAGCTAAAGTAGAAAATTCTCATGAGCCCCAGCCTTATACCATTCTCCCCACTGATGAAGAATCAAGGATTTGATTTATGCCCAGAAGAGATGGGGGAATGTTAGATTCAGGGAGTACTGACATGCTGGGGCTGCCAAGAGTGTACAAGGTCCCTGTGACACTGAGAACAAAGAGTTCAGCAACATCCTGCATTGAGTCAGAGACCCTTATCAGAAGTTTATGTTTGAAATTCTCTCCTGAGTAATACCCCCCCCCCGTAACTGCACACGACCTCCCTAGCCAATGACTAACAGCCGCATCAGCTTCTGTATGATGCTTGCTCATCCTAAATAGCCACCCTATAAAAAGGAGCCATTTTAGAAGTTCGGGGCTGCAGTGTGCCCCCGTGTGGATTAGCTGCAGTCCCTGTGCAGGTTTGGGGGGCTGCAGTCCCTGCGCAGTTTGTTGGCTGCGCAGGTTTGGTTGGCTGCAGTGCTCCAGTCTCTTCGGAGGCGTGGGTTGCCTGCAGTCCCTGCTCAGGTTTGGGGGGCTGCAGTGCTCCAGTCTCTTTGGAGGCGTGGGTTGCCTGCAGTCCCTGCGCAGGTTTGGGGGAGCTGCAGTGTTCCCCTGTGTGGGTTACCTGCATCCCTGTGCAGGTTTGGAGGGCTGCAGTGCTCCCTTGCATGGGTTGCCTGCAGTCCCTGTGCAGGTCTGCAATAAAACTTATAAAATTCACTTTGTGTCTGCTGTAGTCTATCTCGCTGGGATGAAACAGAGGGCAATAAGACATTAATCCCAATCCATGGAGGGCTCATGTGACCCCTATGTCCTAGGGAGGGTAAGGGAGAGGCAGCTGGAGGGTGTGTCTCTGATAATCCCATCCCCTATAATCCTGTTGCTCATGATCCCATTACTCATTCTGGACAGTCATGATAATCTCATCTCCTATAATTCTGTTACTTATGATACCATTACTCATTCTGGACTGTCCTCATAACCTGATTTTCTATAATTCTATTACTTATGATCCCATCACTTATTCTGGAATTGCAATTCATTTCAAAGAACTAATAACCAGCAAGGTCTACACTCGTGGTTTGTTAATTTCTAAATCCTTTTACCTGGCCCTGTTCTTTTTCTTTTTTTTTATAAATAAATTTTTATTTTAATGGGGTGACATCAATAAATCAGGGTACATATATTCAAAGAAAACATGTCCAGGTTATCTTGTCATTCAATTCTGTTGCATACCCATCACCCAAAGAGAGACTGTCCTCTGTCACCTTCTATCTAGTTTTCTTTGTATCCCTCCCCCTCCCCCTCTCCCTTTTTCCCTTCCCTGCCCCCCGTAACCACCACACTCTTGTCCATGTCTCTTAGTCTCTTTTTTATGTCCCAACAATGTATGGAATCCTGCAGTCCTTGTTTTTTTCTGATTTACTTATTTCACTCCGTATAATGTTATCAAGATCCCACCTGTTGGCCCTGGCCGGTTGGCTCAGTGGTAGAGTGTCGGCCTGGCGTGCAGGGGACCTGGGTTCGATTCCCGGCCAGGGCACATAGGAGAAGTGCCCATTTGCTTCTCCACCCCCACCCCTCCTTCCTCTCTGTCTCTCTCTTCCCCTCCCGCAGCCAAGGCTCCATTGGAGCAAAGATGGCCTGGGCGCTGGGGATGGCTCCTTGGCCTCTGCCCCAGGCGCTAGAGTGGCTCTGGTCGCGGCAGAGCGACGCCCTGGAGGGGCAGAGCATCGCCTTCTGGTGGGCAGAGCGTCGCCCCCGGTGGGCGTGCCGTGTGGATCCCGGTCGGGCGCATGCGGGAGTCTGTCTGACTGTCTCTCCCCATTTCCAGCTTCTGAAAAATACAAAAAAAAATAAAATAAATAAATAAAAAATACACACTGGGCTCCTAAACCCACTCACATTCAGTGCTCACAAAGCTACTGATTTATCCGAGTTTCCTAGAATCAAAGGTTTCTAGCTCACCAGCCTTATTCTCCTCAGTTCCCCATCTCCTTCCTTCTCTCTACACAAACTGGCATCTCACTCAGCACTCCGCCATCTTGGCTGCTTCTCCTGGCCACATGGCCTCTTTCCGCTGCTCTCTGCTCTGCTCCCTCTTCTCTCTCATGCTAATCATCCCAGGAACCAAGAGAGGAAGCTCTCGTTCTGCCCCCATTTTATAGTGTAGATTCAAAACCTTTAATCCAATATACAAAATAGGGAAGTCTCTAATACAAAGTCACTTTTTTGAGGCATGATTGGATTGTACCGTCCCACATCAAAAAGAAGGAAAGGGAAAACCACAAAAGAAGACAAGGGAAAAGCAGAAAACCAGCTTTTCCCATGAAGGGCAAGGGATCAGGGAAGCCCCTGCAATTGTGATAGCAGGAACTGTGTGTGTCAGCTCCTGGTCTTTCCCACTTTATAGTGTAGAAAACCAAAAACCCCTAATCCAATATACAAACAAGGAAGTCTCCGACACAAAGTCACCCATCCGAGGCATAATTGGATTCCTCATGAGAGTGCACCACCCAAATCATACAATCAGTCAAGGGTGTGGGGAAAAGCCCAGTCTCAAAACCAAACCCTAGGCTACAACGACCCTGCCTGCGCACAGTCAGTCCCCTATACCCAATACAAACCACAAGTGAGCAAACACATATATCATATTTACAAACTCATTTGACCAACAACTATAAAAGGAAAAAAAGAATTTCTTAAAGCCAGTGGAGCACGAGGGGCCTGTGGCTCCCAAGACATGAGCTCCCCTAAATTAGATTCCTTACATCTTATATCCTTTCACAGAACACAGGTTCACATACATGGGTCTCATGATTCCTTTGTCTAGAGCAGGGGTAGTCAACCTTTTTATACCTACCGCCCACTTTCATATCTCTGTTAGTAGTAAAATTTTCTAATCGCCCAGTGGTTCCATAGTAATGGTGATTTATAAAGTAGGGAACTATCTTTACTTTATAAAACTTATAAAGCAAAGTTAAAGCAAGTTAAAGCATATAATAATAATTACTTAACAAGTACTTTATGTTGAATTTTCACTAAGTTTGGCAGAATAAATCTTTATAAAACAACTTATTATAGTTCAATCTATCTTTTTATTTATACTTTGGTTACTCCGCTACCACCCACCATGAAAGCTGGAATGCCCACTACTGGGCGGTAAGGTTGACTACCACTGGTCTAGAGGTACATACGTCAATCACATGATTCCCTGATGGGAGGGAGTCTACATGATGTCAGAGTGTTGGGCAGATAAAATATATTATGTTCACTTTGTTAAAGATGCCACTGCCCACATGGAATCCGTCTCCCAGGTGATGATACTAGTTGCGCTTCCTGCTTGGGATGAGCATGATTATATTAATGTTGGGGGCGGGCTGTGGGCAGGCAGGTAGCCTGGGCCTGTGTTTTAGGACTAAGCCTTTCCCACCCTTTTTGATGTGGGTGGTGCACTCTCATGATGAATCCTATTATGCCTCAGATAAGTGACTTTGTATCAGAGTCTTCCTTGTTTGTATATTGAATTAAAGGTTTTGGTTTCTACACTATAAAGTGGGGCAGACCGGGAGCTTGCTCTCTCAGTTCCTGAGAATAGCATTAGAGAAGAGAACAGAGAAAGGCCACGTGGAGGAAGCCAGGAGAAGCAGCCAAGATGGTGGAGTGCTGAGGGAGAAGCCAGTTTGTGCAGAGAGAAGGAGATGGGAAACAAAGATGAATAAGGCTGGTGAGCTAGAAACCTTTGATTCTAAGGAACTCGGATAAGTCAGTGGTTTTGGGAGCCCTGAATGGAAAAGGAAGTGTCTCCCCACTGTGTGTATTGCTTGCCCACCAGGTGCAAGCTAGGATTAAAGCTGATGGCCCACCAGTTTTCGGCTCCGTTGTTTCATTACTGTCTGTCCAAATCTAATGCGAACCTGCATGGGCCAGGTGGCTGTGATGGAGGCCGTGGCTACTGGTCATACAGAGGATAAGCGTTTGTAAGTCACCCATTAAGGAGAAAGGAAGGAGAGAGGAAAGGGCTACTCAAATCTCCCTTCCTTCTCCTGCATTCCTGGCTGTTTACCTTCTTCCTCACAGGTGTGGGGAAGGGAGGCGGTCTGAATCTCCTTCCTTCTTCATCTCAAAACCTTCTAATAGGAAAACCTCTTTATTTACAATATAATAGGCCTTCCTAAGCAGGAATGTGATCAGCCATCTTGAGTTGGTGTAAATCAAACACAAGTATAAAAGTCATGTTCACAAAATCTCTCTGAACTCTTGACCTAAATCATAAAATGCCTTTTAAGCCTTTTAGTAAAAGGGGGGTTTCTTTTCTCAGTTTTACAGAAGGAATAGTATTTGCTGGATCAGAACTAAGGCTTACGGTCAAACACATTTCCTTTAGACAAAAGTATCTCCAAAGCTCTTTGCCAGCTATGAGCAAAGGGGAAAAACCCTTTTTTTGTAGGGAACTGAAGTTGATTTATTAGGTTCTATTTAACATAAGGCATTATTTAATAAATACCGTATTTTTCACTCCATAAGACGCACCTGACCATAAGATGCATGTAAGGTTTTAAAGAGAAAAATAAGAAAAAAAAAATCTGAACCAAACTGTGTGTTATAATATTTAATAAAATACCGTATTTTTTTGCTCCATAAGACACACAGGCATTTCCCCCTTCACTTTTGGCGGTAAAAAGTGCGTCTTATGGAGCAAAAAAATATGATATATATTTAAAATACATTAAAAATTATAAACACAAAAGGATTATTCATCCCTAACACTTTTGGTTAAATTGTGTCCTTCATGACCCCAAAGACAGTATGCTAACATTACAACCCTCAGTACCTAAGAATGTGACCGTATTTGAAAACAAAGTTGTTGCAGATGTAATTAGTTAAGATGAGGCCATACTGGACTAGGCTGGACTCTTAATCCATGCAACTGGCGTCCTTATAACAAGACAGCCGCTTGAAGAAAGGAGAGCGTCATGGGAAGATGGAGGCAGAGAATGGGGTCCTGCAGCTGCCAGCCAAGTAATGCCAAAAATTTCTCTCAAGTCACTACTAGTCATAGAGATGCAAGGGAGGTTCCCTTTCAGGTTTCACAGTGGCCCTGCCCGATGGATTTTAGACTTGTAGTCTCCAGAACTGTGAGACAATAGATCATTATTGTTTAAGCTACCAGTTTGTGGTACTTCTAGGGAAGTGTCAGGGAAATGCCATTTTCAGTGAAAAGCCTTGAGTACATTATTCTTGACACACAACATACAAAACGGTGAAACAAAGAGTTAATTTATTAGACATGTGTGTTGAAAGAAGAATAGATTGAGACAGACACAGTATAAAAATAAAAAAAAAAACACACATACAAAACACCTACTGCCTCCATGCATGTGTTAAACCATTTACTCATCACACCAGTGAGTCCACTATCCACTAGGGATTCACCAGTCTGTGACACTTTTGGGTTACTTTAAAAATTAAAAAATAATAATAATTATATTACAAATTTCAATCCCACAAAAGAATAACAACACCCTGTTTCTAGAAGCACATGTTCTACAATTGGAAAAACTGCTGAGACCCACTTTCAGGTGAGAAGAAAGACACGTGGTTGATGAATCAGAGACAAACAAGGGTTCTGCTTACTCTGAACAAGACGGCACTCCTGCATTAGAGCTGTCCAGCCTGTTAGTGACCTACCGTCATGAGAAAGACAGAATAAGAAAAATGTCATGTAAAATATTCTGCAAGCATTAATATTGTTATAATGTGGACCTCTAGGTTTCTGGAGCAGTACCTAAGTATAAACCATTCAAAACTTCTGGAATGTGCCTGACCAGGCGGTGGCACAGTGGAAAGAGCGTCGGACTGGGATGCAGAGGACCCAGGTTCGAGACCCCCGAGGTCACCAGCTTGAGCATGGGCTCATCTGGTTTGAGCAAAAGCCCATCAGCTTGAACTCAAGGTCGCTGGCACCAGCAAGGGGTTATTTGGTCTGCTGAAGGCCCGCAGTCAAGGCATATATGAGAAAGCAATCAATGAACAACTAAGGTGTTGCAATGTGCAATGAAAAACTAATGATTGATGCTTCTCATCTCTCTTTGTTCCTGTCTATCCCTCTCTCTGACTCACTCTCTGTCTCTGTAAAAAATTAAAAACAAAACAAAACAAAAAAACCTTCGGAATGTTCCTGGGCCCTGGAAGAGACCAAGCTTCTGACTATGGGATTGTTCACAGATCGTTTGGTGAGATAAACACATCTGCAGGGTATAAGGGGCAGCTAAGTTGGAGAACCAAGGGAGAACCCAAGATCCGGGCTCTTTACTCTGTTTGGGTGGGCACTGTGTGAACTGGACTTAAGGAGGGAGGAGCTGGCGGTGCATCTCAGCCTCCATGTTCCCTACTGCCTGCACCAGGTTCCCTGTGCAAACTCTCAGGCCCAGAGTCACCTCCCACAGTAACTGCACATTCAGACCTGAGACCAGGGAGGGAGAAACGGAAAGGTCTGCAGGAGTGCGTCCCTCAGCTAGTGCGGACACAGGGGCCCTCAGCAAACCCTGGAACAGGATGAGCAGTCGGGGTCTTCCAGGGCCTGGGGGTCACTGACACTTGGTCACTGGCATGGAACATCTGACTATCTGTGACCAAGACACACTGTTAAGTGTCCCTGGGAGGGGAGTTTATTTGCATGGCAGCCCCTCCCCCACAGTGATAGGAGGTATAAGGAGAGCTGTGCTGGGGACCCTGTGGGGTTGCTGAGAGCACAGGACTGAGACGTCTGCACCATGGCCTGGGCTCCCCTCCTGCTCACACTGCTGGCTCACTGCACAGGTCCAGGGGACTCTCTGGGTAGGGGGTGAGGCAAGAGGTGTGACAGGTCACACTGCATCTCTTTGGACCAGTCCCCTTTATTGACATTTGGTCTCTCACCTGTTTTCAGGAACCACTTGCCAGGCAGTGATGACTCAGGAAGCTTCACTGTCCACAACCCCTGGGGGGACAGTCACACTCACCTGTGGCTTCAGTGCTGGGGCCGTCACCACTAGTAACTATGCTGACTGGGTCTAAGAGAAGCCCTACCAGGTGCCCCAGGGTCTAATAGGTGATACCAACAACCGGGTACCAGGGGTTCCTGCCAGATTCTCAGGCTCCCTGCTTGGAAACAAGGCCGCCCTCACCATCACAGGTGTCCAGCCCGAGGACGAGGCTGAGTACTACTGTGCTCTGTGGTTCAGAAACCATTTCCACAGTGACAGATGCGGGTGGGGAAGCGAGACAAAAACCTCTGTTGGCTCAGTGCACCCTCACTCCTAATGTCCCCCTGTCTCCTGTTCACGGAGGCTCTGTGGAACTGGTGTGGACTCAGGGGGCTTGTTTTCCATGGTTCCAGAGGGAAAGGTCAAGTCTATTGTTGTCATCTTCAAAATGTTTCATTATCCTTTTTTAAAGACTTTATTTATTCATTTTTTGAGAGAGAAAGAGAGAGAAAAGGAGGAGGAGAAGAGATCATCATCTCCCATATGTGCCTTGACCAGGCAAACACAGGGTTTCAAATTGGCAACCTCAGCATTCCAGGTCAACGCCTTTATCCACTGTGGCACCACAGGTCAGACAAAAACGTTTTATTTTTCATCCACTATTTAGTGCTAATAGTGTGTTCATAAAAGCTGATATAGTATAGACATTATATATATGTATATATATATATATCAGTTGCCCTGTTATTGTCAGTAGTGACAAAATAAAAAGTTATACACACATGCTCACACAAACACACAGGCACAACTCACTATATTCAAGTTCAGATTCATGGCAGCAACATTTAATTACCAAGAGAAAGTTTTGATATTACACAGTTATGATTCTATGGGTAATAATAAACATACTAGCAAAATACATAAGGTGAAACCTAGAGAAAATGCCACAAATACCGAAAAAGTGAAATCTCTCTCTCACTGGCTTATAGAAAAAACTAAACTAAAATAAAAACAATCCAAAAAATAATATTAACTTCAAAATACAATAATAATTACAATAATATATGGAAGTGTAAGATAGTTTATACTCTTGGGAACACAACTTCTGTCCCTACATCTTAATCAGATTTACTGAAACTGAGGTTCCCATGTGTTGGAGACCGAAAAAGAAGCAGAAAAGAAATCAGATCACAGAAGCAGAACTGCACTGGCCCCTCTGCCCTCAGAGCAGGTGTCCTCCAGAGACTCCCCTGACTCCACAGTGTTTCCTGCAGGGGAGGGGGAGGCAGGGAGTGTGGCCATCGGGTTGAGGGGAGTGGAATTGCACTGACACAGGGCAGGAGTCTGCAGGAAGCTATGCTAGAGAGATGTGTCATTTCTCTCCAAATCAAGGTGTTTCACATGATTTATCTTTATTTCTCCCTCCCCCCAAAAAATTCTTTATAAAGAGCTGCAAGGTAATGTTTCAAATTATAAAGTAACAACATATCAAGAAATTTTGGACAGGAGAATAAGTGTGGAATGGAAATATTAAAACACTTTGAGGCCTGACCTGTGGTGGCTCAGTGGACAAAGTGTCCACCTGGAACGCGGAAGTTGCTGGTTCAAAATCCTGGGCTTGACCAGGGAAGGCACACACGGGAGTTGATGCTTCCTGCTACTCCCACTTTGTGTCTCCTTTCTCTCTCTCTCTCTCTCTCTCTCTCTCTCTCTCTCTCTCTCTCTCTCCTCTCTCAAATGAATAAAAAGATCTTAAAAAAAAACATACTTTGAATCACTAAAGAGATAAACAATTCCCTCATTGCAAACGAACATGACAGAATGGAAATTCTGAAAACTTTTTGCCAAGGAGGATGAGTTATGAGCCAGATTTTACCTATTGCATAAACACACAGGGTTCAGGTTCCAAGGGGTTGTGTGCAAATCATAAAGGAACCAGGTGTCCTAGTCAAGAGTTTTAAGAAGGAGCACTTTGACTGTCAAGTCCCATGCATCAGTGCAGTATTTCATTGATTGTGTCCCACTCATGTCTGATGAATACAGGTATGGGCTTCCCAGATATCACTTGAAAGGAGTACTTTTTGCCCTGCCTGTGCAGCTCAGTTGGTTAGTGATGTCTCGATTCATCAAGGTCCCATTCCCTGTCAAGGCTCATACAAGAATAAACCAATAAATTCATAAATAAATGGAACAACAAATCAGTGTTTCTTCTTGCTCTCTTCCTTCCTCTCTCTCTCTTTTCCTTCTTCTCTCAATAATATCAACAACAACAACAACAAAATAACACTGTCCTCCTAAATTTCCACTTTGAGAAACTAGAGAAAGGAGAGCATAGCAAATCTAAAGTAATCAGAAAAGAGAAACACTGCATATAGCATTGAATGAAAACAAAAACAGAAAACAAAAATAAACAGTAGAGAAAAATCAATGAAATCAAAACTCATTTTTCGAAAAGATGAATAAACTGTTGGCCAGGCTGAAAAGAAAAATAGAGGGAAGGCATAAATAATCAGTACCAGACATGAAAGAGGTGACATCATTACTGATCCCTCAGATCTTAAAAGGAAAATAAGAAAATACTATATACAATCTTGTGGCCATAAATTTGATAATGAAGATGAAATGCATTAATCATTAAGATCTAAGTTAAAAACAAAAAGAAACTTGACTGGGATTTTGATTGAGATCTCACTGAATGAACAGATTAAGCTGGTGATAATGGACATCTTATCAATACCGAGTCCTCAAATCCATTAACACTGAACCTCCCTCCCCTTGTTGAGCTCCTCCGTGTCTTTGATCAGTGTTTTGTATGCTGAAGCATGAGGTTCCTATACATATTTTTCTTAGATTTATGTCTAAGTAATTCATGTCGGTGATATTGAAAATGGCATTTATTTACTTCAAATGTTAATTGTTCCTTTATATAGGCTTTGTAGTGATCGACAAAATAACAGCTGGCTTTTACATATTTATTTTGCACACTGTAAATGCACTAAACACACCAGTTTTCAAAATCTTTTCCTCCAGATTCTTGGAATTTTGTTTGTTCATTTGTCTGGAGTCTGTATCCCCTTCCAATTCAGATACTTTTTATTTCTTTTTAGTGCTTCAGTGCATTAGCCAAATTGCCCGTACAATATTGAATAGAGAGATGAAGGAGGACAGCATTTACCTTACTCTCCATCTCAGGGGGGAACATGTATCTGTATTAACCAGGTAGTGTTCCCTAAAGGAAACTATCAGAAGTAATTCTTGCCCTATTCTATTTTTCATTACCTGAAGCTTGAAATTTAAAATATCTACCATCAGATTAAAATTAGTCAAAGGCAGAGGCACATGTGCAGGGTCCTGAAGAATTTCAACTGTGAGTTTCCCTTGTCTTCTCCCAGGGGAGTAACTCACAGACAATGCAAACTGCCCTGGCACCAACATGTCACACTCTGCATGGATTACTGCCACCCAGGAAAGTTCACCCAGCTTGGTGTCCAAGGTTAATGGGAGGAGGGCAGGTTGTATGTTTCTACGGTTCATGTAGACTTTGCTGGCCATTTACACGGTTGACTTTAGTCTCCACCACATTGCCGGTAAAACATATAACTCTCAGTCTTTGGTCATTTTGTTTTTGAAAATTCTCTAAAGTAAACTATTAGAACATAAATTATTTAAAAAAAAATATGACTTAAATCAGCCTGTGTTCAACACAAAGCTCAAAATAAATAATTTCAATAGTCAGTTGGTCATGAAATAGTTCTTTTAATCATTCAAAACACTCAAATAAGAAAGGAAGCCCAGGACCTGGTCAGGTAGCTCAGTTGGTTAGAGAGTCATCTTGATGTGTTGCAGTTTTGACTTGATCCTCTGTCAGGGCACAAACAAGACACAAGCATTGGTGGCATGAATAATTGTAACAACACAACAAAGTTTCTCTCTCTCTCTTTTTGTCTATCTTTCTTCTTCTCTTCATCTCTATCTCTCCCTCATTTTCCCTCACTCTAGAAATCAGTAAAAAATAACTAAGCCCGTGTAACACTAAAACTGACACAGGGGTGGGATTTCGACAACAGCTAGAAAATAAATATGAACAGAAATGATCAGGAAGAGACAGGCTATGAATATGGAATACCCTGGGAAATACAGTGGCGATGTCAAAGGATAAATCAATACAGTCGCCCCTTGCCATATTGTGGTTTACTTTTCATGGTTTTACTGTATCGCGGATCTTTAAATTGTATATATCTAATCTTGTATTGCGGATTGTTTGCTATATTGTGGGATTTTGTGGTGTATAGATATTTTGTGTATTTATTATTTTAATTATTTTTGTGGTAAAATAAGCTTTTTTTAGTCTAAAAATTTGAAAAAAAGAAAAAATATTATTTAAAACATATTAAAAGACTATTAAATCCAAATAAAATACTTAGTGTACAGTAGTTATTTGTTAAATAACTGATCGGAGTTCACACACCCTCCAGTACACAAGGGCCACTAGGTGGCGCTATGGATCTTCTCAGAACACTTGAAACTGAAAATAATGATATTTAACGGACACCGAACAGTTGCCCACTGGGTTGAATAATATCTTAGAGCAGCAGTCTCCTCCCACAAAGTAGATCCAACACAGCCAGCCCTGGCTCACCCCCTGACAGTGTAGCTGCTCTCAGGGCTGAGGACCTGGGTAGTGGAAGGGATTGCATCATGGGCTCAGATTTGCATAATGAAATCCTCAAACACACCCCTTCACAGCCAGCTCAGTAGAAGATAAAGAGAAATCAGAGAGTCCAGCCCCAGCTCAGGGACAGAGAGTCCTTCAGCTTTCTGCACCATGGCCTAGACCAGGGGTCTCAAACTCAACTCAGCATGTGGGCCGCAGAGCAAGATCACAGCCCTTCGGCAGGCTGCACTAGGCCTACAAAAGGCAACTGTTACGCAACACTTTTCAGTGTCACAAAACGATCAGAAACTGTAGTTCACATCACAACTGCTGTTAACTAAGCTAATATCTAGCTAGGATGCCAGAGAAATGAAAAATACAAGTAGGCCCCTAGGCTTACTTAATTTTATCCAAAATATTTTGAACTTCGTGGATTAGTCTGCAGGCCGCACAAAATTGTTCGGCGGGCCGCATGCGGCCCGCGGGCCGTGAGTTTGAGATCCCTGGCCTAGACCCTCTTCTTCCTTCTCCTCTCTCACTGTCCTGGTGAATACAGACATCACAAACCAGCCTTTGGAGGGATCCTCTGCTTGTGCTCCTTATTCCTGATGTGTGTCAGTTTTTGTTTCAAGGTGCAGTTCTCAGGCTGTGGTGACTCAGGAGCCCTCTATGACCATGTCCCCAGGAGGGACAGTCACCTTAACCTGTGGCTCCAGTACTGGAGCCGTCACCAATGGTCACTATCCATACTGGTTCCAGCAGAAGTCTGGCGAAGTCCCTAGGACACTGATTTATAATAAAAACATTAAACCATCCTGGACCCCCGCCCGGTTCTCAGGCTCCATCATCGGGGGCAAAGCTGCCCTGACGATCTCGGGGGCCCAGGCTGAGGACAAGGCTGAGTACCACTGCTGGCTACACTACAGTGGTGCTTGACACAGTGAGAGACAAAGATGAGGAACCAGGACATAAACTTCTCTGGTGCAGTGACATCAGAAAGATGCAAATGCAAAAATAAGAAATCCCTTATAGGAAGGATGGGTAGTAAATAATAATAATAAAAGCACAGGGAAAGGCTGGAGAATGAGTTTTTAGACCAGCAGGGGGCGCTGGTGGACTGTGCCTCAGAGCTTAGGGTTCTGGGCTGGGCAGACATGGAAAATACTCTACTGGCTCTTGCACACTTGGACAGGCAGTGTCCTCACTGAAGTGTGACTTTCTTGCACCTGGTCCCCAATAGCCACATGAGCACTAGGCCCAGACGCACACACTTGCCTCATGTCTAATCTTCCTTTCACGGAGTCACTGTTTATTCCTCATCTACAGCCAAAGATAGATGGACAACCACAGAAGAAACAATAAATTTGATTTTAAAAATGTGACTTCCAGTGCTTTTTCTCTCCATCTCTATGTCTCCCTCATCAATAGGAGACACCAGAGGAGGAACTGTCTCAATGCCAACAGTTAGGCCTCAGCAAGCAGAGCTCTGGGTTCTGTCATGGCCCGGGTTCCTCCCTTCACCTCCTCACTCCCTGCACAGGGAGTTTCTTTAGTGGACCGTGAAAGGACGTGGGTGGACATTAGCACTTCCTTTTATGCCTTTTGCTCCTGCTGTCTGGGCCCAGTTGCTGAGTCATCCCATGTGTTCTGCTACCTTTTAACCCCACTCCCTGGGTCCTGGGTCAGATGCTGTTGTCTAGGCCAGAGAGAGAGAGAGAGAGAGAGAGAGAGAGAGAATGTGGTAGAGTAATGTAGTCTAAACTATTGTTTTCATTCTAGCAAATTAAAGGAGCTTAACATACCAGGAACTATTAGAAAATTACCTCCCTCCTGAAATATCACTTATGAAAATAGTGAATAGTTGTACAAATGACTCAACATATGAGCAAGAACAATCTATATCATATCAAGAAGGACTAGGCCAAGATAGGATATGTGCACCCTCCCTGGATGATGGTGGCCCTGTTTTCTGTGGGGGAGTAAATGTGAGGAGGCGGGGTCAGCCCATAGCCACGTGCTCTCTCAGAGATGAAAGCACCTGCATAGGAAGCTCCTCTGAGTCAGGCTGTGTCCTGCAGGACCCACAGGGGGCGCTGCTCTGTCTGTTTCCTGCATCAGAGGGGAATTCCTTCTGACTATACCCAGACCGAATGCATTTCTCCCAAATCCTGACTATCAATAACTCCTAATTCCACCGGAATTAGTTGGCTTCTAATTTTCACGAAAATCTGCCCCACAGGAAATATTAATTGACCACAGGGCCTGGAGAATGCCTGTGACGGTATGAGGAGTGGCCGACCTCAGGGGTCCCTGCTGCACAAGGGTCTTCATGGTGGACTGTGTCCCAAGTGCATTAGCCCTTCATCTGCATCCTGTCGGCTGTTATTACTGCCTGTACTTCTCATTTTCTTCAGCATTTTATATTGATTTATGGAAACTGAGAGTTTGCATTTTCAGCTTTTTAATTATTTTTCTTGAGCGTTAATAGTCTTTCTCTCACGATTTGATATTAAATTTTCTCTATTTCTATACACTACCAGATATATGCTTGTATAAGAGAATAATTTACTATAATTTTTTTTCTATTTTATGTGTTGTGGCTCAAACACACATGAAGATGAAAACAATGAATCATGCAAGTTTTAACACATAAAGAATTTGCTAGTGATTCCAAAGGAAATAGCATAAGTCATAGTTTCATTCCACACTCTGATGAACGCCTGTCATGTGTGTTATCGCCCTCAAGTCACTGGAGATATTTTATTCCCTGATCATCACCTCATGTTCCAATCCCGTATTCTTCCTTCCCAGTCCTCTGCTCCACTGCAGAGTGTGAGAAAGGGAGTTTTGCCTGACCCCTGGTGACATACTAAATAGAGCTGTTATGGAACACTGATGCCACCATTTAAAAAAACCTAGGAAGTCACAGGCTTGAATGCAAGGACGCTGGCTTGAGGGAGGGATTGTGGACACAATCCCAAGGTTGCTGGCTTGAGGGAGGGATTGTGGACACAATCCCAAGGTCACTGGCTTGAGCCCAAGGTTGCAGTGAGCACTGGATCACTGGGTCAGCTTGAGCAAAGGTTTCAGGTCCAATCCTGGCTGAAGTCAATGAGTCATTGCTTCTCTCTGTCTCTCCATCTCTCTGTTACTCCCTTCCTGTCTTTCTCTCCCTTCCTCTCTCTCTGTCTTTCTGAAAAGAGAGTTTTAAATGTTCTATAATGTTCATACTAACTTGTGTACACACAGTGTTGTCCTCATTTCTGATAATGACATACATATTCCCATTATTTTATCAGATGTTAATAACTATCACATAATTTCATGGTGATACTGTGACAATTTCTGTTCAAAACTACATTTAATTTAAATCTACTCCACAGGATCGATGCTGTCTTAGAACAAAGAGGAACTGCCATCTCTCCTGACAGTGCCGCTGTGTGTCAGCACCCTCAGCCCTGGTCCCTGATCACTAACACGGGTGCAGGGTCCAGGACAGAGTCAGGGGAAACCCCATTCCTTCTGACCCCAGACACAAACACTGAATTCTCAGGGGGCTCACCCCTGGGTGAAGGAGGGATTTCTAAGATTCTCTGAAGAAGACAGGCATGGATCTCACTGAGGAAGGAGGAAATGTTCTCAGGGACGGGGTTCTATGTGAAATGAACTACATTACTGGGACCAGGAGGGAGAGAACACACACATCTCATTCTTCAGACTTCGATCCTCTACAAATTATATTTAGGACTGAGGTCGCCAAGGCCATCAGGGAGCTGACTTGGTGAAAGACCTCAACCCACCTCTTCAGTGTCTCAGTCACTGTGCAGTCACTGGTCTCTTTCAAGATCTCCCCTGGAGACATCAGGGTGACCCTGGGGCAGGAGGAGAGAGGAAGCTGATTTGCATGAAGCACCATCTCCTCCTCATGGGTCTGGGAGGCATGAAAAGCCCCAAGGACACCTCTCTGCAGTGCAGGAGGTGAGGAGGCCACATCCTCTGTGTCCCCACCATGGCCTGGACGATTCTTATTCTCCAGCTCCTGGCTTACAGCTCAGGTCAGGGGAAGGGACTCTGCATCCTTAGGGGACACATAGAAGCCGGGTCACAGATGACTTTTGTTTGTCATAACATCTGTTTTTTCCTGTTGGTTTTAGGTGTGGTGTCTCAGACTGTGGTGACCCAGGAGCCATCACTGTCAGTGTCTCCAGGAGGGACAGTCACACTCACCTGTGGCCGCAGCTCTGGGTCAGTCACTACTAGTAATTACCCCAGCTGGTACCAGCAGACTCCAGGGAAGCCTCCCCGCATGCTCATCTACAATACAAACAGCAGGCCTTCGGGGGTCCCTGATCGGTTCTCTGGATCCATCTCTGGGAACAAAGCCGCACTCACCATCACGGGGGCCCAGCCTGAGGACGAGGCCGACTATCACTGTAATCTGTACATGGGTAGTGGTGTTTACACAGTGATGTAAACCCACAGGGAAGTGCAACCAAAACCTCCTCATGTGCACAGAACGGCTCAGCTCAGTGACAGAAGAACGAGAAGAAGGTGGAAATGGCCAGCACAGCACGGGCTGACCCCACTGTCGTGTCCTGTGGCTCAGCACCACGTGCCTCCTCCAGTCCCTCTCTCCCACTTTCTGTAAACTCAAGATGTGGCGGGATGAACATTAGAAATATTTTAACCAACATGATTCTCAGAGATCCGTCTGCTGCCTGTAAGACTCTCCTTATTCAAAGAGCAGTAACAGACATGCTCTTGCTCACTGATCTGACCCTGCAGACACACAGATATTTCATTAGCATTGAAATGGCAGTGTTACCGGAACCTTGGGTTTTCAAACCTGGGTCCTCAGCATCCCAGGCTGATGCTCTCTCCACTGTGCCACTGCCTGGTTAGGCAGAACTACCTCTACTTCTATGAATATAAAACTACTAGAAAGCCCGGTAGTCATACAAAATGATCGCTGTTATAGATATTAGAAATTGTAATTAAAATGATTTGTGCAAAGGTGTTTGCTAATTCAAACTGAATTACCCAGGGCAGGCAGCGAGGACACCCGTTTGCTTAGTGCCCCATGGGGTTTCCCCCTTCTACTTGCTTAATTGCTTTAAGTAGAGTGCAATGAAGGAAACCACTGGTAGTACATTTCTTAAGAGCCACCGCTAACTCAATAAATAAAGGTGATTTAAATAATAAAATGTTAATTCACATGTCAAAGATCTCTTTGTACACAACATTTCTTGTGTAGATCTTTCCATCATTTTTAAGCTCGCCTTGCAGAGGACCATCAATTATTTTTAATTTTAGGTCCGTTCTTTCATGAACTCTTGAACAGGCAACATAAAGTTGACCGTGTCCAAATGCAGGCTCAGGTAAAAAAATGCCAACATGCTTAAGCGTTTGGCCCTGAGACTTATTGATGTCATAGCAAAGGCAAGTTTTACAGGAAATTGTCTACGTCTCATTTGAAACAACAACCCTGTTTGAGATGGAGCCAAATCAATTCTTGGAATGACATGTATTTCACCTTTAGAGGAACCAGTCAAAGACTTAGCTATTACGACATTATTTTTCAATTGGAGAACCTCTAGTTTTGTACCATTGCAAAGACCCCTTCTGATGCTAAGATTTCTTAACAGCATAATAATTGCTCCAATCTTTAACCTCAATTGTGAGGTGGCATGCCAGAAGGTGACAGACTATTTAAAAATTCCGTTGGAAAGTTGTTGGCACTCGCTTTATTATCAGCTACAACGGAATCAACACTTAAATATGTCGTGTCATTCCCTTCTATGATATTTAAGACATCATCATTTAGTTTGCCTACATCAGAATTTTTAGGACACAATATTGCCCTTTCACTAATTTCACTGATGTTTCTAGGCTGGGTTTTATTACCAAAAACCCAATCCACTAAACTATCTTTACATATCATTGACAAAGGAATCTCCACAATGTCTTCACTCAATCCATTATCATCAGAAAGAGTTCCATTTCCAAGTTTTAAAAGCCACTCACTATATTCGGGGTCATTTGACCTCATGTTCATTGTCAGTGGGAGTTTCTTAAATAAATCCCATGATTTTGCAAATTTTATGCTATTTTGTATTATTGCGGCTTGTGGAGCATGAGGCAATACTGATAGACATTGTCTAAAGTCACCTCCAAGAAGTAAAACTTTTCCTCCAAATGGATAATCATTTTTCATGATTTCTTTTAACAACCTGTCAGTTTCTTTTTGTCGAGAAAGCCGTTTTTGTGCAGCTTTAGCTCCTTTTCTCTCCTCTTCAGTGCTGTATTTTCTAGGAGGTATTCTTAAAAGAAATTACGTTAAGACTGTAGTTTTTATGTAAAACAGATGATTGCCAATGCAAACAAATGTTCACCTTCCCCCTGACACGCTCAATTTGCATTCAGCCGTGGCAACTTCACCCCATTGGCTAGTACAGTTACGTAAGCAACCAATAAGCTATCAGCGACAGACACTTAAGCCGCATATAATAAAGATTCCTGAGAATATCTGTTTAAAATCCAATTATGCTAAATTCAGGACACACTCTTTCCCAAAATTTCATTCAAATACCCAGGACCACACAGAAACAGACTTAAAATCTTAGGCTGTCACTGAAAACTCTGAGTTGATTTCAAACCACAAGTTGAGAGGAATGTCCACAAACATACGTTCTCTGAGGATCTATGTGATGGCTGATATAAATACTTATGCTGTTAGCAGGTATGTACTTAAAAGTGGCTTCCAGAAGTAATCTTACCACCCCTCAGCTGACACTCCTGGTGCCGGAACAGGGGGCTGGGCTGGAGGTGGTGTCACTACCTGAGCGTCCCCTAAGGCGGCCACACTGAGCTGTGAGGGGCAGAAAAATATGTAAAATTTCTGATTTATTTATCTTTTTCATATATATTTAAAAACTATATTGAACCTGACCTGTGGTGGCACAGTGGATAAAGTGTCAACCTGGAACGCTGAGGTCACCGGTTCAAAACCCTGGGCTTGCCTGGTCAAGGCGCATATGGGAGTTGATGCTTCCTGCTCCTCTACCCTTCTCTCATCACCCTCTCTCTCTCTGTCGCCTCTAAAACAAATAATTTTTTTAAAAATCTAAAAATAAAATCTAAAAACTATATTTAACAATTTTTATTTTGAAGTAACACAAAATAAATTTAGAAAAAACAAGCATTATGTTAAGAATATGGTTATGTTTTTGAGTGCATGAATATTTTCTGTAACATTCACTTCATTATTGGAATCTTGGATTGGTTCTAGAAATGAAAAATGGAAATATTGGGAAGTTTTATGAAATCTGAATAAAACCTGCAACTTACTTAATATTATTTTGCCAAAGTTACGTTTTCTGTTTTTAAATATGACCATGTACTGCAAGATTTTAATGTTAGAAAGATGTGGTGGAAGTTATGTAAAAGGTTTCTGTACTAACTTTTTAAGTTTTCTGTAAACAGAAAACTATTACAGAATGTTTGAAAACACATGCACTAAAATAAAAGTACACTCTATTCCCTCTTCTGATGATAGAAGTCCAAGGCCTCAGTATGTGCAATACAAGGGAGCAGTGCTCAGGTAAAACGTCTCACACTCTAGCCACGGTCGTGTGCTATATTTCATTTTCATCTTCTCTAAAAAAAAAAAAAAATGAAAAAATTAATCATATTTACCTGACATTTTGTGTCTATATATACATATAAATAACCTCTGCTGAATCAAATACACACAATCTTTTTGTTTAAATTATTTTTATTTATTCATTTTAGAGAAGAGAGACAGAGAGGAGAAAGAGAGAGAAAGAGAGAGAAGGGGGGGAGGAGCAGGAAGCATCAACTCCCATATGTTCCTTGGCCGGGCAACCCAAGGTTTTGAACCAGCAACCTCAGTGTTCCAGGTCGATGCTTTATCCACTGCACCACCAAAGGTCACGCCACACAATCTTTCATCAATCCAATTACTGGAATAAAACATTAAGATTCAATTCTATGAAGATGTCTAGTATTGGTCAATATGAATTTTCCTATTCTTCCCAGCATCTCTATTATAAGTAAAATGAATCCTGGATGTGCTGACAAGGCTGACTCCATCTTGAAGTTAACCTGCCATCTTGACTCAGGCTGTCATCTTCCCTAAATCCCGCCACACATACACACAAAAATCTGTGCTCTGCTCTTGGTGCTATCTGTCTCTTAGCCAGCTCTGGTACAAACACTGCAAAAGAACTGTCACCATGTTGAGACACTGTCTTATGTGGCCTGGTGGTGTTAGTGTCCTCCTCAGGAGGGGAACTTCCCTGCAACCCAGTCATTTACCTGGACAAGGGAGGCAGTTAGAGTTAACACAGTGCTGACTTCTAATGGAAGACAACACTGATCATTTTTCTCAGCCAAGGATGTCATGAGGAGTATGATAGACCTTGTAGAGTCTTTTTGTTCCTTACCCCAGAGACAAGGTCCAGAAAAGGGGACCAGATTTTCATCCTAGACTGTGGTATGTCTTCATAATGGTGTGCCAGGAATTTAACTCCCAAATGGTAAGATAATTTATCTTCTGAGAAAGATGACGTAGATGATATCATATACATATTATAATTTGTAAATTACAATTATAAATTAAATGGTCATCTTTTATAAACAATGAGAAAGTCATTAAAAGACAAGATCTGAATTGGGCTAGAAATATGGAGGGTAGATATTTAGGTTAGTGTATGATGTCTTCAGTGACTCACAGCCTGTGGGATTAAAGTTTCCTCCTTAAAAAGTTTGCACCATCAGATAGCCACTGTCCAGGCTAAGAAAATAACAGATCTGTGTGGGTTAGATTGATTAGGGATGTCAAGTAAAGAACTAGATCTGATCATAACCTATTATAAAGACTTTGGAGGATGCCCGGGTTTTCACCTGCCAGGGTGGAGAGACTCTGTGAAACACATGGACTAAACTATTGATAGAGATAGACTGGCCTTTGAGTGACCATCATTCAAGGCTGGTGGGAAGACAACATGTTGTCGGCTACTTTGGAAGACAGCATGGCCGACTTCTTCAAAAGCTAAGCGTACTCATAACATAGATGCAACAATCATATTATATTAGGTCTTTATCCAAATGAGTTGGAAAAATGTGTCCACTCAAGAACCTGCATATAAATATTACTAGCAGCTTTATTCATAATTGTTGTTTCTTCAAGCAAGGAAAATACTCTCTAATGTCCAAATGGAGAGACAAACTATGGTAAATCCCACAATGGGATAAGATTTGGTGATTAAAAATAAATGTGCTATCGCCCATTTGCTTCTCCACCTCCCCCTCCTTCCTCTCTGTCTCTCTCTTCCCCTCCTGCAGCCAAGGCTCCATTGGAGCAAAGATGGCCCGGGCGCTGGGGATGGCTCCTTGGCCTCTGCCCCAGGCGCTAGAGTGGCTCTGGTCGTGGCAGAGTGACCCCCAGGAGGGGCAGAGCATCACCCCCTGGTGGGCAGAGCCTCGCCCCTGGTGGGCGTGCCGGGTGGATCCCGGTCAGGCGCATGCAGGAGTCTGTCTGACTATCTCTCCTCGTTTCCAGCTTCAGAAAAATACAAAAATAAATAAATAAATAAAAAATAAATGTGCTATCAAGACACAAAAAACATGAGGCTTTTAAATACATGTTGCTAAATGACAGAATCCAATCTTAAAGAAGAAAAATACAATTGCTGTATAACTCCAACAATATGACATTCTGGAAAGGCAAATCATACAGACAACAAAAAGGTCAGTGGTTGCCGGGAGGTCTGGGGATGGAAGGAGCAATGCAGAGGGAAGAAATGAGGATTTTTTTATATAAATACATTTTTATTTTAGTGGGGTGACATCAATAAATCAGGGTACATATATTCAAAGAAAACATTTCCAGGTTATCTTGTCATTTAGTTCTGTTGCATACCCATCACCCAAAGAGAGATCGTCCTCCGTCACCCTCTATCCAGTTTTCTTTGTACCCCTCCCCCTCCTCCTCTCCCTCCTCCCCTCCCTCCACCCCCCGTAACCACCCCACTCCTGTCCATGTCTCTTAGTCTCATTTTTATGTCCCACCAATGTATGGAATCCTGCAGTTCTTGTTTTTTTTTTCTGATTCACTTATTTCACTCCGCATAATGTTATCAAGATTCCACCATTCTGCTGTAAGTGATCCGATGTCATCATTTCTTCTAGCTGAATAGTATACCATGCTTTATATGTGCCCCATCTTCTTTATCCAGTCTTCTATTTTTTTTTACAGTGATTAAAAGCCTTTAAGCAAACTCTTGGCCAATACAGCAAGAATCCATAAAGTGTCCTTAACATGTTCACCAAGTCCAAGTTGGCCCCATCACCATGCCAAATTCCTGAAAAATGCAACCCAACCACACTTCAGTCTGTTAGGAGCTGTCACAGGGAGCAGGAGTCCAGGAAAAGTCTACATCCAGCAAAAGTCCTCATGGCACTGGAATTGTTGTCACCTTTCTATACTTTGCAGCTCATGTCCAAGTCCCAGTGACTGCTGCTTCTAGCTGATAATGATTCAAGTAGAATGGAAAAGCCATTTGCAGCATGCTTGGATATGGAGCTTCTGTTCTCCTCTGCCTGGAGAGATGAGACCAGGTTGCTTTTCCCTGGAGCTCTGCAACTGTGGCATGGTAAAGAGAACATTGGGATACACTAAGCTGGGTGGCAAAGGTAGATTCATAATAGAAGTTGGCAAAAGGGGGAAAGAGAGCTCTAAATTAGGAGTAGGTCCCAGCCTGAAATATGAGTGGGGCGTTGAGGTAGGAGGGATAAAGGAAACACTATATATTAAGCAAAGCAGCAGAAAATAGGACTATCAACACCTACAACAGAGATCTTTGAGGGAAGAATAAAAAACCTGACTATTCAGGCAAAACATAGTTAAGTGGCCCTTGTGCAAATGAGATCAGTTTACCTGCTTCTTGGAAGAAATACCCTAGGCTCGTCCACAGTGTCGTAGATGGGGCTGACGGCCCTGGGCACCTTCAGCCTTCAGTGGCAAACCCCAGCATTCTGGGCAAGGTTAGGTCATAGATGGCTGGAGCAGGGCTGGAAGAGACTGAACCCTCCCTTAGAGGAGCGAGGGGGAAGCCTACCTTCCAGGGTCCCTGTTTCCTCACATCAGAGGCATGTAAGTCTGGCAGGCTTTAGCTCAATGACCTTCCTTTCCACTATTGAAGCAGGACCCAGATGGCATCCTATGAGACCCCTTTGGGGTGTTGGAGCCTTTAAGGGTGTATCCTAAAAGCTGGTAGTTCCCCTGATCTCTATTGGGCTTTTTCTGCCTCTAGGTATCTTAAAAGCCATTCTCAGAAGATCTCGCTGAGGGGTTTGAGGATCCCCATCCGCCTATATAAATCTTTTCCATATATCTGGAGCTATTTGGAAAAAGACAAAACAGTGTTATTAGCTGGATCTAATAAAGAAGGTAGTAGTTTGCAAGCGAAAAAGATTTGGTGTCTCCTGTTCATCAGCATTCAAAGGAAATGTAATTTTTTTTTTTTTTAAGTAAGAAGCATGATATGGTAGACCCATAGGAGTTCCAGGATATGACTACCCCCTTTTCAATTTTTTTTTAATTGACCTTAAAATGTTTGCTGAGTACACTTCAATAATACCTTAACTTTAAAGATTGTAAGCATGACAAAATACAGTAAATGCTTTTGCTTCATATGCAGGAGCATTTTCAGTTTAGCCAGTATAGGAAATCCAATAATAGAACAATGCATACAGACAATGAGCTATAACATGCTTAGCAGCCTCTCCTGTTCTGACAGAGGTTACTATAGATCTGGAATATGTATCCACTGTAATGTGGACATACAACTGTTTGCCAAATGAAGGTATATGAGTAACATCCATCTGCCAAAGTTGTCCTGGTAGGGGTCCTTGAGGGTTAACTCCAAATGAAGGGGCAGTATAGGCCCCCTTGGACAGGATTTCCCAATCTGCCGTGCTGCTTCCTGAGAAAGTTGAAACTGTTTACACCGGGCTGCAGCGTTCTGGTGATGAATAGTATGAGACTGACTTGCTCGGTCTGTCATGGTTGCTCCATATAATTTTCTTTTGGGTAGCTTGATCAACGAGGGCATTCCTAGGACCTGGCCGGTTGGCTCAGTGATAGAGCATTGGCCTGGTGTGCAGGATTCCCGGGTTCGATTACCAGCCAGAGCACACAGAAGAAGCGCCCATCTACTTCTCCACCCCTCCCCCTCTCCTTCCTCTCTATCTCTCTCTTCCCCTCCCGCAGCCAAGGCTCCAGCAGAGCAAAGCCACCCCAGGCACTAAGGATGGCCCCATGGCCTCTGCCTCAGGTGCTAGAATGGCTCTGGTTGCAACAGAGCAACACCCTAGATGGGCAGAGCATTCCCCCCTGGTAGGCATGCCTGGCAGATCCCGGTCAGGTGCATGCGGGAGTCTGTCTGACTGCCTCCCCATTTCCATCTTCAGAAAAATACAAAAAATAAATAAATAAAAGAAAAAATACAACAAAAAAAAAAGAAAAGAGAAAAAAAAAGGGAGGGGGCATTCCCTTGTGCTAATAGCTCCAGGGAGCATGGAGTGAGCTTGAGAATGTCCTATGAAACATGGAGCTCTATGTTGACATATAAGTCTTTGAAGAAGGAGGAACTGCTGAAATAGTTCATCAGCATTTGCCCCTAAGACAGCAGTCTTTATAGTGGAAACACCATAAGTAAATATTTGCTGTCTGTCTATAGATTAAGGGGGGAATATGGCAAATGCTGAAAAGCCATGATCTTTGTGCCCCTCCCCTCCCCTCCCTCAACCCCCTCCCTCTCCTACCCCCACCCTGTAACCCCAACACTGTTGTCCATGTCTCTGAGTCTCATCTTTATGTCCCACCTATGTATGGAATCATATAGCTCTTAGTTTTTTCTGATTTACTTCTTTCACTCAGTATAATGTTATCAAGGCCCATCCATGTTGTTGTAAAAGATCCTATGTCATCATTTCTTATGGTTGAGTAGTATTCCATAGTATATATGTACCAAAGCTTTTTAATCCACTCGTCCTCTGATGGACACCTGGGCTGTTTCCAGATCTTTGCTATTGTGAACAATGCTGCTATAAACATGGGGGTGCGTTTCTTCTTTTCAAACAGTGCTATGGTGTTGTTGGGGTATATTCCTAACAGTGGTATAGCTGGGTCAAAAGGCAGTTCGATTTTTAATTTCTTGAGGTATCTCCATACTGTTTTCCACAGTGGCTGCACTAGTCTGCATCCCCACCAGCAGTGCAGGAGGGTTCCCTTTTCTCCACATCCTCGCCAGCACTTATTCTGTGTTGTTTTATTGATGAGCGCCATTCTGACTGGTGTGAGGTGATATCTCATTGTGGTTTTAATTTGCATTTCTCTAATGATGAGTGATGTTGAACATTTTTTCATATGCCTGTTGGCCATCTGTGTGTCCTCTTTGGAGAAGTGTCTATTCATTTCTTTTGCCCATTTTTGGATTGGATTGTTTGTCTTCCTGGTATTAAGTTTTACAAGTTCTTTATAAATTTTGGTTATTAACCCCTTATCAGACGCAATGTCAAATATCTTCTCCCATTGTGTAGTTTGTCTTTTTATTTTATTCTTATTGTCTTTAGCTGTGCTGAAGCTTTTTAGTTTGATAAAGTCCCATTTGTTTAACCTGTCTTTTATTTCACTTGCCTGTGGAGACAAACCAGCAAATATATTGCTGCGAGAGATGTCAGAGAGCTTACTGCCTAAGTTTTCTTCTAAGATGCTTATGGTTTCACGGCTTACATTTAAATCTTTTATCCATTTTGAGTTTATTTTTGTGAGTGGTGTAAGTTGGTGGTCTAGTTTCATTTTTTTGCAGGTAGCTGTCCAATTTTCCCAACACCATTTGTTGAAGAGGCTGTCTTTACTTCATTGTATTTCCTTACCTCCTTTGTCAAATATCAGTTGTCCATAGACCTGTGGGTTTATTTCTGGGTTCTCTGTTCTGTTCCATTGATCTATGTGCCTGTTCTTATGCCAGTATCATGCTGTTTTGAGTACAATGGCCTTATAATATAACTTGATATCCGGAAGTGTGATACCTCTCACTTCATTCTTCCTTTTCAAGATTGCTGAGGCTATTCGTGTTCTCTTTTGGTTCCATATAAATTTTTAGAATATGTGTTCTATATCTTTGAAGTAAGTCATTGGTATTTTAATCGGAATTGCATTGAATTTATAAATTGCTTTGGGTAATATAGACATTTTAATGATGCTTATTCTTCCTAACCATGAGCACGGTATATGCCTCCACTTATTCGTATCTTCCCTGATTTCTTTTATCAGTGTTTTATAATTTTCCTAGTACAAATCTTTAATCTCCTTGGATAGATTTATTCCTAGGTACTTTATTTTTTTGTTTGCAATGGTAAAGGGGATTTATTCCTTGATTTCTCTTTCTAACAGTTCATTATTAGTGTATAAAAATGCCTCTGATTTCTGAGTATTGATTTTATATCCTGCCACCTTGCCGAATTCATTTATCAAGTCTAGTAGTTTTTTGACTGAGACTTTAGGGTTTTCTATATACAATATCATATCATCTGCAAATAATGATAGTTTTACTTCTTCTTTTCCAACTAGAATGCCTTTTATTTCTTTTTCTTGTCTGATTGCTGTGGCTAGGACTTCCAGGACTATGTTGAATAAGAGTGGTGAAAGGGGGCACCCCTGCCTTGTTCCTGATCTTAAGGGGATTGCTTTTAATTTTTGCCCATTGAGTATGATGTTGGCTTTGGGTTTGTCATAGATGGCCTTTATCATGTTGAGGTATTATCCCTGTATTCCCACTTTGCTGAGAGTTTTTATCATGAATGGGTGCTGGACTTTATCAAATGCTTTTTCTGCATCTATTGAAATTATCATGTGGTTTTTCTTCTTTTTTTGTTTATGTGATGACTCGCATTGATTGATTTGTGAATACTGTACCAGCTTTGCCTCCCAAGAATAAATCCCACTTGATCATGATGTATGATTTTTTTCATATATTTCTGGATTCGGTTTGCTAATATTTTGTTGAGGATTTTTGCATCTAAGTTCATCAGGAATATTGGAGTATAATTTTCTTTTTTTGTGTTGTCTTTGCCTGGTTTTGGAATCAGAATTATGCTCCCCTCATAAAAGGAGTTTGGAAGTCTTCCTTCCTCTTGAATTTTTTGAATAGCTTGAGAAGGATAGGAGTTAGTTCTTCTTTGAATATTTGATAGAATTCACTTGTGAAGCCATCAGGCCCAGGACTTTTCTTTTTAGGGAGTTTTTTGATAGCTGTTTCAATCTCATTTGTTGTAATTGGTCTGTTTAGGTTTTCTGATTCTTCCAGATTTATTTTTGGAAAATAATAAGATTAAAGGAATTTGTTTATTTCATCTAGGTTGTCTAGTTTTTTGGTATACAGTTCTTCATAGTATTTTCTTACAATATTTTGTATTTCTGTTGTGTCAGTTGTTATTTCTCCACTCTCGTTTCTAATTTTATTTATTTGAGTCCTCTCTTTTTTTTTCTTGGTGAGTCTCATTAAAGGTTCATCAATCTTGTTTATCTTTTCAAAGAACCAGCTCCTGGTTTCATTGATCCTCTGTATTGTTTCTTTAGCCTCTATGTCATTTATTTCTGCTCTGATCTTTATTATTTCCTTCCTTCTACTAGCTCTGGGCTTTACTTGATGTTCTTTTTCTAGTTCTTTTAGATGCAGGGTTAAGTTGTTTATTTGAGCTTTTTCTAGCTTCTTGAAGTATGCCTGTAATGCTATAAACTTCCCTCTCAGGACTGCTTTTGCTGTGTCCCATAAATTTTGAGTTGATGTATGCTCATTATCATTTGTTTCTAGAAATTTTTAAATTTCTTCTTTGATCTCAATGTTAACCCATTCATTATTTAATAACGTGCTATTTAGTTTCCAAGTGTTTGAATGTTTTTCAATTTTTGTATTGTGGTTGATTTCCAATTTAATGCCATTGTGATCAGAGAAAGTGCTCGATATGATTTCTATCTTCTTAAATTTGTTGAGACAGCTTTTGTGCCCTAACCTGTGGTCTATTCTACAGAATGTACCATGAGCACTTGAAAAGAACGTATATTCTGCTGTTTTAGGGTGAAAGGTTCTGAAAATATCTATTAAATCGAGTTGATCTAATATGTCCTTTAAGTCTGCTGTTTCTTTGTTAATTTTCTTTCTTGAGGATCTATCTAATGATGTTAATAGGGTATTGAAATCCCCTACTATTATAGTATTGCTGTTGATCTCGCCCTTTAAGTCCATCAAAGTCTGCTTTATATATTTAGGTGCTCCTATATCAGGTGCATAGATATTTATAATGGTTATAACTTCCGTATGGATTGTTCCCTTTATCATTATATAGTGACCTTCTTTATCTCTAACTATGGTCTTTGTTTTAAAGTCCATTTTGTCTGATATAAGTATTGCTACCCCAACTTTTTTTTCATTTCCATTTGCATGAAATATTTTTTTCCATCCTTTTATCTTCAGTCTGTGTGCTTCTTTTGATTTAAGGTGTGTCTCCTGAAGACATATGTATGGGTCCTGTTTTCTTATCCATGTAGCTACCCTATGTCTCTTCATCGGATCAGTTAATCCATTAACGTTTAAGGTTATTACTGATATGTAATTGTTTATTGCCATTTTTTTCTTTAAAACTGTATTCCTCTTTTGCTATATTCTTTTTTTCCTTTGATCTGTTTACTACAGGTCCCTTAGCATTTCTTGCAGCCTTGGTTTGGTGCAGTGAATTCCTTGAGGTTTTTTGTTTTTTTTGTCTGTAAAGCTTTTTATTTTTCCTTCAATTTTAAATGATAGCCTTGCTGGATAAAGTAGTCTTGGTTGTAGGTTCTTGTTCTGCATTATTTTGAATATTTCTTGCCATTCCCTTCTGGCCTCAAGTGTTTCTGTTGAGAAGTAAGAAGTCATCCTTATGGGAGCTCCTTTGTAGGTGATAGTCTTTTTTTCTATAGCAGCTTTTAATATTTTCTCTTTATCATTTAACTTTGGTATTTTAATTATGATGTGTCTTGGTGTTGGATTCTTTGGGTTTCTCCTTAATGGAGTTCTCTGTGCTTCCTGAGCATGTGAAATGTTTTCCTGCCTTAATTGGGGGAAGTTTTCCACTATAATATGTTTGAACAAAGTCTCTATCCCTTGTTCTTTCTCTTCTTCTTCAGGAACCCCTATCATGCGGATGTTATTTCTCTTCATGTTGTCACAGAGCTCTCTTAGAGTTTCTTTTTTTTTTTTTTTTTCGTTTTTCTGAAGCTGGAAACAGGGAGAGACAGTCAGACAGACTCCCGCATGCGCCCGACCGGGATCCACCCAACACGCCCACCAGGAGTGACGCTCTGCCCACCAGGGGGCGATGCTCTGCCCATCCTGGGCGTTGCCATGTTGCAACCAGAGCCACTCTAGTGCCTGAGGCAGAGGCCACAGAGCCATCCCCAGCGCCCGGGCCATCTTTGCTCCAATGGAGCCTTGGCTGTGGGAGGGGAAGAGAGAGACAGAGAGGAAAGCGCGGCGAAGGGGTGGAGAAGCAAATAGGCACTTCTCCTGTGTGCCCTGGCTGGGAATTGAACCCGGGTCCTCTGCACTCTAGGCCGATGCTCTACCGCTGAGCCAACCGGCCAGGGCAAGAGTTCCCTTAGACTTTTTGAGTCTCTTTTCTTTTTTCTGCTCTGCTTCTGTGCCTTTATTTATCATGTCCTGTAACTCACTGATTCGATTCTGTGCTTCATCCATCCTGCTTTTAATTCCTTCCATTGTATTCTTTATTTCAGATATTGTATTTGTCATTTCTGACTGACTCTTTCTTATTATTTTAATGTCCTTTTTTATGTTTGTTATCTTTTTATTTAGGTTTTTGTAATGGCCATCTATGGTTGTTCTAATATCTTTGAGCATCCTAACAATCATTATTTTAAACTTTGTATCTGGTAATTTGGTTATATCTGATTCACTTAGGTCATTTTCTGGGAATTTCTCTTGGTTTATTTGTGTTGTATTTCTCTGCCTCTGCATTTTCTCTTCATGGGAATGGGTGTGATCACGTGCTCGTGTGCACAAGCATTGGTGGCCTTGGCCTTTTCCCCGCCCCCGTGTGTGACGTTATGCTCGGTTCTGAGGGCACTGGCAAGCACCTTTGCTCAGCTGCGGGTCTCCACCTGTTTCCCGGCTTTCGCCTTGCCCTTGCAGGAGGAGCCCGCTTGAGAAACGGCTGCTAGCCTTGGCTCTACCGCCGGGCAGGACTGCATTCCCAAGCTCAGCTCAGTAGCGGAACTCCGCCTCTTCTGGGCTTTTGGCTCCACCCCCGCAGGAGGAGCCAGCTACCAAGTCAGACCGCAAGCCTGGGTTGCACGGGTGGGGCAAGGCTGTGCTCCTCTGTCCTTGCTCAGGGGCTGGTCTCCACCCTTTCCGGGGTTCCCGCCCTTCTCCTGCAGGCTGGATTACAGGCTGCCGGCAGCTGAGCTTGACCACTTTTGCACGCCCCCTTCTCCCCAGCCAGGCAAGATTGAGCTCACACCTGAGCCCAGTGGTAGCCAGCTGGCTTCTGCCTCTTCCAACAGAACTGCGCTTTTGTCTCCCGCTGCAGCCCGCCCTCCGGCTCGCCCTCAGCTGCGTGTGTGGAGGTGTTGCAGCTCGGACCCTAAGACTCACTACTCTAGACCCAAAAGCTCCCTCCTTCTACGTGACTCTGCTCTGAATGCTGTGGGGGAGCTTGTTTGGCTGCTCTCCTGCTTCCCTTTGCTGGTATTGCTGTTTCCAGGGGAAATATTCACTTCAGCTTTGGGGAGTGACTCGTCCCAGGGGTTAGGGTGGCTATCTCCCAAAATGTTTCTCCCTGTGCCTCCTAGATTACATTCTCTTCCTGTTACTCTGGTCCTCTCCTCTCTCTGTCCCCAGGAGCCTTGGGTGAGTGTTTGTGAGAGAGATGTTCTGCGCGGTCCCTTTAAGAAGGATCCTGGGTCTGAGAAATCAGACTCTTTCTCACAAACAGTATCCTGACTTGTTTCCAGCTAAATACTGTCCTTACGCCTCTTCTGGGCTCTGGGGCTGCAGGCTGGTGCTTTGTTCCTGGGGCTCAGGACCCTTTCCCCTCTGCTAAACTCACTTCCTGCCACGCGAGTCTCTCCCAGCTGCCGTTCACTCTAGGGAGCTGGGCAGCCCTCTCCGCGTTTCTGCATTTTCGCTTTTCCTACCAGTCTTGGTGTGGCTTCTTCAGTGTTCCTTGGTTGAAGAGTCTTCTTAGTTTAGTCCCAAGTTGGTTTTTCTAGATGATAGTTCATAAAATTAGTTTGTAATCCACTTTGGTTCTGGGAGGTAGATGTTGGTATGTGAAGCAGGTGAAACTTTTAATGGCCAACTCCAGAAATGAGGATTTTGAGGGTAGTAACACTATGCTCTTTGTTACAGGAATGGTGACATAGAGATTTATTTGGCAAAAGCCACAACTAAAAATATTGGAAAATTACACACACACAAAAAAAAAATCTCACTAATGTTTAATGTTTATAGATTATAGTTGCACAAATTCCTCCACATACGAGCAAGAAGAATCCTCATCAAATCAACAAAACTTCTCTTTCATCCCTCAGGGAGGATAGGGTCGAGGTAGGATATCTGCATGCTCCCTGGGTGATGGTGCCCTGGAATCTGGGGGAGAGCAGATATGAGGAGGCGTGGTCAGCTCGCAGCCATGTGTTTTCTCAGAGATAAAAGCACCGCACACAAGAAACCAGTCTGAGTCAGTCAGTGTCCCGCAGGACCCACAGGGCGCGCTCCTCTGTCTCTTTCCTGCATGTGAGGGGCTCTTGGGTCCCTGGATGTGTTTCCCAAATCCAGACTTTCAATACCTTCTAATTCCATGGGAATTAGTTGGCTTCTAATTCCACCCAGATCTGCCCGACAGAAAAAAGTTAGTTGAACTCCCAGTGCCTGGAGATGCCTGAGACAGTCTGCAAAGATGGTGGACCTCAGGGATCCTGCTGCTAATGTGACTGCCAGTGCGTTCATCATGGAATACGTCCTAAGTGCATTGGTCTTTTATCTGCATCATGGCAGCTGTAAGCTGTTATTATTACTTGTCTGTTAGTTGTCATTTACTTCGGTATTTTATCATGACTTATGGAAACTGGTAGTTTGCATTTTCAACAAACTAATTCCTTCTTTTCCTTCAGTGTTCATACTCTTCATCTTAAAAAATTTGATATTAAATTTTTTTCTATTTCTGTACACTATCAGCTATATGCCTGTGTAATAGGAACATAATTTACTACAAATTTATAGCATTTTATGAGTTGCGGCTATCAAACACGTGTGAAAAGAAAGAGAATGAACCATGCAAGTTATGACACAGAGAAGATGGGCCAGTGTTTTCAAAATAAATCCCATAACTCATAGTCTCATGCCGCACTCTGATGAGCACCCAGTGTTTGTTATCTCCCCAGTTACAGAAGGTGTTTTGTCGCCCTACCCGTCCCCTTACGTCCCAGATCCCTGATCTGCCCTTTCCACTCCTTTGCTCCACATCAGAGTGTAAAGAAAATGTTCTGTGACATTCACACCACGTGTTCACACACATTGTTCTCACCTTTGATAATGAGATATATGCTCCTGTTTTGTTATATCGGTTGTTAATATGTATCTCATAATTTTGGCGACACCATGAGTTTTCTGCTCAAAACCACCTTTAATGTGAAGCTGCTCTATATAGTGGATGGCGGAGGTGCCATCCTTCTTGACAGTGCCGCTCTGTGTCAGCACCCCAGGCCTGGGTCCCCGATCACTCCTACTGGGACAGGGTCAGGACAGATTCAACGGTAGACCCCTGTCCCTTCACCCCAGAGAAAAACTCTGTGAATTCCCTGAGAAGTCACTGCTGGTGGGAAGAGTGGCTGCTAAGATCCCTTAAAGAAGACAAGAGGGGATTTCACTGAGGAAAAAAAAGTGGTCCCAGTGATGGAGTTAGATTTGCTGGGACCAGGAGGCAGAGAACTCCCTCATCTCTTCCTTCAGCCCTCCAACCTTCTGGGGGGAAAAATAATTAGGCTTGAAGTCATCAAAGTCATGAGGGACCTTACTTGGTGAAAACCTTAAGCCCTCCCATCAGTGTCTCAGTCACCATGCAGTCAAAGGTCTATTTGAGGTTCCAATGTCTGTCTCTTTCAAGCTTTCCCAAAGGACACCAGGTTGATTCTGCGGCAGGAGGAGAGAGGAAACTGATTTGCATGAAGCATCTTCTCCTCCTCATGGGTCTGGGAGGCATGAAAAGACCCCAAGGACACCTCTCTGTAGTGCAGGAGGCGAGGAGGCCACATCCTCTGTGTCCCCATCATGGCCCCGACGATGCTTCTTCTCCAGCTCCTGGCTTACAGCTCAGGTCAGGGGAAGGGACTCTGCATCCTTGGGGGACATAAAAGCTGGTTTTCAAGGTGATCTTTGTTTCTCATAACACCTGATTCTCTCCTCTTGGTTTTAGGAGCATTTTCTAAAACTGTGGTTAACCAGGAGATATCATTGTCAGTGTTTCCAGGAGGGACAGTCACACTTACCTGTGGCCTCAACTCTGGGTCAATCTCTAGTGCTAACTACCCTTGCTGGTACCAGCATACTCCAGGAAAGTCTCCTTTCCGGCTCATTTATGACATGAACCGCCGGCCCTCGGGGGTCCCTGGTCGGTTCTCTGGATCCATCTCTGGAAACAAAGCCGCCCTCACCATCACGAGGACCCAGCCCAAGAACAAGGCCAACTATTACTGTAGGATGCATACTGGTGGTAACATTTGCACAGTGATGTAAACCCACAGGGAAGTGCAACCAAAACCTCCTCATGTGCACATAACGGCTCTAACTTAGATGCAGAAAAGTGACAGAGGGTCGAAATGGTCCACACACCATGGAAAGAGGCCCCATGGCCCTGTGCTCCTGCCCAGTGGCTCATCACCATGTGCTTTTTCCAGTCTCTCTTAGGGTGTTCCCATCTCTTTAATGAGACTTCTGCAATAATGGGCTTTCTATTTCTGTGTGTCTATAATTATGCAGAAAAGCTCAGCTCAACCAAACATGAGATTCAGAGACTCACCTGTAGAACTCCTCTACTTCATAGACCGTTAACCACATATCCTCATTCATTCATTTGACTGTAGAGAGAATTAATATCTCTTTTGTCATTGAAATGAAAGCATTACCACGAGTCCTATTAGAACTGCAGTTCCCACACTGGACCTACTGAGTCAGAAACCTGTGTTGTTGTCCCAGGATCTCTAGTTCAGCAAACTTTCCAAGAGTTTGTTAAACAGCAATGTTTGAGAAGCATCTTCTTCTATTTTTATGAAATCTTTCTTCAGACTTTCTGTTTAAATTTTAGTCAAGGTAAGATTCCATGACTCATTCACTCTCCAATTACCATTCAAAATCCCGGGGACACTCTGAAATACATTTACAATCCGAAGCCATTGCTGAAAACTGAGTCACTGTGTCTCTGTAAGAACATGCCCTTAGGCTGCCAGTACAGAGTGACGTAGGAAAGCAGGGAGGGAAATTTAGGTTGGACTCATTTTTCTTCTCTATCTAGATCATAATATTAAACAAAAGTTATGTTGAGCTTTACCCTAATGGCAGGGAGAGGACATTATGTGGAAGTCATGGATTTCTGTGACAATAGGTTGACTGTGGCACAATGCATGCTGGGAGACACAGCACTGAGAGAGGACATGTGTCCCGTGGACACTGATTAATCATCAGAATTTATACAGACTGAGCTTTGGCTCCCCAGGGCCATCTGCTTTCAGGTGAGCCCCAAGAGACCAGGGGTTATTTGGAAATCACACATTATCTGTTGCTACCACAATCTAGAGAAGATTTGCACCATACTTGAAAGTGGATTTGGACAGCTTCAACTTTATTTTTCATAATATATTACCTTTATCAACCCCCAAACCACAAGAGGATCTGCTCCTCCCACTGCATTTTTAGTGACATCAATAAGGTCCAACCCCCAAATCAGAGTCCTTCCAGGACAGGTGGGTGAGGACAGGAGCTCTGAGACCAGCAGGGGGCACTGGTGAACTGGGCCTGAGGGCTCAGGCCTCTGATCCGAGCCCACTCAAAAATACTCTACTGACTTGCACACTTGGGCAGGCAGTGTCCTCACTGAAGTGTGACTTACTGCACCTGGTCCCCCAATAGCGTTCAGCTCTGACACACATGTGTCTCGTATCACATTCTTGTTCCCTCTCATGGAGTCATTGTCCAGGCCTGAATTACAGAAAAAGATAGATGGAAAATCACCCAACAAAAATACATCTCCTTGAATAAACTTGACCTATCGTGCTCCCTGAGCATAGGATCGGCGACACCCAGGCAGGGAGTGTCTCAATGCCAATAGTTGTGTCTCAGCAAGCAGAGCTCTGGGGCCCTCCTCCATGGCCGGATTCCTCTCCTCACCTCCTCTGTCCCTGAACAAAGAGTTTCCTTTGGGGAAGTGTGAAAGGATTGGCACTGCCTTTTGCTCCTTCACGGTGAGCACAAAGGGGCATTGTCCATAATTTCTGCCACCTTCTAAGTCGCCTACCAGTATCTGAGTCAGATGCTGCTGGCTTGGCCATCCAGGGTATACAAGTGTTTAAAGTATTGAAAGTTTATATATGGATATGGAGAGCATGTAGCCTAAGTTCAATGACTCACTCTAATAAATAATGGAGCCCAACCCATCAGAGACAGTATCAGTTTTAAAAATTACAAGGCAAACTCGCCCTGGCCCACTGGCTCAGTTTGTTAGAGCATCAGCCCGAAGCGCAGAGGTTGCTGGTTCAATCCTTGCTCTGACCACATTTAGAAACAGAACAATGTTCTGTATTTTCTCTCTCTCTCTCTCTCTCTCTCTCTCTCCCCCACACACACACACATTATATATAATATAAAAATAAAATAAAAAATAAATAAAAATTACAAGCCAATTCCATTAATGATAATATATTTATTTGCACAAATGACTTAATATACGAGGAAGAAGAATCCATCTCATGTTGAGAGAAATTCACCTCAGGCCCAGGCCAACTTCTTCACACCGTTTGTTTTATTTCTGATTATGAGACACATGTTTTCCTATTTCTTATAAATGATGTTGTGAAGAATCTCAGAATTTCGTGGTGACACTGTGACTTTTCCAACTCAGAACCTTCAGTTAAAACAAAGCTACTGTATATCATCGACGGCTTCTTAGAACAGAGGGGGTCGCTATGGTTCCCGGCAGTGCAGCTCTGTGTCGCACACTCAGCCCGGTCTGCTCCTCCACTGCTCCCGGGTCACGGCTGTGTCAGAGACCCCTCTCCCTTCACTCCCCAGAAACGAGCTCTGTGATTTCCCAGTGAGTTCACTGTCAGAGGGTGAACTGACTAAGCTCCTCCAAATAAGACTGGAAGGGATTTCACTGAAGAAAGAAGAAATGTTCTCGGGGCAGGGCTTCGGTTTGGGATGAACTAGATTGTCAGGGCCGAGAGGCAAACACAGTCATCTCATCATGCAGTACTCGGCCATTCTGGAAAAGAAATTTAAAATTAAGGTCACCAGGTATGTGAGGAACTGTTGTTGACCGATGTCAGCCCCCTCACTCCCAGTCTCACTCACTATTCCCTCACTGGTCTATGTGAAGACCCGTGATCTGTCTGCCTCTGCCCCTTTGGAGACCTCCCCAGGACACCAGAATGACACTGTGACAGGAAGAGAGAGGAAGCTGATTTGCATGAAGCACCTTCTCTTCCTAATGGGTTCCGGAGGCATGGAAAGGCCCAAGGACACCACAGTGCAGCCCAGGAGCCTGCGGACATTGTGACCTGTGAGTGTTCCCGCCATGGCCTGGACGGTGCTTCTGCTCGGGTTCCTCGCTTACAGTTCAGGTCAGGAGAAGAACTCTGCATCCTTAGGGGACACATAAAACAAGGGTCTCAGGGTGACCTTAGCTCCCATAACAAAACCTATGTCTCTCCAGTTGATTTTAGGTGTGGATACTCAAACTGTGGTGACTCAGGAGCTATCACTGTTGTTGTCACCAGGAGTGACAGACACACTCACCTGTGGGCTTAGCTCTGGGTCCGTCTCTACTGGTAACTACTCCAACTGGTTCCAGCAGACTGCAGGCCAGTCTCCCCGCATGCTCATCTATAACACAAAGAGCCGGCCCTCGGGGCTCCCTGGTCGCTTCTCTGGATCCACCTCGGGGAACAAAGCTGCCTTCACCATCACAGGGTCCCAGCCCGAGGACGAGGCTGAGTACTACTGTGCTCTGTGGCTCAGCAACCATTTCCACAGTGACAGATGCAGGTGGGAATCGAGACATAAACCTCCAGACTCAGCCACAGCTCTGCCCCTTTCTGCGTGTGCAAAGCTGAACACAAAGCCCAGCAATGTGTCTGGTGTGTGAGAGAAATGTGAATCTTTGGGGGTCACAGGGCAGACTGTGTAAATAACCACTGAGATGCCCCGCCTCCTGGTGCTCAGGCCCTGTGTGAGCCCTCCCTGGAGTGGGGGCTGGGCAGCATGGCAGCATGGGAGGTTAGTCTGAGATTTCGGGCTGGGACAATGAAAAGCCGTGACCACACCATGGCAGTAGCCTGGCAGGAGCTTCTCCAGGCTGCACCTGGACAGGTTGTTACAGAGAAAACCCCTCAGTTCAAGAGCCCCAGGGACAGTCTCCCAGGTCAGGAGAGCAAAGGGACTCCCTGGGAAGGGGGAGATGAAGAGGGACAAACATGCCCTGGAGGTGTCACTCAGCAGCAAAGTGGGGGCTCTCTGGGGCAGAGAGCTCCAAGGGCAGCAGCAGTCTGAGGTCTGTTATGGCCCCAGGGCTTGTTGTCAGAGGTGAGTGGGTGTTGAGTGCAGTTTTATAGGGTATGCAATGCAAAGCAGTCGGGCTCTGCATGGGAATAATCTCAACTGGGCTCCATTGACACCAGTTGGGTGTCTAAAAAAGTTAAATTTAATACTAATAATTCCAGCCTCCTGTAAAAAAGTAACAACATAGGGACCAACATGCAGAGGTCATCGAATATATGCATGTTCTCATTCTGACTCTGACATTGTAAGAGAGACACAGCAGAACTCATAGGATGTCCCTTGTGATATCAGGTCATAAAGGCCTGCCCTGTCTTGGTTGCTCTCTCTTGCTTTGTCTTGAAACACTTTTCCTTAGAAGCAGTGAGTCCATACAACCTTCGTTCCACGAGGCTGTGTTGAATTCAGAGATGAGGACTCACAACTTGCCATGAGCCCTGAGATGAGCTTGGGAGTGGCTTCTACCAGCCCAGCCCAGCCTTTGGGGCCTTGACAATGAGTTTATGGCTATAACACACAAAGTACTAGCAACTAAACCAGAAATAAACACATGGGACTATATCAAAGTAAAAAATTTTCAAACAGCAAGAGAAAAATATCCACAAAATGAAATAATAACTTACAAAGTGACAGAAAATATTTGCCAAATGCATCTATGATAAGTAGTTAATATCCTAAATATATAAGAAACTCATTAGCAATAAATAAATAATGCTGAAAATGGGCAAAAGTTCTTGTTTTTCTCTGACCGGCTTTTTGCACTTAGCATAAGGCTGTCCGGGTCCATTCATGTTGTTGCAAAAGGTAAGATTTTCTTCTATTTTAAGGCGATGTAGTATTCTGTTTGTAAATGTACCACAGTTGAACAGTCACACAGCAGGAGCAAATGTGCATGAGGACACCTGGCCTAGGAGTTCTGTGCACACAGGACAGGAGACGCTTGGAGATGGGGAGAGTCTCAGTTCCAACAGCTAGACCTGAGCAAGCAGCACTCTTGGCTTCCCCATCATGGCCCGGCCGCTCTGCTCCTCACCTGCCTCACTTACAGGACAAAGAGTTTCATTAGGGGGCAGTGGCGGATGTCAGTGGGGGACAACAGCACTACTTACTACTTCTGGCATTTGGGCACAAGCAGGGGACTGTCCCATTCTATCTACCACCTTCTGCCCCGAATTCCAGGGTCCTGATCAGACTATGGTAAACTTGCCATCATGGAGTGTCTGGGTGTGTGCATGTAGGTGTGCGTGTATGTATTTGTGTGTGTGTGTGTGTGTGTGTGTGTGTGTGTGTGTGTATGAAATGAGTGAGTGATGATCTTCACTAATATTAAATCCAGATAGTCATAACAGGTTTCTATAAAACATGCAAGGAACAATTCTAAAGACTTCAAAGAGATGGTACATGGCCCAATCTAGTTATTACTTATCCAATCTAGTTATCTACTTATATAAAAATCAGAAAACCTAACCCAACAGAAAGAACATGAGATTTCAAAATTATGAGACAATATCTTGTATGCACATAGATGCAAAAATTTCTCAACAGATAAGTTGAAGCTATGTTATATCAAGAAATATTTATTAAGGAGGAGTTGGGCTGGGGTAGGGTATTTGAGAAGTTTCTGGGGGAGGGGATAGGAACATGGATTTTCTGTGGAAAGCAGATATAAGATGTAGTAAACCATGTGCCAGATTCCCCACTCAGGAAACGAGTCTCAGAGATCTCATCAGTGGTTCCTTGACATAGGGTAAGAGAAAAAAAATGGTGTAACTAGATATTATGTCACAGAACTCATTGAATTTATAGTCTATGGTTCATAAGATGCTTCAGCATGGTTCTTCAGAGAGAAACAGCACAACCTGAGTGAAGCAGCATCAGCCAGGGGCCGTCAGGGGGAGCTACTCTCTGCTCCTTCCCACATTGTGATGGGCTCCTGGGCCCTGGGTTCCCTTCTCCATATGCAACTTACCAATCCTCAATTCAGTGCTGGCTCCTCGTTACACCCAGAACTTCCCCACAAGGAAGACCTGCTTTGAACACTGTCGCCCTGAGAATACCTAAGACAATTTACAAAGAAAGCTCAAGGGTCTTAACTAAGGTAAAAAATACTACAGTTATGACACAATTTATTTATGACGACACCTACAATACATGCATTAGTGCTTACACTGTCATTTTCTTTCCTACACTGTCATATATTCTGATTATGTGTTGCTAGTTTATTTCTCATTTATTTCAGTGACATTAATTCCTAATAACTTAGAAAATCTGATGTTGCATCTATTGTGAGATAATTCAATAGTTTATTTTTATCTTAAATTTTGATCCTTATTGTTTCAAAATTATATATGTATATACGGCCTAGCGTGCGGAGGACCCGGGTTCGATTCCCGGCCAGGGCACACAGGAGAAGCGCCCATTTGCTTCTCCACCCCTCCACCGCGCTTTCCCTCTCTGTCTCTCTCTTCCCCTCCCGCAGCCAAGGCTCCATTGGAGCAAAGATGGCCCGGGCGCTGGGGATGGCTCTGTGGCCTCTGCCCCAGGCGCTAGAGTGGCTCTGGTCGCAACATGGCGACGCCCAGGATGGGCAGAGCATCGCCCCCTGGTGGGCAGAGCGTCGCCCCATGGTGGGCATGCCGGGTGGATCCCGGTCGGGCGCATGCGGGAGTCTGTCTGACTGTCTCTCCCTGTTTCCAGCTTCAGAAAAATGAAAAAAAAGAAAAAAAAATTATATATGTATATATAGTTATATAATTATCATTATTGCATCAAATATGCATTTGGTTATTATAGGCATATAGTGCTTAAGTAGTAATTATTTTGTCTGGTGTAAGTTGAACATCACAAACAATATAATGAAAATAAAAAGAATGAGCAAATTTTTTACTCAATTTGATGGAAATTATTAAATAAATATAAAATCACAGTTTTTTTTTTACACTATGCTGAAAACCAGTAAGGACTTTCTTCAATAAATATTAAGAAGGCCCTGGCCAGTTGGCACAGTGATAGCATGTCGGCCTGGCATGTGGATGTCCTGGGTTCAATTCCTGGTCAGGGCACATAGGAGAAGTGATCATCTGCTTCTCCACCCCTCTCCCTTCTCTCTCTCGGTCTCTCTCTTCCCCTCCTGCAGCCATTGCTCTTTTGGAGCAAGTTGGCCCAGGGCACTGAGGATGGTTCCATGGCCTTGCCTCAGGCACCAAAATAGCTTTGTTGCTGAGCGACAGAGCAGCGGCCCCAGATAAGCAGAGTATTGCCCCATAGAGGGCTTGCTGGGTGGATCCCGGTTAGGATGCAAGCAAGAGTCTGTGTCTCTGTCTCCCTGCTCTCACTTAAGAAAAAAATTAAAACTGGGAAAAGTTTATCTTCCTGCCACAGACCCTCACCACCCAAATTTCCCCCCTTCCTTAACATTCTTTGTGCTCCACATAGACAGTTATGGACACGGGTGAATAAAGTGTCCCATGGTGTTCATACCAACTGGTATAGGTACCATGTGTCTATTTTGTTATGTTTCTAATTATTAAGCACATTTTCCCATTTTCTTATATCTTTTTGTGATAAATATCAAATTTTAATGGTGATGCTGTACCATTCTCCTCACATATTGCAGTTATATTAAAGGGAACTCACATAATTATAGAATATTACAGCAAAGGGGAGGTGGCCCCAAGCCTGGCAGTACATCTCCAACCTTGGTCCCCTGAATGCTGCCACTAGAGACAGTGAACAGGACTGTGTCAGTGGGAGACCCCTGTCCTTTCAGACCTGACACAGGCTCTGTGGTTTCCTGATGGGCTCAGTGCTGGCAGGAGGACACCAGGTCATCACTCACACTGAGGTAAAGAAGGAGTTTCACCAGAGAAGCCAGAACATATTTAGAAGGATGGGGTTGGGTTCGAGGAAGACTACGTTATTGGAGCAGGAGCTTGAGACCTCGCACTGATCACTGTTCTGACCTCCAGCTTCCCAGACAGGAAATGTAGGACTGAGGTCAACAGGGACTTAGGGAAGCTGATTTGCTGGAGGATTTCAACCCCCCTCACTCAGTGACTCAGTCACTGTGAAGTAATTGGTCTGCGTGAGGTCCCAGCATCAGCTTCTTTCAACATCTCCTCCAGGGAACATGAGGGTGACACTGGGGCAGGAAGAGAGAGGAAGCTGATTTGCATAAAGCACTTTCTCCTCCAAATGGGTCCAGGAGGCATGAAAATCCCAGAAGACACCATCTGCTGCTCAGGAGCCTGAGAGATTGTGTCCTGTGAGTGCCCCTGCCATGGCCTGGACGGTGCTTCTGCTCGGGTTCCTCACTTAGAGCTCAGGTCAGGGGAAGGGACTCTGCATCCTTCGGGAGCAAACAAAAGCTGGGTCTCAGGGTGACCTTTTTCTCTCATTATATTTGTCTTTTTTCTGTTTATTTTAGGAGTGGCTTCTCAGACTGGTGACTCAGGAGCCATCACTGTCAGTGTCTTCAGGAGAGATGGTCATATTCCAAGTCTTAGCCCTGGGTCACTCTCTTCTGGTCACTATCCCAGCTGGATCCAGCAGACCCCAGGGAAGGCTCCCCACATGCTCATCTACTACACAAACAGCCGGCTCTCGGGGTCCCTTGTCGGTTCACTGGATCAATCTCTGGGAAAAAGCCGTCCTCATCATCACGGAGGTCCATTCTGAGGAAGAGGCTGACTATTACTGTGCTCTGTACATGAGTAGTGGAATTTCCACCATGATGTAAATCCACAGAGAAGTGTAACTAAAACCTCCTCATGTGCACAGAATGGCTCAGCCTCAGTAGCAGAATTAAAGAGACAGGTTGAAAATGCTCAAGATACTATGGTGAACAGCTCCTGATCCTGTTCTCCCCCCTTCCCTGTGGCTCAGCACCATGTGCCTCCTCCAGTCTATCCCAGGGTGTGTCCATTCCTCCTCAGTGATGCCTGCAATACTGGGCTTCTCTCTCCCCTCTCCCTACAGAAATAAAAGGTGGGAGCTGAGCTACAAATACTTTAACCAACAGTGATTCTCAGAGAACCCTCTGCTTCCCTAGACTCTCCTTATTCAAAGAGCAGTAACAGACATGCTCTTGCTCATTGATCTGAGCCTGCAGACACATAAATATTTCATTAGCATTGAAATGGCAGTGTTACAGGGACCTGACTGAAATGCAATTCCTCAGCTAGACCTACTGAGTCAGACGTGTGTGTGTGTGTGTGTGTGTGTGTGCGTGCACGCGTGCGTGCAGAAGAACCTGTGTTTAACAGGCTCTCCATGAGCTGTTTTTATTTATTTATTTTTTTGAGCATTTAAGTTTGAGAAATACCTCTAGGTTTTTACTATGAAATCCACATACTCTCAGTTCACGAGAACCACCAGGTGCTGCTGTGGAACTTCTCAGAACACTTGAAACTTCAATAGGTCAAATTAAATGAAACCTGAGAAGTTGTCCCCCATCCTGCCTAAAATCTTATAGCAGCTGTCTCTTCCTATACAGTGGACCCACACACAGCCAGCCCTGGCTCATCCCCTGACAGTGTAGCTGCTCTCAGGGCTGAGGACCTGGGGAGTGGAAGGGATTACATAACAGGCTCAGATTTGCATAATGAAATCCTCAAACACACCTCTTCACAGCAAGCTCAGGAGAAGATAAAGAGGCATCAGAGAGTCCAGTCCCAGCTCAGAGACAGTCCTTCTGCCATCTGCACCATGGCCTGGAATCTCGTCTTCCTCTTCTTGCTCACTGAGTACAGACGTCACACACCAGCCTTTGGAGAGTTCCCCCTGCTTGTATTCCTTATTCCTAACATGGGTCTGATTTGGTTTCAGGGTGCAGTTCTCAGGCTGTGGTGACTCAGGAGCCCTCACTGACCGTGTCCTTAGGAGGGACTGTCACTCTCACCTGTGTCTCCAGCACTGGAGCCGTCACTTCTGCAAAACTCTGGACAAACCCCCAGGACACTGATACATAATACAAACAATAAAGCCTCCTGGACCCCCACCCAGTTCTCAGGCTCCATCATTGGGGGCAAAGCTGCCTTGACCTTCTGGGAGTCCAGCCTGAGGACAACACTGAGTAGGACTGCTGCCCGGAGTACAGTGGTGCTCGGCACGTGAGAGACCGAGATGGGGAACCAGGACAGAGCCCTCCCTGGTGCTTGTTGTAAGAGGATCCTGTGGTCAGACACACCAGCTCTCAAGTAGCCTAAGTGAGGACCATCCATTGCAAAGTGAAGTAAAGGGTAGAAACTATTTCATATAAAGTGGAAGAAAAATGATTTGGAAGAAACTGGCTTAGGAAAAGCAAGATACAATTATTTCGTAATCCAGAGGGAACAGTATCAACTGGATCAAGTCTAAGGGCTGGGATCACACCCATTTTCTCCAGAAAAGAGTATCACCCATGATATAGTTTGTTGTCTAAGTGCAAAGAGAAGAAACACTTAATTTGTATCTTACCAAAATTTATTTTACTGGTTGCATTCAATGCAATATATATGTTTTGTCTAAATTAAACATGTATTAAAAATTATCAAGTTCTCAATAATGGTTCTTTATGCCAAACCTTTGTTGAGAGATCAATATATGATATTATAACCACAATCAATCAATACAACTAAATTTCTGAAATTGAATGCATTCTTCCATTTTTATTCTCAGTATTCTACAACTGTGATAAAAACTTATGCTGATATTTCTGCATTTTATATACTGTTCTTGTCATAAGCTTAATATAAGTAACTTCCCACTTATTAAAAGTACATATATTTTATTGCGACGCTTTAGTTGTTTATTGATTGCTTTCTCATATGTGCCTTTACGGGAGGGCTGCAGCAGAGCGAGTGACCCCTTGCTCGAGCCAGCGACCTTGGGTCTAAGCTGGTGAGCTTTGCTCAAACCAGATGAGCCTGTGCTCAAGCTGGCGACCTCGGGGTCTTGAACCTGGGTCCTCTGCATCCCAGTCCGACGCTCTATCCACTGCACCACCGCCTGGTCAAAAGTACATATATTTTAATAGCTACTGAATATGGTTTTGATTTCTGCTTTGATACAATAAGATTTAGGCAATTTCAAAACTTTACAAGTCATAAAGGGGTGACATTTTATAATTAATCTTGTTATCAAATAGCACTCCTGGTCATTTTTGTGGATTTTGTGAAATCAAGGATAAATGCCTGGTATTTTCAACAGGAAGCCTCAAGTACATTTTTCCTGATCTTAAACAAAATATAAAAATAGGAAGTTAGCAGCTCCACATATTAGCTGGAAGCAAAATACATTAAACACATGAGATAATTCAAATCAAACCACACCATTCTTTAAAGAACACATTATTGTAAAGTAATTAAACCCACAAATCCACGGGTGTTCGTAGAGGCACATAGTCCAAATAAGTTTTTGAAAAGTTTTATTAAAGGAGGAAATTTATTAAATATGCTGGCCACATATGGCTGACACAGGGCAACAGACCCAAATTGTGCAGACCCCAAAAACAGTTCAGGGGCTGTTTATATCCTCCTGATTATACATGGGAGGGAGAAAACCTGACATCATGGCATAAGTTTATACCTTTTGTTTAGAGATACATACATGAACTACATGCTTTCAGGAGGGGGAGGGGTAGTTTCCATGGAGACAGATGCCTGTAAATGCTTCATCAGTATAAGAAAAGATTTTAATTTAATATTTTTCTTCCTGTACCTGACTAGCTATTCACCCCTCCTCCCATAGGTATGGGGGAAGGTCAGGGAATCCAAGTCTCCTTCCTCTTCTGCATTTACAACACAATGCCATTGGCCATCTTAGTTTTGATGCTAATCACACAAGCATAGAAATCACACTTACAAAATCTTTCTGCAGGCCTAGCCCCAAATTAATAAAATGTCCCTTAAACTTCGTAAAATATTAATATTAATTCTGTAGCTTTTGGCACTTTACAACAACATCAGATTGGTGTCTCTCAAACTCTAATGTGCACAAAGATCATCTGAAGATCTTGTAAATCGTAGATTTTGATCTAGTGGAACTGAAGAGAGGGCAGAGATTCTACATTTCTAAAAGCCCCTTGGCCTGCAAAATCTATGTATATGTTTTAATAACACCAAACCCACAGAAATAGTGTATAATAGAAAAAAGAATCTCAGGCAGACAAGAGCCTGAAAGAAATCTGACATAGAGAACTAGTGAGTTTATATTATAAAAATCTCCATGCATACAGGTACCAGAGAGAACAGATGCCAAGCTAGGAGAGGTTCCTTTACTTCAGAACAGACACAAAAACAAACAAAAGAACAAAAGGACCTCTTCTGGCCCTGAGCTCCCCTCCAGCTCTTGCCCATCTTCCCTGTAGCTTCTCCTCCAGTCTTCCCTAAGGAGCAGACCCTTGTCCACTAGAGTCAGACTCCCCTTCTCAATTCATGGGTCTCTCTCCCTTTCCTCCCCTGCCCCTCCTCCCTTGTCCACTCCTCAGCTAATGACCAAGGCTGTGATTTCAGGGAAGAACTTGTCATCTTCCCAGATCTTTACCACTTGGACTTGACCCTCCTCATATGCCTTTCCCGTTCTGAACGTCTCTAACCCCTTAGCTCTGAGACCCTAATCCTGCTGATTCTCTTTTTCACCTCATTTAGTACCTTCTCCTACCTCCCGGGTTCCTTTTCACTTTCCAGTGAACCCAGAGAATCAGAGAAACATGTTGGTTCATCCTCCCGAACACTTCCACTCCGTCCCCGTGCTGATCCAGTGAGGAATCACGTAGGAAGAGGGAAAACCGGGCGGTGAGCAGACTGGAAAGGGGGTTGGTGGCCGAACGCGTCACCAGGAAAGCAGACACCGTCTCCCTGCAGCTTTGTGCTCACAGCAGCTGTCTCCTACTGGGGTCCCTGGGAAGTCCCTGACCACATGGCCTCCCCTTCTCCACACAGCCCCAGCTCAAGAGAATGGCTGAGCTCAGTGTCAGCAGAGCTCTGAGAGAAATATCTCAGTGTAGTCCTCTAGATTCTGGATCAGGACTAAACTACACAACGCTAAGAAATAAAAAGAAAAATAAATAAATTCTGAAATGCTACTGGGCCCAGGTGAGACCAAGCACCTGACCCTGGAACAGTCAACTACGCATGTGGCAAGGCATCCCCCTTACTGCCTGTGTCCCAAGGAACCTGACCTCAGAGCAGGAGAATCCGAGACCTTAGCTCCTGTACTCAACAGAGACGTCTAATAGCTCTGAACTGAGTAGAAGGAGAGGCAGCAATTCAGTCAGGCCTCCCCTTCCCCAAGTTCCTCCATCCAGGTTCTGCTCAGGCATCATAGGCACTTCATCTGATACTGAAGGAACTGAAAGCTCCAGGCCAGAGGGAAGGGGGGCTGCAAACAGGACAGCCCTGCATTGTCCATTGGTGATATTCTCACTATGGACACTAGAGGGGGCTGTGGGCCCGTTCCTGGGAAAGCAGGCTCATCTGTGAAATGGTCCTAATGCCAGGGAGCCCCACTAACACATGGTCACTGACATGGAACAGATGATTAGCTGTGACCAAGACACACTGCTGAGTGTTTCTGGAAGGGGAGCTCATTTGCATGGCAGCCCCCCCCCCCCCACACACACACACACAGTGGTAGGAGCTTTAAGGAGAGCTATGCTTGTTACTCTGTGGAGTTCCTGAGAGAACAGGACTAAGGCTTCTGCATCATGGTCTGGGCTCCCGTCCTGCTCACACTTCTGGTTCACTGCACAGGTGGGGGTTCTCTCTGGGCTGGGGTGTGGGGGAACTGAGAGAGGCCATACTGTATTTTCATTACACCGTCCCTGTTCCTGACCTTTGGTCTTTTACCTGTTTTCAGGGGTCATTTCCAAGGCTGTCATGACTCCGGAAGCTTCACTGTTCACAAATCCTGAGAGAAGGATCACACTCACCTGTGGATCCAGTGCTGGGGTCGTCACCACTAGTAACTATGCCTCATGGGTCTAACAGAAGCCCTACCAGGTATCCTGGGTTTTAATAGTTGGTACCAGCAACTGGGTGCCAGGGGTTCCAGCTCACTTCTCTGGATCCCTGCATGCAAACAAGACTGCCGTCACCATCATGGGTGCCCAGCCCAAGGATGAGGCTGAGTACTACTGTGCTCTGTGGTTCAGCAACCATTTCCACAGTGACAGATGCAGGTGAGGAAGAGAGACAAAAACCTCAGGTTCAGTGCACCCTCTGCCCAAAAGAATATCTCCTTCCAGAGTGCAAAGCTGAACACAGACAGGCCTAGGGAATTTGTCTGCCATGTAGGAGTGATGAAATCTTCAGGGGCTAAAAGCAGACTGCTGTTAATAACCACTGAGAAAGTCCCCAATGTACACGCCTCCTAGTGTTCTTGCTCTTGTGTGACCCTCCCTTGAGTGTGGGATGTCTGAGTTTAACCAGCCAGAATGGAGAGACTGTTAAAGACATAGGCTAAACTACTAACAGAAATACATGAGCCTATGAGTGACCATCATTTATTGCTGATGGGAATGCCAAATGCTGTCTGCCTCTTTGGAGGACAGCCTGGAAGATTTCTTTAAAAGTTCAGCATATTCATAACATAAGATGCAGCAATCATATCAGGTATTTATCCAAATGAGGTAGAAAGATGTGTCCATACCAGAACCTGCACTTACATGCTGCTGGCAACGTTATTCATAATGGTTATTTTTGGAATCAAAGAAAATACCCTATAATATCCAAATGTAGAAGCAAACTATGATAATACCTACAATGATTTACGATTCAGTGATAAAGACAAATATGCTGTCAGGCCCAAAAAGACATGAGGGACCTTAAAATCATGTTGCTAAGTGATAGAAGCCAATCTTTAAAAAGAAAAGCAGAATTACTACAGAATCCCCAAAATATGAATTTCTAGAAAAGAGAAAATATACAGAGAGTGAGGAGATCACCAGTTGCAAAGAGGTCAGAGGCATGGAAAGAGTTATGGATAATGGTGAAAAGGGGACTTCTACGGCGGTGAAACTGTTCTTCACACTTGGTCTGTCCCCCAAACCTGAGAAGCGATACAACTATTCTCTATGTCCTGCAGGAGTCCCTTGCATCATTGAATTACTTCATTTACTGTGTCCCACTCATGCCTTGATGAACACAGATATGGGCTTCCCAGATCTCACTTTTAAAAAGCACCTTTTGCCCTGGCTGTGCAGCTCAGTTGGTTGGAGTGTTGTCCTGATACATCAAGGTTGCACGTCCCATTCCCTGTCAAGGCTCATACGAGAATCATGGTTCTTGCACATAATTTATTAGATTTATGTTTAAGTACTTCATGTTGCTGGTATTGTAAATGGCATTTATTTACTTTAAATTTTAATTGTTCCTTATCATTGCATACACTTTGTAGTGATTGACAAAATAACAGTTGGCTTATATATATTTACTTTGCACACTGTAAATGCACTACACTCACACAAATCCTTGGAATCTTTCCTCCAGATTCTGTGTGTTTTTGTTTGTTTGTTTGTTTGTTTGTCTGGAATCTGTATCCCCTTCCAATTCAGATACTTTTATTTCTTTTTAGTGCTTGAGTGCATTAGCCAAATTTCCCGTACAATATTGAATAGAGAGATGAGAGAGGACAGCATTTATCTTACTCTCCATCTCAGGGGGGAATGTGTATCTGTATTAACCAGGTAGTGTTCCCTAAAGGAAACTATCAGAAGGAATCTTTGCCCTATTCTATTTTTCATTAGCATAATGAATCTCAGCTGAACCTGGAAATTTAATATACATACCTTCAGATTAAAATTAGTCAAAGGCAGAGGCACACGGGCAGGGTCCAGAAGAATTTCAAGTGTGAGTTTCCCATTGTCTTCTCCCAGCGGAGTAACTCAGAGACAATGCAAACTGCCCTGGCACCAACATATCACACTCTGCATGGATTACTGCCACCCAGGAAAGTTCACCCAGCTCCGTGTCTGAAGTTATTGGAGGCAGGGGGAGGGGTCGTTGAGGGTAGAGTCCATGTAGACTTTGCTGAGCATTCACACAGCTGACTTTAGTCTCCCCCACATTGGTGGTAAAACACTAAACCCTGAATAATTGGTCATTTTGTTTTTTAAAATTCTCAAAAATAAATTATTTAAACATACATTATTTAAAATAATTGTGACTTAAAGTAGCTGTGTGTTTGGCCCTGGCTAGTTGGCTCAGTGGTGGAGCATTGGCCAATGTGTGGACGTCCCGGTTTCGATTCCCAGCCAGTGCACATAAGAGAAGTGCCCATTTACTTCTCCACATTTCCCGCTCCCCTTTCTCTCTCTCTCTCTCTCTCTCTCTCTCTCTCTCTCTCTCTCTCTCTTCACCTCATGCAGCCAAGGTTCCACTGGAGCAAAGTTGGCCAAGGTGCAGAGGATGGCTCCATGGTCTCTGCCTCAACCACTAGAATGGCTCCGGTTGCAACAGAGCAACACCTGAGATGGGCAGAGCATCAGCCATAGTGAGTTTGCCTGGTGGATCCTGGTCAGGCACATGTGGGAGTCTGTTTTTCTGCCTCCCGCTTCTCACTTCTGAAAAATAAAAAAATAAAAAAAACAGCTATGTGTTCAATGGAAAACTCAAACTAAATAATTTCATAGAATCACTTGGTCATGAAATAATTCTTTTAGTCATTCAAAACACTCAAATAAGAAATGAAGGCCAGGCCCTGGATGGGTGGCTCAGTTGCTAAGAGAGTCGTCCTTATGTGCTGAGATTGAGACTCAATCCTCTCTCAGGGCACATATAAGACTCAAGGAATGACGGCATAAATAAGTTGAACAACATGACAATATTTCTCTGTATATATTTCTCTCTCTCTCTGTCTCTCTCTAAAAATCAGTAAAAAATAACTAAGGCTGTGTAACACTAAAACTGACACTGGAGTGGGATTTCGACAACTAGAAAATAAGTACGAACAGAAATGATCAGGAAGAGACAGCCTATAAATGTGAAATACCCCGAGGAAATACAGTGGCAATGTCAAAGGATAAATCAATAATGATTTGTTAGGAGTCCACACACCCTCCAGCACACAAGTGCCACTAGGTGGCACTATGGATCTTCCAGGACACTTGAAACTCAAGTGGGTCACATTTAATGGTCCCTGAACAGTTGACCCCTGACCTGTATAAATTCTTAGAGCAGCTGTACCCTCCCACATAGTAGATCACACACACAGCCAGCCCTGGCTCACCCCCTGACAGTGTAGCTGCTCTCAGGGCTGAGGACCTGGGTAGAGGAAGGCAGTGCATAATGGGCTCAGATTTGCATAATGCAATCCTCAAACACACTCCTTCACAGCAAGCTCGGTAGAAGATAAAGAGTCATCAGAGAGTCCAGCCCCAGCTCAGGGGCAGAGAGTCCTTCCATTGCCTGCACCATGGCCTGGACCCTCCTCCTCCTCCTCCTCCTCCTCCTCTTCCTCCTTTCTCACTGCCCTGGTGAATACAGACGTCGCACACCAGCCTTTGGAGGGAATTTCTGCTTGTGTTCTTTATTCCTGAAATGTGTCTACTTTGGTTTCAGGGTGCAGTTCTCAGGCTGTGGTGACTCAGGAGCCCTCTATGACCATGTCCACAGGAGGGACAGTCACTTTCACCTGTGGCTCCAGTACTGGAGATGTCACCAATGGTCACTATCCATACTGGTTCCAGCAGGAGTCTGGTGAAGTCCCCAGGACACTGATTTATAATACAAACAATAAACCCTCCTGAACCCATCATCGGGGGCAAAGCTGCCCTGACAATCTCGGGGTCCCAGCCCAAGGACGAGGCTGAGTACCACTGCTGGCTGGTGTCCAGTGAGCTCGGCACAGTGAGAGACCGAGATGGGGAACCAGGACATAAACCTTCCTGTTGTAGTGACACCAGAAAGATGCAAATGCAAAAATCAGAAATCCTTTACAGAAGGGATGGAAGGTAAAAAATAACAGTAATAAAACCGGGGGGAAAGCTGGAGGGTGAGTTCTGAGACCAGCAGGGGGCGCTGGTGGACTGTGCCTGAGAGCTCAGGGTTCTGGGTCAGGCTGACATAGAAAACACTCTACTGGCTCTTGCACACTTGGGTAGGCAATGTCCTCACTGAAGTGTGACTTTCCTGCACCTGGTCCCCAATAGCCACATGAGCACTTGGCCCAACCCACACACTTGCCACACACCTAATCTTCCTTTCACGGAGTCACTGTCTTTCTCGATCTGCAGCCAAATATAGATAAACAACCTCATAACAAAAAGTAAATTTGATTGAAAAAAAAAATGTGACCTCCAGTGCTACCTGGCATCAATAGGAGACACCAGGGGAGGGACTGTCTCAATGTCAACAAGTCTCAGCAAGCAGAGCTCTGGGCTCTCTGTCATGGCCGGAGTTCCTATACTCCCCTCCTCACTCCCAGCACAGGGAGTTCCTTTAGTGGACCGTGAAAGGACGTGGGGGGACATTAGCACTGCCTTTTGCTCCTGCTGTCTGTGCCCAGCTGGTGAGTTGTCCCATGTGTGCTGCTACCTTCTAACCCCATTACCTGGGTCCTTGGTCAGATGGTGCTGTGTAAACCAGAAAGAGAGAGAGAACTGGATGAGATGATGTAAGATAAGCTATTGTTTTCATTCCAGCAAATTAAAGGAGCTTTAATGCACCAGGAACCTAAAGAAAATTACCTGCCCCCAAAATATCACTTATGATAATAGTGAATAGTTGCACAAATGACTCAACATATGACCAAGAACAATCCATATCATATCAAGAAAACTTCTCTTTTTCCCTCAGGAAGGACTGGGCCAAGATAGGATAAATGCGCCCTCCCTGGGTGATGGTGGCCCTGGAATCTGGGGGGAGCAGATGTGAGGAGGTGGAGTCAGCCTGCAGCCACTGTTCTCTCAGAGATGAAGGCACCGCCCAGTGGAAGCTCCTCTAGGTCAGACAGTGTCCCCCAGGACCCACAGGGGGCGCTGCTCTGTTTCCTGCAGGAGAGGGGAATTCCCTCTGCCCATGCCCCACCCTGGGTGTTTCTCTCAAATTCAGAGTATCAATAACTCCTAATTCCACTGGAATTAGTTGGCTTCTAATTCTCACCAGATCTTCCCCACAGGAAATATTAATTGAGCGCAGGGCCTGGAGAATGCCTGTGACGGTATGAGGAGCGGCCGACCTCAGGGATCCCTGCTGCACAAGGGTCTTCATGGTGGACTGTGTCCTAAGTGCATTAGCCCTTCATCTGCTTCATGTCGGCTGTTATTACTCTGTTATTTCTCATTTAATTTAGTTTTTTATATTGACTTATGGAAACCGAGAGTTTGTGTTTTCAGCTTTGTAATTCCTTTTTTTGAGTGTAAATAGCCTTCATTCCAAAGTTTGATATTAAATTTTCTATATTTCTATATACTATCACCTATATGCTTATGTATTAAGAAAATAATTTACTATAATTTTTTTCTATTTTATGTGTTGTGGCTCAAACACACATGAAGAAAAAAGAATGAATCATGCAAGTTTTAATATATAGAAGATTGGCTAGTGATTCGAAAAGAAATAGCATAAATCATAGTTTCATTTCACACTGTGATGAAAGTCCATCATGTGTGTTATCATCTGCAATAACTGGAGACATTTTATTCCCTGCTTATCACCTCACATCCCAAGTCCCCTGTTCTTTCTTCCCAATCCTCTGCTTTACTGTAGAGTGTGAAGAGAAAGGAGGTTTTGCCTAATCCCTGGTGACACACTAAATAGAGCTGATAAGGAACACTGATGTTGCCATTTACAAAATCCTAAGAAGTTGCAGGCTTGAACGGGAGGTCACTGGCTTGAGGGTGGAATTGTGGACACAATCCCAAGGTCGCTGGCTTGAGCCCAAGATTGCCTTGAGCAATGGGTCACTGGCTCAGCTTGAGCAAAGGTTTCTGCTACAATCCCTGGTCAAGGCAAGGAGTTGATACTTCTCTGTGTCTCTCCATCTCTCTGCTTCCCCCTTCCTGTCACTTCCTCTCTCTCTCTCTCTCTTTCTATCTGAAAGAAGAGTTTTAAAATGTTCTGTGATGTTCACAGCAACTTGTGTACACACAGTGTTATTCTCATTTCTGATAGTAACATACATGTTCCCACTTGTTTTTCAGATGTTAATAGCTATCACATAATTTCATGTTGACACTGTGACAATCTCTGTTCAAACCTACATTTAATTTAAAAGTACTCCACAGGATCGATGTTTTCTGAGAACAAAGAGAAACTGCCATCTCTCCTGACAATTATACTCTGTGTCAGCACCACCATCCCTGGTCCCCGATCACTAATACTGGGTCAGGGCCCAGGACAGAGTCAGGGGAAACCGCTTTCCTTCTGACCCCAGACACAAACACTGTGAATTCTCAGAGGACTCACTGCTGGGGAGAGGGGGGATTTCGAATATCCTCAGAAAAGACAATAATGGATTTCACTGAGGAAGGAAGAAAAGTTCGCAGGGACGGGGTTCAATGTGGGATGAACTAGATTGCTGGGACCAGAAGGGAGAGAACACACACATCTCATTCCCCAGCCTCCGATCTTCTAGGAATGATACTTAGGACTGAGGTCCCCGAGGCCATCAGGGAGCTGACTTGGTGAAAGACCTCAACCCACCTCTTCAGTGTCTCAGTCACTGTGCAGTCACTGGTCTCTTTCAAGATCTCCCCTGGAGACATCAGGGTGACCCTGGGGCAGGAGGAGAGAGGAAGCTGATTTGCATGAAGCAACAGGTCCCCCTCATGGGTCTGGGAGGCATGAAAAGGCCCCAAGGACACCTCTCTGCAGCGCAGGAGGTGAGGAGGCCACATCCTTTGTGTCCCCACCATGGCCTGGACTGTCCTTCTTCTCCAGTTCCTGGCTTATAGCTCAGGTCAGGGGAAGGGACTCTGCATCCTTGGGTTACACAAAGAAGTGGGGTTTCAAGGTGACTTTTGTCTGTCATAACATCTGTCTTTTTCCTGTTGATTTTAGGTGTGGCTTCTCAGACTGTGGTGACCCAGGAGTCATCACTGTCAGTGTCTTCAGGAGGGACAGTCACACTCACCTGTGGCCTCAGCTCTGGGTCAGTCACTACTAGTAACTACCCCAGCTGGTACCAGCAGACCCCAGGGAAGCCTCCCCGCCAGCTCATCTACTACACAAACAGCAGGCCCTCGGGGGTCCCTAGTCGGTTCTCTGGATCCATCTCTGGGAACAAAGCCGCCCTCACCATCACGGGGGCCCAGCCTGAGGACGAGGCCGACTATCACTGTGCTCTGTACGTAGGTAGTCCAGTTTACTTTACACAGTGATGTAAACCCTCGGGGAAGTGCAACCAAAACCTCCCCATGTGCACAGAACGGCTCAGCTTCAGTGACAGAGGGAAGAGAGAAGGTGCAAATGGTCAACCCTCTGTGGGCTCCATGACCCCACTGTCCTGTCCTGTGGCTCAGCACCATGTGCCTCCTCCAGTCCCTCCCAGGGTGTGTCCATTTCTCTTCTGTGACGCCTAGAAGACTGGGCTTCTCTCTCCCCTCTCCCTGCAGTTATAATAGGGTGGGGGCTGAGCTACAAATATTTTAACCAACAGTGATTCTCAGAGACCCATCTGCTCCCTGTAAGACTCTCCTTATTCAAAGAGCAGTAACAGACATGCTCCTGCTCATTGATCTGACCCTGCAGACACAGGGATATTTCATTAGCATTGAAATGGCAGTGTTACTGGGACCTGGCTAGAAATGTGATTCCTCACTAGACCTACTGAGTCAGACACTTGTGTGCAAGAATCTGTGTTTACCAAGCTCTCTAGGAGATTATTATGAACAGTAAAGTTTGATAGGTGCCTCTATTTTTATTATTATTATTGTTCCTGATAGTTTCTGTTTAAAATCCAACTGAGGTAACTGACATTCAGGACACACTCTCTCCCAAATTCCCATTCTCATATCCAGGACCACGAAGAAACAGACTTAGACTGTCAGGTCGTCATTGAAAACTGTGAGTTGTTGAGAGGAATGTCCTGAAACATAAGTTCCCTGAGGACGTATGTCATGGCTGGTATGAATATTCATGCTGTAGGAAGTTATCTATTTACATCTGTCTTTCAGAAACAGTCCTACCACCCTGAGCTGACTCCCCTGGTGCCTGGAGGGGGAACAATGGGCTGGAGGTGGTGTCACTGCCTGAGTGTCCCCTAAGGTGGACACAATGGGCTGGGGGAGGGAAGGGGGAATAAAAATGTGTGAAATCTTGGTTTATTTATTTTTCTCATCTTCATTTAAAAAGTCGTATTTGAAAAATTTTATTTTAGGCTCCACAAAAAAAAATTTAATGAGAAAAAAATCCTTTTCCCACGATGGCTGAAAAGGGGTGAATGAGCAAAGAAGAGATAAGCAATGTGGAATGGCCTGGGGAACAGAGCTGCAATGTTCCAAAGATAAATCAATACTTACTGTTAAATATCTGAGAGGAGTCCACACAGCCTCCAGCATACGAAGGCCACCAGATGGCGCTATAGATCTTCTCAGAACACTTGAAACTCAAGTGGGTCATATTTAATGGACCCTGAACAGTTAGTTTCCTCCCAACCTGTATAAATTCTTATGCAGTTGTTTTCTCCCACAGGGTAGACACACACACAGCCAGCCCTGGCTCACCCCCTGACAATGTAGCTGCTCTCAGGGCTGAGGGTCTGGGGAGTGGAAGGGAGTGGATAATAGGCTCAGATTTGCATAATGCAACCCTCAAACACACCCCTTCACAGCAAGCTCAGTAGAATACAAAGAGGCATCAGAGAGTCCAGCCTCAGCTCAGGGACAGAGAGTCCTTCTGCCATCTGCACCATGGCCTGGACCTTCCTCCTCCTCCTCCTCCTGGCTCACTGCCCTGGTGAATACAGACGTCACACACCAGCCTTTGGAGGGATCCTCTGCTTGTGCTCCTTATTCCTGACATGTGTTGGTTTTTCATTTCAGGGAGCAGTTCTCAGGGTGTGATGACTCAGGATTCCTCTATAACTGTGTCCCCAGGAGAGACAGTAACTCTCACCTGTGGCTTCAACAGTGGAATGGTCACAAGTGGTCACTATACATATTGGTTACCCTGGTCATACCTGTGCATTTTGTGAATCAGGGGGAGATGCCTGCCATTTTCAATGGGAAGCCTCAATATATTATTCCTGATTTTACAGAAAACAGAAACATAGGAATTTAGCAGTTGCACACATGAACTGAAACCAAAAACAACTAGGATAATATATATCCAAAACCACAACCGTGTTTTCAAACGTCAGACTGGTGTCTCTCATACTCTAATGTGGACAAGGTTCATCTGAGGAGATTTTAAATTGTGGATTCTGACCCAGTAGGGGTGGAGTGAGGAGAGAGATTCTGCATTTCTAAAAGCAGCCTGAGTTGCAAATTAAACATATATATTTTAATACTAGAAAGTCCCTAAGAATAGTGTAAAATAAAAAGTAGAATCACAGGTGGACAAGAGCCTAGGAGATTTCTCTGACACGAAGAACTCATGAGTTTGGATTATAGAAACTCCCACCACATAAGTGCACTCCGAGCTCCATGCATGTAGGTAACAGGGAGAGCAGCAGGAAACAAGGGAGAGGCTCCCCATTCTTTAACAACAGACACAAAAGCAAACAAAAGAACAAGAATACCTCTTTCGGCCCTGAGTTCCCTCCAGCTCTCGCCCAACTTTCCTGTTGCTTCTTAAAGGAGCAGACCCTCGTCCACTTCACAATTCATGGGTCTCTCTCCCTTTCCTCCCCTGCCCCTCCCCCCTTGTCCACTCCTCAGCTAATGACCAAGGCTGTGATTTCAGGGAAGACCTTGTCATCTTTCCAGATCATAACCACTTGGACTTGACCCTCCTCATATGCCTTTCCCGTTCTGAACGTCTCTAACCCCTTAGCTCTGAAGACCCTAATCCTGCTGATTCTCTTTTTCACCTCATTTAGTACCTTCTCCTACCTCCCGGGTTTCTTTTCACTTTCCAGTGAACCCAGAGAATCAGAGAAACACGTTGGTTCATCCTCCCGAACACTTCCACTCCGTCCCCGTGCTGATCCAGTGAGGAATCAAGTAGGAAGAGGGAAAACCGGGCCAGTGAGGAATCAAGTAGGAAGAGGGAAAACCGGGCCGTGAGCAGACTGGAAAGGGGGTTGGTGGCCGAATGCGTCACTGGGAAAGCAGACACCGTCTCCCTGCAGCTTTGTGCTCACAGCAGCTGTCTCCTACTGGGGTCCCCGGGAGTCCCTGACCACACGGCCTCCCCTTCTCCACACAGCCCCAGCTCAAGAGAATGGCTGAGCTCAGTGTCAGCGGAGCTCTGAGAGAAATATCTCAGTGTAGTCCTCTAGACTCTGGAGCAGGAGTAAACTACACAACGCTAAGAAATAAAAAGAAAAATAAAGTTTGAAATGCTACTGGGCCCTGGTGAGACCAAGCACCTGACCCTGGAACAGTCAACTACGTATGTGGCAAGGCATCCATTTATTGCGTGTGTCCAAGGAACCTGACCTCAGAGCAGGAGAATCCGAGACCTTATCTCCTCTACTCAACAGAGACGTCTAATAGCTCTGAACTGAGTAAAAGGAGAGGCAGCAATTCAGTCAGGCCTCCCCTTCCCCAAGTTCCTCCATCCCGGTTCTGCTCAGGCATCATAGGCACTTCATCTGATACTGAAGGAACTGAAAGCTCCAGGCCAGAGGGAAGGGGGGCTGCAACAGGGACAGCCCTGCATTGTCCATTGGTGATATTCTCACTACAGACACTAGAGGGGGCTGTGGGCCAGTTCCTGGGAAAGCAGGCTTAGCTGTGAAATGCTCCTATTGCCATGTGGTCCCACTAACACATGGTCACTGACATAGAACAGCTGACTAGCTGTGACCAAGAGACTCGGCTGAGTGTTCCTGGGAGGGGAGCTCATTTGCATGACAGCTGCCACACACACTGGTCAGAGCTATAAGAAGATCTGTGTTGGTGACTCTGTGATATTTCTTAGAGAACAGGACTGAGTTGTCTGCATCATGGCCTGGGCTCCACTCCTGCTCACACTTCTGGCTCACTGCACAGGTTGCGGGGGCTCTCTGGGTTGGGGGTGTGGGGGAAGTGAGAGATGTAATACTCTACTTTCATGACCCCTGTCTCAGTTACTGACCTTTGGTCTCTCACCTCTTTTCAGGAGCCAGTTCCCAGGCTGTGGTGACTCAGGAAGCTTCACTGTCTACAACCCCTGGGGGGACAGTCACACTCACCTGTGGATCCAGTGCTGGGGCCGTCACCACTAGTAACTATGCAGCATGGGTCCAACAGAAGCCCTACCAGGTGCCCCGGGGTTTAATAGGTGGTACCAGCAACCGGGTACCAGGGGTTCCGGCCCGCTTCTCCGGCTCCCTGCTTGGAAACAAGGCCGCCCTCACCATCACGGGTGCCCAGGTCGAGGACGAGGCTGAGTACTACTGTGCTCTGTGGTTCAGCAACCATTTCCACAGTGACAGATGCAGGTGGGGAAGTGAGACAAAAACCCCAGACTCAGTGCACCCTCTGCCCATCGATGAATATCTTCTCTTTGTGTGTAAAGCTAAACACAGGCCTAGCGAATGTGTCTGCCGTGTAAGAGGGATGAAATCTTCGGGGGCCAGAACCAGACTGCTGTTAACAACCACTAAGACAGCTCCCCAGTGTTCATACCTCCTGGTGTTCATGCTGTTGTATAACCCTCCCTTGAGTGTGGGATGTTTGAGTTTAACCAGAGACTGTTAAAGACATGGGTTAAACTACTAACAGAAATACATGAGCCTATGAGTGACCATCATTTATTGCTGATGGGAATGCCAAATGCTGTCTGCCCCTTTGGAGGACAGCCCCGAAGATTTCTTTAAAAGCTCAGCATATTTATAACAAAAGATGCAGCAATCATATCAGGTATTTATCCACATGAGGTGGAAAGATGTGTCCACACCAGAAACTGCACATACATGCTGCTGGCAACTTTATTCATAACTGTTATTTTTGGAATCAAAGAAAATACCCTATAATATCCAAATGTAGAAGCAAACTATGATAATACCTACAATGATTTACGATTCAATGATAAAGACAAATATGCTGTCAGGCCCCAAAAGACATGAGGGTCCTTAAAATCATGTTGATATTTGATAGAAGCCAATTTTTAAAATCAAAAACAGAATGACTATAGAATCACAAAAACATGACATTCTAGAAAAGGGAAATTATACAGAGAGTGAAGAGGTCACCAGTTGTGAGGAGGTCAGAGGTATAGAAAGAGTTATGGATAATGGAGAAAGGTGGATTTCTACGGTGGTAAAACTATTTTTCACACTTTGTCCCCAAACTGGAGAAGCGATAAAACTATTCTCTATGTCCTGCAGGAGTTCCTTGCATCAGTGAATTACTTCATTGATTGTGTCCCACTTATGCCTTGGTGAACACAGGTATGGGCTTCCCAGATCTCACTTTTAAAAAGTATCTTTTGCTCTGGCCGTGCAGCTCAGTTGGTTGGAGTGTTGTTCTGATACATCAAGGTTGCACGTCCCATTCCCTGTCAAGGCTCATCGAGAATCATAGTTCTTGCATATAATTTATTAGATTTATGTTTAAGTACTTCATGTTGCTGGTATTGTAAATGGCATTTATTTACTTTAAATTTTAATTGTTCCTTCTCATTATATAGGCTTTGTAGTGATCAACAAAATAACAATTGGCTTTTATATATTTCCTTTCACACTGTAAGTGCACTAAACTCACACAAATTCTTGCAATCATTCCTCCAGATTCTTGGGGGTTTTGTTTATTTATTTGTTTGTTTGTTTGTATGGAGTCTGTATCCCCTTTCAATTCAAATACTTTTTATTTCTTTTTAGAGCTTCAGTGCATTAGCCAAATTACCCATACAACATTGAATAAACAAGATGAGAGATGACATCATTTATCTTATTCTCCATCTTGATAGAAATGAAATTAAGCAAGACTCATGGAGACAAAATACCTCAGCATGCAACTTGAATAACTTCTGCAGAAGGGTGTGCTGCTGCTATTGAAAGCCAGCCAGCAAGCAGGTGAGCAGGGGACAAATTCTGTTTTTATCCCTAACACAGGCCCTGAGAAACTGGGTCTTGCTCCTTTGGCTGGAGTGTTGACCATTCAATCTTATTTTTTCCTGATTGGCTAGCTGAAATGGCTTCACCAAGGTGGAGGGTAGAGATGAGGATACCATTAACTAGGTAAGGGTGTTGGGGAATAGTGGATGACCAGAAGAAGGGGGCAGGGAGATTGTTAAACAAATTAGGTATTTCTCATTCTCTTCACCAGACAGAGGAATATGAATGAAAGGGGGCTGGGAAGTTGGTTGAAGAAAAGATCCTGAGTTAAACATTTCCTTCAATACCCCCATTCTTTATACGTCTTCATTCTTTACTTCAAATTCAGTGAGCAGACGTTGGCTCTGATCATTGGTGTTTATTATTTGCATCTGGTTAGAGTAAGGGGGAGGGCTCTGCTTGGTTATGACCATCTTGATCAATCTCTTAATTTGGCCTCAGACACATGGGACATTGCAACATTCTATAGGAATCAAAACTCCAATAACAATTATCAAAGAGGTAAATACAGAGGTCATTAATCCTTTCTGTTTTCCGAACCATTGTTCCATTAAAGCAGTGAAGGGGGTCATTTATGCCTGAGTGTTTAGCTAACTCACCTGCTAGGATGGTCAGTCCTTATAAGGCTTTGGCTGTCTGGAGCTGTGTTATTGGGGATGTAGGTATAACACTGAGTTCTAATCATACCACATATCCCGCTCTTCTCTGCTAGCATCATATCTAAATCTAGTCTATTTTCCCATGCCATTCGGATGGTAGGGGCAAGTTGCTGTGCTATTCCCTTCCTCTCATCTCTAATGTAGTTGACAAATCTTTTTTTTTTTTTTTTAATAAATTTTTATTAATGTTAATGGGATGACATTAATAATTCAGGGTACATATATTCAAAGAAAACATGTCTAGGTTATCTTGTCATTAAATTATGTTGCATACCCCTCGACCAGAGTCAGATTGTCCTCCGTCACCCTCTATCTAGTTTTCTCTGTGCCCCTCCCCCTCCCCCTAAATCTCTCCCTACCTCCCTCCTGCGTCCTCCCTCCCCCCACCCCTGGTAACCACCACACTCTTGTCCATGTCTCTTAGTCTCGTTTTTATGTTCCACCAATTTATGGAATCATGAAGTTCTTGTTTTTTTCTGATTTACTTATTTCACTCCGTATAATGTTATCAAGATCCCAACATTTTGCTATAAATGATCTAATGTCATCATTTCTTATGGCTGAGTAGTATTCCATAGTGTATATGTGCCACATCTTCTTTATCCAATCTTCTATTGAAGGGCTTTTTGGTTGTTTCCATGTCTTGGCCACTGTGAACAGTGCTGCTATGAACATGGGGCTACATGTGTCTTTATGTATCAATGATTCTGAGGTTTTGGGGTATATACCCAGTAGAGGGATTGCTGGGTCATAAGGTAGTTCTATTTGCAGTTTTTTGAGGAACCACCATACTTTCCTCCATAGTGGTTGTACTACTTTACATTCCCACCAACAGTGTATGAGGGTTCCTTTTTCTCCACAGCCTCTCCAACATTTGTTATTACCCGTCTTGTTGATAATAGCTAATCTAAGAGGGGTGAGGTGGTATCTCATTGTAGTTTTGATTTGCATTTCTCTAATAACTAATGAAGATGAGCATCTTTTCATATATCTGTTGGCCATTTGTATTTCTTCCTGGGAGAAGTGTCTGTTCATGTCCTCTTCCCATTTTTTTATTGGATTGTTTGTTTGTTTGTTGTTGAGTTTTATGAGTTCTTTGTAAATTTTGGATATTAGGCCCTTATCTGAGCTGTCGTTTGAAAATATCAGTTCCCATTTAGTTGGCTGTCTGTTTATTTTGATATCAGTTTCTCTTGCTGAGCAAAAACTTTTAATTCTGATGTAGTCCCATTTATTTATCTTTGCTTTCACTTCTCTTGCCATTGGAGTCAAGTTCATAAAATGTTCTTTAAAACCCAGATCCATGAGTTTAGTACCTATGTCTTCTTCTATGTACTTTATTGTTTCAGGTCTTATATTTAGGTCTTTGATCCATTTTGAATTAATTTTAGTACACGGGGACAGGCTGTAGTCGAGTTTCATTCTTTTGCATGTGGCTTTCCAGTTCTCCCAACACCATTTGTTGAAGAGGATTTCTTTTCTCCATTGTGTGTTGTTGGCCCCTTTATCAAAGATTATTTGACCATATATATGTGGTTTTATTTCTGTGCTTTCTATTCTGTTCCATTGGTCTGAGTGTCTATTTTTCTGCCAATACCATGCAGTTTTGATTATTGTGGCCCTATAATATAGTTTAAAGTCAGGTATTGTAATGCCCCCAGCTTCATTCTTTTTCCTTAGGATTGCTTTGGCTGTTCGGGGTTTTTTATAGTTCCATATAAATCTGATGATTTTTTGTTCCATTTCTTTAAAAAATGTCATAGGAATTTTGATGGGAATTGCATTAAATTTATATATTACTTTGGGTAATATGGCCATTTTAATTATATTTATTCTTCCTATCCAAGAACAAGGAATATTTTTCCATCTCATTGTGTCTTTTTCTATTTCTCTTAGCAATGCCTTGTAGTTTTCTTTATATAGGTCCTTTACATTCTTTGTTATGTTTATTCCTAGGTATTTTATTTTTTTTGTTGCAATCGTGAAATTGAGTTTGTTTTCTAATATTTCATTGTTGGCATATAGAAAGGCTATGGACTTCTGTATGTTAATTTTGTATCCTGCGACCTTACTGTATTGGTTTATTGTTTCTAGTAATCTTTTTGTGGAGTCCTTTGGGTTTTCGATGTATAGGATCATATCATCAGCAAAAAGTGATACCTTTACTTCTTCTTTTCCGATATGGATGCTTTTTATTTCTTTGTCTTGTCTGATTGCTCTGGCCAGAACTTCTAGCACCACATTAAATAAGAGTGGAGAGAGTGGACAACCCTGTCATGTTCCTGATTTAAGGTGGAAAGTCCTCAGTTTTACGCCATTTAATATGATGTTGGCTGATGGTTTATCATATATGGCTTTTATTATGTTGAGATATTTTCCTTCTATACCCATTTTGTTGAGAGTCTTAAACATAAAATTGTGTTGTATTTTATCGAAAGCCTTTTCTGCATCTATTGATAAGATCATGTGGTTTTTGTTCTTTGTTTTGTTGATATGGTGTATTACGTTAACTGTTTTACGTATGTTAAACCATCCTTGAGATTCTGGGATGAATCCCACTTGATCATGATGTATTATTTTTTAATACGTTGTTGTATTCGATTTGCCAGTATTTTGTTTAGTATTTTAGCATCTGTATTCATTAGAGATATTGGTCTGTAGTTTTCTTTTTTTGTGCCATCCTTGCCTGGTTTTGGTATGAGGGTTATGTTGGCCTCATAAAATGTGTTTGGAAGTATTGCTTCTTCTTCAATTTTTTGGAAGACTTTGAGGAGAGTAGGAACCAAGTCTTCGTTGAATGTTTGATAGAATTCACTAGTATAACCATCTGGAGCTGGACTTTTATTTTTGGGGAAGTTTTTAATAGTTTTTTCTATTTCCTCCCTGCTGATTGGTCTGTTTAGGCTTTCTGCTTCTTCATGACTCAGTTTAGGAAGGTTGTATTGTTCTAGGAATTTATCCATTTCTTCTAGATTGTTGTATTTGGAGGCATATAATTTTTCATAATATTCTACAATAATTCTTTGTATATCTATGATGTCTGTGGTGATCTCTCCTCTTTCATTTTGGATTTTATTTATTTGAGTCCTGTGTCTTTTTTCCTTGGTGAGTCTTGCCAAGGGTTTGTCGATTTTGTTGATCTTTTCAAAGAACCAGCTCCTTGTTTTATTGATTTTTTTCTATAGTTTTTCTGTTCTCTATTTCGTTTATTTCTGCTCTGATTTTTATTATCTCCTTTCTTTGGCTGGTTTTGGGTTGTCTTTGTTCTTCTTTTTCTAGTTCCTTAAGGTGTGAAGTTAAGTGGTTTACTTGGGCTCTCTCTTGTTTGTTCATATAGGCCTGAAGTGATATGAACTTTCCTCTTATTACTGCTTTTGATGCATCCCAGAGATTCTGATATGTCGTATTGTCATTTTCATTTGTCTGTATATATCTTTTGATCTCTGCGCTTATTTCTTCTTTGACCCATTCATTTTTTAGAAGTATGTTGTTTAGTTTCCACAATTTTGTGGGTTTTTCCCCCTCTTTTTTACAGTTGAATTCTAGTTTCAAGGCTTTATGATCAGAGAATATGTTTGGCACAATTTCAATTTTTTTAAATTTGCTGATATTGTCTTTGTGGCCCAACATATGGTCAATTCTTGAGAATGTTCCATGTACACTAGAGAAAAATGTATACTCTGTCGCTTTTTGATGAAGTGTCCTGTAGATGTCTATCATATCCAGTTTTTCTAGTATTTCATTTAAGGCCACTATATCTTTATTGATTCTCTGTTTGGATGACCGATCTAGAGCCATCAGCGGTGTATTGAGGTCTCCAAGTATGATTGTATTTTTGTCAGTTTTTGTTTTAAGGTCAATAAGTAGCTGTCTTATATATTTTGGTGCTTCTTGGTTTGGTGCATATATATTAAGGATTGTTATGTCTTCTTGATTCAGTGTCCACTTAATCATTATGAAATGACCATTTTTGTCTCTGAGTACTTTTTCTGTCTTGTAGTCAGCATTATTAGATATGAGTATTGCTACACCTGCTTTTTTTGGGGTGTTGTTTGCTTGGAGTATTGTTTTCCAGCCTTTCACTTTGAATTTGTTTTTATCCTTGTTGCTTGACAAATCTTTGTTGATTACAATATATATAGTTTGTCCAATCTACATTCTTGTTTATAGTTACCAAGCTACCTAGTAGAATAAGGCTGATACGAATCTGGCAACTCTTTTATTGCAAGCTTTGAACTCATTTGGAACACCCTGCGGAACTCCAATATCATATATATATATATATCCGGAACAAATTACCCACTGGGACTCTTGACACTTTGTTTCACTTACATTGTACAGTAAGCTGGGCTTGTGGTAAGGTACCAAAGAACTGTAATACTTAGTATTGGCGACGCCATTTTAAAGAGGAAAAGTCTGGCTTCTTGCCCCCTCCGTTTGGTGGAAAATGGAGGGAGAAGAATGCAGAAGCTTTGTAGCTTACAAGGATGACTGGGTCATTTAGTTTAACTATGGTTCTCTGAATGAATAAAGGTTATCTGAAGAACTTCCTTTCCCTTTCAATAAGAGACAATATTTACATATCCTACACTGATTTTAACTCTTCCTTCCTTCCTGGAATCCTGAGAGTAACATATACCTCTAGGCAAAGGAATGGGAGGTAGACAATAAAAGATTGGTGAATGTCTATGATATGTAATGATATCACTATTGTGTTACCTTGTTAGTTTTAATATGTAGGAATGTTTTTTTATAGATCCTATAAAAAATGTCATAAGCTTATTAATGATTGATTATTGTGTCATGTTCCCCTTCCTTTTCTCCCTAACCTGTATGTGATCAGGTTTATATAACAAGCTGCAGGGCTATTTTGCACACACACAGTTTAGGTTAGCTATACCCCATGTATGTCATATGCAGCTGGCTTATTAATAAATCTTCTCCTAAAAATTTTTCTGTATCCTGCCTTGGTGTCTCTACGTAAACCTGTGAATTAAGATATGCTACTTTACAACATTTGGAAGCTCGTCCGGGATGCCGGTGTTCAGCGTCACTGGGTAGAGACACCTAGATCGGCTGGCCTCTCCGGAAGGTTGCCTGACCCCACTGGCATCTCGAGGTGAGGCGCCACCTGAGACGTTCCAGGTCTCCTGTTTTCCTGTGGGGTTCAGACAACTCCTCAGCAGACACCTTTGGTCCCCAAATTTGACAATTCGGCAGAGATCAAGGAGTGTAAATTCTGACCTCCAGAGGTAAGTGAGGCACATCTTTTGCTTTGCTGAATTCTGTTTGGGACTAGTCAATTTGGAACTATTGCGTGGAAATTGGACGTGATTTAACTCATACAATAGGCTCTCCAAGACCAAGACGTCTGTGGAGAGATTTGAGTCCTGCCTCAGGCTTTTCTGGGACACATTTGGTGGTGCTCTCAGGAAGAGACATAGGTGGAGACATTTGGTGGTGCTCTCAGGAAGAGACCTGAGTGGAGACATTTGGTGGTGCTCTCAGGAAGAGACCTGAGTGGAGACATTTGGTGGTGCTCTCAGGAAGAGACCTGAGTAGAGACTGAGTTAATCAGTCCTGTCTCAGACTTCCAGGGACACCTTTGTGCTTGTCAAGTTCTCATTTTTGCTTTTATTGTTTCTGTCTAAAATCTCTGAGTGATTGGTGTGTGAGTGGGGATCTCTGGTGCCTGAGCCTAAGTTCCAAAGGGATGTAGCTAGGCAAGCACCTGAGAGGCCCCTGACAGGGAACTGCTTCCTTTGTCTGTTGAACTGTGTGCCTAAAAGTAAGTGTAAATGTAAATAGTAAATGGTCTATTTTGTAAGTTCTCTTTGTTTGTCAGGAAAATCTCTGGTATAATTGGAAATGCCAGCTTTAATATTAAAAATATAAAATGAGGCCCTGGCCAGTTAGCTGAGTGGTAGAGCATCGGCCTGGCATGCAGGAGTCCCAGGTTTGATTCCTGGCCAGGGCACACAGGAGAAGCGTCCATCTGCTTCTCCACCCCCCCCTCCTTCCTCTCTGTCTCTCTCTTCCCCTCCCGCAGCCAAGGCTCCATTGGAGCAAAGTTTGCCCGGACACTAAGGATGGCTCTGTGGCCTCTGCCTCAGGCACTAGAATGGCCCTGATTGCGGCAGAGCTACGCCCCAGATGGGCAGAGCATCGCCCCCTGGTGGGCATGCCTGGTGGATCCCGGTCGGGCGCATGCGGGAGTCTGTCTGACTGCCTCCCCATTTCCAACTTCAGAAAAATACAAAAAAATAAAAAAATAAAAAATATATATAAAATGATATCATTCCTACAAATTTTTAATTTTAATTGGAATAAGTAAAGCATACTTATTTAAATTTCTTGATTCGTGTGATTGTATGTGAAGTTTTTGTTTAATGTCTAAATGTGTCTGTTTTTAAGGCCTGAATTAAGTTCTTGCACACAAAAATTAGAAATTTCTAACTTAAAACCAAAGGGCAAAAGTGAAAGGAAATTTGTAAACTTCACATGGGTTAGTGGCTCTCCGCTGGAACCTGCAAATTAAAAAAATACTAGCAAAATTCATAGAAGTATTAAAATTCTTAAATGCTGATTGTCTGTACTATAGATTCTCTTTGTTCATTCGAGAAATCTCTTGTGACATTTTGTGGTATGAGCCTCTTTCCCTGGACCCACTCAATTTCTTCTTGAATCCAAGACCTCTGGCTTCAGGGCACTCTGACTTTTCCCCTGAAGAAATTCTTCTCTTCTGTTGGCTTCTGCCTTGTTCTTGTGTGATGATTGACACCTCTATAGTCAAACATCCTTTATTCTGAGTGCTAGTTAATTATCTGTCTTATCTGTCTTTCCTTTCATTGGTGTGCTGATTCCTGCATTCTCCTGGACAGTTTCAATATGGGAAGAGGGCCAGGTACAAAAAAGACACTCTTAGGTTGTCTTCTAAAGCACTTTCAAGAAGCCTATGGAGATAACCGTCGGTACGGAATTAAATGGTCAAAAGAAAGACTTCACATTCTCTGTGAATCAGAGTGGCCCACCTCCGAGGTTGGATGGCGACAGGCCGGGACTTTTAATCCCCAGGTGGTAAGGATATTCTAGAACCTTGATGGTGAACCTATGACATGCGTGTCAGCACTGACACTGTAGCCATCTTCAATGACATGCGGCTGCATACTAGAGAAGTATGGGGCCGCATGCTGAGAAGGATGTTTCATCCTTGGCTCCTGCATGGTCAGGTGCAGTAGCCAAGGATAAAACATTTGCTGTAGTGTAGACACTCTGTGTTGAAGGTCTGTAGGCCAAAACAACAGAATTCCAGCACAGAGCGTCTAGTTCTAGGACTTCCAGTTAGGCCGTTTTTCTTGAAGTGACACACCAACCGAGTTATGCTCAATTTTTGTGTGAATTTTGACACATCAAGCTCAAAAGATTGCCCATCACTGGTCTAGAATATTGTGATCAGGTATCCAGGCTACCCTGATCAGTTCCTGTACAATGATCAATGGCTAAACTTAACAATGAACCCACCACACTGGCTAAAAGCATGCTCAATACAGAAAGGGCATTATGTCTTCCTAGTCTGGCCAGATTTATATCTAGGACAAAAAGGAGATTCAAGAAAAAGGACTAGAACTCCACTAGGAAAAAATCAGTGTGCATATTGCAAAGAGGAGAGGGCTGAGGAATGTGCTATGGGAAATGTTTCTTCAGCCTCTGGGGGCCAGGCCAGGACACGTTGGGTGCGGAGTGGCAGGGGAAGGGTGCTGGAGTAAGGTGGTGGGGATGAATAAGGATAGGGTGACTGGAGGAAGTATAGAGTAGAAACTAGTTTCAGATATTCAGATATCCACCAACTAACCAAAAGAAGTTTTACCCATTTGGAAGACATGGGGTAGAAATAGTACTAAAAAAAATTAGAACTTTTCTTTAGAAGAATTGTAGAGAAAGAAAGGAGAACAGGGCCAGATAGAAATGTTTGGGAAATAAACCACGGGTGAAGACCTTGTTGATTATCAGTTTCTTGAAATGAATTACAGCTCCATGAAGGAGAATGAGTGATAGGATTATAGGGGATGGGATTGTCAGGGAAAGGCCATGATTGGCAGAGAAAAAGAGAGAATAGCCATGTTTTGCAGGGAGAGAAAAAAAGAGTGCAGAGTGCTGAAGGAGAGGCCAATTTTGCAAAGAAAGAAGCCATATGTGCAAAAAGAAAAAGTATTTTCTATGTTAGAAGTGTATATGTTATTTCAGGAATCTTTTGTTAATTCTCCTTTTTATTTGCTATTTCATAACCCTGTGATGTTGAAATCTTGGTTTAAATATTAGGAAATATGTAATTATTGTTAATGATATCTTTTTATGTGGTGTATAAATGTTTAGCTTATTATCATTTTTGAAGCAGTATTGTTCAATATTAGGTCATCAAACCCAGAGTGACAAATATTACTATTAATTGGCTTAACAGTAAAATTCTCAACATAATAAGTAGAAGAGAAAATAGAAAATAAATAACTAATTGTGGTAGTAGAAAACATTTAAATTTTGAGCTCAGATTAAAAGGGCTAAAGAATGTGAACAGAATTCTGTTTCTCTTGATCTTTTTAGACATTATCTATTAAGTTGCTTGTAATTACAGCATAAATAAGGTATGTTTTCTTGGAATGTAAAAGAAATTTGTGAATAAGTAGAATATAAAATTTATTTTATGAAATATTGGTCATTTCAGTTGGTGCTTTTAACTAGATCTTTAGAATTTGAGACATAGATGTAATAAGAAATAGTTTAAATTCTTTTTTCCCAAGTGACCTATAGAATTAGAAAGCTTAGAATCCTCTTTATCAAGGAAGCCTCAGCCCTAACAGGACTGATGGAATCTGTACTGTACATACAGTGCCCCAATTAGGACAGTAGAGACCACCTCAAAAAATGTTTCTGGTTGCCTAGCTTAAATAGGATTCTAGCACCCAGAAAAGTGAGGAAATTTTTTACACTTTCCACCAGTTTCTGTTAGCCAGGATCAGAGAAAATACTAAGAAAAAGAACCATAAATTTGTCTAAGTTATTCAGGAAATCTCAGAAGACCCCCATAGTTTTCTTAAATCACAGAAAACTTACAGAGTCTGTGCCCCCCTAGACCTAGAGGTGCCAGAAGATACTAAGGCAGTCAGCTTAGTCTTTATAGCCATCAGCTCTAGAAATTAGAAAGGAAATGTACTATAAGTTTTAAAAAAGGTAGCACCATCAGCTGCTAAAAAATAAATAAAACTAAGCATTTTGGAAGGGACATTGCTCCTCCCTCAGTCAGATAACTCTGTTTGGCCCCTAAGATGGCTGGTTAGTCAAAGACAGGTAAGATTCCTGAAGGCAGGAACAACCTAAGACAGGAACAGTCGAAGAGGGGCCATTAGGAGAAGGCTTAAGAACTAACAAAAGTGAAGCCCAAACCCTCACCCCAACAATGCAGGAGTCTGCTTCACTGAAATAGTGGCCTTCATCCATTGTCAAGGGCACCAAAAGAAGGTTTTTTAGGAAATTTTAGTGATTTTAATAGAATCCTTGTTGCCAAAGGTTGATTCACAACCAATTAGAAAAAGATTTTGCCAACAGGAAAGGGATGATTAGAAAAGCCAGACTTAGAATCTATTACAGAAGGCATAATATCTGAGTGTTTAGTCTGTGCCCTAATAAATACTAAGCAAAGTAAAGAAAGTATAAAAAGAAACAGGGAGAAAGAAACTTTTCCAGGTAAAGATTTAGAAATAGATTTTACTAAAGTAATTGACAATTAGGTAGAAGCTTTTCCTACTAGAAATGAGACCACAGTAACACTTGTTAAGAAATTGCTATATGGGCCCTGGCCAGTTGGCTCAGTGGTAGAGTGTTGGCCTGGCGTGCAGGACTCCCGGGTTCAATTCCCAGCCAGGGCACAAAGGAGACGCGCCCATCTGCTTCTCCACCCCTCCCCCTCTCCTTCCTCTCTGTCTCTCTCTTCCCCTCCCGCAGCCAAAGCTCCATGGAGCAAAGTTGGCCCGGGCGCTGAGGATGGCTCTGTGGCCTCTGCCTCAGGCATTAGAATGGCTCTGATTGTGGCAGAGCGACGCCCCAAGATGGGCAGAGCATTGCCCCCTAGTGGGCATGCCGGGTGGATCCCGGTTGGGTGCATGTGGGAGTCTGTCTGACTCCCTCCCTGTTTCCAGCTTTGGAAAAAAAAAAAATTGCTATATGAAATTCTTTCCAAATTTAGCTTGCCCATTCTAATGATGGGCCTGCATTTGCATCCAAGATCTTACAGCTAGTGGGAAAGGCATTCAATATTAATTGGAAATTACATTGTGCCCTACAGGCCCCAAAGTTCAGGGCAGGTAGAATGCATGAATCAAATCATAAAGGAAACTTTAACCAAATTTGGTTTTGAAACCGGTGAAAAGTGGCCCTCCTTAGGATGAGGTGCACCCCCTCTCGACCCTCCAGCACTGAGAGCACTGTCTTCACTTAGATCTGGCATGGGCACAGGGCCCTGGTGCATTCCTAACCCACAGCTGGGTGAGCAGCAGCAACAACCAGGACTCGGTAGTAGAGAGCTCGGCTCTCTTTTGTTTGTTCAGTAGAGGGCAAGGAGAAGCGTTTGCATTATTGTGGTCGTGGGAGTTTGACCTGCTGCACAGTGATTGAGGACAAGCTTGTCACCCATAGATGCCCCTGTCACAGCACACCCCAGCCTCAAGTCCAGCATGAGGCAGCAGAAATGGCTCTAAGCCCAGAGCCTGCAAGCAGGTCCCCTGTGCTAGCTATGACAGGCAGCCTTGTGCCCAAACCATCCAGCTGCCCCTACTCCAGAGTGCTGAAGCCGCTGGACACCACACAGCACTCCAAGGGCTATCGTAAGGTCCTGGTGCTTGGCACGCAGCTGCTGGCACTGCCCATGATGCTGGCTATCCGGCTGGTTCACATGGAACACAAGAGCCTCTGTCTGCCAGTCTGGAGCCAGAACACCTACCGTGCCTACCTGACACTGTTCTTTAGGACCAGCATTGTGGGGCCTGGCATGGTCATCGGGCTGCTCTACATGCACCTGGCCTGGGTCTACTGACCATTGCAGCAGGCCTCCTTCCCACAGACGTGGCGGCGGCCCAAACCCAGAGTGCTCCACCTCATCCTGGGCATTGTGCTACTCTTCTGGGCATGCTTCATGCCCTTCTGAATAAAGGAGGTGTTGGCCCAGTACTTTGGTGTCCAGCCGCTCACACCCCCCAGCTCGTGCATCGTCAACTACCTGACCACTTGCCTCACCTACAGCACCAGCTGCATCAACCCCTTTCTCCACACACTGCTCACCAAGAACTACCGTGACTTCTGCCAGCGCTCACCCCAATGCAGGAGCACCAGTGGGCGCATGGGCACCCAAGACTTCTGGCAGTGCCCCACCCACTCCCAGGATGCCTTTGTCAGCTTGCTGTTCTCCAGCAACCAGCTTGGTTGTCACTAAAGGTATAAGGTATTGAAATACTTTTGAAAGAGAAAGGAAGAAAGTAAGTTGCTATAAAAGCCAGTTATTTCCGAATATTTAAGAATGTTTATAAAAATTAAGGGTTTATATAAATTGCAGAAGGTTTGTACAGAAATTAATCAGTAGCATTTGTTTCTTCAATAGACTGTATTACTATTAATGAAAACATCAAGTCTGCCTGTTAAATATCTGTTGCATGTACAGGCTGATGTTCCTACTTACAGGATCTGCAGATCACTGATCTAGCCTTAACTTCAAAGCCCCTGCCTACTCAACAGCCTCATGCACCTCGTTAAAATGAGTCAAAGATTTGACTCAGGATATAAAGTCAGTGGGGAATGTGGTAAGGTGCCAAAGAACTGTAAAACTTAGTGTTGGCAATGCCATTTTAAAGAGGAAAAGTCTGGCTTCTTGGCCCCTCCATTCGGTGAAAATGGAGGGAGAAGAATGCAGATGCTTTCTAGCTTACAAGGATGACTGGGTCATTTAGATTAACTATGGTTCTCTGAATGAATAAAGGTTATCTGAAGAATTTTCTTTCCCTTTCAATAAGAGAAAATATTTACATATCCTACACTGATTTTAACTCTTCCTTCCTTCCTGGAATCCTGAGAGTAACATGTACCTCTAGGCAAAGGAATGGGAGGTAGACACTAAATGATTGGTGAATGTTTTTGATCTGTAAAATGACATCACTGTTGTGCTACCTTGTAAGTTTTAATGTGTAGGAATTTTTTTTATAGATCCTATAGATAAATGTTATAAGCTTGTTAATGATTGATTATTTTGTCATGTTCCCCTTCCTTTTCTGCCCAACCTGTATGTTATCAGGTCTATATAATGAGCTGCAGGGCTATTTTGCACACACACGATTGGGGTTAGCTATACCCCATGTAAGCCATATGCAGCCAGCTTATTATACATAATAAATCTCCTGCTAAAAATTCTTCTGTATCCTGACTTGGTGTCTCTACATAAACCCATGGAATTAAGATATGCTACTTTAAAACAGCCTCAACTGGGGTTTAAGGGAATCAAATGCCAGGGACAAAGGGATGGCCAATCGTATTAGGGAGCAAATGCCACCCTAGTTGACTTGTAGAGTCTCTAGATTTCTGTCCCACAATATTACCAGACATTAGCTCTGGGGATAATAAGGGCAGATTGGTTCGTCAGCCCTGTGAACTGTAGGCTTTCACTGCATGGAATCAAGTTTCCTACAAAGGCCAAATTGTTTCCCCACCTAGAGAGGCATGAAGAAAAATTGGTGGTAGAATTAGGTGCTTTTAGAGCCCTTGGGGGCTGACCCACAGGGCCTTTGTCTTCAGGAAATAGCAGTGATAATGACCAACATGACTTGTTTCGCCAGGCAGTGGAACATTGGAACAGGGCTGCCATGCAGTTCATCCCATCAGGGTCCGAGGTCCACCTGAGTGTAAATGGGACTATCAGAGCCTCCAGTCTTCCTGTAGCACAAGCATAACAGTTGCTTTTGTTTAGGGTGCTGACAGAATATTTGATCCCTTCTTCCCAGGCATTTGCATCTTGGTATCCTGTTTCTATTGCTAGGGTTTGTTTTAAATCCTTCACTTCCACTCCGGTTACTATATAGAGGGAGGCCTGGAGCCCCTCCCCCTTTTCAATTTGGAGTCCCAGTCCTATTCTTTTTTTTTTTCTTCATTTTTTTTTCCTCTTTTTTTTTTTTTTTTTTTTTTTTTTTTGGTATTCTTCTGAAGCTGGAAACAGGGAGAGACAGTCAGACAGACTTCCGCATGCGCCCGACCAGGATCCACCCGGCACGCCCACCAGGGGCGAGGCTCTGCCCCTCCCGGGCATTGCTCTGCCACGACCAGAGCCACTCCAGCGCCTGGGGCAGAGGCCAAAGAGCCATCCCCAGCGCCCGGGCCATCTTTTGCTCCAATGGAGCCTGGGCTGCGGGAGGGGAAGAGAGAGACAGAGAGGAAGGAGGGGGGGGGTGGAGAAGTAAATGGGTGCTTCTCCTATGTGCCCTGGCTGGGAATCGAACCCGGGTCCCCCGCACGCCAGGCCTACGCTCTACCGCTGAGCCAACCGACCAGGGCCCCCAGTCCTATTCTTACCATTAATCTCTTCCTAATAAACTGTTCCTACCTCTAAGTTCACAAGTGCTATGGTGTGGAACTCATGGGAGTAGAGGAGCCCAGGCACCCCTATTCTTCATCAAACATCAGGAGGGGAGACAGGTTTTTCTCTTTATCCCATTTTGGGACTATTTCTTAAAATGACCTGACCTTTGACATTTAAAGCATTTGTTCTCTCTCTTTCCTCCTCCTTGTCCCTGTTCATTTCCCCCCTTTTTTTTCTTTCTGAATTTTACTGTTTGGAAAAGTGGGGTGAGATGTCTCCTCCACTTTGAATTATTACTTTATTTATTTTCTACATAGGACAGCAAGAATTTCAGTCAGACAGACAGAAGAGATAGACTAGGGCCCTTAAACTGAAATTGGTTTCTCCTGTTTCACAAACCTGAGTACAGTTTTACATACAAACAAGCAATTAAGTACAGAGACACAAGCATAGCACATAAATAAAATCTGATTAATCCTAACAGAGTGCTGCTTGGCCTTTAACTCTGAAGACAAAAAACACAGAGAATAGCAATTAGTGTGGTAAGACTTTACAGAATACAAACCAAGTTTGGGATTGAAAATTCCATTTTATTTAAGGTTAAATGAGCTCTTCTTACATATTCTAATTTTAAAGCAATAATGCCTGGAGTATTTGAATACAGTAATGAAACTATCTTATTTAGTTCAGTGTTAGAACCAGCATTTCCAATTTTGCATATAAGAAATTAATTTAGGCCTTAAAAGGGTCACTTCTTGGCTTTCCTAGGTTGATTTCATTCATTGCTTCTTTTCCCCAGTTGTTCAGAAATTATTATCCCAATTAATGGGCATTCAGCCCAGTGAAGCATTGGGAGGTTACTTTCTCTTTTTTATTTTCTTTTTTGTTGTTGTTTTTTATTTTTTTGTTTGGTACCATCTTTGTCTCTAGTTATCTTAAAAATGCGATTTCCTATCTTAACCGTGGTGTGGCTCCCAAAATGTTGTAAGGTATCAAAAAGCTGAAAAATTAATATTGATATTCTAGAAGGAAAGGTCAGGCTTTCCTGTCTCGTCCTTCCTGTGGGGAGGGGAGGGAGAAGAATGTAGAAGTTTCTGGCTTGCAAGAACAATGAGTCATTTAGTTTTAAATCTAAAATAAAGGTTAACTGAGAAACTTCTTCTCTTTCAATGGGAGACAGAATTTATATACCACCCTACATTGATTGTAGTTCCACCCCCTTCCTGGAATCCTGAGAGTAAAATACCTCTAGGCTAGTGAGGAAAGATGAACCCTAAAAGGTTTGTAAACATCTTTGATTGTGTTACCTTGAAAGTCTTAATGTTTCTGTGTATCCCCTAAACAAATGTTGTCAGCTTGTGCCATGATGTCATGGTCTCCCCCGCCCGTGTGTGATCAAGGGTATATAAACAGTCCCTGAAATATGATATTTTTGGGACACATGATTTGGGTCTGCTGCCCCGTGTAAGCTATATGCAGCCAGCATATTTAATAAATCTCCTTCTGTAATAAAACTCTTCAAAATTCACCTGGACTTGGTGTCTCTATGTAAACCCGCGGAATTGAGGTACGGGTACTTTACAACAGAAGGAGGCTCAACCCCCCTTCCTGGAGGTTTCTTGTGATCCCTCTCCCCTGGAGGCTCAACCCCCCTTACTGGAAGTTTCTTGCACTGCTGCTCCTAGAGGCTCAACACTCCTTACTGAGAATTTCTTGCACTCCCAGTCTGACCACCAAGTAGTACGTCACTGCACCCATGGCTTTTCTTACCTTGATCCTTGCACGGAGTTGCCTGGTCACCACGGTACCTTCTTTTAGGGCCCCTTCCCTGCGTTGCCAAGATTCCAGGGTTGTACTACCTGAGCTGAGCCTCTCCCTTTAGCCCAGGGCCACCACAATAGAGCAGCAGAATAGTCTCCCTAGACAAAAAGGCTGGAGCCTCTCCTGAGGGGAATAGGGATCCTGGATGAACCCCCAAATAGTTAGAAATTAAATTAAGCAAAATTTGTGGAGACAAAAACCTCGACAAGGCAACTTTAATAACTTCTGCAGAAGGGCGTGCAGCTGCTCTTCAAAGCCAGCCAGCAAGCGCATGGACAGAGGGCAAATTCTGTTTTTATCCCTAATTTAGGCCTAGGATGCTGGGTCTCACTCCATTGGCTGGAGTGTTGACTGTACAATCTTATTTTTCCTCGATTGGCTAGTTTAAATGGCCTCGCCAAAGTGGAAGGGAGAGATGGGGACATCATTAACTAGGTAAGGGGGTTGAGGAGTGGCTGATGATCTGACAAAGGGGCTGGGGGATTGGTAAACAAGTTAACTATTTCTCATTCTAGTCTAAGGTCAGTGGAATCCAAGTGAAGGGGGTTGGGAAGTTAGTTGAAGGAAAGAACCTGAGTTAAATATTTGCTTCAATCTCGGGGGAAACATGTATCTGTATTAACCAGGTAGTGTTCCCTAAAGAAAACTGTCAAAAGTCATTATTCCCTTATTCTATTTTACATTAGCATAATGAATCTCAGCTGAAGCTGGAAATTTAATATATCTACCTTCAGATTAAAATTAGTCAAAGGCAGAGGCACACAGGCAGGGTCTGGAAGAATTTCAAGTGTGAGTTTCTCATTGTCTTCTCCCAGGGGAGTAACTCACAGACAATGCTAACTGCCCTGGCACCAACGTGTCACACTCTGCATGGATTACTGCCACCCAGCTCAGTGTCCAAAGTTATTGGAGGCAGGGGGTGTGGGAGTATAGTTCATGTAGACTTTGCTGACCAATCACATGGCTGACTTTAGTCTCCACCAAATTGGCAGTAAAACACTTAACCCTCAATCTTTGGTCATTTTGTCTTTTAAAATTCTTGAAAGTAAATTTTTTAAATGTATGTTATTAAAATAATTGAACTTGAAACAGCGGTTTCTTTGGCCTTGGTCAGTTTGCTCACTGGTAGAGCGTTGGCCCTGCATGTGGAAGTCCCAGGTTCAATTTCTGGCCAAGGCACACAGGAGAAGCACCCATTTGTTTTTCCACCCTTCCCCCTCTCCTATCTCTCTCTTTTTCTCTCTCACTCTTCCCCTCCTGCAGCCAAAGCTCCATTGGAGCAAAGTTGGCCCTGGCGCTGAGGATGGCTCCATGGCCTGTGCCTCAGGCACTAGAATGCCTTCCGTTGCAATGGAGCAATGCCCCCAATGAGCAGAGCATCACCTCCTGGTGGGCATGCCGGGTGGATCCCAGTCGGGAGCATGTGAGAGTCTGTCTTTCTGCCTCCCCACTTCTCACTTCAGAAAAATAATATAAAAAATAAAATAATAAAACAGCTATGTGTTTGATGCAAAATTCAAAATAAATAATTGCCATAGAGTCAGTTGGTCATAAAATAATTACCTTAGACATTCAAAACACTCAAATAAGAAATGAGGCCAAGGCCGTGGCTGTGTAGCTCAGTTGATAAGAGAGTTGTCCTGATGTGCTGAGGCTGAGACTTGATCCTCTGTCAGGGCACACACAAGACACAAACAAGGATGGCATAAATAAGTGGAACAACACGACAATGTTTCTCTTTCTCTTTGTCTCTCTCTCTCTCTCTCTCATTCTCCCCATCTCTATATCTACCTCCGTTTCCCTCTCTAAAAATTAATAAAAAATAATTATGGCCATGTAACACTAAAACTGACACTTGGGTGGGTTTTTGACAACTAGAAAACAAGTGTGAGGTCGGTTGGGACGTGGGTGAACATTAACACTGCCTTTTGCTCCTGCCTTCTGTGCCCAGCTGGTGAGTTGTCCCATGTGTTCTGCTACCTTCTAAACCTGCTCCCTGGGTCCTGGGTCAGATGGTGCTGTCTAGGCCAGAAAGAAAGGGGGTGGAGTTTGGGAGGATGTAGGCTAAGCTATTGTTTTCATTCTAGGAAATTAAAGGAGCTTAACACACTAGGAACTAATAGAAAATTACCTGCCCCCAAAATATCACCTATGATAATAGTTAATAGTTGCACAAATGAATGAACATATGACCAAGAACAATCCATATCATATCAGGAAAACTTCTCTTTCCCCCTCAGGATGGACTAGGCCAAGACAGGATATATGTGCCCTCCCTGGGTGATGGTGGCCCTGGAATCTGGGGGAAAAGATGAGGAACCACCCACACCCATGATGGCCAAAAGAAACGCCCAGGAGCATTTTGAAAAAGAACAACTGCCCCTCAGCCAATGAAATTTTGCCACCAACCACCACCCTACCAACACTATAAATTACTCCCAGGCAGGAGAAGCTGCGTGACTTCCCTGTCCCCTGTCTTGTGGACCAGTGAACCTCGCCCGGGATGCTCTCTAAATAAAGATTTTGCTTGTCCACACTTGGTGGCTACGTCCTTCTTTCTTCCTCAGCAAAAAATACCTTACAACAAGTATGAACATAAATAATCAGGAAGAGACAGGCTATGAATGCGAAATACCCCAAGGAAATACAGTGGCAATGTCCATGAATAAATCAAAAATTATATCTTCAGTAATGAGAGGAGTCTACACACTCTCCAGCACACAAAAGCCAGTAAGTGGCGCTATGGATCTTCTCAGAACACTTGAAATTCAAGTGAGTCATATTTAATGGACCCTGAACAGTTGACCCCCGGCCTGTATAAATTCTTAGAGCAACTGTCCCATCCCGCAAGATAGACCCACATACAGCCAGCCCTGGCTCACCCCCTGACAGTGGAGCTGTGTTCCGGGCTGAGGACCTGGGGAGTGGAAGGGAGTGGATAACGGGCTCAGATTTGCACAATGCAATCCTCAACCAAACTCCTTCACAGCCAGCACAGTAGAAGATAAAGAGGCATCAGAGAGTCCAGCCCCAGCTCAGGTGCAGAGAGTCCTTCCACCGTCTGTACCATGGCCTGGACCACCCTCCTCCTCCTCCTTTTCCTCCTCCTCCTCCTCCTCCTCATCCTCCTCCTCCTCCTCGTCCTCCTCCTCCTCCCTCACTGCCCTGGTGAATATAGACTGCACACACCAGACTTTGGAGGGATCTTCTGCTGTGTTCTTTATTCCTGACATGTGTCTACTTTGGTTTCAGGGTGCAGTTCTCAGGCTGTGGTGACTCAGGAGCCCTCTATGACCATGTCCCCAGGAGGGACAGTCACTCTCACCTGTGGCTCCAGCACTGGAGATGTCACCAATGGTCACTATCCATACTGGTTCCAGCAGGAGTCTGGTGAAGCCCCCAGGACACTGATTTATAATACAAACAAGAAACCATCCTGGTCCCCCGCCTGGTTCTCAGGCTCCATCATCGGGGACAAAGCTGCCCTGACGATCTCGGGGGCCCAGCCCGAGGACAGGCTGAGTACCACTGCTGGCTGGTGTCCAGTACTGCTCGGCACAGTGAGAGACCGAGATGGGGAACCAGGACATAAACCACCCTGGTGTAGTGACATCAGAAAGATGCAAATGCAAAAATAAGAAATCCCTTACAGAAGGGATGGAAGGTAAAAAATAATAATAATGAAAGCAGGGGGAAAGCTGGAGGATGAGTTCTGAGACCAGCAGGGGGCGCTGGTGGACTGTGCCTGAGAACTCAGGGTTCTACGCCAGGCAACATGGAAAATACTCTACTGACTCTTGCACACTTGGGTAGGCAGTGTCCTCACTGAAGTGTGACTTTCCTGCACCTGGTCCCCAATAGCCACATGAGCACTAGGCCTGGACACACACACTTGCCTCATGTCTAATCTTCCTTTCATGGAGTCACTGTTTATTCCTCATCTACAACAAAGATAGATGGACAACCACAGAACAAAAAGTAAATTTGATTGAAAAAAAATAAAATGTGACCTCCAGTGCTACCTGAGAATCAATAGGAGACACCAGGGGAGGGACTGTCTCAGTGCCAACAGTTAGGCCTCAGCAAGCAGAGCTCTGGGCTCTGTCATGGCCAGGGTTCCTCTCCTCACCTCCTCACTCCCTGCACAGGGAGTTTCTTTAGTGGACCGTGAAAGGACATGGGGGGACATTAGCACTGCCTTTTGCTCCTGCCATCTGGGCCCAGCTGGTGAGTTGTTCCATGTGTTCTGCTACCTTCTAAACCTGCTCCCTGGGTCCTGAGTCAGTTGGTGCTATCTAGGCCAGAAAGAAAGGGGGTGGGAGGTTGGGAGGATGTAGGCTAAGCTATTGTTTTCATTCTAGGAAATTAAAGGAACTTAACACACCAGGAACTAATAGAAAATTACCTGCCCCCAAAATATCACTTATGATAATAGTGAATAGTTGCACAAATGACTCAACATATGACCAAGAACAATCCATATCATATCAGGAAAACTTCTCTTTCCCCCTCAGAATGGACTAGTCCAAGATAGGATGTATGCGCCCTCCCTGGGTGATGGTGGCCCTGGAATCTGGGGGAAAAGATATGTGGAAGCCGGTCAGCCCACAGCCACTGTTTTCTCAGAGATGAAGGCACCGCCCAGTGGAAGCTCCTCTGGGTCAGACAGTGTCTTGCAGGACCCACAGGGGGTGCTGCTCTGTCTGTTTCCTGCATGAGAGGGGTATTCCCCCTGCCCATGCCCCACCCTTGGTGTTTCTCTCAAATCCAGAGTATCAATAACTCCTAATTCTGTCAGAATTAGTTGGCTTCTAATTCTCACCCAGTACTGCCCCACAGGAAATATTAATTGAGCGCAGGGCCTGGAGAATGCCTGTGACGGTATGAGGAGCGGCCGACCTCAGGGGTCCCTGCAGCACAAGGGTCTTCATGGTGGACTGTGTCCCAAGCGCATTAGCCCTTCATCTGCATCCTGTCGGCTGTTATTACCCTGTTTATCTCATTTAATTTAGCATTTTATATTGACTTATGGAAACCGAGAGTTTGCGTTTTCAGCTTTGTGATTCCTTTTCTTGAGTGTAAATACCCTTCATCTCAAAGTTTGATATAAAGTTTCTTTCTTTCTATATACTTTCAGCTATATGCTTGTTTAATAGGAAAATAATTTAGTATAAATTTGTTCTATTTTATGCTTTGCAGCTCAAACACACATGAAGAGAAAAAGAATGAATCATGCAAGTTTTAATATAAAGAGGATTGGCTAGTGATTCCAAAGAAAATAGCATAAATCATAGTTTATTTCACACTGTGATGAAAGTCCATCATGTGTGTTATCATCCCCAATAACTGGAGACATTTTATCTCCCTGCTCATCACCTCACATCCCAAATCCCATGTTCTTCATTCCCAGTCCTCTGTTCACTGCAGAGTGTAAAGAGAAAGGGAGTTTTGTCTGACCCCTGGTGACAGATTGAATAGAGCTGACAAGAAACACTGATGTTGCCATTTGCAAAAACCTAGTAAGTGGCAGGCTTGAACAGGAGGTCACTGGCTTGAGGGTTGGGTTGTGGACACAATCCCCAGGTTGCTGGCTTGAGCCCAAGATTGCCTTGAGCAATGGGTCACTGGCTCAGCTTCAGCAAATGTTTCTACTGCAATCCCTGGTCAAGGCAAAGAGTTGATGCTTCTCTCTGTCTCTCCATGTCTCTGTTTCTCCCTTCCTGTCACTTCCTACCTCTCTCTCTTTCTCTCTCTCTCTCTCTCTCTCTTTCTCTCTCTCTGTGAAAAAAGAGTTTTAAAATGTTTTGTGATGTTCTCAGCAACTTGTGTATACACAGTGTTGTTCTCATTTCTGATAATGACATACATGTTCCTACTTGTTTATCAGATGTTAATAGCTATCGCATAATTTCATGGTGACACTGACAATCTCTGTTCAAAACTGCATTTAATTTAAAACTACCCCACAGGGCTGATATTTTCTGAGAAGAAAGAGGAACTGCCATCTCTCCTGACAGTTCCACTCTGTGTCAGCACCCCCATCCCTGGTCCCCGATCACTAATACTGGGTCAGGGTCCAGGACAGAGTCAGGGGAAACTGCTTTCCTTCTGACCCCAGACACAAACTCTGTGAATTCTCAGAGGACTCACTGCTGGGGGGAGGGGGGATTTCTGAGATCTTCAGAAGAAGACAGTAATGGATCTCACTGAGGAAGGAGGAAAAGTTTGCAGGGACGGGGTTCAATGTGGGTTGAACTAGATTGCTGGGACCAAGAGGGAGAGAACACACACATCTCATTCCCCAGCCTCCGATCTTCTAGGAATGATAGTTAGGACTGAGGTCCCCGAGGCCATCAGGGAGCTGACTTGGTGAAAGACCTCAACCCACCTCTTCAGTGTCTCAGTCACTGTGCAGTCACTGGTGTCTTTCAAGATCTCCCCTGGAGACATCAGGGTGACCCTGGGGCAGGAGGAGAGAGGAAGCTGATTTGCATGAATCACCTTCTACTCCTCATGGGTCTGGGAGGCATGAAAAGGCCCCAAGGACACCTCTCTGCAGCGCAGGAGGTGAGGAGGCCACATCCTCTGTGTCCCCACCATGGCCTGGACTGTCCTTCTTCTCCAGCTCCTGACTTACAGCTCAGGTCAGGGGAAGGGACTCTGCATCCTTAGAGGACACATAGAAGCCGGGTCACAAGGTGACTTTTGTTTGTCATAACATCTGTCTTTTTCCTGTTGGTTTTAGGTGTGGCTTCTCAGACTGTGGTGACCCAGGAGCCATCACTGTCAGTGTCTCCAGGAGGGACAGTCACACTCACCTGTGGCCTCACCTCTGGGTCAGTCTCTAGTGGTAACTACCCTGGTTGGTACCAGCAGACCCCAGGGAAGCCTCCCCGCCAGCTCATCTACCAGACAAACAACAGGCCCTCGGGGGTCCCTGGTCGGTTCTCTGGATCCATCTCTGGGAACAAAGCCGCCCTCACCATCACGGGGGCCCAGCCTGAGGACGAGGCCGACTATTACTGTGCTCTGTACATGGGTAGTGGTGTTTACACAGTGATGTAAACCCACGGGGAAGTGCAACCAAAACCTCCTCATGTGCACAGAACGGCTCAGCTTCAGTGACAGAGGGAAGAGAGAAGGTGCAAATGGTCAACCCACTGTAGGCTCCGTGACCCCACTGTCGTGTCCAGTGGCTCAGCACCATGTGCCTCCTCCAGTCCCTCCCAGGGTGTGTCCATTTCTCCTCTGTGACACCTGGAAGACTGGCCTTCTCTCTCCCCCTCTCCCTGCAGTTATAATAGGGTGGGGCTGAGCTACAAATATTGATATTCTAACCAACAGTGATTCTCAGGGACCCGTCTGCTCCCTGTAAGACTCTCCTTATTCAAAGAGCAGTAACAGCCATGCTCTTGCTCATTGATCTGACCCTGCAGACACACGGATATTTCATTAGCATTGAAAAGGCAGTGTTACCAGGACCTGGCTGAAATGCAATTCTTCAACTAGACCTACTGAGTCAGACAATTGTGTGCTAGAACTTGTGTTTAACATGCTCTCTAGGAGATTATTATGAACATTAAAGATTGATAGAATAATAAAAAGTAGAAGTAGGTAATAAATAATAGTAGATGTAATAAATATATAACACTGGGGAACAAAATTTTTTTTGCATCCACAAAATACTTGTTCTTACTTAATTCGAGTGTGCTGATCTCAAATCTGACATTAGTTTATCTCTGTATGCTACAGTTTTTTTGCCATTCAAGATTTTAAGTTTTCATTTTATTGTAAAATTTTCAACATTTAGTTTAACATAATGAAGTAGAATGTCTTCTTGGAATGTATATCCTTGTGAAAATGCAATAATTTTTATAATGCATTAAATACACTAATACCCTAAAAGATATGATTGCATCAGAATTTGTCTACAATTTTGAAATAGAACATACTAAAGCACTTATTTTAATCATAAAATATGTGCAAAACTTATTTAAATTCTATTCAGGCAAAAATTTGCATTTTTGGCTCTTGCATTTGTGTACTTGTTGAGGACAATCTCATTTGATGCTCCAGTAGTAGTCTGCCATCTTTTAGAGCTGTCGAAAAATAGCCGCCATTCTGTTGGACTGTAAGTGGTAACAGCTAGCAGGCTGAGAAGACAACTGATATCATGACATTAAACAAAGTGTTTGTCTTCGGAAAAAAGTTCACAAAAATTTGTTCATGCTTTCTGAAATGGGATACTTTAGCTGACCGGTGAAGTACATTCTTTTCTTGAAGCCTGAAGGCTAATAACTTAGCTGCTTTCTTTGACTGGCCCAAGTCTCTTACTAAGTCATTCAATTCAGGTTGGCTAAACTGCTGATGGGTTAATGACTGCTTCGCATCAGAAGAAGACCCTTTAGATTCTACAACCATTTCCTCATGCATCTTATCAAAATACACTTGATCACCATGTTCACTTTCTTCTTCCTTAGAAGAAATAAAACCATTGCTCATTGATCTGACCCTGCAGACATGCATATTTCATTAGCATTGAAAAGGCAGTGTTACCGGGACCTGGATGATATGCAATTCTTCAACTAGACCTACTGAGTCAGACAATTGTGTGCTAGAACTTGTGTTTAACATGCTCTCTAGGAAATTATTATGAACATTAAAGTTTGATAGAATAATAAAAAGTAGAAGTAGGTAATAAATAATAGTAGATGTAATAAATATATAACACTGGGGAACAAAATTTTTTTTGCATCCACAAAATACGATAAGCGGGAGTGTCTCAGAGTGTGGGATAGGTCGTATTGCTGAAAGAATATTAGAATATGTGATCATATGCCGTTTTTTCTTGCTGATGTCCTTTGTATGGATTAGAAAGAAATAACAGTCACTGCTGTGGTCCTTAGGTTCACGCCAAACCATGGGAATACCAAAAGGCATTCCTTTGCGTTTTCCTTTTGTCCAGTCATGAAGCATTTCCTCACAATTATGACACACAATATGAGGAGCCCAATTCTTGTCTTGATTGCCAAGGGGAACTTGAAAATAGGCAATATATGCACGTGTCACAAATGATTAAATATTGCACCTTTGATGTTGAAGTGTGTAACAGCCACATATATGACAGAAGATGTCAGGACTATTCTTATATTTACGCCTACTCGAAGAAGACATGATTCAATCTTAAAACAAAGTAAGAGCGTGTTTTTATCAGATAATGATTTTTACATTTAAAAACAACTACATTGGCCTGACCTGTGGTGGCGCAGTGGATAAAGTGTCAACCTGGAAATGCTGAGGTCGCCGGTTCAAAACCCTGGGCTTGCCTGGTCAAGGCACATATGGGAGTTGATGCTTCCAGCTCCTCCCCCCTGTCTCTCTCCTCTTTCTCTGTCTCTCTCTCTTCTCTCTAAAATGAATAAATAAAATAAAATAAAAAATAAAAAAATAAAACAACTACATCAGCGGTAGAGCGTCGGACTGGCGTGCGGGGGACCTGGGTTCGATTCCCGGCCAGGGCACATACAAGAAGCGCCCATTTGCTTCTCCCCCCCCCACCCCCTCCTTCCTCTCTGTCTCTCTCTTCCCCTCCCGCAGCCAAGGCTCCATTGGAGCAAAGATGGCCCGGGCGCTGGGGATGGCTCCTTGGCGTCTGCCCCAGGTGCTAGAGTAGCTCTGGTCGCAGCAAAGCGACTCCCCGGAGGGGCAGAGCATCGCCCCCTGGTGGGCAGAGCGTTGCCCCTGGTGGGCGTGCCGGGTGGATCCCGGTCGGGCTCATGTGGGAGTCTGTCTGACTGTCTCTCCCCGTTTCCAGCTTCATAAAAATACAAAAAAAAAACAAACAACTACAATGATGTAAAAATGATGTTTGTAAAACATTAATTGCCTTGTGGTTATGTTCAATCCAAGAGTCGTTGCCTTTTAACTCCAATTTAAAAACCGATGCATGCTATTAACTGTAACAAAAAGAAATTAAAATTGCATAAAAACTAGAGCATGCACCAAAAAACGGATTCCAGATTTGGAATCAGCAATGCAGAACTATATAGAAAAAGTTCTAAAACCTCATGCAACAGAAAATAAAATATTGTTCCGCAGTGTAGAAGTAGGTGCCTCTACTTCTATTATTATTATTGTTCCAGATAGTTTCTGTTTAAAATTCATCGAGGTAACTAACATTCAGGACACACTCTCTCCCAAATTCCCATTCTCATATCCAGGACCATGAAGAAGCAGACTTAGACTGTCAGGTCATCATGAAAACTGTGAGTCGTTTAGAGGAATGTCCAGAAACATACGTTCTCTGACGATGTATGTCATGACTGGTGTGAATAATTATGCTGTAGAAAGTTACCTATTTAGAACTTTTTCAGAAACAGTCCTACCACCCCTGAGCTGACTCCCCTGGTGCCAGGACGGGGGGCACCAGGTTGGAGGTGGTGTCACCGCCTGAGCGTCCCCTAAGGCGGCCACACAGGGCTGTGGGGAGGACAAAAATGTGTGAAATCTTGACTTATTTATTTTTCTCATCTCCATTTAAAAAATATTATTTGAGCCTGACCAGGCGGTGGTGCAGTGGATAGAGCGTCGAACTGGGATGCAGAGGACCCAGGTTCAAAACCCTGAGGTTGCCAGCTTGAGCGCGGGCTCATCTGGTTTGAGCAAAAAAGCCCACCAGCTTGAACCCAAGGTTGCTGGCTCCAGCAAGGGATTACTCAGTCTGCTGAAGGCCCACGGTCAAGGCATATATGAGAAAGCAATCAATGAACAACTAAGGTGTTGCAACGCGCAATGAAAAACTAATGATTGATGCTTCTCATCTCTCTCCGTTCCTGTCTGTCCTTGTCTATCCCTCTCTCTGACTCACTCTCTGTTTCTGAGAAAAAAAAAAAAAATATATATATATATATATATATATATATATATATATATATATATATATATATATATATTATTTGAAAAATTTTATTTTAGGCTCCACAAAAGAAATTTAACAGGAGAAAAGATTCTTTTCCCACTATGGCTAAAAAGGGGTGAATGAGCAAAGAAGAGATAAGCAACGTGGAATGGCCTGGGAAACAGAGCTGCAATGTTCCAACGATAAATCAATACTTACTGTTAAATATCTGAGAGGAGTCCACAAACCCTCCAGCATACAAAGGCCTCCAGATGGTGCTATGGATCGTCTCAGAACACTTGAAACTCAAGTAGGTCATATTTAATGGACCCTGAACAGTTGCCCCTGGCCTGTATAAATTCTTATGGAACTGTCTTCTCCCACAGAGTAGATTACACACAGCCAGCCCTGGCTCACCCCCTGACAGTGTAGCTGCTCTCAGGGCTGAGGACCTGGGGAGTGGAAGGGAGTGCATATGGTCTCAGATTTGCATAATGCAAGGCTCAAACACACCACTTCACAGCAAGCTCAGTAGACAATAAAGAGGCATCAGAAAGTCCATCCCCAGCTCAGGTACAGAGATTCCTTCTGCCGTCTGCACCATGGCCTGGACCCTCTTCCTTCTCCTGGCTCACTGCCCTGGTGAATACAGACGCCACACACCAGCCTTTGGAGGGATCCTCTGCTTGTGCTCCTTATTCCTGACATGTGTCGGTTTTTAATTTCAGGGTGCAGTTCTCAGGCTGTTGTGACTCAGGATTCCCATATGACCATGTCCCCAGGAGGGACAGTCACTGGTATCTGTGACTCCAACAGTGGAATGGTCACAAGTGATCACTATACATACTGGTTATCCTGGTCATATCTGTGCATTTTGTGAAATCAGGGTGGAGATGTCTGCCATTTTCAATGGGAAGCCTCAATATATTATTCTTGATTTTATGGAAAGTGGAAACATAGTAATTTAGCAGTTGTAGACATTAACCAAAACCAAAAACAACTGAGATAATATATAGGCAAAACTGCACCCGTGTTTTCAGTTAAACGTCAGACTGGTGTCTCTCAAACTCTAACGTGGACAAGGATTATCTGAGAATCTTGTAAATCATGGATTTGACACAGTGGGGCTGGCATGAGGGCAGAGATTCTGCATTTTGAAAAGTGGCCTGGCCTGCAAATTAAACATATATATGTATATTTTAATACTAGCAAATCTTTAAGAATAGAATAAAATAAAAAGTAGAATCACAGGTGGACAAGAGCCTGGGAGAATTATCTGACATGAAGAACTAATGAGTTTGGATTATAGAAACTCCTCATCTGTAAAGCCAGTAGCCATGGCCACCATCCCAGCCTCCTGACCCATGCATGTTCACATTTGATTCAAACAGATGGTTATGAAAAAATGGAGCCAAGAACTGGTGGGTCATTACCTTTAATCTTAGCTCGCACCTGGTAGGCGAGAAATACACACAGTGGGAAAATACTTCCCTTTCCATTCAGGGCTTCCAAAGCCACTGACTTCTCTGAGTATGCCTAGAATCAAAGGTTTCTACCTCATCAGCCGTATTCACCTCTGTTCCCCATCTCCTTTTCTCTGTACAAACTCTGCACAAAGTGGCTTCTCCTTCAGGACTCCGCCATCTTGGCTACCTTTCTGCCGCTATGCTAATTTCAGGAACCAAGAGAGAGACCCCTGATCTCCCTTATTTTATGGTGTAGAAATTAAAGCCTTTAAGACAGTATACAAATAAGGAAGTCTCTGATACAAAGTCACTTATCTGAGACATAAATGGGATTCCCCATAAGAGTGCACCACCCCATATCATGCAACAGTCAAGGGTGTGGGGAAAAGCTTAGTTTTGAAAAGATCTTAGTATCAAAAGGGTGGGAAAGGCTTAGTCTTAAAACTAAGCCTTAGGCTATCACAACCCTGCCTTCTCACAGCCTGTCCCCCACACCCAATGCAAATTATAAGCAAGCAAACATACACTTCATACTTGCAAACTTATTTGACCCACATTCCACCTCTTTTGCTCACTTACAATCTAAAGCATAGGTATTCCTGCACAAGGAAATTAGGCACATTACAAAAATTACAACTACATGACAAACATACAATTTCAACAATTACAAAGATACACTCCACCAGTCTCTGAGCACTTTGCCAAAAGCACAAAATATCCTAGGATTTCTTTCTAGCCATATGAAAAGCTTCCCTGGACAGGGGAAGGACCTCCAACAAAGCTTCCCTTGCCCCCATCAGGGTATTTCAGGTTGTCCCAAATCCGTAAGCCCATCCAACAAAGGAGCCAGAGCTCACTCTGGTCATAGTCCAGGAATCAGTTCAAGCATATGGGGCCTCAGCCACTCCCCTCATCCTGCCGTCCTGGCAGGTCTTACACTGTCCCAAAGAGGAGCACGTGGCAATGGCAGTCAGCATTTCCATCTCTGCTCTGGAGAGCATGATGGCATCTACCCTTAAGTCCCAAAATCGCAGACCTACCAGGGGCATAGTAGGTACTCCTTGCTGCTGGGCTCTCATCTTCTGGACACTGCGGATTGCAACTCCAGCCCGATTCTCCTCATCCTTCAAAGAGGAACTGAAAACACTAGCTCCCGCTGCTGAGCTTGAGCCCCTGGCTGCCATCACCTTCTGCTCTACGGGCCTTGTAGCCCCAGCCCCAGCCTCATTCCCAGCCTTCCGCCACTGTTGGCTCTCCACAACATCAAGGGCAATCTGCAACTCACAAACCTGTGATTCCTTCTCCAGCAGCTGCTCCAGTTCCAAGCAAATCTCATGAACCTGGTCAGCCTCCTTCCCTGGTGCTTGCTCCAGCTCCAGGGTCAACATCTCTTTCTCCCACGTTTGCTCCAGCTCCTTTCACTGCTCGGTTTACAGGTCCTGGGCAGCCTCTTCCACAAAGCTCTCGGTTTCCTCAAGCATGGCTGTAAAAGTCAGCCAGCCTACAGCCCCCAAAAGGACAGCCATGGGGAACCATAACAGCAGCCAGTCTTCTACTCCACTGCTCAAAGGTGGTGGTGGCTCCATACTGAACTGATCCATATCCTTCCACAGACCATGCCAAATGTAAAGCCAGTAGCCATGGCCACCATCACAGCCACCTGGCCTGTGCAGGTTTGCATTTGATTTGGACGGACAATAATGAAACAATGGAGCCAAGAACTAGTGGGTCATTACTTTTAATCCTAGCTCGCACCGGTAGGTGAGAAATACACACAGTGGTAAAACACTTCCCTTTCAATTAAGGGCTCCCAAAGCCAATGACTTATCCGAGTTTTCTAGAATTAAAAGTTTGTACCTGATCAGCCTTATTTACCTCTGTTCCCCATCTCATTCTCTCTGCACAAACTCTGTACAAACTGGCTTCTCCTTCAGTATTCTGCCATCTTGACTGCCTCTCCACTGCCATGCTAATTTCAGGAACCAAGAGAGAGAGCCCTTGGTCTCCATTATTTTATGGTGTAGAAATTAAAGCCTTTAAGCCAGTATACAAATAAGGAAGTCTCTGATTCAAAGTCACTTAGCTGAGACATAAATGGGATCGCTCATAAGAGTGCACCACCCCACATCATGGAACAGTCAAGGGTGTGGAGAAAAGCTTAGTTTTGAAAAGATCTTAGTATCAAAAGGGTGGGAAAGGCTTAGTCTTAAAACTAAGCCTTAGGCTATCACAACCCTGCCTGTCCCCCACACCCAATGCAAACTATAAGTGAGCAAACATATATATCACATTTGAAAACTTATTAGACCAACAGCACCACATTTATGCACTTCATGCTCCATACATATAGGTACCAGGGAGGGCAGCAGCAAAGCAAGAAGAGGCTCCTCATACTTTAAGAACAGACATGAAAGCAAACAGAAAAACAAAAGGACCTCTTCTGGCCCAGAGCTCCCCTCCAGCTCTTGCCCATCTTCCCTGTAGCTTCCCCTCCAGTCTTCCCTAAGGAGCAGACCCTTGTCCACTTGAGTCAGACTCCCCTTCTCAATTCATGGGTCTCTCTGCCTTTCCTCCCCTGTACCCCCTCCCTTGTCCCCTCCTCAGCTAATGACCAAGGCTGTGATTTCAGGGAAGACCTGTCATCTTCCCAGATCTTTACCACTTGCACTTGACCCTCCTCATACGCCTTTCCCGTTCTGAACGTCTCTAACCCCTTAGCTCTGAGACCCTAATCCTGCTGATTCTCTTTTTCACCTCATTTATTACCTTCTCCTACCTCCCGGGTTCCTTTTCATTTTCCAGTGAACCCAGAGAATCAGAGAAACACGTTGGTTCATCCTCCCCAATACTCCCCACTCCGTCTCTGTGCCAATCCAGTGAGGAATAAAGTAGGAAGAGGGAAAACAGGGCGGTGAGCAGACTGCAAAGGGGGTTGGTGGCCGAACGCGTCACTGGGAAAGCAGACACCGTCTCCCTGCAGCTTTGCGCTCACAGCAGCTGTCTCTTACTGGGGTCCCCGGGAGTCCCTGACCACACGGCCTCCCCTTATCCACACAGCCCCAGCTCAAGAGAATGGCTGAGCTCAGTGTCAGCAGAGCTCTGAGAGAAATATCACAGTGTAGTCCTCTAGATTCTGGAGCAGGAGTAAACTACACAATGCTAAGAAATAAAAATAAATTCTGAAATGCTACTGGGCCCGGGGGGGACCAAGCACCTGACCCTGGAACAGTCAACTACGTATGTGGCAAGGCATCCCCATTACTGTGTGTGTCCCAAGGAACCTGACCTCAGAGCAGGAGAATCCGAGACCTTAGCTCCTGTACTCAACAGAGACGTCTAATAGCTCTGAACTGAGGAGAAGGAGAGGCATCAATTCAGTCAGGCCTTCCTTTCCCCGAGTTCCTCCATCTAGGTTCTGCTCGGGCATCATAGGTACTTCATCTGATACTGAGGGAACTAACAGCTCCAGGCCAGAGGGAAGGTGCTGGGATCCAGCCCCGGGGGAATCCAAGGGTCCCACAGGAAGAGATGGCGTCGGCGCAAATCGAGTGAGAGAGCCGAATTCTTTTTTCTCTTTAGCATTTACTGCCAGGCATCTCTGCCAACGGCTGGTCTAGCTTTATTTTTATACACACACACTAAGTTACAATCACATGGTATTCAGAATACATTGATTAATCATTGTTTTTGTTTCACTATGGTTACATATTTCTAGGCAACAGTTAATTTATTTCTATAAGCTATAAATCAGGTGTTAAGTCATTCAAAGTACAGTTATACAATAACTTGAATAGCAATAACAATATTGGTACAAACTTCTAAAAGGTCAGTACTGATTAATAACTCTACCTTACCTAAGATCCTATTGTCTAGTCAAATTTATTTATCTACTATATTCATACACTAGTTAAGTTCTAACTTTATTCTTCTCAGAGTGTTCCACCACCTGCAGGTCAGGTATGCAAGAAGAAAGGAAAGTTTCTTTACTCTACCACATGAAAAGGCTAGGGAGGGAAAGTAATGAATTAAGTGAAGGCTGAAAGGTGCTCTGTGTATAGTTACTGTTTCCTACCTATTCATAAGTCACAATCTATTCTTTCTAACATGATTAATAAGAAGAAATTCTCCTACAAACTTAACCCTTTTCAAGGGACATCATAGCCAGCCTCTTATGTCTATGAGTCCAGGCAAAGGGGCTTACAGGCTTTTCTGTGGAACTCACACCCTCTGTCTCATTTCCAAAGAAATTACTATGAATCTACAGGGAAAGCACGGTACTATTATCCCTGTGCCATCAATGATAGCACACACCCAGAAAAGGGGGGATATAAGGCCAAATTAATTCAAAAGGTCAAAGGGGGAAGTATCATTGTGCCTTTTCTCTGTGGTGACTTTGTCAACCAGCAGCCATTGGTCTTCACTGTGGTGACTCTGTCAATCAGCAGTTTTTGATCTTCTTCTGCTGTGACCTTGTCAGCCAGCAGTTGTGGATGTTCTCCTGCTGTGACCTTGTCAGCCAGCAGTTGTTGATCTGCTTCCGACAGGAAGAGGGATGCAAACAGGGACAACCCTGCATTGTCCATTGATGATATTCTCACTACGGACACTAGAGGGGGCTGTGAGCCAGTTCCTGGGAAAGCAGGCTCAGCTGTGAAATGTCTCTAATGCCAGGGGACCCCACTAACACATGGTCGCTAACATGGAACAGCTGACTAGCTGTGACCCAGAAACACTGCTGAGTGTCCCTGGGAGGGGAGCTTATTTGCATGGCAGCCCCCTCTCCCACACACACACACACTAGTAGGAGCTATAAGGAGAGCTGTGCTGGGGACCCTGTGGGGTTCCTCACAGCATAGGACTGAGACGTCTGCACCATGGCCTGGGCTCCCCTCTTGGTCACTCTTCTGACTCACTGCACAGGTCTGGGGGACTCTCTGAGCTGAGGGTGTGGGGGAAATGAGAGAGGCCATACTGTACTTTAATGACCCCTGTCCCTGTTCCTGACCTTTGGTCTCTCACCTGTTTTAGGAGCCATTTCCCAGGCTGTGGTGACTCAGGAAGCTTCACTGTCCACAACCCCTGGGGGGACAGTCACACTCACCTGCAGCTCCAGTGCTGGGGCCGTCACCACTAGTAACTATGCCCACTGGGTCCAACAGAAGCCCTACCAGGTGCCCCGGGGTCTAATAGGTAATACCAACAACCGCGTACCAGGGGTTCCGGCCCGATTCTCCGGCTCCCTGCTTGGAAACAAGGCCGCCCTCACCATCACGGGTGCCCAGCCCGAGGACGAGGCTGAGTACTACTGTGCTCTGTGGTTCAGCAACCATTTCCACAGTGACAGATGCAGGTGGGGAAGTGAGACAAAACCCCTGGCTCAGTGCACCCTGTGCCCATGAATATATTCTCTTTGTGTATAAAGCTAAACACAGGCCTAGGGAATGTGTCTGCCATGTAAGGGGATGAAATCTTCGGGATCCAGAAGCAGAATGCTGTTAACAACCACTGAGACAGCCCCCAGTGTGCACACCTCCTGGTGTTTGTGCCGTTGTGTGATTTCTCCTTTGAGTGTGAAAATTCTGAGTTGTAACTTGCCAGAATGGAGACACTCTGCTAAACACTTTGGCTGAACTAGTCGTAGAAATAGACCAGACTGTACGGGACCATCATTTATTGTTTACAGGATACTCATCCTACTTGTGACATACTAAGCATACTCACAGCATAAGATGCAGCAATCATGTCAGCTATTTATCCAAATGAGGTGGGAAGGTGTGTCCACGTCAGAACCTGCACATACATGCTGCTGGGAACTTCATTCAGAATTGTTGTTTTTGGAATCAAAGAAAATACACTATAATATCAGAATAGAGAAGCAAACTATGGTAATACCTACAATGAGATATGATCAGAGATAAAGATAAATATGCTGTCAGGCCAAACAGGCACGGGGACCTTAAAATCATGTTCCTAAGGGACAGAAGCTAACCTTTAAGAAGAAAAACAGAATGACTATAAAACTACAACAACATGACATTCTAGAAAATGCATATTCTACAGAAAGTGAAAAGATCCCTGGTTGCCAGGAGGTTGGGATCATGAAAAGAGCTGTGAATAATGAAGAAATAGGGATTTTTAGGGTAGTAAACCTATTCTTCACACTTGCTCTCAGCCTAAAGCCCAAGAAGCAATAAAAATTACTCTCTATGTCGCTGCAACAGTGACATGACATCTGCATTTGGCAAAACCTGTAGCTTTGTGCAATTCAAGGAGCCGACTGTAGGTAAATTTGGGATTTTAGTTAAAAACTGCATCTATAGTTCATCAACAATGGTTTCTATGCTTTTAATAATCAGGCTACACCAGTACAAGATGTTCACAGGGCGAGCTGAGGGCAGAGTGGGGAAATGCGTGGGGACTCTGTGTCCTTTGCTTAGTTTCCCCGCAACCTCAGCTGCTCTACAAGGAAAGCCTGTTGATTCCAAAGGGTAAGTAATGAGAAAATTAGTTATAGCTCCTAACACAATATGGGATATTTTCATGACCCCATGGTGGAAATTTGTCTTAGACAAAAGGTGAAAGTCATACACACACAAGATATTAGAATACTAAACTTTCAAGGAGGAACACAGTGTAAAATTGCTGAGATAAGTATCAGACTAGAAAATAATGATTTCCATAAAAAAGTTATATAATGTGTAGGATTTATAAGTAACACTGACAAGTTGTTAACAACAGAAGCAAACTGAATAAATACATAGCCTCATACACAGTGAAACATAAAGATATCACATTATAGAAAACCTTTTCATTTCAACTTGAAATGAAATAGATGGAAATGGAACCTAGAATGAGGAGTGTGGGGCTGAGCCAAGCTGGGATCGGTGGGCAGAGAGGGCAGAGAGAGCAGAGGATGGACAGACTGTGAGAACGGAGCAGAGTGATCCTGTGTTTAAATAACTTCACTTAGTTGTGAAATCATTCCACAAACTCACATTTTTGCAAAGATCCCCTAAGGTGTATCCTTGAGTATACAGAACAGTCTTTTTTGTTTTCTGTGTGGACCAATATTCCAGGACCCCTTATCAATTCGATCCAGAGAGATTATTAAAACAATGCAAAATCATGGATCTTGTACCTAACATTCCCCTGGTGGGTCCTAGGACCGGGAGGGACAGCGACAGTTGATCCAGCAGGGGGCGCTGTAGGACTCTCCTGAGAAAGACGGGGTTCTGAATTTTTTTGATGGGAAATACAGTTGGATGGCCCACTGATGCCATAAAAGTAAATTTTTATCTGAAAGACTTAAAAATCTCTTCTTAATTAGAACCAAGACCCAAACTACAGTACCTGTGTATTTACAGCTCTCTAATTGCTCGTTACCACCCACTGAAGCTGTGCTATGAGAGGAAGACCAGAGTGGAAACGGCGCTCCCACAGGGGAAGGTGCTTCCGTGGATGCTGGGCTGAGCGTGGGCGGGGAGTCGAGCCAAAGAGGCCTGAGCAGTAGGAGTGCTGTGCAACTTGGGGTTTTCAGAGGAAGTAGGGGTGAGATGGCTGTATGGGTGTGGGCAGAATGTTCCAATAATTTAAAATGCAAAGGAGGAATTCTGGTCGTCCCATAGTGAGAAAAGTTGCTTTGGGACACTATCTGATATGGAAGTAGGGAAGGGGACCAAGGGGAGCCCCTTGGAGAGTGGCAGGAGAGCTGAAGGGGCAGGAGGAAGCCAGGCTGGGATGACTTCTGCCAAGAAGGACACAGAGCCACTGAAGGACTGTCAGGTGGGGACCGACATGCTTCCTCTCTAGCTGCAGTGAAAATAAATGAGCAGGATGGAAGGCCCCCTCTCCTTCACTGGAGACAGCAACAGTGTGGGATAAACTCTGTAGGCTGCTACCACAGCTCCCTGCTGCTGCGCCCAAAACTGATGACTGAAGTTCTCAGCCCTCAGGGATCCCAGATCGGTTCTCTGACTCCAAGTCTGACAACACGGCCTCTCTGACTTTCACTGGCCTCCAGCCTGAGGATGAGGCTGATTATTACTGTTCAGCTTTGAATGGGAGCATCTAGGCTGGCAAAGAAGGATTGAAATTGCAAGGAGAGTCTTCAGTATCATGACACTGAAGTCCCAGGTCCCTTTTCTGGGAGCTTTTACATGTCTAGTATGCATATTGACTGACTCAGCAGATCCGTCTGGAAAACTTAGTATGCCCCACACTCATATTCTACCCATGTTAAAAATGTTAACACAGTTATTTCCTTAATGCCTTAACCTAATCAGTGTATGTGGTAGTGATGGCATTGTGTGAAATATATATATATAATTATATGTACTTTTATTCAGCCACTCTTTGCTCTCACTAATGTCAGAGGTGCATCTGTGTCCCTGTGAAGCCTCGATGCCTCCCTCTGAATAATTCACATACCCCCAGCTCACTATATCCACAGGAGTCATGTGTCCATGGCTGTGGGTCCTGGCTGCATCCTGGGAGGAGAGTGCTGTGACCACCTCATGTGGATGCTCCCGGGGGCCGGGGGTGGGGGAGAGCAACAGGAGAGGGAGATCTCACTTCCTAGTAACTCTGCTCTCTCCTCAGAAGTCCCTGTGCATTGTCATTAATGGACCCAGGCCCCATCACAGGTGAAGGGGGGACAACTGACGAGGTTGACAGATACTGGTCGGCCATGGTCACTTCAGGTCCCCCCCAAACAAAGGATGTGAAGGGGCGTTTATGTCTCTGCCTTTATGTTCATTAATTCAGGACACATTCGCTCTGAGGTCTCCGTCACCTATGGCTACAATAACAATTCTCTAAATTCTGGGAAGACCAGGAGGATGACCCCATGCTGGGGAGGCCATCTTTAAAGTAAGGAGTGAGGTGTGGGGACACCTGCAGCACAATAAGGAGCCCCTGGGGGATGAGAAGGCCCTGCCCTGTGTGGGGTGGGTGATGTGAAAGGCAGAGCTGATTTGCTGAGTTTCATTCTCTCTGCTCAGCTGCAGGACTTCTATCCCAGTTATGAGTGAAAATGGACTCTGAGACAGCAGGGGGCGTTGTGGGCCCATCTCTGAAGGTAGATAAGGAATCTCAGCTGGAAAATCAGAGCTAGAGACCTGCCTTGTGTCCTCTGCTCTGTGCTCACAGAGGACCAGCAGCTGTGACCTCCCAGGGTTCAGGAGGGGCTCCCTGAGTCCCACCCACACTCAGCTTTCACCAAATTTATCCCCAGGGACACCAGCAGGATGGAACAATTTGCATGAGGGTTCCTCCCTGCCCTCCCCTGAGGGGACAAGATAAGAGAGACTGTGTGCAGTTCTCTCACGTGTGGGGCTCAGAAGCAGAGTGTGGGCATCTCCGCCATGGCCTGGACCCCTCTCCTCCTTGCTCTCCTCGCTCACTGCTCAGGTGACAGACTGAGGGAAGGGGGGAAGTGATGATGGGGACACATTTATTTTTTTGCTTTTATTGAGAACATGCTGTGAAATAACCCCAGTCTCACGTCTCTGTGTCTCTACAACTCTGTTGCAGGGTCCTGGGCACAGTCTGGGCTGAGGCAGGAATTCTCGGTGTCAGGGTCTGTGGGACAGAGGGTCACTCTCTCCTGCACTGGGAGCAGCAACAATGTCGGAAGTCATCAGGTAGTCTGGTACCAACAGCTTCCTGGTGCTGCCCCCAAAACAGTAATGAATGAAAGCTCTCGGCCCTCAGGGATCCCTGATTGGTTCTCTGGCTCCAAGTCTGGCAACACGGCCTCCCTGACCATCACTGGCCTCCAGCCTGAGGACGAGGCCAACTATTACTGCTCATCGTGGGACTACAGCATCAGCAATGACACAGTGCTCCCGACCCATGGGGAACTGAGACTAAAACTTGCCCCTTTTACCCTGAACATGTCCAGGAGTGCCTGTGATAAACAAAAAGGGTCGTTGTGGCAGACTGTAGAGTGTCTGGCTCTGAGGGTTTTACTTTCTGAGCACCAGCCCTTTTTAAATAGTGACAGGCGATCTAGTCATATTGTGTTATCATAACTTTATTGAGATATAATTTGCATGCCCCAAATTCACTAGTTCAATATACACAATACAACAGCGTTTAGCATATTTACAGAGCTGTATAACCATCCATATTCCAGGTTGAGAGCACTTTCATATCCTGCAGGGAGCACTCATCACACCTGTCAGTCCAGGATGACTGCGGACCCACCATCTGTATTTATAGATTCCTATCAGGTACATTTCATAGAGATAGAACCAGAAAATAGGTGGTACTTTGTTGCTGTCTTGTTTCTTTTCATTCTTTTGCATAATGTACTTTAGGTCACATCAATACTGAGACATGGGTCAGTGGTCCATTTTTTATCTTTATTGATTGATTTTATTGCCAAATAATACTCCACTTTTTGGACACTCATGTTGTTTACTTATCATGTACTGGTGAACATTTGAGTTGGTTTCCATTCTTGGCTACGACGCATAGTGCTGCTAGGAACATCTGTGCACAAGCTTGGTTTTGTTTGTGGCAGACACGTTTCACCACTGAGGAGTGGATTTCTGAGACATGGAATTTACATTACAGGTTTGAGGAACTGTTAGCTGTTTCCAGTATGGCTGCACTTTTTCAGATTTCCACCAGTGATGTATGGAGGGGGGAGCAGGTAATTCCTTCACATCTTCACCAACAAGTGTAATTATGTCTCGTGTCTATTACAGCCCTTCCCATCCAGGTCAAGGGATCTCTCATTGCAGTTTTAACTTGTATTTTCATAATGACCAATGATGCTGACCATCTTCCCATGAGCTATATTGCTTTTCTCAAGTTATGAGCATCCAAGGAGCTGTGGTGTTTTAACTGAGTTATTGCTGAAATCACAGACCTGGACTGTGTTCATCTCTACATAGCAGGAACTCCTCCCAGAGACACTGGAGTGGATAGCATGACTACCCTTCAGCTGGGAGGACCATGAGCTAGGAAGGGCCTGTGGAGGCAGCCTGTGGGGAGCACTGCCGCCTCTGGATCACTGGCCCCAGGAGCCCTCATTTGACTCGCACACTGGCCTCATATTTTATCTTCACCCCTTCCCAGACCCACTGTTCTACCTGATGTCTAGTAGAGACAGACGGACACTGACACTCAGGAGCAAATCTGCATGAAGACACATGGCCTGTGTGTATCTTCAGACAAAGATTAACAGAGCCTCTATGTTCCCACACTAAGCCTGAGCGAGCGGCGCTCTGGGCTTCCCCTTTACATCCAAGAGCCCATGCTCCTCGCCTTCCTCTGCTCCTCTCTGGACGAGGGGTTTCACTGGGGGATGGGGTGAAGAATGACTGTGAAGGGCATTTGCACTGCCCTTTATTCTGGCATCTGAGCACAAGAAGTGGTTGTCTCATTCTTTCTATCGCCTTCTGTCCTTAAATCCGGGGTCCGGGTTAGACTGTTAAACCAGCAGTCAAATACATTGGCTTGGTGTGAGTGTTTGTACATCTGTGGATGTGAATAAAATGACTGAATAATGATCTTGTCTAAAAATAAGTCTAAGTCAAAAGGCATAATGACACAGTCCTAACAAACATGCAAGGAGCTCGTTCAAGACCTAAATAGAGGCACATAATCGAATCTAGTTTAGTGATTATAGAAGATGCTGTAAACCCAACCCAACAGAAAGAGAGTTCAAAATTATAAGACAGCCCTGACCAGATAGCTCAGTTGGCTGGAGCACCATGCTGAAGTACAGAGGTTGTCAGTTTGATCCCCGGTCAAGGCACACACAGGAACAGATCAATGTTCCTGTCATCTCTGTCTGTCTGTCTCTCTTCTTTCCTCTCTCTCTAAAATCAATAAAATAAACATTTAAAAAAATTTTTTTTAAAGTTAAAAAACATTATAGGACAACATCATGTATGCACAGAGATACAAAAATTCCCTAACATATTAATAGAATCCATGTTATATCAAGATAGATTTCCTTGACCATCAGGGAGAACTTGTGCTCAGTGGGTACTGGTATGTTTCTGGGAGATGGGGACATGGATTTGGAGAGAGAACAGAAAGATATGACAAAGTACTGAAATGTATGTCGGGTGCCCCATTCAGAAAAAGAAACTTGGACACCAATTCTCAGTGTCAGTTCCCTGACACACCCCTAGAGAAAAAGACGGCATAACTGGACATCATGTAGCCCAGGGGTAGTCAACCTTTTTATACCTACTGCCCATTTTTGTATCTCTGTTAGTAGTAAAATTTTCTAACCGCCCACTGGTTCCAAAGTAATGGTGATTTATAAAATAGGGAGGTAACTTTACTTTATAAAATTTATAAAGTAGAGTTACAACAAGTTAAAGCATATAGTAATAATTATTTACCAAGTACTTTATGTTGGATTTTCTCTAAGTTTGGCAGAATAAATCTTTATAAAACAACTTATTATAGTTCAATCTATCTTTTTATTTATACTTTGGTTGCTCCGCTACTGCCCACCATGAAAGCTGGAACGCCCACTAGTGGGCAGTAGGGACCAGGTTGACTACCACTGCTGTAGCCCATGGTCCATAATGTGCACTGGTGTGGTCCTTCAGAGATGAACAGCAACCCCAAGAAAGCTCTTACTTGGGTCAAGCAGCATCACCCAAGAGCCACCAGAGGGAGCTGCTCTCTGTTCCTTCCTGCACTAGAAGGACTCCTGGTCCCTTGGTCCTTCTACCATATGCAACTTGTCAGTCCTCGATTCAATGCTGGCTCCTACTGGCACCCAAAACTTCCCCACAGGAAAGATCTGCTTTCAAAACTGTCACTTTGAGAATACTGAGACCATTTACAAAGAAGACTCAGGATCCCTGCTGCCAACTATGCTGACCCAATTTATTCACGATGAAACATACAATAAGTGATTTAGTTCTCCCATAGTCATATTTTTAGATTGTATGTCACACTAGTCTGTTGTTTCACATGTATTCCAAAGACAATTCTTTTTTTTTTTTTTTTTTTTTTTGGTATTTCTCTGAAGCTGGAAATGGGGAGAGACAGTCAGACAGACTCCCGCATGCGCCCGACCGGGATCCACCTGGCACGCCCACCAGGGGCGACGCTCTGCCCACCAGGGGGTGATGCTCTGCCCCTCTGGGGCGTCGCTCTACCAGAGCCACTCTAGCACCTGGGGCAGAGGCCAAGGAGCCATCCCCAGCGCCCGGGCCATCTTTGCTCCAATGGAGCCTTGGCTGCGGGAGGGGAAGAGAGAGACAGAGAGGAAGGGGGGGGGGTGGAGAAGCAAATGGGTGCTTCTCCTATGTGCCCCGGCCAGGAATCGAACCCGGGTCCCCCGCACGCCAGGCCGACGCTCTACCGCTGAGCCAACCGGCCAGGGCCCCAAAGACAATTCTTAATGACTTAGGGAAACTGATATTGTTCATATTTTCAGATATTTTAATTTTATTTCTAATGATTTATTTTATCTCAAGTGTTAGGTCCTTATTTAAAAATATGATAATATACTGCTCACAAAAATTAGGGGATATTTCAAAGTGACTATGAAGTGATAAAATATTCTCTAATTTTTATGATCAGTATATATACATATCAATAATATATATGTATCTCTATAGCAGCAAATATTCATTCACTTATTTTACACATACAATATTTTAGTCTGAATAATCTTGTCTGATATAAGTTGAGCATCATACACTATGATGAGAAAAAATGAATAAGCATCAATTTTAAATCAATTTACAGGCAATTAAAAATACATATAAAATCATATTTTGGTTTTGCACTGTAATAAAAACAAATTCGGTATGTTATTTTTACCAAAAACTGGCAAATTTTATGTTCCTGCTGCCACTCCTCACCACCTAATCTTTTCTCTTTGCTTTCCATTCTGTCCGCTCCACAGGAGACGGTTAAGAAAACAGGTGGTTCAAATGTCCCATGCTGTTCACTCTAACTGGTATAGACACTGCGTATCTGTTTTGTCATGTTTCTAAATATTAAGCACATTTATTCTGATTCTGTTGTATGTCCTGTTCAGATAAATCTCACAATTTAATGGTGGTGCTGTGACATTTGTCCTCTAAATCTGCAGTTTTATTAAAGGGAGCCCATATAATTACAGACACTTAGAGCCAAGGGGAGGTGGCCCCAAGCCTGGCAGTACATCTCCAACCTCAATGTCCCCTGAGTGCTGCTTCTGGAGACAGTGAACAGGACTGTGTCAGTGGGAGACCCGTCCCTTCAGACCTGACACAGGCTCTGTGGTTTCCTGATGGGCTCAGTGCTGGCGGGAGGACACCAGGTCACCACTCACACAGAGGTAGAGAAGGGGTTTCACTAGAGAAGCCAGAACATCTTTAGAAGGATGGGGTTGGGTTTGAATAAGACTACGTTATTGGGGCAGGAGCTTGAGACCTCGCACTGATCACCATTCTGACCTCCAGCTTCCCAGACAGAAAATGTAGGACCGAGGTCACCAGGGAGTTAGGGAAGCTGATTTGCTGGAGGACTTCAACCCCCCTCACTCAGTGACTCAGTCACCGTGCAGTCATTGGTCTGCGTGAAGTCCCAGCATCAGTTTCTTTCAACATCTCCTCCGGGGGACATGAGGATGACACTGGGGCAGGAGGAGAGAGGAAGCTGATTTGCATGAAGCACCTTACCCTCCTAAAGGGTCCATGAAAAGCCCCAAGGAAACCTCTCTGCAGTCCAGGAGCCTGAGAGATTGTGTCCTGTGAGTGTCCCCGCCATGGCCTGGACGGTGCTTCTGCTCGGGTTCCTCGCTTACAGCTCAGGTCAGGGGAAGGGGCTCTGCATCCTTGGGGGACAAACAAAGGCTGGGTCTCAGGGTGACCTTTGTCTCTCAGATCACTTGTCCTTTTCCTGTTTATTTTAGGTGTGGCTTCTGAGACTGTGGTGATCCAGGAGCCATCACTGTCAGTGTCTTCAGGAGGGACAGTCACATTCACCTGTGGCTTTAGCTCTGGGTCAGTCTCTGCAAGTAACAGCCCTAAGTGGTTCCAGCAGACCCCAGGGAAGGCTCCCGGCATGCTCATCTACAGCACAAACAGCCGGCCCTCAGGGGTCCCTGGTCGGTTCTCTGGATCCATCTTTGGGAACAAAGCCTCCCTCACCATAATGGGAGCCCAGCCTGAAGATGAGGCCGAATATTACTGTGCTCTGGATATGGGGTATCATTTACACAGTGATGTAAACCCACGGGGAAGTGCAACCAAAACCTCCTCATGTGCACAGAATGGCTCAGCTTCAGTGACAGGGGGAAGAGAGAAAGTGCAAATGGTCAACCCTCTGTGGGCTCCATGACCCCACTGTCATGTCCAGTGGCTCAGCACCATGTGCCTCCTCCAGTCCCTCCCAGGGTGTGTCCATTTCTCTTCTGTGACGCCTGGAAGACTGGGCTTCTCTCTCCCCTCTCCCTGCAGTAATAATAGGGTGGGGGCTGAGCTACAAATATTTTAACCAACAGTGATTCTCAGGGACCCGTCTGCTCCCTGTAAGACTCTCCTTATTCAAAGAGCAGTAACAGACATGTTCTTGCTCATTGATCTGACCCTGCAGACACAGGGATATTTCATTAGCATTGAAATGGCAGTGTTACCGGGACCTGGCTGGAAATGTGATTCCTCAGCTAGACCTACTGATTCAGACACTTGTGTGTGTGTGTGTGTGCAGGAACCTGTGTTTAACAGGCTCTTTAGGAGATTATCAAGAACATTAAAATTTGATATGTACTTCTATTATTATTAAATAATTCCTGAGAATTTCTGTGTAAAATTCAATCAAGCTAACATTCAGGTACACTCCATCCCAAATTTCATTCAAATATCCAAGAACACACAAAAACAGACTTAGAATTTCAGGTCATCACTGAAAACTCTGACTTGATTTCAAACCACAAGTTGAGAGGAATATCCACAAAGATACATCCTCTGAGGATGTATGTCATGTCTGATATGAATATTTATGCTGTTAGAAGTCATCTACTTAGAAGTGGTTTCCAGAAACAGTCCTATCAACCGCTGAGCTGACTCTTCTGGTGCCGGACGGGTTGGCAGGCGGGGGCTGGAGGTGGTGTCACTACCTGAGTGTCCCCTAAGGCGGCCACACTGGGCTGTGAGGGCAAGAAAATGTGTCAAATTTTGGGTTATTTTCTCATCTCTATTTTTAAAATCTCATTAGAAAAATTTTATTTTAGGCTCCACAAAAGAAATTTAAAAGAAAAATAGCGTTTTTTTCCCCACGATGGCTGATAAGCAATGTGTAATGGCCTGGGATATAAAGTTACAATGTTCAAATGATAAATGAATAGTTGTTCTTAAATATCTGAGACAAGTCCACACACCCTTAGCCCAAAAAGGACACCAGTGGGTGCTATGGATCTTCTTAGAACACTTGAAACTCATGTGGGTTATATTTAATGGACCCTGAACAGTTGCCCCTGGCCTGTATAAATTTTAAGAACAGCTGTCTCTTCCTATAGGGTAGACCCACACACCGCCAGCCCTGGCTCACCCCTGACAGTGTAGCTGCTCTCAGGGCTGAGGACCTGGGTAGAGGAAGGGAGTGGGTAATTGGCTCAGATTTGCATAATGCAATCCTCAAACACACCCCTTCACAGCAAGCTCAGTAGAAGACAAAGAGGCATCAGAGAGCCAGCCCCAGCACAGGGACAGAGAGTCCTTCTGCCATCTGCACCATGGCCTGGACCTTCCTCCTTCTCCTGGCTCACTGCCCTGGTGAATACAGACGTCACACACCAGCCTTTGGAGGGGTCCTCTATCTGTGTTCCTTATTCTTCTTATTCTTTACATGGGTGTGATTTGGTTTCAGGGTGCAGTTCTCAGGCTGTGGTGACTCAGGAGCCCTCACTGACTGTGTCCCCAGGAGGGACTGTCACTGTCATCTGTGGCACCAGCACTGGAGATGTCACCAATGGTCACTATCCATACTGGTTCCAGCAGAAGCCTGGCCAAAGCTGCCTTGACCTTCTGGGAGCCCAGCCCGAGGACAACACTGAGTAGGACTGCTGCCCGGAGTACAGTGGTGCTCGGCACGTGAGAGACCGAGATGGGGAACCAGGACAGAGCCCTCCCTGGTGCTTGTTGTAAGAGGATCGTGTGGTCAGACACACCAGCTCTCAAGTAGCCTAAGTGAGGACCATCCATTGCAAAGTGAAGTAAAGGGTAGAAACTATTTCATATAAAGTGGAAAAATATGATTTGGGAGGAACTGGTTCAGGAAAAGCAAAATCCAATTATTTCATAATCCAGAGGGAATGGTAACAGCTGGATTGGGTGTAAGGGCTGTGGTCACACCTATTTCCTCTAGAGAGCAGTGTCTTCCCTGATATACTTAGTTACCTAAGGGCAAAGAGGAGAAATACTTTATTTGTATATTACTAAAATTTATTTTAGTAATTAAATGCAACAGATATGAGTTGTATAAATTATAAACGTATTAAAAATCGCCAAGTTCTACAATAAGTTTCTTTATATGCCAAACCTTTATTGATATCAACATGTTATACCCACAATGATTCAATACAAGTATATTTCCGAATTTAAATGCATTTTTTCATTTTTTTCAGTATTCCACAGTTGTGATCAAACCTTGTGCTAATATTTCTGCATTTTATATACTGTTCTTGTCATAAGCTTAATATAAGCAACTTCCTATTTAATAAAAGTAAATAATATTTTCAAGGATGTTGAATATTTTTTTGATTTTCTGTACTGTGGCAATAGTAAAACATTTGGGAAACTTGAAAGCTTTACCAATCAAATAAAAAGGTGATATTTTGTCATTATCTTGTTATTAATAAGATATTCTGAGCCATTTCTGTGGATTTTGTAAAATCACGGGCAGATATCAGCCATTTGCAATGGAAAACCTAAAGTACATTATTCCTGACTTACACAAAATTAAAAAAATAGGAAGTTAGCAGCTGCACATAATAACTGGGACCAAAATAAACTGAAACATGTGGAATAATTCATATCCAAAACCACACTGTAGGGCAGATAAAATATATTATGTTCACTTTGTTAAAGAAGGCGCTGCCCACGTCTAAGCCCATTGCCCAGGTGATATTAATGTGTGTTGGGGGCGAGCTGTGGGCAGGCAGGATCCTTGTAGCCTGGGGCTTGGTTTTAGGACTAAGACTTTCCCACCCTTTTTGATGTGAGGTGGTATAATTCCATCATGCCTCAGATAAGTGACTTTGTATAGAGACACCCCTATTTTGTATATTGGATTAAAGGTTTTGATTTCTGCACTATAAAGTGGGGCAGACCGGGAGCTTGCTCTCTCAGTTCCTGAGATTAGCATTAGAGAGAAGAGCAGGGAAAGGCCACGTGGAGGAGGCCAGGAGAAGCAGCCAAGATGGTGAGTGCTGAGGGAGAAGCCAGTTAGTGCAGAGTTTGTGCAGAGAGAAGGAGATGGGGAGCAGAGGTTAATAAGGCTAGTGAGCTAGAAACCTTTGATTCTAGGAAACTCAAATAAGTCAGTGGCTTTGTGAGCTCTGAATGAGTGGGTCTTGGAGCCCAGTGTGTATATTTACTTGCCTTCCGGGTGCAAGCTAGGATTAAAGCTAATGACCCACCAGTTCTTGGCTCCGTTGTTTCATTACCGACTGTCCGAATCCAATGCTAACCTGCATGGGCCAGGCAGCTGTGATAGTGGCCGCGGTCAATGGCTTTACACACGCCAATGTTGCCAAGCACACATCAGACCAGTGTCTCTCAAACTTTAAAGTATACAGGGATTATCTGAGGATCTTGTAAAATGTGGATCCTGACCCAGTGGGTGTGAACTGACACAGATGTTCTGCATTTCTAAAATCTCCCTGCCCCACAAGATTCACATATGTGTTTTAATAATAGCAATTCCCTAAGAATAGCGTAAAATAAAGAGTTACAGGTGGACAAGAGCCTAAGAGAAATATCTGACATAAAGAAGTAATGATTTTGGATTTTAGAAACCCTTCATACATACACTCCATGCTCCATGCCTGTAGGTAACAGGGAGGGCAGCAGCAAAGCAGGAAGAGCCTCCTTTTTCTTTCAGAACAGACACGAAAGCAAACATAAAAACAAAAGGACCTCTCCTGGCCCAAAGCTCCCCTCCAGCTCTTGCCCATCTTCCCTGCTGCTTCTCCTCCAGTTTTCCCTAAAAAGCAGACCCTTGTCCACTTGAGTCAGAGTCCCCTTCTCAATTCATGGGTCTCTCTCCCTTTCCTCCCCTGCCCCTCCCCCCTTGTCCACTCCTCAGCTAATGACCAAGGCTGTGATTTCAGGGAAGACCTTGTCATCTTCTCAGATCCTTACCACTTGGACTTGACCCTCCTCATACGCCTTTCCCGTTCTGAACGTCTCTAACCCCTTAGCTCTGAGACCCTAATCCTGCTGATTCTCTTTTTCACCTCATTTAGTACCTTAACCTTCTGTTTCCCAAGTTCATTTTCATTTTCCAGTGAACCCAGAGAATGACAAAAACATGTTGATTTATCCTCGCAAACACTCCCACTCCGTCTCTGTGCTGATCCAGTGAGGAATCACATAGGAAGAGGGAAAACTGGGCAGTGAGCAGCCTGGAAAGGGGGTTGGTGGCCGAACACGTCACCAGGAAAGCAGACACCATCTCCCTGCAGCTTTGTGCTCACAGCAGCTGTCTCCTTCTGGGGTCCCCGGGAGTCCCTGACCACACAGCTTCCCCTTATCCACACAGCCCCAGCTCAAGAGAATGGCTGAGCTCAGTGTCAGCGGAGCTCTGAGAGAAATATCTCAGTGTAGTCCTCTAGATTCTGGAGCAGGAGTAAACTACACAACGCTAAGAAATAAAAATAAATTCTGAAATACTACTGGGCCCTGCTGAGACCAAGCACCTGACAGTGGGGCCGTCAACTATGTATGTGGCAAGGCATCCTCATTACTGTGTGTGTCCCAAGGAACCTGACCCTCAGAGCAGGAGAATCCGAGACCTTGGCTCCTCTACTCAACAGAGACGTCTAATAGCTGTGAACTGAGTAGAAGGAGAGGCAGCAATTCAGTCTGGCCTCCCCTTCCCCAAGTTCCTCCATTCAGGTTCTGCCCGGGCATCACAGGCACTTCATCTCATACTGAAGGAACTAACAGCTCCAGGCCAGAGGGAAGGGGGGCTGCAACAGGGACAGCCCTGCATTGTCCATTGGTGATATTCTCACTATGGACACTAGAGGGGGCTGTGGGCCCGTTCCTGGGAAAGCAGGCTCAGCTGTGCAATGGTCCTAATGCCAGGGGTCCTAATGCCCAACTAACACATGCTCACTGACATGGAACAGCTGACTAGTTGTGACCAAGACACATTGCTGAGTGCCTTTGGGAGGGAAGCTCATTTGCATGGCAGCCCCCACACACAGTGATAGGAGCTATAAGGAGAGCTGTGCTGGGGACCCTGTGGGGTTGCTGAGAGCACAGGACTGAGACGTCTGCACCATGGCCTGGGCTGCACTCCTGCTCACACTGCTGGCTCACTACACAGGTCTGGGGGACTCTCTGGGCTGGGGGTGAGGGGGAAATGAGAGAGTCAATACTGTACTTTAATGACCCCTCTCCCTGCTCCTGACCTTTGGTCTCTCACCTGTTTTAGGAGCCATTTCCCAGGCTGTAGTGACTCAGGAAGCTTCACTGTCCACAAACCCTGGGGGGACAGTCACACTCACCTGTGGATCCAGTGCTGGGGCCGTCACTACTAGTAACTATGCCCACTGGGTCCAACAGAAGCCCTACCAGGTGCCCCGGGGTCTAATAGTTGGTACCGACAACCGGGTACCAGGGATTCCGGCCTGATTCTCCGGCTCCCTGCTTGGGAACAAGGCCGCCCTCACCATCACGGGGCCCAGCCCGAGGACGAGGCTGAGTACTACTGTGCTCTGTGGTTCAGCAACCATTTCCACAGTGACAGATGCAGGTGGGGAAGTGAGACAAGAACCCTAGGCTCAGTGCACCCCACCCTCTGCCCAAAGGAATATCTCCTTTCTGTGTGCAAAGCTGAACACAGGCCTAGAGAATGTGTCTGCCACGTAAGAGGGATGAGAATCTTTGGGTCCTGATGGCAGACTATTGTTAACAACCAATGAGACAGCCCCCAATGTACATACCTCCTGGTGTTCATTCCCTTGTGTGATCCATCCCTTGAGTGTGGGTGGGGCTTAGAGAGGTTAGATGAGAGGAAGCCCTTTACAGCTATAAACCTTCGGAAACAGTGGTGCAGGGCCGACACCCGGTGGGATGGGAGTTAGTGAAGGGCGTATGTGTCTCCTAGACACTTTCAGTAGCACAGCTGGGAGTCTGTGTGAGGCAGCTACAAAGGGCTGCAGTGGTTTGAGGTCCATCAAAGCCCAAAGATTTTCTCCACTATGGCTGTTGAGAGCAGTTTCATGGACTACGAAAAGCAGACAGGCTCTAAATGACTAAATATATGTTCATTTGGTCTATATTGAAAATAATTGGATGTGTAAAAATTTTATTTTAGTTGTAAACAGGTTTAAACTAATGGCCATAGGCTGCTGTGAAGAATTAAACAACACAGAGGCCAAGACACTTTTAACCCACTATATGACAAGCGGCTTCTAACAAGTAGGACACAGAAGAGACGGGATTCACCTCTGACACTAGGTTATGAAAAGGTAGTGATCTGCCCTGGTTGCCCTCTCTTGCTTTCTTCTGGGTTATTTGCTTGTCTAACGTAACCCATGGAGAGAAGCCCATCTGGTGAGGAACCAAGGCCTACCAATAGCCATGTGAGAAAGCAGATTCTACTGCTCCAGCCAAGCCACTGATGTGCCCCTTACTCACAGCCCACCTATAACTAAAACTAAGCACGTCAGCAAGCTCTCGGCCCTTCCTGGTTTCACTCAGTGCCCAGCCCAGAGCACCCTCACTCCGTAGGTGTCATTTTACTATTTCAGGTACAGGTTCAAATGAACATGCTTTTCCATTCTTCCTCTCTTTCCTCGCCTCCTTCTCCTCTCCTCCTTTCCACATCCTCTCCTTTCTACTTTTGCCCTTGTTTCAGTAAATAAGTTCATTTCTTTGATTCCCATATCCCTTACACATACTTCTTGGTCTACTGGCCCAATTCAACAAGTATTTATTCAATACCCAGCATGACTCAGGCCATGTTCTAAGTGCTGAGAATTTAGACAAATGACCTCATGGAGTATGCATGCTAAGAGGGAGACAAGAGACCAGAGAGATAAATTGTGTAGTATGTTAGAAGGTGGTAACAATAGAGCAGAGGATAGATATAAGGAATGACACGAGGATATAGTTTTAAATAATCTAGTCAATGTGCCACATTGAGATGATGCTTGTGCTGCCATTTGAGAGGGATGGGGGCAAGCAGTGCCTCTCTCGGTTCAACGAAGACTCTAAACGGATTGTTAACGTTATCATTCTCACTTAAATCTTTGAGAACGTGACACTTACTTTAAGTCTCGATGTTCTATTTCATTAATTCTGACTCATGCCATTAAAATGTCGAGTTGAGGCCTCTTTGTATAGCGTGTGTATTTCTATAGGTATCTGATAACTTCTGTGACCCTTCCATAGAAAGATCAGCCATTCAGATTAGAAAGGTACAGGAGGAGAAAGCACTGATGCCTGAGACTTGGACTGTGAGCTGAAGCAGAGAGGAGCGATCCGCCAGGAACAGAGCCCAGGTTCTGCAGTGCAATACCGTCCACCCTCTTCTGTCGCTTTGCCCCATCTAAGTGACTGCAGACCCCACCGCCATCGCCCTTTATCTCCTCCTGAGACTGATTCTTACAACTTGTTTATCTTTTGTTTCTTGTAAAGATGGGGCCTGTGGGAGAGTGAGGAGCAGAGGGAGATGTAGTCAAACACTGCCCACTGTGCGGCTGATCTCCGCTGCTCTGACGTTAGGCTGTAGAATCACCTTGGCCTGAGCTAAGATTCTTTTTCTTGTTTATTTTTTTCATTTTCAGCAGAAAAGGTACAGGTGGCAATCCAGCCAGAGCGGTGAGAGAGAGAGAGAAAAGAGTCAAACTCAAAAGTGCTTTTGCCAACTCTTGCCCTCACAAAGAATCCCAGCCCCAGGATGCTGCTCTGCACAGGTTAAACAAGGTCCCCCTGCCCTGATTTCCCACCAGGCTCCCCTTCCCTTTCCCCCCATATTTCTACAGATGGGTGCTTGTCCCTCTCCTCTGAGGTTTTCCAAGGATGAGCTGGGGCTTGAGACCCAGCAGCCCATGCTGGTTGCTGTTCTACCCCAGACTCCCCTGTCACTTTTCAGACCTCAGCAGGACTTCTCTTACTTACCTCCTGAAATGCTTTTGAGGCAGAACAGAAATAAGTTAGAGTCCCAACAGGTGGAAAGAGGAAGTAGAATTTTACTACAATTTTCAACATCCTATTTATGTGAATTAAGATTTTCTACCCTCAACACAGCTAAGAGTAAAAAGAGAGGAATTCTTCAATGTATTGATGAGGAAATGAGAGTTTGCCTTTTAAATATATGCCCAAACATTGAAGAAATCGCTAGGACACATCAGGCTCATGTTTCTCATAAACACAAGAATGAAAAAACTTAACACATTCGAGCCGGGACCTGCCGAATTTACTAAATCTTACTAAGAATGTATCTATAGATATAAAAAGATAACTTTTTTGTCATTTTTTAATTTTTAACCCCTCTTTTTTACGAATTCTAAAAAGCATAACTCAAAAAATGTAACATAAAAATGTTTTTTAATGGCAGAATAAATTTAATTTTGTATTTATTTCATTTAATTACTATAAAAGTATGCTTGGACTTTATATTTTTTCTTTAATATTTGACTTAATTATCATAACATATTTCTCAGACATTTGTATATAGTGTGCCTACAATTGTTTGTAGGATTTTAAATGCCCCCTGACTTCAAAAAGTTTGAGAACCACTGCACTATTGTCCTCTCATCAGAGCCCCTGCCTCCACGCATAGTCAAAGGGAAAAGAGCTTATGGCAGAAAACTCCTCCCATGGTCACAGAAGTAAAAAACAACGAGGACTGGCTAAAAACCAGAACATCCCAAGATGGAGGAAAAACTGATAGGAGGCTGACCCCAAAGCTCCTTGTACCATCCTTGTAATGAAAACAAAAACAAGTAGAAGGGGGGCTAAGGGGGACAAATTCCATGACTCATCAGGAATGAACCATATTAGGAACAAGATACCCTCCCAGTCAAAGTCAGACTCAGAATCTGGAGCCACAAAGTTCAGAAACAACCCAGTCCTGGAAATACATAAAATCCCAAGAACTGACTGACTACATGCACTGCTCACTGGGAAGTTCGCCAGAGCCCACTCAGATGTGGACTTTTGCTTCTTTCACAGCCTGCGCCCTGGCCTTTTCCTCTACATGGATAAAACTTGCTTTTGCTCTTACTTCAACTCATTTTTAATTTTTATTTATTGATTTTTTTAGAGAGAGAGAAAGGGAGATAAAGAGAGAGAGAGAAACATCAATTTGTTATTCCACTTATTTATGCATTCATTGGTTGATTCTTCTACGTGCCCTGACCAAGGATCAAACCTGCAACCTTTGTGTATGGAGATGACGGTCTAACCAATTGAGTCACCAGGCCAGGGCCCAATTCATTCTTGAATTCTTTTCTCTGTGAGTCAAGAACCTGGTATGATATTCCCAGACCATGTCAGAGTGCCAGCCCCCAGCACACAACCAGTCCAGTGACACTCTAGTTAATGTCAGGAAGTGTCTTCTAATCGACTACTTCACAGGTGCATTTTACTTTTCATCTGACTTGCACCCTCACCAGCAGTTTAAAATACTGGCAACCCTTGCCGGTGGCTCAGTGGATAGAGCATCAGCCCAGCATATGTACATCCTGGATTCGATTTCTGGTCAGGGCACACAGGAGAAGTGATCATCTGCTTCTCCCCCCACCTTTTCCCCCTTGTCTCCCTCTTCCCCTCTGCAGCCAGTAGTGCAATTGATTTGAGTGTAGCCTCAGACACTGAGGATAGCTCAATTGGAGTGCATCAGCCTCAAGTGCTAAAAAGAGCTCTGTACTCAAGCATCAGCCCCAGACAGGGTTGCAAGGTGGTTCCCAGTAGGGGCATATGTGGAGTCTGTCTGACTATCTCCCCTCCTCTCATCAAAAAATAAAAATAAATTTAAGAAGTATTAGCATCTTCCTTCTTGAAAATAATCTTTCCCTGTAAGTCCCATGAGAGGACTATCTTCAATTTTTCTCTCTGGATTACCTGTTTCATTCTCTTTTTCCTTGCCTCCTATCCACATCCACCCCTCCAATCTATGTTTCATTCATAGTGTTTTCCTAAACTACAAGTGTGCTTCTGACCCTTCTCTCTTCAAAAGCCACACACACCATCAAAACATGAAGTTCAAACTCCTAATTAAGATATTCCCAGCTTCCGAGACCCAGATTCTCAGCCCCATCTTGTGGTCCAGCCAAGTACAGTTATGATTAATTATTGCAGAGACACACTTTACGTTCTTGGTTCTAAGCCTTTATGTGGAAAGATCTCTTATTTAGAATGCACCATCTGACAGGTCTCCCCCCACCCAGGACCCATACTATTCTATCACCATACTGGTCTTTCTAAAACATCAAATTCTGTTCAGATTTTACCTCTTCTGGAAATCTTTCCTTGACTTCTCCAGGCAGATTTTCTCCACTTACTTGTACATTGCCATACATATTTTCCAACTCATATCTTCTGGTCCCTTTCACAGGTTGACTAAATTTCAAGAGAGTAGAAATTATTTTCTATTCATCTTTTGTTTGATAAGTAGCAACAATTTTATAAAAGTGAATAAATAGTTATGAAGATTTAAATCCTTTAGTTTCTGAAGGCTCTACCATATCATCATCTCCATGACTAGAGTCACCCTGATGTACCCCAGGAAACTGAGACATCATAATATCTCATTTCAGAGATGGACCAGAGGCGGCTGTGCTGCTAGACTCTGAACCCTTTCATGTCAGGCGCTGTCCCCATTCTGAACTCTACTGTATTCTTCCTATACTTAGAAGAAGGCCTCCAACACAGGAGCTGAGTTTTGATTGAACGAGGGCCTCAGGAATGAATGAATGTTTGAATGGCAGGTTTCACCCTCAGGGTACACCCATCAATAGTTCCATGTTAGTGTGCAGCTCTGCCCAAAAGGCAGAAGAAACAGTCCAAGTTTTTTTTTTAAGATTTTATTTATTGATTTTACAGAGATAAGGGGGGGGGGAGTAAGAACTATCACTCATAGTTGTTCCACTTTAGTTGTTCATTGGTTGCTTGTTGTATATGCCTTGACTAGGCAAGCCCAGGGTTTTAAACCTGTGACCTCAGCATTCCAGGTTGACACTTTATCCACTGCACCACCACAGGTCAGGCCAGTCCAAGATTCTTGTATGTGCCCTGGCCCACTAGTCTAGGGAAAAACAATTCTTTTGTGCCATCTTCAAGATATCTTATAATTTCTGTCACTGTGAGCAATAAACATGTGTTTCTTTTGTGAAAAAGAAGTGTGGTTGCCACAGGACGAGGATAGCATGAGATGATCCCTTGGTTATGCTGAAACAGTTTTGTGTCTTGATTGTGGTGGTAGTGCCACAAATCCAGACAAAGAATAAAAGTGCATAGAATGATACACAAACACACAAATGAATGCATGTAAAATATGGTGAAAAGTGAAAAGTATGTGACCTAGTTAACAATACTATACCAATATCAATTTCATGATTTGATATTCTATTATTTATTGAAGACGTCACCATTGTAGGAAGTTGAATGAAGGGTATATAGAACTCTGTACTATTTTGCAACTTCCTGTGATTCTATGATTATTTTTACTAAAAAATGTTTTTATTCTCTGATTTATGGATGTCACCCCATTAAAATTAATAAAAATTTTAAAAAATGTGTTTATTAATTGATTTCAGACAGAGAGGAAGGGAGAGAGCGAGAAAAATAATTTTGTTGTTCCACTTATTTATGGATTCATTGGTTGATTCTTGAATGTGCCCTGACTGGGGATGCAACCTGCAACCTTGGCACAACAGGACAATGCTCTAATTAACTGAGCTACCTGGCCAGGGCTTCAAAGGATATTGTTAATAAAATGTGCTTAAAAAGTTGAAATCCCTCCAAAGTGCATAAAGGTTCATAAATCATTTCTAGGATCTAGAATGCCATTTTTACTGACATGGTCAGCTGACCTGCTGACGATGGTGTAATATAGGTGTCTGCTAAAACAACGGAAGGGCCTATAATCTCCAAACCAATATATCTCTTTCTCTCTTCCTGTCTCTCTCACACACTCAGAGCAAAAGCTACCGAGGCAAAGAACTCACACAAAACCTCATCATAAGCTTGCTGTCGGTCCCGATGAGCAGCTCCAGGAGACACTGCTGTCCTAAAACAGTTAGTGCTTCTCAACTTTTAAATGCTCCAGATTTCCCTTCCTTGTCTACCCCCTCACCCCCATAATGCCTAACTTCCATGCTGGACTGACACAGTCAGTTTTTGATTATGTGTTTGCATTTTCTATTTAAAATGTTCTAAAGTAAATTATTAAAAATAATTATCATTTTAAACCTGCAGTTGATTCATTCAACTTGAGATTCCAAGTAAATAATCTCAAGTCAGATGGTCATGAATACAATCCTTTTAGTCATTCAAACAGATTGACAAGTAAGAACAATTAACGCTGAGACTGAAATGCAGACAATGCAGTGGACTTCAAGGATCACTACAGAAAGAAGTGCAAATAGCAATGAGCAAAGAAAAGACAAGCAATGAATGTGGGTTGGTTTGGGAAATGCAGTAAAAATGTCAAAAAAAAAAAAAAAAAAGCTTAAGCAAGATTAATTTGTTAAAGAAATAATAAGGGTGCCACACTTCATTGGCCCAAAGAAGTCACAAGGAGGCTGCTGAGGATCTTCTCAGAAACCTGAAGGAAATTCAAATTCAAGTGGTTCAAGTTAGCAGACTGGACACTGAGAGATTACAGCAGTTTCCTCCTACTGGGCCAACCCAAAGTTCACAGCCTCTCAAGCCTCCCCTGGATAATGAGGCGACTCCCAGGACCAAGGACCCAGAATGGGGGTTGGAGCAGAGAGGTTAAGGTCTTAGTTTTGCATAATTTATGACACAAACACCCAAACTTTACCCAAAGAGGTAAAGCAATTTAAAAGAGTAAACAGAGGTTCCAACACTAACTGTGGAGCCAGAGGGTCCTTGGAACATCCATAACATGGCCTAGATTCTTGTCCTCTTCTTCCATCACTGCCCAGGTTCATGGAAATCCCAGAGACCAATCTTTAGAGTGATCCCTCTGTCCTCCTTCCTCATTCTTAATTGGATGTCTGTGTTTTTTGTTTTAGGGGTCCCTTCTCAGGCTATGGTTATTTGGGACTCCTCACATACCAGGAGTCACTCTCACCTGCAACTCCAGCATTGGAGAAGTCACCAAGATGACCCACAATAGGCCAGAAGAAGCCTGACCAAGGTTCAAGGACATTGTTCTACCACACAAAACAGATGCTCATAAACCTCTGCTCACTGCTCAGGTTCCCTCCTGGGGGCAAAGCTGCCCTTACCTTCCCAGGGGCCAGCCCAAGGGCCCGGCTGAGTACTACTGTTTGCTGACATATCCTGGTGCTTGAGTGAGAGACCCAGATGAGGAACAGGGAGGCATGAATTGGCCTGGGTCTATGTATGATCACCTGAATTGGGTGTCAAATGGGTAGACATTTCAGCTCTCAAGGCAACCTAAATGCTAGCTAGTCATGGAGGGAAAAGAAAACGTTCTGAGGAAGCTAATAGGATTCAGTGAGTATTTTGGGAGGAGATAGGTCTAGGAAAAACAGAACTCAAATACTTTGTCATTCCATGTGGAACAATAAAAGCTACATTAGATAGAGAGTTCATGATCAAATATTTTTTCTAAAAAAAGCATCTCTCGAAGATGTACTTCTGATGGCTTGTAGTGAAGAAAACAAGCTCCTCATTTTACATGTTTTTAAAATAATGCAAGTTCATTGCATAAAATCTGGAAGTTTTTTTTTTAGGACATATTTTTTTCTAACCTATAAAGACCAAAATAGTTCAAAAGTTGGACTATAGAAGTTACTACGTTAGTCTTTTTTCCTTCACATATTTTCTCCAGATCACAATGTATACACAAATTTGATTCCTGCTACTTTTATTTCATATTACTGCAATCTCTCTTTAAATGATATATAAAGCTACTATTAAATGAAAGTACCAGTGTTCAATTTTTGATTATTTAAATTGTTTCCACTTTTTAAGTATAAACTGAACCCTTAAATTTTCTTGTATGCTAAATTTTTTGACACATAAACATTAATCCTGTGAATTCTTACTGAATTTGTAAAATCTATGAAAAAAAAGTGATATTATTGATTTTTTATTCATTTTTTTCTGAAAGTTTTATGCCAATTGACACTCCTCTCCTCACCTTCCCACAGGCGTAGCCAGTATCATTTTTATGATATTTACCAATAAGATAAAACTGTTTTAATTTCCGTTTCTATATTTGCTGTTGAGATAATTTTGCATTTATTTACTAACTAGCTATAATCTTTCTTTGTGAAATAGCCAGGCTTTTCACTTTACAATAATTTTATACTAGTGCCTTAGAGATTTTTCTTAGTAACATCTAAAAACACTTCAAAAATATTTTAAATAGGCCCTGGCCGGTTGGCTCAGCGGTAGAGCGTCAGCCTGGCGTGCAGGAGTCCCGGGTTCGATTCCCAGCCAGGGCACACAGGAGAAGCGCCCATCTGCTTCTCCACCCCTCTCCCTCTCCTTCTTCTCTGTCTCTCTCTTCCCCTCCCGCAGCCTAGGCTCCATTGGAGCAAAGATGGCCCGGGCGCTGGGGATGGCTCTGTGGCTTCTGCCTCAGGTGCTAGAATGGCTCTGGATGCAACAGAGCGATGCCCCAGAGGGGCAGAACATCGCCCCCTGGTGGGCATGCTGGGTGGATCCCGGTCGGGCGCATGTGGGAGTCTGTCTGACTGCCTCCCCGTTTCCAGCTTTGGAAAAATGAAAAAAAAAAAAAAATTTTAAATATTCCTTTCAAAATTTCAGGCAATAATTTTTCCAGTTTATATGTCATAAAACATTGTGAACATGTTACATTGTCCAGAAAAAGGGAATAGAAACTGTATAATATCAGTTACTTAAAAAAAAAGATAAATTACTGGAAAGGCAACTAAAGCATCTAAGTTGTTATATTTTTTTTATGTTCGAACAATGTGAATATAGTATGTATTCAAAGTTTTTAAATTAATGTACTTCTAAAAGAATCTCATCTCAAACTGGTCAGTCAGTGCCAACCACAATGGCAAATTAGAAAGGTAACACCATGACCATAACTAGGTGTTATCTGAATTCCTTGTGGAATGTCATAAAATTGCTAACGTTCTCTTCTCCCTGTGGTAGCCTCCCAGATGGCCCCCGAGGACCCCCTACCCCCACTCCTGTGGTCCACTTCTATATTATACCAGGGTTGCTCTGTGTGGCCAACTCTGGAATTTGGCCAACCCTGGAATCCAGTGATGGAATTTCAGCTCTGAGGCCTGGTTTCAGTGTCTTCCCTGCTCTCTCTTGGGTCACCACTCACTCTGCCAGAAGCCAGGTGACATGTCACATGTGACAAGGAACTGAGGCCTCCTGCTAACAGCCAATCATTTAGAAGTTGGTTGTCTTAGTCCACTCAAGCTTCTCTAACAAAATACCACAGATTCGGTAGCAACACAAATGCATTACTCACAGTTCAGGAGGCTGGTAGTCTGAGGTCAGGGTGCAGCATGACCAGGTGAAGGCCCTCTGCCAGGTGAGATTTCTCATGGTAGCCTCACATGGAAAAGTGGCAAGGGAGCTCTGTGAGGTCTCTTTCATGAGAGCAGTAATCCCATTCATAAAGTTCCACATCATGACCGAATCACCTCCCGAAGGCCCCACCCACTACCATCACATTTGGGGGTTAGGACTTTAACATGAATTCTGAGGGGTCATAAACATTCAGACCGCAGCACTGATCCTCCCGCCTGGCAAGCCTTCAGATCACTATACCTCTGGTAAACATCTTAATTCAAAACCAGAAACACTGGGTTAAGCCAATTCCAACCTTTGACTCTTAAAAATCACAAGTTAAATGTTTGTTATTTTATACTGACAAGTTTGGGGTGATATTTTATACAGTAATATATAACTAATACACATTTTGGTACTTGGAGAGGGCGAGAATGCTACTGTAACAAATACTGTACCTAAAATACCAGAAGTGGTTTTGGAACAGGGCAGTGCGCAAAAGCTGGAAGGATTTTGAGTAGAGTGTTAGTATAAACCTTAGTGGGGGGAAAAAAAACCAGACTTTGCCTTTGAAACAATTCCAGTATGGCTTAAAAATGAAAAACATGCTTGCCCTGGCCGGTTGGCTCAGCGGTAGAGCGTCGGCCTAGTGTGCGGAGGAGGAGGACCCGGGTTCGATTCCCGGCCAGGGCACACAGGAGAAGCGCCCATTTACTTCTCCACCCCTCCGCCACGCTTTCCTCTCTGTCTCTCTCTTCCCCTCCCGCAGCCTAGGCTCCATTGGAGCAAAGATGGCCCGGGTGCTGGGGATGGCTCTGTGGCCTCTGCCTCAGGCGCTAGAGTGGCTCTGGTTGCAACATGGCGACGCCCAGGATGGGCAGAGCATCGTCCCCTGGTGGGCAGAGCGTTGCCCCCTGGTGGGCATGCCGGGTGGATCCCAGTCGGGCACATGCGGGAGTCTGTCTGACTGTCTCTCCCTGTTTCCAGCTTCAGAAAAATGAAAAAAAAAAAATGAAAAACATGCTATCAGAGATTGAGAAGGGAGCTAGCTAGGCAGAAAGTTTAGTACAGCATCACCTGCAGTAATATAAAAAATAAATAAATAAATGACTTATTGAGTTACCTTCAAATGTGAAGCTTGATTACCTTCCCCTTGATATTGTAATAAGGTGCCAAGAAACTATAAAACTTAGCATTAGCAACGCCATTTTAAGGAGGAAAGTCAGGCGTCTTACCCCCTCCTTTCTGTGGAGAAAGGAAAGAGAAGAACGCAGGAGGAAGGGCTGGCAAGGGCAACTGGGTCAGATAAGTCATAATGTAACTACAGAGCAAGGAAAATAGAATTTATCTGAGCATCCCTACCCTTCTCTTTTCTTAAAAACCTTTAGGGTTGTAGCAATGTTTTCCTTTTGATAGATCCTGTAGATAAACGTTGTAACAAGGCAGTAAAATTCAATGAGCCTGTTAATGAGATTAATGACTTTTGTGCCATGCTCCCTCTCCCGGCCAGTGTGTAATTGGGTCTATAAAAAGGGGCCTCAGGACAGGACGGGGACGGAACGTGAGGTGACCGGGCTGGGCGGGCGACGGGGCGCTGAGCGGGCTCCTGAGCGGCGTCGCCCGCCGGCGCCACGGGGACAAGATGGTGAAGGAGACGGAGTACTATGACATCCTGGGGGTGAAGCCCAATGCGCAGCCCGAAGAGATTAAGAAGGCCTACCAAAAGCTGGCGCTCAAGTACCACCCGGACAAGAACCCAGACGAGGGGGAGAAGTTTCAGCTCATATCCCAGGCATATGAAGTGCTTTCAGATCCAAAGAAAAGGGATATTTATGACCAGGGCGGCGAACAAGCAATCAAGGAGGGAGGCTTGGGCAGCCCCAGCTTCTCTTCCCCCATGGACATCTTCGACATGTTCTTCCGTGGTGGAGGGCGGATGGCTAGAGAGAGAAGAGGCAAGAATGTTGTTCATCAGTTGTCTGTAACTCTTGAAGATTTATATAATGGAGTCACAAAAAAAGGGGGGGGCCCTCAGAGCTGTGGGGGGATGCTGCAGGATTTGGGTTTGTCTTACCCCCCTGTAATGTGGTAAGGTGCCAAAAAACTGTAAAACTTAGTATTGGCAACACCATTTTAAAGAGGAAAAGTCAGGCTTTCTGTTCTGTTCTTTCTTTGGAAAATGGAGGGAAAAGAATATCGAAGTCCCCTGACTTACAAGGACAGCTGGGTCATTTAGTTTTAGTTCTCTGAAAGGATTAAGGTTATCTGAAGAACTTCCTTTCCCTTTCAATAAGAGACAAAATTTACATACCACCCTACATTGATTTTGGCTCTCCCTCTCTTCCTAGAATCCTGAAATTAACGTGTACCTCTAAGCAAAGGAGGAAATATAGACACTAAAAGTTTATGAATGTATTTTGATATGTAAAATGACGTCACCATTGTGTTACTTTGAAAGTTTTAATGTTTTTTATAAATTTCCTAGACAAATGTTATAAGTTTGTTAATGACTGTCACGCTTTCATGCTCCCTCAACCGGTATGTGGTCAAAGGGTATAAAACCAGCCTCTGAGATACATTTGGTGCTGCACAATTTGAGTCAGATATGCCCCGTGTTAGTCATATGCAGTGGCATGTTAATAGATCTCCTTCTTCTAATAGAACCCATTAAAATTCACCTGGACTTGGTGTCTCTATGTAAACCTGCGGAAGTGAGGTACAGTAGGTACTTTACAACATTTGAGGACTTGTTCAGGATCCGGTGTTCCACGTCACTGGGTAGAGACACCCGAATTGGCTGGTTGCTCCAGGGGACTGCATGACCCCACTGGAATCTCGAGGAGAGGCACCACCTGAGACGTTTTCAGGACTCCCCGTTTTCCTGTAGGGTTCGGACAGTTCTTCGGTAGACACCCCCCGATTCCCAAATTCGACAATTTGGACAATTTGGCAGAGAAATCAAGGAGGTAGATAAAGCAACTCTTTTGCTTTTCTGAAATCTAGCTTTTCTTTTCTGTTTGGGACTAGTCAATTTGGACTACCAGATGGGGATGAGACGCAATCTTACTCATGCAGTGGGCTCTCCAAGACCGAGACATCAGTGGAAAGTTTTTTCTTGGTCCTGCCTTGGGCTTCTCTGAGGGACGTCTAGTTGTACTCTGGAAGGACGATTAGTGGGGATTAGGTCCTGTCTCAGACTTCCAGGGACATCTGTTCCTACCCTAGGAGGGCATTAGTAGGGACTGAGTTAACCAGGTTGGTCAGTCCTGCCTTGGACCTCTAAGAACATCTGTTTGTGCTCTAGGGAGACAATTAGTGGGGACTTCATCCTGCCCAGGATTCCCAGGAACATCTAGTAGTGCTCTCAGAAGAAGACATTAGTGGGGACATTTGGTGGTGCTCTTGGGAAGAGTCCTGAGTAGGGACTGAGTTAATACTGAGCATCAGTCCTGTCTTGGACTTCCAGGGACACCTTTGTGTTCATCTTTGTTTTTAATGTTTCTGTCTAAACCCCCTGAGTGATTGTGCTGTGTGAGTGAAACTCTATAATGCCTGAACCTGAGTTTTAGGAGCATGGCTAGGAAAGCATCTGATGAGTAATTAATATATAAATAGAGCTCTCTGATGCCTGAGCCTAAGTTCAGGAACACAGCTAGGAAAGCACCTGAGTGATTAATGTGTAAGTGGAAATCTCTGGTGACTGAGCCTAAGCCGTCCCTGCCAGGACGCAGCTGAGCAGGCACCTGAGAGGCCCCTAATGGGGAAATCCCTTCCTTTGTCTATTGAGTTGTGTGAAGTGACCTGTTTTGTCTCTTTGTTTGTCAGGAAAATCTCTGGTATAATTTTAATTGGAATAAGTAAAGCGTGCTCATTTAAATTTCTTAATTTGTAATTTGTGTATGTAAAATCTTTGTTAAATGTCTAAATGTGCCTGACCAGGCAGTGGCGCAGTGGATAGAGCGTCGGACTGGGATGCAGAGGACCCAGGTTGGAGACCTCGAGGTCGCCAGCTTGAGCACGGGCTCATCTGGTTTGAGCAAAAGCTCACCAGCTGAACCCAAGGTTGCTGGCTCCAGCAAGGGGTTACTCAGTCTGCTGAAGGCCTGCGGTCAAGGCACATATGAGAAAGCAATCAATGAACAACTAAGGTGTCTCAACGAAAAACTGATGATCATCAGTCATCTCTCTCTGTTCCTGTCTGTCTGTCCCTGTCTATCCCTCTCTCTGACTCTATGTCTCTGTAAAAAATAAGTAAATAAAAAATTTAAAAAAAAATGTCTAAATGTGTCTGTTTTTAAGGCCTGAATTAAGTTCTTGCTGGCAAAAATTGGAAGTTTCTGGCTTAAAACCAGAGGGCAAAAGTGAAAGAAAATGTGTAAACTTCATATTAGGTTAATGGCTGTCTACTGGAGCCTGCAAAATTATAAAACTAAAAAATTCATAGAAGTATTAAAAATTATTAAATAGTATATTGTCTGTCCTGTAGATTCTCTTTGTCCATCCGAGAAATCTCTCATGACATTTCATGGTTTGGGCCTCTCTCCTCAGAGCCACTACATCTCTTTTCTTGGATCCAAGACCTCTGGCTTCAGGACACTCTGTCAGACTTCTCCCCTGAAGAAATTATTCTCTTCTGTTGGCTCCTTCCTCTTGTCTTGTGTAACAATTGACACCTCTATAGTCAAATATCCTTTATTCTGGGTGCTAGTTATTATTGATCTTATCTTTTTTTGCTTATATTGGTGTGCTTGTAGCATCCACCAGGTACGAAAACAGGCATCAGAGACTTTCAGGAGTATAGATGTAACTTTATTGGCCAGTTTAACCTGCACAGGGGCGAATTCCCTGATGTCCAGAGACACCGTACCCACAAGGAGCTACAAATGGGAATCGCACCTAGCGCTAACAACTAAGTCCTTATATAAGCTGAGCAAGCAAGCAGTTCATAGAAGCAAATGTGGCGGTTAGCTATTGGCTAATTCATACTTATGTGGCATAACAACCCAAATATGGGATGGAATTTTTCAAAATTCTGCAAGTCTAAACACATATACTGTTATTCTTTTGGCAGTAAGTCAACATCTTGAGCAACCTTGGGTGAGGCATTTCTAATGGTCAAGGGCAGGACCTGCCTGTAACACTTAAGTTCCCTGTTCTGTTAGTGCCTAGCCCACATCCTGTTATTTTAAACATTCTGATCTTTTCTTGGTCCTTACATGCTAATTCCTGCATTCTCCCAGACAGTTTCAATTTTGTAAATCAGTGCCCTAAACATTTAGTATAGGAGGAAAAGGCTGAGGAATGTGCTCTGGGATGTGTTTCTCTAGCCTCTGGGGACGAAGGGCTGGCAAGTAAGCAGTTTGGGTGAGAGAAGAGCGAAAGATAAGGCCGGGATCTGCTGTGTGCAGAACAGCGGGGGAAGGGCGCTAGAGTAAGGGGAAGGGACAACTAAGGATGGGGTGATGGGAAGAAGTATAAAATAGAAACTAGTTTCAAATATTCAGATATCCACCTACTGACCAAAGGAAGTTTTACCCATTTGGAAGATACAGGGAAGGAATAGTATTAAAAATTAGATCTTTGCTTTAGAAAAATCTTAGAGAAATAAAAGGAAATGGGGCCAGATGTAAATGTTTAAAAATTAACAAAACACAAGGGAGGATCTTGCTGGTTATCAGTTCTTTGAAATGAATTGCAATTCCAGAATGAGTGATGGGATCATGAGTAATAAGATTATAGGGAATGGGATTATCACGGACTGTTATAAAGTACCATACCCCAGATTCTGAAAGGCACCTAGTAGGCAGATAAAATATATTATGCTCACTTTGTTAAAGGTGGTGCTGCCTACATAGAAGCCATCACCCAGGTGATATTAATGTGTGTTGGGGGCGAGCTGTAGGCAGGCAGGATCCTTGTAGCCTGGAGTTTGGTTTTAGGACTAAGCCTTTCCCACCCTTTTTGATGTGGGGTGGTACAATCCCATCATGCCTCAGAAAAGTGACTTTGTATTAGAGACTTCCCTATTTTGTATATTGGATTAAAGGTTTTGATTTCTGCACTATAAAATGGAGGCAGAATGGGAGCTTGAGCTCTTAGTTCCTGAGATTAACATTAGAGGAGAGAGTAGAGCAGAGAGCAGAGAAAGGCCACGTGGAGGAAGCCAGGAGAAGCAGCCAAGATGGCAGAGTGTTGAGTGAGAAGCCAGTTTGTGCAGAGTTTGTGCAGGGAAAAGGAAGGAGATGGGGAACAGAGGTGAATAAAGTCTGGTGCGCTAGAAACCTTTGATTCTAGGAAACTCGGATAAGTCATTAGCTTTGTGAGCACTGAATGTGAGTGGGTTTTGGAGCCCAGTGTATGTTTTTACTTGCTTGCCAGGTGCAAGCTAGGATTAAAGATGATGGCCCACCAGTTTTTGGCTCCGTTGTTTCTTTACTGACTGTCCGAATCCAATGCGAACCTGCATGGGCCGGGCAGCTGTGATAGTGGCCCTGGTTACTGGCTTTACAGCACCATACCTCACTTCGGTGGGTTTACGTAGAGACACGAAGTCCAGATGAATTTTGAAGTTTTATTGAAGGAGTAGATTTATTAAATATGCTGGTCGCATAGGGCTAACACGGGGCAATTGCAGACCCAAATCATGCACACTGAGTATATTTCAGAGGCTGAATATATATCCTTTGACTACATACATGTTGGGGGGGGGGGGTTAGGACAGCATGACAAGATTAACATTTAACAAGACTTACACCACATTCATCAAGATTAACATTTGACAAGATTGCAATAACAAGATTAACATTTGTCTAGGGGATTTACAAAGAACGTTAAAACTTTCAAGGTAATACAATCAAAGACATTCACAAATCCTTTTAGTGTCTATTTCTCCTCCTTTGCCTAGAGGTACATGTTAATCTCAGGATTCCAGGAAGGGAGGGAGAGCTAAGATCAGTGTAGGGTGGTATGTAAATTTTGTCTCTTATTGAAAGGAAAAGGGAGTTCTTCAGATAACCTTAATCCTTTCAGAGAACTTAAAACCAAATGACCCTAGTCGTCCTTGTAAGTCAGGAGACTTCTACATTCCTTTTCCTCCATTTTCCAAAGAAAGGACAGGAAAGCCTGACCCTTTCCTCCTAGAATATCAATATTAATTTTGCAGCTTTTTGGTAACTTACAACAGGACAGGCCCTCCGGCTGCCTTTCCCCTTCCCCTCCCTAGGACATGGGGGTCATGTGGGTCCTCTATGGGTTCGTGGTGGTGGCTTGTTGCCCTCCACTGGTGTGTAGGAAATTATAGAAAGGAAAATAAGTGTAAAATGTGCAAGACTAGCACTGGGAGAAGGGTTCCGACTCTCTCCTGCCAGGCTGAGACGGGTGTTGGGTCCCCTCCAAGTTTCCCCTACCCTTCTCCCGTTCCTTTATGTGGCATGGTTGTTTTCTGATGTGGGAGGCATGTGATTCATGGTGGAGACCCACTGCTTTAGCCATAATAGTATAAATGTAAGAGAGGGTTCTCAGGGAATTGCGGGGAAATTGAAAACTTCATGTGGGCTAGAGTAGCCCACTATTAGGAAGGTGAATTTGTATTTTTTTAAATTTAATTTGCTGCTTTTCTTGTTAGAAATAATGCTGGGCAGCTGCTCAGAGCAAGGCACTTGGTTGCAGGTGGCAGATTGGATTAAGTTCCTGCTTGGGAGGGGCCATTGTTTTGCTAATGACTGCAGAAAAAATGGTGAAGAAAAGAAAAAAAAAAGTGTCAGGCTCCTCTCACAGGTCCCGGAGCCTGCTCCCTCTTGGGCACCAGGAATCCCAGGCACCCCAGCCCTTATATTGACTTGATGGTATAAAGCACTGTAGGTCAAAAAGAGGGTTAGTAACCCTGGCCGGTTGGCTCAGTGGTAGAGCGTCAGCCTGGCGTGTGGGAGTCCTGGGCTCGATTCCCAGCCAGGGTACACAGGAGAAGCGCCCATCTGTTCTCCACCCCTTCCCCTCTTCTTCCTCTCTGTCTCTCTCTTCTCCCGCAGCCAAGGCTCCATTGGAGCAAAGTTGGCCCGGGCGCTGAGGATGGCTCCATGGCCTCTGCCTCAGGCGCTAGAATGGCCCTGGTTGCAATAGAACAATGCCCAAGATGGGCAGAGCATTGCCCCCTGGTGGGCATGCCGGGTGGATCCCGGTCGGGCGCATGCGGGAGTCTGTCTGACTGCCTCCCCGTTTCCAACTTCACAAAAATACAAAAATTAAAAAATTAAAAAAAAGAGGGTTAGTATCTCTTTGCCAGCTGGGCAATTACAAAATAGTGAGTGTATTTTTTTACCATTCTTTATTTTCTCAGTCAGTCAATAATTCATTGGGGTAGTAGTTTACAATCCTCTTATTGTAAACTGTACTAAAATTGTACTAATAATAGGACATATAGAATTGTATAGCCTGCCAAATCCAAAGACTTCCTTTTTGTACCAAGGATCCCTTGTTATGTAAAAAATATTTTCCATGTTAGAGATGTATATTTTATTTCTTTTCTTTTTCTTTTTTATTTTTTTTATTTTCTGAAGCTGGAAATGGGGAGAGACAGACAGACTCCCGCATGCGCCCAACCAGGATCCACCCGGCATGCCCACCAGGGGCGACGCTCTGCCCACCAGGGGGCGACGCTCTGCCCCTCCGGGGCGTCGCTCTGCCGTGACTAGAGCCACTCTAGCACCTGGGGCAGAGGCCAAGGAGCCATCTCCAGCGCCCAGGCCATCTTTGCTCCAATGGAGCCTCGGCTGCGGGAGGGGAAGAGAGAGACAGAGAGGAAAGAGGGGGTGGGGGTGGAGAAGCAAATGGACGCTTCTCCTATGCGCCCTGGCCAGGAATCGAACCTGGGTCCCCCGCACGCCAGGCCGACGCTCTACCACTGAGCCAACCGGCCAGGGCCTCTGTATATTTTATTTCAAGATTCTTTTGTTAATTCTCCTTTTTGTTTTCTGTTTCATAGTCCTGTGATGTTGAAATCTTGGTTTGGGTATTAGGGAATATGTATTGGTTATTAATAATGTCTTTTTTATGTAATGTTTAGTTTATTATCATTTTTGAAGCAGTATTGCTCAATGTTAGGTCACCAAACCTAGAGTAAAAATATTACTATCGATTGGTTATAAAATATTGGTCATTTCACTTAGTAATTATAGCTAAATCTTTAGAATTTGAGACATAATAGGAAATAGTTTAAATCCTTTTCTCCCAAGTGACCTATAGAATTAGAAAGCTCAGAATTCCTTTATGGAGGAAGCCTCAAATCCTAGCAGGACTGTTAGAATCTGTAAAACAATCAAGACTACCTCAAGAAAATGTTTCTAGTTGTCTAGCTTAAGTAAGATTCTAGCTCCCAAGCAAGTGAGGAAAATTTAGACATTTTCTCTCAGTTCCTGTTAGCCAGGATCAGAAAAGATACTGAGGCAGTCAACTTAGCCTTTACATAGCAATCAGCTCTAGAAATTAGAAAAGAAATGTATTATAATTTTTTTAAAAAAAATAGCATCATCAGCTGCTAAAAATAAATGAATAAAACTAAGCATTTCGGAAGGGACATTGCTCCTCCCTCAATCACATAACTGCCTGGCTCCCAAGATGCCTGGTTAGTCAACGATGGGTAAGATTCCCAAAAGAAGGAACGACCAAAGACAGGCACAGTTAAAGGGGGGCCATAAAGAGAAAGCTTAAAAACTAGCAAAGGTGAGGCTCAAACCCTCACCCCAACAATGCAGGAGCCTGCTCCCCTGAGATAGTGGCTTTCATCCACTGACCAGGACACCAAAAGAAGGGAGACTTAACTTAAGAAAAACCAAACACGGCCCTGGCCGGTTGGCTCAGCGGTAGAGCGTCGGCCTAGCGTGCGGAGGACCTGGGTTTGATTCCCGGCCAGGGCACATAGGAGAAGCGCCCATTTGCTTCTCCACCCCTCCGCCGCGCTTTCCTCTCTGTCTCTCTCTTCCCCTCCCGCAGCCAAGGCTCCATTGGAGCAAAGAAGGCCCGGGCGCTGGGGATGGCTCTGTGGCTTCTGCCTCAGGCGCTAGAGTGGCTCTGGTCGCGACATGGCGACGCCCAGGATGGGCAGCACATCGCCCCCTGGTGGGCAGAGCGTCGCCCCTGGTGGGCGTGCCGGGTGGATCCTGGTCGGGTGCATGTGGGAGTCTGTCTGACTGTCTCTCCCTGTTTCCAGCTTCAGAAAAATGAAAGAAAAAAAAAAAAAAGAAAGAAAAACCAAACAGCTGAAGATGCTACCTAAAACCAGAGGGGCTTCTAGAAAATTTTAGTAACTTTTCCTAGAACCCTTGTTGCCAAAGGTTTATTCACAACCAATTAGAAAAAAAAATTTTGCTAGCAGGAAACGGGATAATTAGAAAAGCTAGACTTAGAATCTATTACAGAAGGCATAATATCTGAGTGTTTAGTTTATGCCCAAATAAATACTAAACATAGTAAAGAAATTATAGAAAGAAACAGGGAGAAAGAAACTTTCCGAGGTAAACATTCAGAAATAGATTTTACTAAAGTAATTAGTAAGTAGAATAAATAATAAGTAGATAGAAGTTTTTTTCCTACTAAAATTGAGACCACAATAACAGTTGTTAAGAAATTGCTATATGAAATTCTTTCCAGGTTTAGCTTGCCCATTAATTTTGGGTCTAATAATGAACCTCCATTTATATCCAGAGTCTCACAGCTACTGGGAAAGGCATTCAATATTAATTGGAAATTAATTAAAAATTACATTGCTCCTACAGGCCCCAAAATTCAGGGCAGGTAGAATGTATGAATTGGACCTTAAAAGAAACTCTAACTAAATTTGTTTTTGAAACCAGTGAAAACTGGCCAACCTTACTCCCACTGGCCCTCCTTAGGGCAAGGTGTACCCCCTATAGAGAAGGATTTACACCTTTTGAAATAATGTTTGGAAGACCCCCTCCCTTACTACTAAACTCAGAGAAGAGATAAAAGCTGAGTTAAATAACCACTCCTTCCTTAAGTACTTGCAGGGTCTGCAGATTACTCAGCAGGCTGTTCAAAAGACTGACCAAGAGGTGCTTCCAGTACTGCCAGGAAATCCGGTACATCGTTTTCAGCCTGGGGACTCAGTCTGGGTAAAGAAGTACATCACCCAAGGACTGACTCCCATGTGGACGGATCCACACACTGTGATCCTGACCACTCCCACTACTGCCAAAGTAGAAGGCATGCCCGCCTGGGTCCACATAGCCAGTTGAAGCCTGCAGTCCCAGCAGAGACACCCTCGTGGACAGCGAAGATTGACCCCACCAATTCTTGTAAGTTAACCCTGAGAAGGACGGCATGCCCTGCTCCAGCCACAAACCGGAAGCTGGTTGGTCTACACACAGCTAATGCATGAAGAAACTCACTGAGGACCTCCTTTTAATTAGACTTTGAGGAAAAAGGGAAACTAGGGTAAAAGAAAAGCCAGCTTGGTTTCACTAAAGGTTGTTTTTTTTAAGAGTTATGACTAAAAGGAATTGTATAGTAATAAAAGGTAAAGGGTATATAGCAATACTTTTTGAAAGAAAAAGGAAGAAAGTAAATTGTTATAAAAGCCAGTTATTTCGCCTGACCAGGCGGTGGCGCAGTGGATAGAGCGTTGGACTGGGATGTGGAAGGACCCAGGTTCGAGACCCAGAGGTCACCAGCTTGAGCACAGGCTCATCTGGTGTGAGCAAAAAGCTCGCCAGCTTGGACCCAAGGTTGCTGACTCGAGCAAGGGGTTACTCGGTCTGCTGAAGGCCCACAGTCAAGGCACATATGAGAAAGCAATCAATGACCAACTGTCAGAAGCAGATCAACAACTGCTGGCTGACAAGGTCACAGCAGGAGAAGATCCACAACTGCTGGCTGACAAGGTCACAGCAGGAGAAGATCCACAACTGCTGATTGACAGAGTCACAGCAGAGAAGACCAACGGCTGCTGGTTGACAAAGTCACAGCAGTGAAGATCAATGGCTGCTGGTTGACAAAGTCACAGCAGAGAAAAGGCACAACGATACTTCCCGCCGTTGACATTTTGAATTAATTTGGCCTTTTATCCCCCCTTTTCTGGGTGTGTGCTATCATTGATGGCACAGGGATAATAGCACCATGCTTTCCCTGTAGATTCGTAGTAATTTCTTTGGAAATGAGACAGAGGGTGTGAGTTCCACAGAAAAGCCTGTAAGCCCCTTTGCCTGGGCTCATAGACATAAGGGGCTGGCTATGATGTCCCTCAAAAAGGGTTAAGTTTGTAGTAGAATTCCTTCCTATTAATCATGTTAGAAAAAACAGATTGTGACTTATGAATAGGTAGGAAACAATAAGTATACACAGAAACACCTTTCAGCCTTCACTTAATTCATTACTTTACCTCCCTAGCCTTTTCATGTGGTAGAGTAGAGAAACTTTCCTTTCTTCTTGCATACCTGACCTGCAGGTGGTGGAACACTCTGAGAAGAATAAAGTTAGAACTTAACTAGTGTATGAATATAGTAGATAAATAAATTTGACTAGACAATAGGACCTTAGGTAAGGTAGAGTTATTAATCAGTACTGACCTTTTGTGTTGTTTTTTTTTGTTGTTGTTGTTGTATTTTTCCAAAGTTGGAAACGGGGAGGCAGTCAGACAGACTCCCGCATGCACCCAACCGGGATCCACCTGGCATGCCCACCAAGGGGCGATGCTCTGCCCATCTTGGAGCGTTGCTCTGCCGCAATCAGAGCCATTCTAGTGCCTGAGGCAGAGGCCACAGAGCCATCCTCAGTGCCCGGGCCAACTTTGCTCCAATGGAGCCTTGGCTGTGGGAGGGGAAGAGAGAGACAGAGAGGAAGGAGAGGGGGAGGGGGGGAGAAGCAGATGGGCGCTTCTCCTGTGTGCCCTGGCCGGGAATCAAATCCGGGACTCCTGCACGCCAGGCTGATGCTCTATCACTGAGCCAATTGGCCAGGGCCAATCAGTACTGACCTTTTAGAAGTTTTTACCAATATTGTTATTGCTGTTCAAGTTATTGTATAACTATACTTTGAATGATTTACCACCTGATTTATAGCTTATAGAAATGAATTAACTGTTACCTAGAAATATGTAACCATAGTGAAACAAAAACAATGATTAATCAATGTATTCTGAATACCATGTGATTGTAACTTAGTGTGTGTGTATAAAAATAAAGCTAGACCAGCATTTGGCAGAGATGCCTGGCAGTAAATGCTAAAAAGAAAAAGGAATCCTTTTTCTCTCACTTGATTTGTGCTGATGCCGTCTCTTCCTGTGGGACCCCTGAATTCCCCCCAGGGCTGGACCCCGGCAAACAACTAAGGTGTTGCAATGAAAAACTGATGATTGAAAAAAAAAACAAAAAAAACCACTGATGATTGATGCTTCTCATCTCTTTCTGTTCCTGTCTGTCTGTCCCTGTCTATCCCTCTCTCTGACTTCACTCTGTCTCTGAAATTAATTAATTAATTAATTATTTTAAAAAGCCAGTTATTTCAGAATAATTAAGAAAGTTTATAAAAATTAAGGATTTCCTCATGCACCTCGTTAAAATGATTTGACTCAGAATATAAAACCAGTGGGGAATGTGGTAAGGTGCCAAAGAACTGTAAAAGTTAGTATTGGCAACACCATTTTAAAGAGGATAAGTCAGGCTTTCTGTCCTTTCTTTGGAAAATGAAGGGGAAAGAACATAGAAGTCTCCAGACTTACAAGGACAACTGGGCCATTTAGTTTTAGTTCTCTGAAAGGATTAAGGTTATCTGAAGAGCCTGACCAGGCAGTGGCGCAGTGGATTGAGCGTCGGACTGGAGTGCGGAGGACCCAGGTTTGAGACCCCGAGGTGGCCAGCTTGAGCGCGGGCTCATCTGGCTTGAGCAAAAGCTCATCAGCTTGGACCCAAGGTTGCTGGCTTGAGCAAGGGGTTGTTCAATCTGCTGAGGGCCCACGGTCAAGGCGCATATGAGAAAGCAATCAATGAACAACGAAGGTGTCACAACAAAAAACTGATGATTGATGCTTCTCATCTCTCTCCGTTCCAGTCTGTCTGTCCCTATCTATCCCTCTCTCTGACTCTCTCTCTGTCCCAGTAAAAAAAAAAGGTTATCTGAAGAACTTTCTTTCCCTTTCAATAAGAGACAAAATTTACATATGACCCTACATTGATTTTGGCTCTCCCTCTCTTCCTGGAATCCTGAAATTAACGTGTACCTCTAGGCAAAGGAGGAAATATAGACACTAAAAGTTTATGAATGTATTTTTTTTTAATTTTGGGGGGGTATTTTTCTATTTTTTATTTATTGATTTTTAGAGAGGGGGGAGAGAGGGAGGGGAGGAGCAGGAAGCATCAACTCCCATATGTGCCTTGACCAGGCAAGCCCAAGTTTTCGAACCAGCAACCTCAGTGTTCTAGGTCGACACTTTATCCCACTGTGCCACCACAGGTCAGGCTATGAATGTATTTTGATATGTAAAATTATATCACCATTGTTGTTACTTTGAAAGTTTTAACTTTTTTTTTTTTTGTATTTTTCTGAAGTTGGAAACAGGAAGGCAGTCAGACAGACTCCTGCATCTTCCCAAACAGGATCCACCCTGCACGCCTATCAGGGGGCGATGCTCTCCCCATCTGGGGCATTGCTCTGTTGCAACCAGGGCCATTCTAGCGCCTGAGGCAGAGGCCATGGAGCCATCCTCAGCGCCCAGGCCAACTTTGCTCCAATGGAGCCTTGGCTGTGGGAGGGGAAGAGAGAGACAGAGAGGAAGGAGAGGGGGAGGGGTGGAGAAGCAGATGGGCGCTTCTCCTGTGTGCCCTGGCTGGGAATCGAACCTGGGACTCCCACAGGCCAGGCCGATGCTCTACCACAGAGCCAACCAGCCAGGGCCAGTTTTAACATTTTTTATAAATCCCCTAGACAAATGTTATAAGCTTGTTAATGATTGTGTCATGCTGTCATACCCCCCCTCAACCTGTATGTGGTCAAAGGGTATATACCTGGCCTCTGAGATACATTTGGGGCTGCATGATTTAGGTCAGATATGCCCCGTGTTAGTCATATGTGGCCAGCCTATGAATAGATCTCCTCCATCTAATAAAACCCTTTAAAATTCATCTGGACTTGGTGTCTCTACATAAACCTGTGGAAGTGAGGTACAGTACTTTACAACAGTAGTTGCCAGCCAATAAACTCCTCAAAATTTATCTGGATGTAAAGCCAGTAGCCACGGCCACCATCACAGCCACAATCAAATGGCCCATGCGGGTTCGCATTTGATTCGGACATATGGTAATAAAACAATGGAGCCAAGAACTGGTGGGCCATAAGCTTTAATCCTAGCTTACACCTGGCGGGCAAGAAATATACACAGTAGAAAAACACTTCCCTTTCCATTCAGGGCTCCCAAAACCACACTCATCTGAGTTTCCTAGAATGAAAGTTTCTACCTCACCAGCCTTATTCACTTCTGTTTCCCACCTCCTTCTCTGTACACAAACTCTGCACAAACTGGCTTCTCCTTCAGCACTCCGCCATCTTGGCTGCTCCTCCTCTCCTCCAAGTAGCTTTTCTCTGCTCTCCTCTCTAATGCTAATCTCAGGAACCCAGAGAGAGCAAGCTCCTGGTCTGCCCCATTTTATAGTGTAGCAATCCAAACCTTTAATCCAATATACAAAAAAGGAAGTCTCTGATACAATGTCACTTATCTGAGGCATAATGGAATTCCTCATGAGAGTGCACCACCCCATGTCAAAAGGGTGGGAAAGGGTTAGGCTTAACACTAAGCCCTAGGCTATATAAGGATCCTGCCTGCTTACAGCCTGTCCCCCCACATCCAATGCAAAGTATAAGAGAGCAAACATATACATCATATTTGCAAACTTATTTGACAGACACTGAACTTGGTGTCTTTGGGGAACTCCCTGGTCACTTTACAAAATATGTGGGCTGAACTTAGTGTCTCCCTTCTAATGAACAGAATATTGTAAAAATGGCAAAGTGAAACTTCTGAGACTAGGTGTTGGGCGGATAAAATGTATTATGCTCACTTTGTTAAAGATGCCATCGCCCAGGTGATATTAATGTGTGTTGGAGGCAGACAGGATCATTGTAGCCTGGGGCTTGGTTTTGGGATTAAGCCTCTCCCACCCGTCTTGATGTGGGGTGGTACAATCCAATCATGCCTCAGAGAAGTGACTTTGTATTAGAGACTTCCCTGTTATGTATATTGGATTAAGGGTTTGGATTTCTACACTATAAAATGGGGACGGAACGGGATTTTGGGCTCTTGGTTCCTGAGGTTAGCATGAGAGAGTGGAGAGAGTAGAGCCAGCAGCTAAAGGAGGCCACGTGGAGGAGGCCAGGAGAAGCAGCCAAGATGGCGGAGTGCTGAGTGAGATGCCAGTTTGTGTAGAGTTTGTATCTGGGATAAGGAAGGAAATGGGGAACTGAGGAGAATAAGGTTGGTGAACTAGAAACCTTTGATTCTAGGAAACTCGGATAAGTCAGTGGCTTTGTGAGCACTGAGTGTGACTGGGTTTTGGAGCCCAGTGTATGTTTTTACTTGCCCGCCGGGTGCAAGGTAGGATTAAAGGCTATGGCCCACCAGTTTTTGGCTCCATGGTTTCTTTACCGACTGTCCGAATCCAATGCGAACCTGCATAGGCCAGAAGGCTGCTGTGATAGTGGCCCTGGCCTTGACTGCTGGCTTTACACTAGGTCATAAAGGCATTGCAGACCATTTGCTAATTCTCTTGGTTCACTCTAGAAGCGAGCTGGTCATGTCTTGAAAACACTCAGGTAGCCCAATGGAGAGGCTAACATGGAGGAATTGAAGCTTTCTTCCAACAACCAGCAAGGAACTAGAGTTTCCTCTCATTAGCCACTTGAATGAGCCACCTTGGAAGCAAATACTCCCTCCAGCCCCACTCAAGCCTTCAGGTGACTATGACCTCATAAAACCCTGAACCAGAAGATAGCTAAGCTGCTGCTAGGATCTCAGCTCTCAGAGTGTGAGGTAATGAATGTTTTTTAAACTATTAGTTCTGTGGCAAATTTTTATACATCCATTGATAACTAATATACTCCCAACTTTGCCCTCTGACTTTAACCCAGTGGCTCTTCCTGCTTAGCTAGCTCAGTGTTAGCAGGATTCCTACTGGGTCAGTTTAGGGAAAATCTCCACCCTTGGTATCTGATTAAATTCCTTATTCCCTACCCTTATCACGCTGGCTCAGCAATAATCCTGTCAAGTTGGATTAGCCAGAATCTACCTTAACCCTGATATACACTGACACTCATCCAGTTCCGTGGCTATAAATCCCCACCTAGCGCTTGCTGGAGTCAGAATTAAGCTTAATCTCTCTCCCATATGTTAAAAAACCCCACTACAGTAGTTTCCCCCTTGAATAAAGTTTTCTTTACTATCTTTAACAATGTCTGTTGGGCAGAAAAAATATATTATGCTCACTTTGTTAAAGATAGTGCTGCCCACATGGAAGCCTGTCGCCCAGGTGATATTAATGTGGGCAGGCTGTGGGCAGGCAGGATCCTTGTAGCCTGGGGCTTGGTTTTAGGACTAAACCTTTCCCACCCTTTTTGATGTGGGGTGGTGCAATCCTATCCTGCCTCAGATAAGAGACTTATTTTGTATATTGGATTAAAGGTTTTGATTTCTACACTATAAAATGGGGGCAGACTGAAAGTTTGCTCTCTTTCGATTCCTGAGATTAGCATTAGAGGAGAGAGCAGAGAGGAGAGCAGAGAGAGGCCACGTGGAAGAGACCAGGAGAAGCAGCCAAGATGGCAGAGTGTTGAGTGAGAAGCCAGTTTGTGCAGAGTTTGTGCAGGGAAAAGGAAGGAGATGGGGAACAGAGGTGACTAAGTCTGGTGAGCTAGAAACCTTTGATTCTAGGAAACTCGGATAAGTCAGTAGCTTTGTGAGCACTGTACGTGAGTGGGTTTTGGAGCCCAGTGTGTGCTTTTACTTGCCTACCGGGTGCAAGCTAGGATTAAGATGATGGCCCACCAGTTCTTGGCTCCATTGTTTCTTTACCATCTGTCCGAATCCAATGCAAACCTGCATGGGCCAGGCGGCTATGATAGTGGCCGCGGATATTGGCTTCACAGTGTCAAAATAGTTTTTCTGTAACATTTCCAAGTTTTATTACTAGGAAGTATTCTCAAATGAGTATTTTCATACTGTTGGTCAAATAAGTTTGTAAATATGATATATATGTTTGCTCGCTTGTGACTTATATTGGGTGTGGGGGACAGGCTATAAGCAGGCCAGGTCGTTGTAGCCTAAGGTTTGGTTTGGGACTAAGCTTTTCCCCACACCCTTGACTGATTGTATGATCTGGGTGGTGCACTCTCATGAGGAATCCAATTATGCCTTGGATAAGTGACTTTGTATCAGAGACTTCCTTGTTTGTATATTGGATTAAGGGATTTTGGTTTTCTACACTATAAAGTGGGACAGACCAGGAGCTTGGACACACAGTTCCTGCTATCACAATTGCAGGGGCTTCCTTGATCCCTTGCCCTTCATGGGAAGAGCTGGTTTTCTGCTTTTCCCTTGTCTTCTTTTGTGGTTTGCCTGTCTTGGTGAGACACCAATAAATAGGATGGTCCCCCGTCCTCTGACTCCGCCATTTCTTTATCGTCTGCCCAAATCCAATGGGAACCTGCATGTGAATGGCCACGATGGCAGCTCCTGGCCTTACACATACCTTTACCTTTTATACTATATTCATTCTAAGGGATAGATTTTTTTAATTAAAATTTTATATTTTTACCATAGAAATAAATTATCCTTTTTTAATAACTCATATAGTAATCTTAATGTTTTTATTGATTTGAGAGAGGAAGAGCAAAAGAGACAGGAACATTGATCTCTTCCTATATGTGCCCTGACTAGGGATCAAACCAGCAAACTCTTGTGCTTCCAGATGATGTTCAAATGGTTAAACCAATAGAGCTATCTCTGGCCAGGGCTCATGTAGTAATTTTAAAGGATGTGTATATAAACAGACATGGCAGTGTATAACAAACACACACTCTCTAAGCTCCAAGGAAAACTTAAGTCTCAGTGAAAGTATAAATTAAAACTAAAACATGCAACTTGAAAATTTTTAAAACTTTCGAATCAAATTACCAAAAAATATGGAGAATTAAAACTTTAATAAAAATTAAGGCATGCATCAAAATATTTGGGTTTCAGACAAAACTGTCAACAAAGGCAGTCTTAATGCCTTTAATACAGAAAAAAAGATTTTAAACTAAAAATCCTTTGTTAAAAAGAACAATCCTTAAAAAGTAGGTGTATAATGAACCAAGACAAACATTGCGAGTAAAAATATACTGCTTGGGATAAAAAATTAAGAGTTGTTTCTGGAAAAAATAAATCAGAAACATTGATAAAACTGTGGCACATATAATGAGGAAAATAGATTTCAATATTAGAAATGAGAAAGGGATGATATTCTGAGTAGAGAGGATAATATTCAACCACAGTGGAATTATTTTTGCTTAAAGAAAGGTTTTTAGCCTGACCAGGCGGTGGCGCAGTGGATAGAGGGTCGGACTGGAATGCAGAGGACCCAGGTTCAAGACCCCGAGGTCGCCAGCTTGAGCGTGGGCTCATCTGGTTTGAGCAAAAGCCCACCAGCTTGAACCCTAGGTCGCTGGCTCCAGCAAGGGGTTTGTAAAGCCAGTAGCCAGGGCCACCATCACAGCAGCCTGGCCCATGCAGGTTCACATTGGATTTGGACAGTCAGCAAAGAAACAACGGAGCCAAAAACTGATGGGCCATCATCTTTAATCCTAGCTTGCACCCGGTGGGCAAGTAAAAAACACACACTAGGCTCAAAACCCACTCACATTCAGTGCTCACAAAGCTACTGACTTATCCGAGTTTCCTAGAATCAAAGGTTTCTAGCTCACCAGACTTATTCACCTCTGTTCCCCATCTCCTTTCTTCACTCTGCATGAACTCTGCACAAACTGGCTTCTCACTCAACACTTCGCCATCTTGGCTTTTTCTCCTGGCCTCCTCCACGTGGCCTCTCTCTGCTGTCTGCTCTCTAATGCTAATCTCAGGAACCAAGAGAGAGCAAGCTCCCATTCTGCTCCCATTTTATAGAGTAGAAAACCAAAAACCCTTAATCCAATATACAAATAAGGAAGTCTCTGATACAAAGTTACTTATCTGGGGCATGATGGGATTGCACCACCCCACATCAAAAAGGGTGGGAAAGGCTTAGTCCTAAAACCAAGCCCCAGGCTACAATGATCCTGCCTGCCCACAGCCCACAGAGACACACATTAATATCACCGGGGCAATGACTTCCACATGGGCAGCGCCTACTTTAACAAAGTGAGCATAGTACATTTTATCTGCCCAACAGGGTTATTCAGTCTGCTGAAGGCCCGCGGTCAAGGCACATATGAGAAAGCAATCAATGAACAACTAAGGTGTTGCAACGTGCAATGAAAAACTAATGATTGATGCTTCTCATCTCTCTCCGTTCCTGTCTGTCTGTCCCTGTCTATCCCTCTCTCTGACTCACTCTCTGTCTCTGTAAAATAAGTAAATAAATAAATAAATAAAATTTAAAGGAAGGTTTTTTTTTATATTTAAGCCTGAATGATTTATTATTATTATTATTTTTATATAATTTTATTTTTGAATGGGGTGACATCAATAAATCAGGACACATATATTTAAAGAAAACATGTCCAGGTTATCTTGTCATTCAATTATGTTGCATACCCATCATCCAAAGTCAGATTATCCTCTGCCACCTTCTATCTAGTTTTCTTTGTGCCCCTCTTCTCCCCCTTTCCCTCTCCCTCTCCCCCCTCCCCCATAACCACCGCACTCTTATCAATGTCTCTTAGTCTCACTTTTATGTCCCACCTACGTATGGAATAATGCAATTCTTGGTTTTTTCTGATTTACTTATTTCACTCTGTATAATGTTATCAAGATCCCACCATTTTGCTGTAAATGATCCGATGTCATCATTTCTTATGGCTGAGTAGTATTCCATAGTGTATATGTGCCACATCTTCTTTATCCAGTCATCTATTGATGGGCTTTTTGGTTGTAAGAAAGGTTTTTAATAGGAAAGTTGTGAATCCAGCCAAGCAAAACTTTGGGTCAATAAAGAAAAAGTAAACATTTATAATAGATGTCATAAACTATCCAGTAAAACAAAATAACAATTTTCTTCAAATATTCTAAAGATAGAAATTTATTTGGCAATATACTCGTTACCGATTTTATTTTAGTTTAGTTTAGCAAGAGAGAGACAGTTAGACAGAGATTTATTACCTTTAATGGTAAAGTATTTTTCATTAACCCTTTGACTAGTACGAACATTCGTGTATGTCCTTATGCCTCCTGACCATCTAGAGTACGATCATACAAAACTTTTTTTTTAAATGTGTAAGGCAACATTAAAAAAAGACAAATGTATGTTCTTGTTTCCATAAGTTGGTTATCAAACAAACATGATTTTAAGTTAATAAAACTGTAACTAGAACTAACTTCATTTTTTGAAAACAAACTCACTCCCGGGGTCAGCGAGCATGAAAAAAACTCACTACTCAAAGGGTTAAAACCAAGAACAAAGAAGCCCATTTTCATATCATTTAGAAGTTCTGCCCAATGCAATGAGATTAGAAAGAAACACAAATGAAGAGAAGGCAAAGTGTTTACACAGTGATGCTAAATAAAAAAATTTTTTAAATTAAACTAAAAGTATGCCATGTTACTGATTAAAAGACAAGTAACAAAAACTTTTTTTTCCAAAAGACATTTTATTACTGTAATTTTCATTTTACTTACAATTTTTGGCAACAATAATAAAATAAAATTTATCTGAAAGAACAAGCAAGCAAAATAGGGCGATTCACAAGGGGTAATAACAAAATAGTAATCTTGACAGCTATTCAATATATTTGTAAACAAAACAAAGTGACATTGCCTTAAAAAATATAGGTATCAATAGAAAAACAGAGAAAGCTCCTAAAGGAACTCGACTCACTATATTAATTTTCTTTTGGTTGCAGGCACAGAAATGGACTCAAGCTAGCTCATTCTGAGAGAAGCAAAGTCCTTATAGATTATCCCTTCCCAGCTTTTTGTGAAAACTTAGGAAATTTAACTAGAGAGGGGAGACATAAAGTGTCATCAGTGGAGAGTAAAGGGTGGGGTCGAATTTCACTCTCAGTGTCATTTTAAAGATATCGATGAAGCTCAATGAACCAAAGAAAATGTCTAACAATTAATTGAGGTAGCAGGCCATGCAGATCTAGGGGAAAAGCATTCTAAGACAAAGAACAGCAGTTGTAAAATCTTTGGATTGGAAAGAAATGTGATTTGCTTGAAGAAAAGCAAGGCCAGTGTGTCGAAAATAGTGCATCAGTGGGGAAAATGGTAAGGTAGCATGGTAAAGAATAAAAAAGAGAAAGGAGGTAGGCAGGGGCCATGTCACTGAAACCTTGGCAATAAATAACAATTTGCACTCCCTAAGGGCATATTTTAGTGAAAGAGCAAACAACAGTAACAGTTGATAAAACTAAGCAACCACAAACACATAGAACTAAAACATTTCATATTTTTACCATCAAAGCAGAATAAGGGAGATAAGTAGGCAAAGCCTGAAGATCTAGTTATACACAGAAGTTGCTACCTGACACCGGAAGAACTGGAACACAACCCCCCCACACACACACACACACATACACACACTTTTTTTTATACCTAAAGAAAGGGGTTCACGTTAAATTTAGCAAAGTGCCTTGGCTCAAGCAAACTGACTGAAAAGGCCTAGTAAAATGTTCAAAGTGCAACAATCAATCAATTAGTCAAGCACTGAAGAAATTAATATGATAGAATCCACACTCAGGATAGTATCTAAAACATGGACAATATACTCACAGCTACTTTGTTGTCTGTAGTCCTCCCTCCCCAACTCTAAGAGGGATGCTAAAGCCTTAATGATTATCCCTTCCTAGCTTTTTGTGAAAGCTTAAGGAATTTTAGATTGAGAGAAAAAGGGAATGGGGAGATATAAGGTGCTTTAAGGAGGAGGAGAAAGCAAGGGAAAAAAGATTTCTCCTGGTTCTATGGCCAGGACCCCAGATTCCTTGAGCGATGCACAGAAGCTGCTAGGTACCTGGGTCAGGGCTGGAAGAGGAAGGGATGGCACCGGACCGGACCGAGACCGGACCGGACCATACTGTGGGTTCTGGGAACCCACAGAAGCAGCGAAGGCTGCTGATGTTCAGAAATCAGTACTCGGAGGGTACTCCATAGTTCTGTGAAAGAGTCCTCAGAAATGGCAAGGGAAGAAGGTCTCCCCATAGTATGTTCACATATCAGATAGGTGGCTAGACTAGATGAAGGGCAGTAACTCTACAATCTAATACTTACTGAAATAAAAGGGACATTTCTTGCACATTGGAATGTGCCAAGAAAGACTCAAACAGTATTAATTTCAAAAATGAGAAATTATACACACAAAAGAATAATAACTGTCAACTGTAATACATTCATGTCCAACAAGGCAAGATACAAAACTGCAAACTTCACGTGTTCAGTTAGGGTAAGAGACACGAACACAGAAAAATATAAGGAAAAGCCCTATAACAGGCTTTATTTTATTCAGTCACCCTGGGGTACTTCTATCAGCTGTACCTACTGCTCTTGGATGACCCCAATTCCAGTTAAACAGAGAACTAAATTGAGCTCAGTCCATGAACCGAACAGATACAATTTGTTTGGCCCCTTTCAGTTAAAATTATGGATCCCGTACAGTTTAGGCTATCTATGGATACCAGGGCTTCTTTCCCCTTAGGAAATGTTACTTCCTTTACTGCTGTGGCTGTGAGGGACACAGCTCCTTCTGACTAAAGGCCAGCCAGAAGGTCCACGAAATGGAAGCAACTGAATTCCCCTGTGAATCACTCAACAGGAGGTCTGCTGGCACTAGGTCCCATTCTATTAACTACTTCTGCTGCTCCAGCTGAAGCCAGTGATACACTGGTTGTCTGCTGTCTGCAGGGACCCCCCTTACTAAACATAGGCATTTTATTGTAATGGTTCCTTGAATGTACTTGGGCTGACTCCGTGTCCCTTCTGGTTGGCTAGATGAGTGGATGTGTGCCTCTCTCTCCACTGGGAAAAAGAGCCACTGCTCTCCATTGATTAACCTCCTACTTTTTGGTCCCATTCATGCCATGACTTGTCCCTAACTTCTCCCCAGGCTTTCAGAGCCAGGATATTTCAAGCCAGCAAAAAAGAGGCACTTCTGGGAGTTCAGCAGCAAACAGAACCATGCCATAACAAAGCTATTCCAGTCTGACTAGAGTTAATAGGTTTCCGACTTTTTTTCTTTCACATACACACACACAAGCACCTTTTATGTGCTAAGCCAAATACAGTCACATAAAAACCAGGTAAAGCATTTTTAAAAAAACTCAAAATTAATATCAAATAATACTGTATTTAATTCATCATTTAAAAACCTCACGGTTTCACTTTTTTTCAATTTTATTGAGGTGACATTGGTTAATATCATTATACTGGTTTCCAGTACCCAATTCTACCACACATCTCTATATATACCATATGTGTGTTCACCTCAAGTCAAGTCTTTATCCATCATTATTTATCACCCCTATACCCTCCTCCACCTGGTTTCACTATTTTTTAAGCTATTAAATAATATATGGTTCATATTTTTTGGTTTTTTGGTTTTTGACTTTGATAGAAATACTTACATGAGGTTTACTGACACTGGGATTAACAGTTTCTTTTTTAAATTTTACTTTTAGGCCTGGGGTATGATGGTTCAGAATCAGATGTGTTCACACTAATGGATGCTACCTCTACTGACCCTGGTTGAAGATGTCCCAAGGATACTTGAATAACAACTTTAGTTTCAGGAGGCAATCCTTCTAGTTGCTTAGGCTTCTTAAACATTTGATGACACCGGGTCTTGTGCTCCATTTTCTCCTTGAAAGTTAAAAACTGTAACCGGCATTTGGAACATTGGTGAACACTCTTTTCCCAGTGTCCTCTGTAATGATACATGTAGGGTGTTGCCGTTTTGAAAATTTTGAGACAAAATGGACACAGCAAACTCTTAGTGTTTTCATGGCATGTTCTGAAATGTGTTTCCACATCAGCAAAGGCCGACGATCTGTAACTGCAAGCCTGGCACACATAGGGCATTTCGCCAGGCTTATGATTGTCCTTCATGTGCTCTAAGAGAACCTGATCTGTTTCAAATGACAATTCACAAATTTTACAGACAGCAGAGGGCTCCTGGGCAGTGTGCACGCTTTCGATGTGACGCTGCAGCTGGAACGGGGTGGGCAACTGCCGGTGGCAGTGCTGGCAGGTGGTGTGGATTTCCCAGTTGTCCCCCCTCTGCTTCTCAAGTTCCAAGTGATGCTTCACATGATTCATAAACTTGACATTCTTTAGAACTTTTAAGCAGCTGAGGCATTTAAAGGTTGTGTGAGTCTTCTGTTCTGGCTTCCCATCTCCTTTATGCTGTCCATAGTAAAAGTCATCAAGTAAAATTATCACATTTCCTTTCTTGGGATCAATGGTCTTGTTCTGACTCGCCAGACTCAAAGAGTCTGTTTTTGTCAGTGTATTTTCCCTAACAGGATTTGTAGTCTTAAAATGGACACTATCCTTTGGAAAAGCTGTTGGAAAAGGTGCTCCATTTTGAATAGGGCATACTGAGGTATGAACACCACTGGAGGGTGTGCTTTGCTGAGGAATCATTGTATGAAAGATTCCTGAAGAGGAAAAAGCTGAAGAATGTCCCCCTATGATTCCATCACTGAGTTTAGACCTTTTGGGATTTATGCTGTTTACTTCAGAAGTGGAAGGTTGCTTTGATGCACAGGGACTTTTAGCCATACCTCCCATAGAAAGTGCTGATCCCACTGGATGCTGCAGTGAACTTGTGAGTGTAAGCAAAGGAGAACATAACTCTGAAGAGCTATCAGGCACAACTTGTGGTGAGTTACTTTTATAATCAGGTTTAGGCAAAGGCTCAATAATAATAATAGGACTATCTGTTAATCTTGATTCAGATTCAGAAACTGGCAAGACAGTCACTGCTTCTGATGTAGAGGTCACAGGACTTACAGGCTGCAATTTGTGAGTAGTATCTTTTCTGTGGCAGCCATACTTTCTTCTCCTTGAATATGAACCCGGTGTGACTCTGTTCAAAATGTGTGAGACGACTGGTTTTGAATGTGAAGTCACCCCAACGAAGATCAGCTCAGCGTCTTCATTTACGTGTTCCACCCCAACAAAGATCAGCTCAGCATCGTCATCTACTTCTGTGCTTCCTTCTATGCTCTTCTGTGCTTCTGGCTCTTGTTCTTCCTCACATAATATACATGGTGGTTCCATTTTCTGATTTTTTTTTTCTTGAAGGGTGTTGCCACAAGTACCAGTGCTTCCTTTATATAAACTTCCACCTAAGTACAAACAACACTATACATCAGTAAGTAAAGAAAAAAAGTGTTATCTCATTCAATTCTGTCCAAAATTCTTAGTTATAAGCATCCTTATTTTACAAATAAGGACAGGACACTAAGACTCAAAGAGGATAAATGACAGCTTAAAACTATGATCACAAGTCTGTGCCACTCTAGAATCATAGCTTTGTCCTATGCTGATCCTATGCTGATTATGATCTCTTCTATTAAAAAAAAAAAAGAAAACCAAAACTTTCCAACAACTAATCACTAGGCAAAATTATAAGTAAAGAAATAACAAGCAGGGTTTTTTTGGTTTTTGTTTTTGTTTTTTTATAAATTTTTAAAATTTTTTATTTATTCATTTTAGAGAAGAGAGGGAGAGATAGAGAGAGAGGGGAGAGACAGAGAGAGAGAAGGGGGAGGAGCTGGAAGCATCAACTCCCATATGTGCCTTGACCAGGCAAGCCCAAGGTTTCGAAAGGGCGACCTCAGCATTTCCAGGTTGACGCTTTATCCACTGCGCCACCACAGGTCAGGCACAAGCAGGGTTTTTTATGTTTCTTTTGTTATTGTTTTTGTTTTATTAAGTGGGAGGTGGGGAGGAAGAGAGACAGACTCCTGCATGTGCCCTGACTGGGATCCACCTGGCAAGCCCTCTATGGGGCAATGCTCTGCCCATCTGGGGCTGCTGCTCCATTGCTCAGCAACCAAGCTACTTTTAGTGCCTGATATGAGGCCATGGAGCCATCCTCAGCGCCTGAGGCCAACTTGCTCTAATCATTCAAGCCATGGCTGTAAGAGAAGAGAGAGCAAGAGAGAGAGAGAGAGAGACAGAGAAAGAGAGAGAGAAGGGAAAGAAGGAGGGGTGGAGAAGCAGATGGTCATTTCTCCTGTGTGCCCTAACCAGAATCAAAACCAGGACTTCCACATGCCAGGTCAACATTCTGTGGCTGAGCCAACCAGCCAGGGCAGAAACAAGCAGTTTTACAAAACTACCATTGCACAGTGTTCAGAAACACAGCCTATAGAATCAGAGAAAATTAAGCTGTAATTCTAAGTCAGCCACACAGCAGCTGCATCTTCAATGGCAAGTATATAACTTTTAAATATGTTTCTGTATCTTAAAGGCAGATTTCTTACACTTTAGGTAAGGCTCTTATTTATTGTTTTTGTATTTTTCCAAAGTTAGAAGCAGGGAAGTAGTCAGACTCCCACATGCGCCCAACCAGGATCCACCTGGCATGCCCATCAGGGGGTGATGCTCGGCCCATCTGGGGCGTTGCTCTGTTGAGGCCGGAGCCATTCTAGTGCCTGAAGCAGAGGCCATGGAGCCATCCTCAGCACCCAGGCCAACTTTGCTCTAATGGAGCCTTGGCTGCAGGAGGGGAAGAGAGAGATAGAGAGGAAGGAGAAGGGGAAGGGTAGGGAAGCAGATGGGCGCTTCTCCTATGTGCCCTGACTGGGAATCGAACTCGGGACTTCCACATGCTGGGTCAACATTCTACTGCTGAGCTAACCGGCCAGGGCCAATAGCTCTTTCTTTAAAAGTGCCAACAATTCAAATGCAGTTTGTTCTGTAGTAGAGTTGGAAGAAAATTTTTACTAAATGCACATATCTCAATTGATTCATACATTCTGATTTCATAAATGTTAATATAGAGAAGTGTCAAATTCAAAGAATAGACTGAGAGTACCTGCATATAGTTAATACATAGTATAGTGCAATGTCAAGTGCTTAGTACATTCCTAGCAAATTGGGAATGGACTCTCTTGATGATCTCATCCCAACTCAAGGCCTTAATTATAATCCATATGATAATATCTCCTAAACTTCTCTCTCCAGTCTTGACTCCCCCACTGAATTTAAATCCAACAGTGCTTCTTCCCTCCCTCAGCCCACCTTAGTGTCTTCATCACATGGCAGACAAAGTGATTCTGTTAGAACAAATTGGATTATATTACTGCTCAGCTCAAAACTCTCTAATAGCTTTCTGGTTCACCTGGTTCACCTAGTGAAGGGTCAGATCCTTCCAATGCCTATAAGACCATGATTCCAACTCTGTATATCACTCCACAATTATCTCGTATTCCTCACAGTCACTTCACTCTAGCCACACTAACCTTCTTGCTATTTCTTGAACACACTAAACATTCTACCTTGTTTAGGGCCTTTGTACTTGCTGTCCATCTAATATGAATGCTCATCACCGAGATATCTGCATGGCTGCTCCTCACCACCTTCAGGGCTTTGTACCAAGTATTCTCAGAGAGGTTCTCAGATCCTCCAAGCAACTTCTAACTCACATACATTCCTATTATATTCCTTCCCTTCTTTTACCTTCTATCCCCTACCACCACCTAAGGTAGTATAAACTTTGTTGATTTATCTTGATTCCTTTCTATTGTCTATCAAATAAAATATAAACTGCAAAGGGAAGAGATTTTTCATTGTTGATTGCTGTATCCCCAGCACAGGAGCTCAACAAACACTTAATTTTTAAAATCAATCAACTACTATTTATTAAGAACCTTCATTTGTACAGCAGATTATGCTCCATTAATTCAATGTTGTGTCATAAATAGTGATTTACAACTTTAAAACTAAGATCAAGTAGATAATTAGGAGATAGTAATGCAAGAAAACATGATGTAGATTTGAAAGCAATTGTCTTTGGAATCAACAAAATGAGTTTGGTCTGTCTATATATAACTTCAGTCATTTAAGTCCAGAAAAAAACCATATAGTCCAGTGTTTCTCAGTCTAAGTGTACTATCAACATTTTGAACCAGATACTTTTTCTTATTTGGGTTGGGGGGGGGGCTGTCACATGCATTTAGGATATTTAGCAGCAGTCCTGACCTCTACTTGCTAATGCCAGTAGCAATCTCCTAGTCGTGGCAATCAAAAATGTTCTGTGGGAGAACTTCTTTCACCTTCTTCATAGGATCACTTCCACATTCCTACTAACATTCTGCTCTAATATCCTCTTTAAAAAAATTCTAATTCAAAATTATTAATATTCTTCCTGATACTTTAAAAAATCAGAAGATAACTTGACAAGCAATATGACTATCAGAATTATCTCTAGAGGGACTTCTAAAGCCTAGAAAAGATTCACTTAAGGTTATCTTTAGGGTCTCAAAACAGAGTTAGCACTAAAATGTGTGATTCCTGAATTCTGGTTCTGTGTTCTTTCCAAGAGAATTCTAACTTAATGCATGTCTATTTCTAATGATGGTGCTATTAATTACTTAGTCTCTAAGGATCAAAGAGCCTCACTGCATTAAATTTTACTCTCCTTCTAGTTTATAAAACCTGTCCTAACCTCCCTCAGCTCCCATAAAATTAATCACAGAAACTTATAAGTGATTCTAAAAAGTACTGGTCATTCTAACTATATATCATTCCCATTCCTATTAAAGCAGCTTCCCTCAACTTCTAGGTTTAGGTCCACTGGTTTCTTCATGTTTGTACATCTGTAATAGGATCGAAATTGTTCTATTTTCTCTTGATCCTTCAAATTATACAGCACATCATCACTATCTTAATCTTAAAACACCACTGTTATTATATCACTCCTTTATTCCTAAATGTTAAATGATTCCTCCAATTCTTTTTTTTAAATTTTTTTTATTCATTTTAGAGAGGAGAGAGAAAGGGAGAAAGAGAGACAGAGAGGGAGAGAGAGAGAGAGACAGAGAGAGAAGGTGGGGAGGAGCTGGAAGCATCAACTCCCATATATGCCTTGACCAGGCAAGCCCAGGGTTTCGAACCGGCGACCCCAGCAATTCCAGGTCAACGCTTTATCCTCTGCGCCACCACAGGTCAGGCGATTCCTCCAATTCTTGGCAATACATTTTAGGTTTTGCTATGGGCTGAAGTGTATTCCCCCAAAATTCATCTGTTGAAGTTCTACCCTCAATGTGATGGCAATTCTTTAAAAAGTTAAAACACAGATTTATCATATGACCCCACAAGTCCTCTTCTAGATATATACCCCCAAAGAAACGAAAAACATTCAAACAAGTACATGTAATGTGCATGCATGTTTACAGCAGCACTATTCAGAAAGTGTCCATCATGGATGAATGGATAAAACAAATTGTGGTATATACATAAAATGGAATATTATTCAATTATAAAAGTTATCAAGTATTGATACATGCTACAATGTGGATAAACCCTGGATACACACAAAGTGTGATTTCATATGTAGGAAATATCCAGAATAGATAAATTCACAAAATCTAAATACAAAACATGTAATTGCCAGAGAATGGGGAAGGGGATAAGAGAGAAACCATTATTAATGAGTAAAACTTTTATTTGGAATGATGGAGATGTTTTGGAACTAGAATAGAGGCAGCAAATGTACATCATGAATACTTAGCAATCAAAATCTTTCCAAAAGAAAAACCCAAGATCAGATGGTCACCTTGCTAAATTCTATCAAAACAATTAAAAAAGAATGAACACCAATCCTTGATCACTTCTTCCAAAATTTAGAAGAGAGAAAACTTCTCAGCTCATTCTATGATGTTAGAATTATCCTGACTCAAGAACCAGACAAATATATTAAATACAAACAAAAGAAAACTGTAGACCAATCTCTATAGTTTTCTATATCTTAGATATAGAGGCAAAAAACCTTCAACAAAATACTAGCAAACAAAACCCAACAATATATAAAAAAGATGACACATAATTACCAAGTAGGTTTTATATAAGGTATGCAGTGGGTTCAGTATACAAAAACCAACATTATACAATTGTAATAGAATAAAGGACAAAAAAAAACCCACATCTGCCTACTGAATAAGCATTTGAGAAAATCTAGCACCCTTTCATAATGGGGGAAAAAACACTCAAGGATCAATCAAGAATTAGGAACAGAAAGGAACTTTCTATTTCAGACTAAGGGTAGCATTATACTTAATGGTGAAAGACTGACAGCTTTCCCCTTAAGACCAGGAAAAAGACAAGGATGCTCCACTTCCATCACTCTGGTTCAACATAATATTGGATATTCTATAACCATGGCAATCAAACAAGGTAAAGAGCATTCTGGTTGAAAAGAAGCAAAACTATATTGGATATAACATGATTTTGTGTATAGAAAATCCTGAAGAATCCATAAAACAAGTATTAGAACTAGGAAGTTTATCAAAGTTGCAGAAAAAAATTAATATATAAAACCAATTATATTTCTATACACTAGACTCTGAAAATAAAATTACATAAACAATTTCATTTACAACAGCATTAAAAGGAATAAAATACTTAGAAATAAATTTAACAAAATAAATGCAAAGTGTTTATACTGAAAACATTGAATTATACTGACTACATTGTAGAAGCAATTAAAATGTACCGAAATAAATGTCAAGACATCTCATGTTCATGGATCAGAAGATTTAATATTGTTAAGATGGAAAGACTTCCTGACCAGGCAGTGACGCAGTGGATAGAGCATCAGACTGGGAGGCAGAGGACGCAGGTTCGAAACCCTAAAGTCACCGGCTTGAGGGCAGGCTCATCTGGTTTGAGCACAGCTCACCAGATTGAACCCAAGGTCACTGGCTTGAGCAAGGGGTCACTTGGTCTGCTGTAGCCCCCCAGTCAAGACACATATGAGAAAGCAATCAATGAACAACTAAGGTGCCGCAATGAAGAATTGATGCTACTCATCTCTCACCCTTCCTGTCTGTCCCTCTCTCTCTCCCTGTCTCTGTCACAAAAAAAAAAGGCAAGACTCCCAAACTTGGTCTATCAAAGTCCATATCTTTTTCACAGAAATTGAAACTCATATGACAATGCAAGGACTCAGAATATCCAAAACAATCTTGAAAAGGAAGAACAAAACTGGTAGACTCACACTTTCAAAAATTATCACAAAGCTGTAGTAATAAAGAGTGTGGTACTGGTATTAAGAATAAAAACATAGGCCCTGGCCAGTTGGCTCAGTGGCAGAGTGTCTGCTTGGTATGTAGAAGTCCCAGGTTCATTTAATTCCTGGTTAGGGCACACAGGAGAAGCGACCATCTGCTTCTCCACCTTTCCCTCCCTCCCTTCTATTTCTTTCTTCCCTCTTCCCCTCCCGCAGCCAGGGCTCTACTAGAGCAAGTTGGCCCCAGCACTGAGGATGGCACCATAGTCTCGCCTCAGGTGCTAAAATGGCTCCAGCTGCAATGGAGCAACAGCCCCAGAAGGGCAGAGCATCGCTCCCTAGTGGGCTTGCCAGGTGGATCCTCATCAGATGTAAGCAGTAGCCTGTCTTTCTGCCTCCCTGCTCCTTACTTAAAAAAAAAATACAAACACAAACAAAAAAACTGATAAACAATTTTTTTAAATGTGATATATACATATAATGGTATATTATTCAACCACAGAAAGGCAATTCTGTCATATGTTGCAGTATGCACAAACCTTAAGGTTATGTGGTAAATGAAATAAGCCGGCCACAGAAAGGACAAATGCTGAACAAATACACTTACATAAAGTATCTAACATAGTCAAAGCACCAGAAAAGAAATAATGAAGTAGAATAGTAGAGGCCCTGGCCAGGTTGCTCAGTGGTAGAGCATCAGCCTGGCATGTGGAAGTACCATGTACCCAGTCAGGGCACACACAAGTGCCCATCTGCTTCCCCACCATTCCTCCTCTCCTTTCTTTCTATCTCTCTCTTCCTCTCCCACAGCCAAGGCTCCATGGGAGCAAAGTGGGCCTCGGAGCCTCCACCTCAGGCACTAAAATGGCTCCAGTTGCAAAGGAGCAACGGCACTGATGGGCAGAGCATCGCCCCCTAGTGGGCAAGCGGGGTGGATCCCTGTCGGGTGCATGTGGGAGTCTGTCTCTCTGCCTCTCGGCTTCTCACTTTGGAAAAAAAGAAATGTAGAATAGTAGATAGCCAACTCACATGTAGGATATCAAAATGAAAATAACAAACGAATAAACAAGACAAACAAACAAAAACCCATAGACACAGACAACAGTATGGTGGTTACCAGAAGGAAGATGGGGAGGGTAATAAAGGGTAAAGAGGGTCAAATACATGGTGACCAAAAGAGATTTGACTTTGGGTGGCAGGCACACAACACAATATACAGATGATGTACCACAGAACTGTACATTTGACATCTATATAATTTTATTAACTAATGTCATCCCAATAAATTTAATTTTAAAAAAGTTAAATAGTTTAAGACGGTCATGTATTTTACAATTAAAATCAACTTTTTTAAATGAAAAAAATAAAAAAGAACTATCAGAAAACCATGGTATGTGGGATGGGAAGGAAAAGCTCCCTGAGATATTTTTGGAGGGAATAACTAAAAAATACTTAAACGGCTAAGTTTACTTGATGCACTTAAAAATTAACTTGTTGATTTTAACACTGCTGTCATTTCTGAAATAAAACTTTAATGATGTTCTGGTAAAAAAGAAAAAAAAAACAAATAAAAACACGGTTCCTCCAATCTACTCTATTTCAGTAAAGAAAAGAGAAAATACGCCATCTGAGAATTGCACAAAACAAAAGCCTCAAATCAGCCCTGGTCCTGATTTTCAGGGGCACGTCATAGGGCCTAGGGGCAGAGGCGGCGCACGGTCGGTTGGGGCCCCGGGCGCAGAGGAAAATACCGGGCCCCTTACATTAGGAAAAAGTGTCAAGCTGGGGTTTCGCGGGGCCCCTCAGAAGTCGGGGCCCAGGGCTCGCACCCGGTCGCCCGCCATTAAATCCGCCTCTGCCGAGGGGCTGCCTTAGATCTAGCAAAACTACAAATAAAAAGAGAGAGAGAAACAAGGCACGGGGTAGGGGAGAGGGACCACTAAATAAATGAATGTTTAAATGCTTCCAAGGCCTTAAAGGCGTCTGGACCTCAGATGTTTGGCATGGGGCGACCCTGAGGTGACAAAATCGGTTTCCGATTTTCAGCGCGAGAGAAGCTCCGCAAGGGTCCCTCCCGGGAGCGGCGGGCATCAGGCCCCAGGACAGGCCCGTTCTCGAGACCTGGGGATGGCGACGCCACACCGGGGTGGGGGAGGACAGGCCGCCTCAAAGTAGCGCCTGCGGCGATTAGGGAGGGTAGCGCGTCTGGAAGGGGTCTCAGGCCCCGCGCGCTGGGGCCGCCCACCCGCCACGACTCAGGGACAGGCCGCTCGGCCTGGCACGGACCCACGCGGGGTCGCGGCCCGTGCCGCCGCAGCCCCGGGATCTCGCGTTCCGCGCCACACCCCGTTCTTACCGAACGGCGTCCGCGGCGGTCCCGGAGGGCCGGCAGCGCCGGGGGTGGGGGTGGGGGTGGGTGTGGAGAGGGGCCGAAGCGCTCCTTGGGTGAGGCCAGAAGCGATAACCTCTCCTCAGGCCCCAGGCGCCGCCGCTGCCGACGCCTCCGCGGGAGCGCTCGCTGCTACTTAACTGGCTACCAGGTGCGGCCGTGAGGCCGGTTCTGGACGCTGCGACCTGATTGGGCGCGAGAGGATCGGGCGCATGCGCGCTCAGGGACAGCTGGGAGCTGGGTCTGGCTGATAAGGATGTGGGCAGCGAAATACCTGAGTCCCTGGAAGGGTCTTGGTCAGTCAAGGTTACACAGAAGGTCTGGGCTTGGAGGCAGAGAACAGGCTCCCAGTCCACCAGGATATAAGCTTACACACCTGGAGTCCATCTCATAATCCTCAAGTGTGGTCTCTTTTCCATAAAAGCACTATCTCCCTACCTCATTCTTAAGGAACTGGACCATGTGACTACGTCTTGCCGCCCATTCTCCTAAAGTTGCATCTGGGGACAATACAGTCAGCCTGCCACCTGGTTTTGTATGGCTTCCAGCAAGCTAAGAATGAGCTTTACATTTTTAAAGGGTTGAAAAACCCACAAAGAGAATATTATCCTGTGACATGTGAAAATTATATGAAATTCAAATTTCAGTGTCCACAAAATGTTTTATTGAACACAGGACATGGCTGCTTTCCTGATATAACAGCAAAGTTGAGTAATTTGCAGAGATTACATTTATAAAGCCCAAAATATTTACTATCTGAACCTTTACGGAATTATTTTTGATTGCTCAATTCTGCCAGAAGTTAATCTTAAACAATAGCTTTGGTTTTGTTAGCCTGTAATGCCATCCCCCCCCCCCACTTCATCTATCTGTTCCACTCTTTATTATTAATTATTTCTCCCTTATCTCTACAGATTCTGTTGTCCCTCTTTAAAACTTTTTTCTTTTCTTTATTTTTTTACAGGGAGAGTCAGAGAGAGGGATAGACAGACAGGAACTGAGAGAGATGAGAAGCTTCAAACATCAGTTTTTCGTTGCAACACCTTACTTGTTCATTGATTGCTTTCTCATATGTGTCTTGACGGCGGTCCTTTAGCAGACCAAGTAACCCCTTACTCAAGCCAGCAACCTTGGATCCAAGCTGGTGAGCTTTTTGCTCAAGCCAGATGAGCCCGCGCTCAAGCTGGCAACCTCCCGGTCTCGAACTTGGGTCCTTCTGCATTCCAGTTTGATGCTCTATCCACTGCACCACCGCCTGGTCAGGCATCCCTCTTTAAAACTTTTTGAGATAAGTGCCTAACTCATTTGTTTAAATTTTCTCTTTATGTAATGCTATAAATTTTTCTTAATTTACTTAAGTGCTACTTTGTTTCACAATTTTTGCTTTAAAGTAGGTTCATTATTATTTGATTCCAAGTATGTCCTAATTTCTCTAGTGAGTGATTCTCTCTTTAATGCAAGGGTTATATAATAATATGGTATTTATTTTCCAAATCCATGAGATTTTTTTAAAGCTGTTCCTTGATCAGTTCTCATTTTGTTATATTATGATCAGACACACAGTCTAAATATTATTGATCCTTTGTATTTGAAGATTTCTGTTGAGTGATTTATACCACAAAATGTAGAGAATGTAGGTTCAGATAAAATATCTGCTATGTTCAAAATGTATATATGTGAAATGACTTCATTTATGTCTCAAAATTACTCCAGTATCCTTCAATAAGTCACAAGTAAGGTCCAAGCTTTATTCAAATTTCACTAGTTTTTCCACTAAATGTTCTTATTTCTGTTCTATATTGCCATAAAGGATACTACAATGATTTTTTTCTATAGTGTTTCCATAGCTCATTTCGAAAAGTTTTTAAAACTTTGTTTTTCATGACCTTGATGATTTTAAGGAGTCCTGAAAGTTCAGGCATTTTGCAGGAAGTTTCTCAATCTGAGTTTGATGTTTTTCACATGCTTACACTGGGAGGTTTTTAGAATTCTCCCACAGAGATGATGTATCCTTTTCAGAACTTTCCTTATCATAAATAGGAATGTAACTTAGCACTAGTTTCTCCACTGTAGAGTTTTTTGTTTTGTTTTTTTTTCACTTTCCATGTCCTACTTTTTGGAAGCAATCCACTAGATCCAACCGACACTCAGCTGGGGCTTGGAGTCTCATTAAACGAAGAGAATCTACAAGACACACAAATTATTGAGAGTACATAGTTTATTTGGAATTCATTTGTAAGGAAAATGTTTCTTTTACCTTTAAATTTAATTTTGAGTAATCAAAATTAAATAAAATTTAAAATTCAGTACCTCAGTCACACTTGCTACATTTCAACAGCTCAGTAGTTACATACGGCACTTGAAAAGAGAAGACACAAAGTATTTACATCAGTGTGAAAACTTTTATAGACAGCACTGACTTAAATCATTATTTTTCTAATATTTCTTTTGAAATATATGCATTTTATATGTCAAAGAAACAAAAGTCTGGAGGTTTTGCTAGAAATAAAAGATAAAGACTTATTCAGAGTTTTCAAACTGGAAACAGAGCTAGCCAAAAACCCAGAAGTGTTCCAAAGAAGAAGGAAAAGTTAAGAGTTGTTACAGTGGAAAGTACATTCTTGAGTATAATCAGCCCTGCTCCTAGCCCTGCAATTGGTCCAGGATGGGTTATCAGTCAGATGTCAGGTGGTCTGGATATGTGATTCCTTCAGGAACTAATCATAGTGTTATCTGGAAGTCTGGTACATGTCCAGGTATCAACAAACAAGGAACCGATGTATATCCAGGCATTGACCCAGAACTGGAAATTTCAAACTTTTAAGTTCTCAGGCTAGTGAAAGCAAGAATAACCCTCATAATGTTTATAATTTTAACAGCTTGGTTAAAGTAATGTCATGATACATTTTCCTCAAAATCTTTCCTCTTTCCTTAGAAATAGAATTTATTCTAAGAACTGCTGTAGCCTTGCCAAAGTTCAGGGATGGCACTTTTGCACTTAAGGTTCCTGGCATCCCTCACCCTGTTTAGAATTATATTACTTAATTTCCAAAATTTTTGGGGTTTTTTTCTGTTATCTTTTGATTATTGATTAGTAGCTCAATTCCTCTGCTGTCACTGAGTAGCTACAAAAATCCTTACAGCTAACATTAAAATTAATAATGAATCAGTGGTAGAGTGTCGGCCTGGCATGCAGAAGTCCCGGGTTCGATTCCCAGCCAGGGCACACAGGAGAGGCGCCCATCTGCTTCTCCACCCCTACCCCTCACCTTCCTCTCTGTCTCTCTCTTCCCCTCCAGCAGCCGAGGCTCCATTGGAGCAAAAATGGCCCGGGCGCTAGGGATGGCTCCTTGGCCTCTGCCCCAGGCGCTAGAGTGGCTCTGGTTGCGACAGAGCGACGCCCCCTGGTGGGCGTGCCGGGTGGATCCCGATTGGGCTCATGCGGGAGTCTGTCTGTCTCTCCCTGTTTCCAGCTTCAGAAAAAAAAAAAAAAATTAACGATGAAGTTATTGTAAATGAGTTTGAGAATAAAATAAGAATGACCACTATAACCGCTTCAATTCAGCTAAGCACCTAGAATTGCCAAAACAATTTTTAACTTTAAGGTGGAGAACTGGAACTCCTGGATATCTCTATTAGCCAGGGTTCTAGAGAAACAGAACCAGTGGGATATGTATAGAGGGAGATGAGATTTATTATGAGAATTAGCTTAGACAATTATAGAAGCTGAGATATCCAATGATATGCTGTCTGCAAGGTAGAGAACCAAGAAAGCAGTGTTATAATTCAGTTCAGGACTGAAGGCATAAGAACCAGGAGCTCCGACATCCAAGGACAAAAGAGATCATGTCCCTTCTCAAGAGAAAAAAAAAATTTACCCTTCCTTCTTGTGTTGATGGCTTATCTGGTTTACTGATTCAAATGCTAATCTCTTTTAGAAACACCCTTAAAGACACACCGAAAATAATGTTTGTCTCAATAGAACTGGAGCTCTACTTAGATCAGGCGTCCCTGATTCCACTTCCCAGTGCAGTGGGACGACACTCCTGCTTATCAGCAGGGCTGGCAGCCTCTTCCAGACTACTCTTGAGGCAGCTATGAGCATTCTACTTATCAGTGCCGAGACCAATCGCCACTGGAGGAAAGACATGACTGACACACAAGTTAATTGCAAGAATCACACAGGCAGTTTATTATTCACAAATCCTTTTGGTGAACCTGGGTACAACTTAAGGGGGCCACGCTGACGGCCTCTTGGTGTCTTTTGTCACAGCAGCGTGGAGACAGTCCACATTCACGTTGGAGTCTGGGCGACTACCGCAGCGGGGGTGGGGGATTAGCTTTAGTATCTTTTCTGGTCTACGCCTTCTGACAGGTGTCAATCTACCAGATTATCACCTCAACCCACCTTCTAACACAGGGGCTAGGAACCTATGGCTCATGAGCCAGATGTGGCTCTTTTGATGGCTGCATCTGGCTCACAGACAAATCTTTAATAAAAATAATAATGGTAAAAATATAAAACATTCTCATGTGTTACAATCCTTTCATTTCCTACCACTCATGTGCATGGTTGCGGGTGGCTGGAGCCAATCACAGCTGTCTTCTGGGACAACAACAAATTTTTATTGGATAATGCATAACGTACACGGGTTGTTGTATGGCTGTCATGGAATTACATTTTAAGATATGTGGTGTTTATGGCTTTCTCAGCCAAAAAGGTTCCCGACCCCTGTCAGGTGTCAATCTACAAGATTATCATCTCAACCTTTTTGGGAGTTCCTCGCAGGGAGATAATGTTAATCTCCTGAAATGTTACATCAAGCCACTTTTAAGGTGTTCCTAGGGAAGCTTCTTGTTTATGTTAATTTACAGAGTTATGACATCAAGCTACTTCTTATTTATGTATAACTTTACACACACACTAACTAGTCTGTTTAGCATATTTGTACACACTATATTAATCCCTATCCAGATGGCACAACTTTATTTAATTTCCTTAATTGATTTTAATATACTGTATCTTAATTACTTTAATATATCTTCCATATTTTTCTATATTTCTATATATTTAATTGCTATAGCCTTATATTACTGCAATAATGTTTTACTAACTCTCTGGGCATCCCTTAGGCCAATCAAGTCGATGCATAAAATTACCCATCACACAAACTTAGGCAGAGTTACAATATTTAAGAGCTATAAAAATTGTGACATAAGTACAAGCATAGAGAACTGGACAAATGGGCCTGACCAGAAGGTGGCACAGTGGATAGTGTTGGCCTGGAACTCTGAGGACCCAGGTTTGAACCCCATGGTCACTGGCTTAGGTCTGAAGGTCGCTGGCTTGAGCCCAAGATCACCTGCATGAGCAATGCATCACTGGCTCGGCTGGAGACCCCTGATCAGGGCACACATGAGAAAGCAATCAATGAACAACTAAGGTGCCACAACTATGAGTTGATGTTTCTCATCTCTCTCCTTTCCTGTCTGTCCCTGTCTGTCTCTCTCTCTCTAAAAAATCAAGCAAACAAAAAAACACAAAAAGCCCCTAGACAAATGGAATGAAATAAAGTTCAGAAATACATATATAGTCTTCTACCTCATTTATGCAAAGGTTTCATCACAACAGTGAGAAAAGAATGGTCTTTTTAGTAAATAGTGCTTGTTGATTTGAATATGCATATGAAAAAATTAACTTTGATAGCTTGATTTATCATACCATAAACAAAAAATTAAATTTGATTAGACTCATGGACATAGGTGACAGATAAAATGACTTCTCAGCCACCATCTTTCTTAAGAACAATACAGACCTGAAGGTAGAAGGCCTTGCCTACTCAGGAATCCGGCTCAGACCTCCCTTGTAGTTGGATGCTGACAGGGACAATTGGATCAGGGAGCAGACAATTTTGAGGAAATGTGGCGCCACTTCCAACCACAAAAGGAATAAGTTATCTTACAGCTGCCTTTGCTCAAGGCCCTTTGATGAATCTGTATAACCCGACCCATCCCTTCCTCGGGGCTGACACCCTTTGCTGGTCTCAGCCTACCTACACTCAAGCATTTTTAAAATAAACTTTCCTTTTGGAACACACTAGCCTCATGTTTTTGGTTTGGCCTGTGGTTTGTACCTTTCAATAGGTAAAAGCGAACTGGTTACCAGAAGAAGGAAGATGGAGGTGGTGGAGGGAGTTAGTTAGTATAGAAGGACAAATACAGTGACAGCAAATGATTTGACTTTGGGTGATGGGCACACAACACAATTAACAGTTCAAATCCTACAAAAATGTTAGCCTGAAACCTACCGTATTTCCCCACGTATAAGACGCATCATCCCTTTTCAAAAATTTGGGGTCTAAAAACTGGCTGTCTTATACAGTGGTTGTAGATTCTTTTTACTTGCATTTCCCTTTTTTTTTTTTTTGCATGGATGAGGAGTTGTATGAATCTTATGACGAATAAAACTTGAGTTCAATAACTTTATGTAATACATTATTTTTCAAATTTTGGGCCCCCAAATTAAGGTGCTTCGTATACATAGAAGCATCTTATACATGGAGAAATACAGTATGTGCTCTTATTGATCAATGTCACCCTGTTAATTTTCCAAATTAAAAAAAAGAAAAATTAGAGATGGATCACAGAATTAAATGTAAACAGCTAAATAGCAAAGCTTCTAGAAGAAAACATAAAGGGGATATATTTATGTTCTTGGTAGAGTAATTGCTTAAATGGGCCACACCATGATGAAACAACCCTAATCTACATATGTACACTAATGAATTCATCATCCAGGTTAAGATAAAAGACATTCTTACTGTTCCTTCCCAGTTAACAGACAACTTAGTTTGAGGAAAAAATAAACACGGAGAGAGAGGAAGGGAGAGAAAAAAGGCAAGACTTGAATAGGCACTTAATAAAAGAGAATAATATTCAAGCGGCCAATAACCATATTAAACAATATTCTCAAAATCATTACTCACCAAGGAAATGCAGATGAAAATTACCATGTGATAATACCACTACAGCTTCAAGAAAATAACACTAAAGAAAAGAACTGGCAGTACCACATGTTGTATCTGTGTAGCAATGGTGTTCTCAGTATTGCTGGTGGAAATGTAAATTGTTTCAATCAGTGTGAAAAAGTGTTTACCAGTATCTACACTAAAAAGCTAAATCTATATGTTCTAGAAGTTCTCATCTCTATAATATCCTAAAGAAATGGCTACATATGCCTGCCAAAAGACATGCACAAATTCATAGAAGCTTTCTTCAAAAGAGCAAAAGAATCAACCCCTAAGTCCATCAATAGTAAAATAGATATATAAATCTGCTTATTCATCCAAGGGTATCTACACAGCATTGAAAAAAAAAATGTGTTATTGTTACATACAGCCACAATGCATCTCACTTATTTAAGGAAAACAAAGACAATCTATTGTGCAAATCCATTTGTTTGAAGTTCAGAAACAGGAAAAACCACTCTATGGTAGAAGTCGGAACAGTGGTTACTTCGGGGAGGAAGTTGACTTGGAAGGGGCAAGAAGACTTCTGAGCTACTTATTGACAGTAATAAGCTGAAGAATCATCACTAGAAAACCTGACAGTTGTTGATATTGCTTACTGGTATCTACAGTCATGATAGATGTCCTAATCTCCATTCTGGCTTTCAGAATTCCTGGAAGTGGGCAAAACATAATTGTTAGCCAGAACCCTAGCTGCCGAGATGTCTGAATATTTATAGTTGATAGTCACACTTCTTTTAGTTTTTACAGATTAGTTGAGGGTCAGTGTTGCTCATGATAATAGATGCTCCACCTCTTGATCCTGGTTGAACTGAAACTTGAATAATAACCTCTGTTTCAGGAGACAATCCTTCCAATTGCTCTGGCTTTTTAAAAGTTTGATGGTTCTTGGTTTGGTGCTCCTTTTTCTCTTTTGAAGTCAAAAACTGTAGCCGGCATTTGGAACAGTGGAAGACTCTTTTGTTCCAATGCCTGAAACAATGATTCATGTAGATTATTGCAGTTTTGTAAATTTTGAGACAAAATGGACACAGCAAACTCTTAGTGTTTTCATGGCATGTTCTGAAATGTGTTTCCACATCAGCAAAGGCCGACGATCTGTAACTGCAAGCCTGGCACACATAGGGCATTTCGCCAGGCTTATGATTGTCCTTCATGTGCTCTAAGAGAACCTGATCTGTTTCAAATGACAATTCACAAATTTTACAGACAGCAGAGGGCTCCTGGGCAGTGTGCACACTTTCGATGTGACGCTGCAGCTGGAACGGGGTGGGCAACTGCCGGTGGCAGTGCTGGCAGGTGGTGTGGATTTCCCAGCTGTCCCCCCTCTGCTTCTCAAGTTCCAAGTGATGCTTCACATGATTCATAAACTTGACATTCTTTAGAACTTTCAAGCAGCTGAGGCATTTAAAGGTTGTGTGAGTCTTCTGTTCTGGCTTCCCATCTCCTTTATGCTGTCCATAGTAAAAGTCATCAAGTAAAACGATCAGATTTCCTTTCTTGGGATCAATAGTCTTGTTTTGACTTGCTGGACTCCAAGAGTCTATGTTTTCCAGCCTTTTGAAGCTATTTGCTTTGTCTGGATTTATAAGATTGAAAAATGCCTTGTCATTTGTGTGAGCCCAAGGAAATGGTGCTCCATTCTGAATAGGGCTTAATGAAGAGGGGATACTTTCTGAGAGTATATCAGTGTTTATTGTAGGAGAGACACCTGAAGGGGCCACAGCTGAAGACTGCCCCTCCGGGATTCTATCACTGAGTTTAGATCTCTTGGTATTTTCACTGTATGTATCCAAAGTGGAAAGTTTCTTTGAATTAAGAAGACCTTCAGCCTTGCCTCCTATAGCTAGTACATCTCCAAGTAGACACTGAGACTGTGGAGAGAGCAAATGTGAGGACTTGCCAGGCACAACTTCTGATGAGCTCGTTTTATAATTAAGTTTAGAGGAAGGCTTAAAAATAATAGGACCATCTATTGCTCTCCTTTTAGATTGAGAAGCTGGGGAGATGACCTCTGCTTTTGACATAGGGGTCATGCGATTTGCAGGCTGTAATGCACAAGCAGGATCTTGACTAAAGTGGCCTCTCTTTCTTTTTGAATAGGAGTCTGGGGTCACTCTGTTCAAAATGTTTGAAATGACTGGCTTTGATTTGGAAATCACTCTGACAAAGAGAATTTCATCATCTTCATCTACATGTTCCATTCCAACAAAGGTCGGCTCAGCACCTTCATAGTCCTTGTGTTTGGCCTCTCCCATGTTCTCCAGTGGTCCTGGCCCTTGATCTCCCTGATAGAACAAGAAGAGAATTGCTATTTCACAATTGCTTTTGGCTCAGTTGGTCCCTTCCACTTCTAGTGCAGTGGTTTTCAACCATTTAATACTTGGGGACCCGCAAAAATAAAATTATTTTGGGGACTGCTAAGGCAGAAATCATCCTGAGCATAAACAAATTTGACTAAGATCATTGGGGTCTATAATCTTCATACAACATTAGAATGGTGAATTATTTTACAGACAAGCACAAAATTTCTGGTGGACTAGTAGCAGATTGGTGGTTGAAAAACACTGTTCTAGTGCTTTCTTTCGGTAAATTGCCACCCAAGTGCAACCACATATCATTAGTCATTTTTTATCTATTTATTCATTTTAGGGAAGAGAGAGAGAGAGAAGGGAGGAGGAGCAAGAAGCATCAATTCCCGTATGTGCCTTGACCAGGCAAGCCCAGGGTTTCCAGCCGGCAACCTCAGCATTCAAAGTCAATGCTTTATCCACTGTGCCACCACAGGTCAGACCCATTATTTATTTCTTTTTTTTTTTTCTGAAGCTGGAAACGGGGAGAGACAGTCAGACAGACTCCCGCATGCGCCCGACCGGGATCCACCCGGCATGCCCACCAGGGGCGATGCTCTGCCCACCAGGGGGCGATGCTCTGCCCCTCCGGGCGTCGCTCTGCTGCGACCAGAGCCACTCTAGCGCCTGGGGCAGAGGCCAAGGAGCCATCCCCAGCTCCCGGGCCATCTTTTGCTCCAATGGAGCCTTGGCTGCGGGAGGGGACGAGAGAGACAGAGAGGAAGGAGGGGGGGGGGGTGGAGAAGCAAATGGATGCTTCTCCTCTGTGCCCTGGCCGGGAATCGAACCCGGGTCCCCCGCACGCCAGGCCGACGCTCTACCGCTGAGCCAACCGGCCAGGGCCCCATTATTTATTTCTAAAGACAATTTTATCCTTATTTTATCCTCCCCGAAACACTAAGATAATAGTTAACATCCTTATTTTACATGTAAGAAAACAGGCTGTAAGTATCTATTTAAGTGACATGATAATTCCAGACTTACCTCTCTAGCCTCCCAAGTCTCCTGCAATTGCAAACAGCTCAACATGCCATAAAATACCCAAAAAGAGGTCTAGGCCGCCTGACCTGTGGTGGAGCAGTGGATAAAGCATCTACCTGGAGTGCTGAGGTCACTGTTTCGAAATCCCCAGTCTGGTCAAGACACATGAGAAGCAATTACTATAAGCTGATGCTTCCTGCTCCTCCCTCCCCCTTCTCTCTATCTTCTCTCTTAAAAATCAATAAGTAAAACCTTAAAAAAAAAGATCTAGGCTATTTGCCTCTGCCCACTGGTCCTTGTGTATTCTGACCCTCCATCCCTCATCTGTAGCTACCTCAGTCTGCAAGGCACAAGACCCTGTACTTTCTTGAGATTTTTAAAAAAGATTTTATTTATTCATTTTAGAGAGGAGAGAGAGAGAGAGAGAAAGAGAGAGACAGAGAGAGAAAAGGAAGCATGAGCAGGAAGCATCAACTTCCACATGTGCCTATACACAATGGAATACTACACAGCCATGAAAAAGAAGGAAATCTTACCTTTTGCAACAACATGGATGGACCTGGAAACTATTATGCTAAGTGAAATAATCCAGGCAGAGAAAGAAAAATATCATATGACCTCACTCATTTGAGGAATCTAATGAACAATATGAACTGAGGAGTTGAATAGAGGCAGAGGCAGGATCAAACGATCCAGAGGGAAAGTAGACAGAGGGAAAGGAGATGAGAAGAGGGGATCAGAAAAGGGAAAGAGATTGGTGAAATTATACATACATAACACAATGTTATAGAGAGCAGGAAAGCAAATCCTGGAGGGAAGTGGGGGAAGGTGTTAGGGGGAGGTGGGCAAGGGGGATGTTGAGGGGAACACAGGGGTGGGGGGATAATATATTCAGTGGGACACTTGAATCTATGTAAACACAATAAATTAAAATCAATAAAAAATTTAAAAAAACAAAACAAAACTCCCATATGTGCCTTGACCAAGCAAGCCCATGGCCTTGAACTGGCGACCTCAGTATTCCAGGTTGTCACTTTATCCACTGTGCCACCACAGGCCAGGCTTTCTTGGGATCTTTGTTGCTACTCTTGCCATGAAATTTTCGTCCATAGAAACCCCCATCCCAGCTCTTGGCCTGCTTCAGATCCACAGCTTCTCAACAGGGCTTTCCTGGCCACACTATTATAGTCACTTTCTTCCCCAACACTGTTTTCTATCTCAGAATTTAATCCCTGCCTAGCACACAATATAGAAAAATATCTTGCTTTACTTCTCTCTTCACCTACTAGACTATAAACTACTTGAGGACAAGGACTTGCGTTTTGTTTACTGCTGTATCCTCAACTTCAAGAGAAATGTTTTTATAAGGAGTGAAATAAGTAAATCAGAAAAAAACAAGAACTACATGATTCCATACATTGGTGGAACATAAAAATGAGACTAAGAGACATGGACAAGTGTGTGGTGGTTACCAGGGGTGGGGGGAGGGAGGACAGGGGGAGAGTTAGGGGGAGGGGGAGGGGCACAGAGAACTAGATAGAGGGTGGCGAAGGACAATCTGACTTTGGGCGAGGGGTATGCAACATAATTTAATGACAAGGTAACCTAGACATGTTTTCTTTGAATATATGTACCCTGATTTATTAATGTCATCCCATTACCATTAATAAAAATTTATTTAAAAAAAAAAAAAGAGAAATGTTTAAAAACAACAACAACAAATAAATACTCTTGGTATCCTCACTCTGTCATAGGGGAGAAGAAAATACTCCAAAGAGGGATCTCTCCTGCAAACACCGTTTGTCTCAGCCTCTTTACAGTTCTGAGCAGGAAGTGGCCCTCTTGACTACTGCAGACAAGTTGTTGGGCAGATAAAATGTATTATGCTCACTTTGTTAAAGAGGCCATCGCCCAGGTGATATTAATGTGTGTTGGAGATCGTTGTAACCTGGGGCTTGGTTTTGGGATTAAGCCTTTCCCACCCTTTTTGCTGTAGGGCGGTACAATCCAATCATGCCTCAGAGAAGTGACTTTGTATTAGAGACTACCCTATTTTGTATATTGGATTAAAGGTTGTGAAGCTACACTATAAAATGGGGGCAGAACAGAACTTGACTGTTGGTTCCTGAGATTAGCCTGAGAGAGCAGAGAGAGTAGAGCCAGCAGCGGGAGAAAGGCCACGTGGAGGAGGCCAGGAAAAGCAGCCAAGATGGCGGAGTGCTGAGTGAGATGTCAGTTCGTGTAGAGTTTGTATCTGGGATAAGGAAGGAGATGGGGAACTGAGGAGAATAAGTCTGGTGAGCTAGAAACCTTTGATTCTAGGAAACTTGGATAAATCAGTAGCTTTGTGAGCACTGAATGTGATTGGGTTTTGGAGCCCAGTGTGTATTTTTACTTGCCCGCTGGGTGCAAACTAGGATTAAAGACTATGGCCCACCAGTTTTTGGCTCCATGGTTTCTTTACCGACTGTCCGAATCCAATGCAAACCTGCATGGGCCAGGCTGCTGTGATGGTGGCCCTGGCTGTGCCTGCTGGCTTTACACAAGGGAAGGGAGGTTTTCTCATAACCTAGCAACAAGCCCAACCAATGGGGAAATGCCACAACTCAGCCAATGAGGAACCATCACAACCTCAGACCTCTGCTCTTCTTCAATGGACTTTGACTAATACCCACCTCTCCCAACTTCTTCCTTTTCTGGTATTAAGTAATGATTCTCTCCTTTGTGGACTTGCCTTTGGTTTTTCCATAGCTTGTTTTGATATAAAGTACTGCACCCCAGATTCTGAGAGGCACTGTACCTCATTTCTTCGAGTCCATGTAGAGACACCAAGTCCAGATGAATTTTGAAGAGTTTTATTGAAGGAGGAATTTTGTTAAATATGCCAGCCGCATATGGCTGAAACAGGGCATAGCAAGCCCAAATCATGCGTGCTGAGTATATTTCAGGGGCTGGTTACATACCCTTTGACCACATACAGGTTGGGGGGCATGACAGCATGACACAATCAATAACAAGATTATAACATTTGTCTAGGGGATTTACAAGAAACGTTAAAACTTTCAAGGTAATATAATCAAAGACATTCACAAATCCTTTCAGTATCTATCTCTCCTCCTTTGCCCAAAGCAGGGGTCCCCAAACTACGTCCCGCAGGCTACATGTGGCCCCCTGAGGCCATTTATCTGGCCCCCGCCGCACTTCTGGAAGGGGCACCTCTTTCACTGGTGGCCAGTGAGAGGAGCACAGGATGCAGATGCCGCAAAGCGCGGCATTGCTCACGTACAGTACTACTTCCAGTGACGCGGGACGCATGCCTCACGGCTCCGGAAGCGCGTCATATCACTTGTTATGGCTAGCAGTGACAAATATGGAACTGGACATTGACCATCTCATTAGCCGAAAGCTGGCCCATAGTTCCCATTGAAATACTGGTCAGTTTGTTGATTTAAATTTACTAGTTCTTTATTTTAAATATTGTATTTGCTCCTGTTTTCTTTTTTTTACTTTAAAATAAGATATGTGCAGTGTGCATAGGGATTTGTTCAGTTTTTTTTTTTATAGTCCGGCCCTCCAACCATCTGAGGAACAGTGAACTAGCCCCCTGTGTAAATGTTTGGGGACTCCTGGCCTAGAGGTACATGTTAATCTCAGGATTCCAGGAAGGGAGGGAGAGCTAAAATCAGTGTAGGGTGGTACGTTAATTTTGTCTCTTACTGAAGGAGAAAGGGAGTTCTTCAGATAACCTTAATCCTTTCAGAGAACTTAAAACCAAATGACCCTAATTATCGTTGTAAGTCAGGAAACTTCTATATTCTTTTTCCTCCATTTTCCAAAAAAAAAAAGGACAGGAAAACCTGACCTTTTCTCCCAGAATATTAATATTAATTTGCAGCTTTTTGGTACCTTACTACAGTTTGTCCTAGGTTGCAACTCCTGCAATTTAATAAACCCATTTTGCTGGTAAAATAACTTGCTGTTTTATTTTTAAGGCGGACACAGTGGATGGCATATTAGATTTAAAGAAATAATTACTTCTTTTTGTCAGCTGATCAAAGCCCACTACATTTATTTCATAGTTCACTAATAGGATTTTGCATTTTGGCAAATGGTTTAAGGCAGAGATGGGGAAATTGGCCCAACCTGTTTTTGCATAGGCTGTGGTAAGGTATCAAAGAATTATAAAAATTAAAATTAGTGTTTTAGAAGAAAAAGTCAGGCTTCTTGCCTCATTCTTTCTTTAGAGCAGGGGTCCCCAAACTACATCCCGCGGGCTACATGCGGCCCCCTGAAGCCATTTATCTGGCCCCCGCCGCACTTCTGGAAGGGGCACCTCTTTCATTGGTGGTCAGTGAGAGGAGCAAAGGATCCTGGAGTACTGTTTGTGGAGGCACTGCAAAGCATGGCGTCACTCATGTACAGTACTACTTCCGGTGATGCAGGACACACGCCTCACAGCTCTGGAAGCGCGTCATATCACTTGATATGGCTAGCAGTTACAAATATGGAACCAGACATTGACCATTTCATTAGCCAAAAGCAGGCCCATAGTTCCCAATGAAATACTGGTCAGTTTGTTGATTTAAATTTAGTTGTTCTTTATTTTAAATACTGTATTTGTTCCCGTTTTGTTTTTTTACTTTAAAATAAGATATGTGCAGTGTGCATAGGGATTTGTTCATAGTTTTTTTTATAGTCCGGCCCTCCAATGGTCTGAGCGACAGTGAACTGGCCCCCTCTGTAAAAAGTTTGGGGACCCCTGCTTTAGAGAATGGAGGGAGAAGGATATGGGAGTTTCCTGACTTACAAGGACAACTGGGTCATTTAGTTTAACTATAGTTCTCTGAAAGGATAAAGGTTATCTGAAGAACTTCCTTTCCCTTTCAATAAGAGACAAAATTTACATACCCTATATGGGTGGATAATGGGGGAAGGCCACATGAGGAACTCAGACCTGGGAACTTTGGCTAGGGCCGCCCACAACCAAACACACCAAAAGAAACTTCCCAGAGGTCCTTGGGAAAAGAGCAACCATCCATCAGCCAGTGAGATTTCACCACGTCATATTAGCTTGCCCACCCTAGAGGACCCCTTTAAATATCCTTCATGTGGTTAATCCATGCAACTCCTCTGGTTTCTGTCCCCCGGGACCAAGGACCTTGTCAGGTGTGATGTGCTGTACTAAATAAAGCCTTTGCTATTCCACATTTTGTGGCTACGGCCCCTCCCTTCCTTCTCGGCGGGGAAAAATACCTTACATTTTGGTGCTGAAAACCCAAGAGGAGTTTAAGTCCACAAGGACCGCTCCTCTTCCCTTCTCCTCCAAGAAAGAACCAGGATCTCTGACCTTCCACCCACTTTAGCACATAGTGCAGTAAGTCCCCTGCCTCCAGCCTTCCCCTCAGTTCTTTCAGCCAAGACTCCCTGTCCGAAACCGTAGCTACGTCAGGGACCTCTTTCTGTCTGAGTGTGTGTGTGCCCGTGGAGATGTCCCAAGCACATCCACTTTCCCTATCTGTCCATGGCCAGAGCTTGAGTTTTGGGATGCCAATTCTCATCTCTGACCACTCAGAGGACTGAGGGCGGTGTGGGGGCACAGGAATCTAAACCTAATCCAAAAACACTCCAGGAGTTGCCTTATCCGAAATCTCTCCTTCCCTAAAGAAGAAGAAACTGTTCTTCTTCTCTGCTGTGGCCAGGCCACAGAACCCACTGGATAATCAGACCAGGTAGCCTCCTGAAGGGACTTTCGGTTTTAACACCCTCATCAATTTAACTATCGCCAAAAAAGCTGGGAACTGATTGGAGATCCCTTACATACAGGGCTTCTAGTTATTCCCATGCCCGGCCTTAGTCCCTGTGCCACCTGTTCCACCATGCAGGCCCTTTCTCTGGCCAGAGAAACTTCACCTAAAACCTCTGCTCCTAATTGTTTCTTCTCCATGGACTCTCAACTCTCACTCCTCCTGCTGACCCCCAGGGGTACCCCTCTCTCGGGACCCCTCTCTGGTTCCTCTGTGGACCTCTTCCACTCGAGTCTCTTCCCTCTAGAAAGCCCCCTCCCTTCGCAGGACCCTGTTTCTCATTCACCTGCAAATACCATTCTCTCTTTCTCATCCCCTGACGGCCAGGGGCCCCTCTCTTCTCCACTGTGTTCTTAAGCCCCTCCTCTGTCAGGCCATTCTCAGCCTGCCATTGGCTCTTACACTGGTTTGCAGGACGCCCAACCCCAATTTTCTTACAGGAAGTTCTGGCCCTGTCCTGCCTCTGGCTCCAGTGTTTCCTGCTGGATCTGGGTGTCGGGCTCCCTAGGAGCCCTCCTCCTTTTATTCTCAACTCCCAAACTCCTATCCGGGACCTGTGAACATGACATTTAAAATTTTCAATAATCGCAGCTAGTAGAAAAAGGCCGAGGCTGTTCGCCAGGCTGGCATGCGGCAGAAGGTAACGCCCCAAACCCAGGCTCTTGTGGCAGCCCTGAGGCTGGCAGAGCAACAGGGGCAAGGCACAGGAAGTGCCCTACCCAGGTACAAGCTGCAAAAAAGATCCCCAAAAGCAGCTTGATTTAAATGTGGCAAGTAGGGTCACTGGTCCCAGCAGGGCCCCTGACCGTGGCTGGCCACTGAGCCCTGCCCTGACTGCAAGCAGCCTGGTCACTGGGGGAGCAATTGCCCCTTTGTGCAACAGGGTTTTCCTCAGTGCCTCTACGTGGAGGACATGCCGCCCGAATGGGAAGGCCAAACCAACCAGGTGGGCGCATCGCTCGAACACCTAGGACACGGCCTGGACTCAGAGACCCCATCACTCTCTCTGAGCCATGGGTGATGCTACAGGTAGCGAGTCCATTTCATTTCTTGTGGACATGGGGGCTACCTTCTCTGTTTTGCCATCATACTCTGAATCTCTAGTTCCCTCACAGGTCTCAGTTATAAGAGTAGATGGGACCCCTACTTTTCCTCTTCACACACCACCCCTGACATGCAGTTTGAACAGAATCCCCTTTTTTGCACTCCTTCTTAGTTATGCCATCGTGCCCTGTACCCCTTCTGGGTCGAGACATTCTACACAGTCTTGGTGCCACTATCCAACTGACAGCATCTTCCCACTTACTCATACCATTCCTCAATATCAAGGGCTTTCCCATAATCAATACTACCCTCATTTCTAACCATGTCTTTTGCCTCAAACTTGCTCCCATACAGAATCACTGGCAGTTTGGAACCACTGGACCCTACCCATCTCCAACTCACCAAAAGGCTGGACCCTGCAAATCCTCCTATTACTCCTCTTTTTTTAAAATCCTTACAGAACCTCATCCACAAAGTTTCTCAACTCACAGCCAAACAGATGTTCCTCCCAACACCCCTCAAAACCACCACCTGCCAATGTCCCCCTCCCCATGACACCCCTAATCAGCAGGAAGCAGCCAGACAAATAAGCGGTACCCCTAATTAACACAAAAATATCGGAATGTAAGATCGGTGGATAATGGGGGAAGGCCACGTGAGGAACTCAGACCCAGGAACTTTGGCTAGGGTCGCCCATAACCAAGCATGCCAAAAAAATCTTCCCAGAGGTCCTTGGGATAAGAGTGACTGTCCATCAGCCAATGAGATTTCACCATGTCATATTAGCTCGCCCACCCTAGAGGACCCCTTTAAATATCCCTCATGCGGTTTAATCTGTGCAACTCCTCTGGCCTCTGTCCCCCTCGTCGGGCGGGATGCACACTGTACTCAATAAAGCCTTTGCTATTCCACACTTTGTGGCTATGGCTCCTTCCTTTCTTCTCAGATAGACACTAAAAGATTTGTAAATGTCTTTGATATGTAAAACAACATCACTATTGTGTTACCTTGAAAGTTTTAATGTCTTATAAATCCTCTAGACAAATATTATAAGCTTGTTAATGATTGTGTCGTGCTCCCCCCAACCTGTATGTGGTCAAAGATATATAACCAGCCTCAGAGTTATATTCAACACTGCACAATTTGGGTCCGCTATAGCCTGTGCTAGTCATATGCAGCCAGCGTAATCAATAAAACTCCTCAAAAATTCATTTGGACTTGGTGTCTCTACATAAACCTATGGAAGTAAGGCACGATACTTTACAAAAGCCAACAATCTAAGAATGCTTTTTACAGTTTTAGGTTACTTTTCCTTTTTTTTTTCACTTTTTTACAACATATTTAATTTAAATTTCAAAAATGTTTGACAAAAAAATTCAAGGCAATATTTTGTGACATGTGAAAATTATATGACAAAATTGGATTGGAACCCAGCTATGATCACTCATTTAAGGCTATTGTCCATGACTGCTTCCACACTACTATGGCCATGCCACGAGACCGCATAACCCATAATGTCAAAAATATTTACTGTGCCTGACCAGGCAGTGGCACAGTGGATAGAGCGTTGGACTGGGATGTGGAGGACCCAGGTTCAAGACCCAAGATAGCCAGTTTGAGCGTGGGCTTAATCTGGTTTAAGCAAGTCTCACCAGCGTGAGTCCAAGGTTGCTGGCTCGAGCAAGGAGTCACTCGGCCTGTTGTAGCCCCCCCGGTTAAGGTACATATGAGAAATCAATCAATGAACAACTAAGGAACCACAACGAAGAATTGATGTTTCTCATGTCTCTTCCTTCCTGTCTGTCTGTCCCTCTGACTCTCTCTGTCTCTTCCACAAAAAATAAAATAAAATATTTACTATCTAGCCCTTTAAAGAAAGTGTTTTTTGGACCCATAATTTAAGAAAACAAAATGAAAGATAACAAATTTCTTAGCTCACCAGTTCCTGAAGTTCCAGATAATTCAGTGTGGCTCCGTATTATCCACTCTGAGCCACAAGAAAGGTTGAAGCTCTTGTGTCCTTGTCTACAGGTCCGGAGAAACTTCTCTGATTTTCTGTGTCTGTGGAATACTTATCTTGCTCTCCAAAAGCCTGAGTGAGGCTTGATCATAAGATTTTACTCCTTTTAAAACTCATACTAATCTAATCTGTAACACCTAAATGGGGATCCAATCAAGTCCCTGAACCAGTTGATAGTGATTGGATTTTTTTTGTTTGTTTGTTTTTGTATTTTTCTGAAGCTGGAAACGGGGAGAGACAGTCAGACAGACTCTCACATGTGCCCGACCGGGATCCACCCAGCATGCCCACCAGGGGCGACGCTCTGCCCACCAGGGGGCGATGCTCTGCCCTTCCGGGGTGTCGCTCTGCCGCGACCAGAGCCACTCTAGCGCCTGGGGCAGAGGCCAAGGAGCCATCCCCAGCGCCCGGGCCATCTTTGCTTCAATGGAGCCTTGGCTGCAGGAGGGGAAGAGAGAGACAGAGAGGAAGGAGGGGGTGGGGGTGGAGAATCAAATGGGTGCTTCTCCTATGTGCCCTGGCTGGGAATCGAACCTGGGTCCCCTGCACTCAAGGCCGACACTCTACCGCTGAGCCAACCGGCCAGGGCCGTGATTGGATTTTTGGATGTTATCTAGAGCAGTGGTCCCCAACCTTTTTTGGGCCATGGACAAGTTTAATGTCAGAAAATATTTTCACGGACCAGCCTTTAGGGTGGGACGGAAAAATGTATCACGTGACCGAGACAAGCATCAAGAGTGAGTCTTAGACGGATGTAACAGAGGGAATCTGGTCATTTTTTAAAAATAAAACATCGTTCAGACTTAAATATAAATAAAACTGAAATAATCTAAGTTATTTATTCTTTCTCTGCGGACAGGTACCAAATGGCCCATGGACCAGTCTGCGGCCCGGGGGTTGGGGACCACTGATCTAGAGAGATTGCTGAAACCTCCCATTCAAATTATCAGTGAAAGAAAAGAATGTGGGTGGGGCTTCAGGGCCCTGCCTTCCCTGTTGAGTCATATTGTGGGAGTCCCTCCTCTATTCTCTGTTGCCCACCACCTGAGGTCCAGTTTACCTAGATCTGGAGCTACTGAGGGTTGTAGGGTATTGTTGGGCAGATAAAATGTATTATGCTCACTTTGTTAAAGATAACACGAGGAGGCCGTCGCCCAGGTGATATTAATGTGTGTTGGGGTGGGCTAAAGGCAGGCAGAATCCTTGTAGCCTGGGGCTTGGTTTTGGGATTAAGCCTTTCCTACCCTTTTTGATGTGGGGTGGTACAATCCAATCATGCCTCAGAGAAGTGACTCTACCAGAGACTTCCCTATTTTGTATATTGGATTAGAGGTTGTGAAGCTACAATATAAAATGGGGGCAGAACAGAGTTTGTACTCTTGGTTCCTGAGATTATCATTAGAGGAGAGAGCAGAGCAGACAGCAGAAGGAGGCCACGTGGAGTAGGCCAGGAGAAGCAGCCAAGATGGCGGAGTGCTGAGTGAGATGCCAGTTTGTGTAGAGTTTGTATCTGGAGAAGGAAGGAGATGAGGAACTGAGGAGAATAAGGCTGGTGAGCTAGAAACCTTTGATTCTAGGAAACTCAGATAAGTCAGTGGCTTTGTGAGCACTGAATGTGAGTGGGTTTCGGAGCCCAGTGTATGTTTTTACTTGCCTGCCGGGTGCAAGCTAGGATTAAAGACTATGGCCCACCAGTTTGTGGCTCCGTTGTTTCTTTACCGACTGTCCAAATCCAATGCGAACCTGCATGAGCCAGGTGGCTGCTGTGATAGTGGCCCTGGCCTTGGCTGCTGGCTTTACAGGTATGGATAGGCTATCCACACAGCTATTCCAACAGTAAGGTGACCAACTGTAAAGCCAGTAGCCGCGGCCACCATCACAGCTGCCTGGCCTGTGCAGGTTCACATTGGATTTGGACAGACGATAATGAAACAATGAAGCTAAGAACTGATGGGCCATTACCTGTAATTCTAGCTTGCACCCAGCAGGCAAGAAATACACACAGTGGGAAAACACTTCCCTTTCCATTCAGGGCTCCCAAAGCCACTGACTTATCCAAGTTTCCTAGAATCAAAAGTTTCTATCTCACCAGCCTTATTCTCCTCTGTTCCCCATCTCCTTCTCTTTGCACAAACGCTCCACTAACTGGCTTCTCCTTCAGCACTCCACCATCCTTGCTGCTTCTCCTCTCCTCCACATGGCCTTTCTCTGCTCTTCTTCCATGGGCTCTTCCTAGAACAGTGATGAGTAATCTTTTGAGCTTGGTGTGTCAAAATTTGCCAAAAAAACAAGCAAAACTTGGGTGGTGTGTCACTTCGAGAAAAACGGCCTTACTAGAAGTCCCAGAACTAGATGCTCTGTGCCAGAGTTCTGTTGTTTTGGCCTATAGACCTCCAGCACAGAGTGTCTACACTACAGCAAATGTTTTATCCTCGGCTCCTGCACCTGGCCATGCAGGAGCCGAGGATGAAATGTCCTTCTCTGCATGTGGCCCCATACTTCTCTGGTATGCAGCCACATGCAGCCGCGTGTCATTGAAAATGGCTACGTGTATCAGTGCTGACACACGTCATAGGTTCACCACCACAGTCCTAGAACGTAATCACTCTTCCCAGGAACATCGTGATCTCTCCTTTTAAAAACTTTTGGTGCAAAAGCCCTCCCCCATCACACATTAATATACTCGTGCCCATCTCAAGCAAGAAAAAAGGCAACTGGGCCCTGGCCGGTTGGCTCAGTGGTAGAGCGTCGGCCTGGCATGCGGAAGTCCCAGGTTTGATTTCCGGCCAGGGCACACAGGAGAAGTGCCCATCTGCTTCTCCACCCCTCCCCCTCTCCTTCCTCTCTGTCTCTCTCTTCCCCTCCCGCAGCCGAGGCTCCATTGGAGCAAAAGATGATCCGGGCACTGGGGATGGCTCCTTGGCCTCTGCCCCAGGCGCTAGAGTGGCTCTGGTCGCGACAGAGCGATGCCCCGGATGGGCAGAGCATTGCCTCCTGTTGGGCGTGCCGGGTGGATCCAGGTCGGGTGCATGTGGGACTCTGTCTTACTGCCTCCCCGTTTCCAGCTTCAGGGAAAAAAAAAAAAAAAGGCAATTAATATTATCACCTGGGTGATGGGCTTCCATGTGGGCAGCGCCATTTTTAACAAAGTGAGCATAATATATTTTATCTGCCCAACACCAACATTTTTTATAATGAAAAGGACAAAAATAAATTGAAGAAAACAATATCATAAATAAAAGAAACATTCGCTGTAACAATAATGCACTATAATATGATAAAAGTATAATAAAAACATTTGTAATATTTTATATTGTAATTATGCTTACATGCCTATTAATTTTTAATAATAATTGTAAGAAAAAATACTTATTTAGTAAAACTAAATATCAAACAAAATCATTAATCTGGAGTGATATTTGGGTATATTTAACATCATCTAATTAAAAAATGTCTGTTTTATGCAACTATTTAATCAAAATGCATTATTAATAGATATGGTTTGAGGTTAGATTTCCACTTTAAAGCTTGAATTTCGGTGTTAGTCAAGTAAGTTTGTAATTATGATATATATGTTTGCTTGCTTATAGTTTGCATTGGTTGTGGGGGGACAGGCTGTGGCAGGCAGGATTCTTGTAGCCTGGGGCTTGGTTTTGGAACTAAGCCTTTCTCACCCTTTTTGATATAGGGTAGTGCACTCTCATGAGGAATCCCATTATGCCTCAGATAAGTGACTTTGTATCAGAGACTTCCTTGTTTGTATATTGGATTAAAGGTTTGATTTCTATACTATAAAGTGGGGCACACCGGGAGCTTGCTCTCTCTCGGTTTCTGAGATTAGCATTAGAGAGGCGAGCAGAGAAAGGCCACGTGGAAGAGAGGAGAAGTAGCCAAGATGGTAGAGTGCTGAAGGAGAAGCCAGTTTGTGCAGAGTTTATGCAGAGAGGAAGAAATGGGGAACAGAGGTAAATAAGGCTGATGAGATAGAAACCTTTGATTCTAGGAAACTCGGATAAGTCAGTGGCTTTGGGAGCCCTGAATGGAAAGGGAAGTGTTTTCCCACTGTGTGTATTTCTTGCCTGCAGGGTGCAAGCTAGGATTAAAAGGTAATGGACCACCAGTTTTTGGCTCCACTGTTTCATTACCATATGTCCAAATCAAATGCGAACCTGCACGGGAAAGGCGGCTGTGTTGGTGGCTGTGGCTACTGGCTATATATTTGGGAAAATACTTGTAAATAAAATTATACGTATTTGGAAATTATTAAATAGATAATGAATTAACGAAACATGAATTGTGCTTACCTATCTATGATTAAATATTCACTGAGAAAGAAATAATTGTGAGTACAATGTCGTATGTGCTGTGTCGTGTTTCAGTAAGAAGTACACAAAGCCATTTGTGCACTCGGTATATCTCATGCTCTATTGGGGTCTCCAGTGTGAAGCACAAGTGTCTCTTAATCACATCTCACCATGCTGTACTGATCCTTGATGAATCATCATGTCAAATACAAATAGGTCACATCACACACAATGGATCGACTCTTCATCAATCAAATATGGACATTTACAGATTAGTCTTCCAATATCAAAAAGGAGGACATGTAAGAGGACACTTTTTGGGGAGAACAGAATTTACAAAGAAGGACTGTCCTCCCTAAAGGAGGATAATTGGTCACCTAACCAACAGAGGAACGTAAAAGTCTGCAGATATGGAGACCAGCAGGGGCTGAGGGAGAATGATACGGCAAAGATCTTTCAAATGCCAGAAAGTTCGTCCAGTTTACTTCATCCAGCCTCAGAAATAAAAGTATTCTCTCCCCTCCTTCTCCCTTCTCCTCCTTTTTACCCTCCCTCTCCTCAGGATCTCAGGCTTTCCCTTCCACTGTTCTTGAGCATTTTGCATCCAGATTCTTAGGAAAAGAGAGGGCTTCAAGTGTCCTCTAACAAGCAAGAGATAGAGGCATACTTCATGTCATTGTATTTTATTGTGCTTCACCAATGCTGCATTTTTAACAAACTAAAAGTTTGTAACAGCCCTGAATGGTGTGTTGACTCTATTTTTCCAACAGGCTCAAATAATGGGTAACATTTTTTAGCAATAAAGTATGTTTTAATTAAGATATGTACATTTAATTAAGGTATAGACAAAATGATATTGCACACTTAACAGACTACAGTATAGTTTAAGCATAACTTGGTGTGTGTGTGTGTGTGTGTGTGTGTGTGTGTGTGTGTGTGTGTGTGACAGAGACAGAGAGAGAAACAGATAGGGACAGACACAGACAGGAAGGGAGAGAGATAAGAAGCATTAATTCTTCATTACAGCACCTTAGTTGTTCATTGATTGTTTTCTTATGTGTGCCTTGTCCGGGGGGCTACAGTAGACCTAGTGACCCCTTGCTCAAGCCAGAAACTTTGGGTTCAAGCTGATGAGCTGTGTTCAAACGATATGAGTCTACGCTCAAGCTGGTGACCTCAGGGTTTTGAACCTGGGTCCTCTGTGTCCCAGTCTGATGCTCTATCCACTGCACCACTGCCTGGTCAGGCTAAACGTAACTTTTATATGCACTGGGAAACCAAAATATTTCTGTAAATCACTTTATTGTGGGACTCTAAAACTAAGCCTGCTATATTGCCATGGTATGTTTGTATTTGTTTGATTTTTTGTTGTTGTTGTTTAGATTTTTTAGAGAGAGAGAGAGAGGAGGAGGAGGAGCAGAAAGTATCAACTCATAGTAGTTGCTTCCCATATATGCCTTGACCTGGCAAAGTCCAGGGTTTCGAACCGGCGACGTTAGCATTCCAGATGGACGCTTTAGCCACTACACCACCACATATCATGATTTATGTATGTATTTGAATCAGTTTACAGTACTGAGAAGGCTTTTGGGAACAGAATATTGGAGGCATCACTCTCTCATGGGGTCTCCAGGTGTCTCCAGGTGTTGGAGTTGGCCAAATGGCAGGTAATACACACATGCCTGCATTTGTATTTCCACTTCTTTAGAAGCAATCAAATGACAAAATCAAACAAATCCAGTTTGCTAATTAAAATGTTCTAAAGTGCCATAACCTAATATCACTTTTAAAATACCTTTCTTGCCCTGGTCAGATAGTTCAGTTCCTTAGAGCATCATCCTGATACACCAAGGTTGCAGGTTCCATCCCCAGTCAGAGCACATACAAGAATCAACCAATGAATGCATAAATAGGTAGAACAACAAATCAATGTTTCTCTCTTGCTCGCTTGCTCTCTCTCTCTCCCTCTCCCTCCCTTCCTCTCTAAAATCAATTTTGAAAAAACCATAATAAAATACACCTTTCTTATCAAATCAACATGTTGTACACCTTAACTTACACAGGTATGTCAATTAAATCATCACAATAAATATGATAGATACATAGATAGATAGATAGATAGATAGATAGATAGATAGATAGATAGATAGATGATAGATAGATATAGATAGATAGCCATTCTTTGTAAATGTGACAAGTGAAATTCAAGGTGGTATAAAAGCGGATACAAGAAGGTCTTTAATCTTCCCTGGAGGCTATGGAAGGGGTACCTTTGGGCCATTCAAGGGGCTGAGGGCATTTCCTGTAGAAATTCAAGTTCATTTGTTTTCCTTCATTTGTTTGACATTTACACTGAGCACCTTCTTTGGGACCAGTGCAGTGTTGGGTGACATGGTAGAAGAATCAGAGTTTGGAGCTTGGGCTGGGACTTCCCTATTTCCCTTTCAGTTTCCAGGACCCCTACCTCTTATTTGCAGGCTTCTGGATGACCTACAATGTTCATGGAGGGTGGATGTGTAAGCGAAGCCCAAAGATCCAGATGTGCAAGGCAGTACCTCTGGGATGGAAGCTCTGACTTCATTTTAAAGTGGTTCTGTTGATACAATTTTTATTTTATTTTATTTTATTTTATTGATTTTAAGAGGGAGGATGGGGGAGAGAGAGAGATAGAAAGAGAGAGAGACAGGAACATTGATGTGTTCCTATATGTGCCCTGACTGGCAATTGAACCGGCAACCTCTGTGCTTTGGGACAATGCTCTAACCAACCAAGTTATCCTGCCATGCATTTTATACAATTTTTTATACTGTTCAAGTGATAGCTGAGCTCCAGGGAGTTCCTGGAGACAAACAAATGCCTGTCCACCCTGGTTTTCTAGGAAACAGCCTTTGTACTATTTCCTGAGACCACCGCTGATAGGGACCCCCATTCAACTCTGTTAATGGCCCCAACTTCTTTCCCTTCTCTCCTAGACTGTAAAGGATAGAACCCTGAAGCAGAGTTTCATATTTATATCATCCTAGATATGGAAAAAAAATGTATTCTTTTCATCTACTATAGCTTTAAAAAAGAAAAACAAATTATAGCTATATAGCAGTATGGTCTGAAAGCTAATAACCTGACATGCAAAAAGGCCTTAAAATGTTAAGTATAAAGACACAGAAGTTATAAATTCAATGTGCATGCTGACTCTGGAGAGGTCCTCTGCAGATGTTGAAAAGGTTTCCATGAAGAAGAACAAGATGCTGTCTGCAGATTGGGTTGAGAGAATTAAAATTTAGAAGGAATTTGGGCCTCTGCCCTGTGAAGGAATATGAGTAGAAGAGGGTTAGGAAAGAAGCATATGCTATTTCTCAGTTCTCTGTCTCCAGGAGCCTCCACAAATGTTCCTTGAGCATAGGAATTCCTGGAGTCAGGGAGAGGAATGTCCAGCCCTGACTTCATCAAAGCCTGTTGCCATAGGTGCTGCCTCTCACCAGCCAACATCAAAATGCTTCCGGGCAGCATGCTAGGCTCAGGAAATTACATGTTGCCACCTACCCACCCACAGACAGCCCAGTGGCCAAAGGAGCCCAAACAGTGCTATGGTCAAGGAGGCAGCACCTTGACCTCAACATCAACCCTGAGACCCAAGGTCATGATATTGAGGGTGATATGTGGTCAGCCTGATTCTCCACTAACAGGGCTGGGCACCTCAGAGAGAGACCCACAGGACTGAGGGGCTGACTCTTCCTTACATGCATACCAAAGCTACATGAACAGTGGACTCTATGATATGGCCTAGAGAGATACACAAGTTCAGGAGCGCACAAATCAAGCCATTCCTTATCCCTTCCGCCATTCCCAGGAGCGATTGAGTTTCTCCCATTGTTCTCATACACTTTTTCCTCCTCCCCTCTCCCTGGGAAAACTCTAATACAACAGATTTGAGCTTTTGTAATCAGTTTGTGGCTGTGCCTTTGGCTTCTTGATGCTTCTGCTCTCAGCTTTGATTATCACTGGAGAAAGAACTTCCAAAGGGATGGTTTCCTGAAAGGGATTCCAAGAATTGACCAAGAAGGTTTGATGAGCAACAGCAGTGATATATCAATCAGATCTCATCTCTGTCCTGATCCAGTTTGGTCTGTTTAAGAGATTGTGTGTGCCTGACCAGGCAGTGGCGCAGTTGGTAGAGCGTTGGACTGGGATGCGGAGGTCCCAGATTCAAGACTCCAAGGTCGCCAGCTTGAGCGCGGGCTCATCTGGTTTGAGCAAAGCTCACCAGCTTGGACCCTGTCAGAAGCCAATTAACAGCTGATGGTTGACACAGTCACAGAAAGAAAAGGTGCAACGATACTTTTCCCTTTAACTTTTTGAATTAATTTGGTTTTTTATTCCCCCTTTTCTGGGTGTGTGTGCTATCATTTATGGCACAGGGATAATAGCACCATGCTTTCCCTGCAGATTCATAGTAATTTCTCTGAAAATGAGACAGAGGGTGTGAGTTTCACAGAAAAGCTTATAAAACCCTTGCCTGGGCCCATAGACATAGGAGACTGGCTATGATATCCCCCCAAAAGGGTTAAGTCTGTAGAAAAATCCCCTCTTATAAATCATGTTAGAAAAAATAGATTGTGACTTATGAATAGGTAGGAAACAGTAACTATACACAAAATCACCTTTCAGCCTTTACTTAATCCATTACTTTACCTCCCTAGCCTTTTCATGTGGTAGAGAAACTTTTCTTTCTCCTTGCATACCTGACCTGCAGGTGGTGGAACACTCTGAGAAAAATAAAGTTAGAACTTAACTAGTATATAAATATAGTAGACAAATAAAATTTGACTAGACAATAAGACATTAGGTAAGGTAGAGTTATTAATCAATACTGTCCTTTTAGAAGCTTGCACAAAAATTGTTGTTGCTGCTTTCAAGTTATTGTATAACTGTACTTAGAATGACTTACCACCTGATTTATAGTTTATAGAAATGTACTAACCATTGTCTAGAAATATGTAATCATAGTGAAACAAAAACAATTATTAGTCAATGTATTCTGTATACCATGTGATTGTAACTTAATGTGTGTATAAAAATAAAGCTGTACTAGCCATTGGCGGAGATGCCTGGCAGATGAGCTAAAAAAGAATTCTGAATTCTGATCTCTCACTCGTTTCGTGCTGACACCGTCTATTCCTGTGGGACCCCTGGATTCCCCCCAGGGCTGGACCCAGGCAGACCCAAGGTCGCTAGCTTTAGCAAGGGGTTACTTGGTCTGCTGTAGCCCCACGGTCAAGGCATATATGAGAAAGCAATCAATGAACAACTTACTAAGGTGTCGCAACAAAAAACTAATGATTGATGCTTCTCATCTCTCTTCATTCCTATCTGTCTCTATCTATCCCTCTCTCGGACTCTCTCTGTTTCTGTAAAAAAAAAAGAGAGAGAGAGAGAGAGATGTGTGGAAGCATTTCTCTATCCTTCAACTAAAACTTTAGAGAAATTGAGCTTGGAAAAAGAAGCAAGTGGAATAATGGATCTTCACATAGGACTAAAATGAAGGCAATATGAATATATATTGTCAAAGGAAGATATATTAGACTGTGGATTAGGATAAAGCCATCCAGGCACATATCATAATAAACCCACTCTGGCACTTTCGAGATCCATGCAGTGCTGAAAACCTGCATTTCTGCAGCCTGCAGTGTCCCACAACACAGACTCAGGGACCTGTGTGCAGGCGTGCTCCAACTTCTTGGGATTGGAAGGAGATGTGTTGAAGAAAGCATTCAATAAAAGTTTTGTGGTCAACTGCTTTGTTTTCCAGCCCTCTGAGTTCCTTCTACTTCGTCTTATGTTAAATTCTGCTTGTCCAGTCCCACCAGCAGTGCAGGAGGATTCTTTCTCCACATCCTCGCCAACACCTCGTGTGTTGTTTTGTCAATGAGCGCCATTCTGACTGGTGTGAGGTGGTACTTACTGTGGTTTTAATTTGCATTTCTCTAATGATTAGTGATGTTGAACATTTTTTCATCTGTCTATTGGCCATCTGTATGTCCTCTTTGGAGAAGTGTCTATTCATTTCTTGTGCCCATTTTTTGATTGGATTATTTGTCTTCTTGGTGTTGAGTTTTACAAGTTCTTTATAAATTTTGGTTATTAACCCATTATCAGATGTATTGTCAAATATGTTCTCCCATTGTGTGGTTTGTCTTTTTATTCTGTTCATATTATTTTTAGCTGTGCAAAAGCTTTTTAGTTTGATATAGTCCCATTTGTTTATCCTGTCTTTTATTTCATTTGCCTGTGGAGATAATGCAGCAAATATATCACTGCGATAGATGTCGGAGAGCTTACTGCCTATGTTTTCTTCTAAGATGCTTATGCTTTTACAGCTTACATTCAAGTCTTTTATCCATTTTGAGTTTATTTTTGTGCATGGTTAAGTTGCTGGCCAAGTTTCATTTTTTTGCAGGTAGCTGTCCAGTTTTCCCAACACCGTTTGTTAAAGAGACTGTCTTTACTCCATTGTATGCTCTTACTTCCTTTGTCAAATATCAGTTGTCCATAAAGGTGTGGGTTTGTTTCTGGGTTCTCTGTTCTGTTCCATTGATCTATAATATATGCCTGTTCTTATGCCAGTACCAAGTTGTTTTGAGTACAATGGCCACTGTGTAAAACAGTATGGCGATTCCTCAAAAATTTAGAAATGAAACTGTCCTTTGACCCAGCCATCCCACTTATAGGAATATATCCCAAGGACACCATATCACCGCACCCTCATGTTTATGGCAGCATTGTTCACAATAGCAAAGATCTGGAAACAGCCAAAGTGTCTGTCAGTGGACGAGTGGATTAAAAAGCTGTGGTACATATCTACAATGGAATACTATGAGGCCATGAAAAAGAAAGAAATATTACATTTTGCAACAATATGGATGGACCTGGAAACAATTATGTTGAGTGAAATAAGCCAGGCAGAGAAAGAAAAATATCATATGACCTCACTCATTTGAGGAATCCAAGGAACAATATGAACTGAGGAATGGAATTAAACCTGAAGGGAAGGGGGGAAGGAGCTGTTGGGAGGGGGGTAAGGGAGATGTTGAGGGGAATATGGGGGAGAAGGGATGCTTTTGGGGAGACACTAGAATTTATATAAACACAATAAATAAATTAATTAATTTTAAAAATAAATAAATAAATAAATGTAAAAAAGAATTCTGCTTGTCCAAATGCTGGATCACCTCTTCCTGTTGCTCTTCTTCTCTTTCTAAGATAATCTCTCTAGCTCTTAGGTGCTTGGACCAGCACCTCTTGGGGGAACTCCAGGTTTGTCTCCTGTTGCTGAAGTTCTGCTCTCTCAGGAGCAGCAGATGAATCAACTAAACCAGAATTCAGCTAAGCCTGCGGGACCTTCCTCTGCTTGGCCAATTTCTCTTTTTAAGTTTCAGAGCCCAAGACACCAGATCACCATTAAGTTATCACATTGGACAGATTTAATGTATTCCTCAAAATTAAAATAGCCAGTTCTTTTTACCAGCAATATAGGTTCATTCAGGAATAGCAGAGAATTGCAATTCGGGACAAGCAAGCTATGGTTGAACCATAGGCAAGTCTGAAGAGATGAAGGGAGGGTTATTTTTTTTTATTAGGTTTCAAAAGAAAATTGGGGAAGGTTGTTTTGAATAAATGTTTATTAAAGAACAAGAATTTGACGTTGTAGGGGTATCTGATTGGCTGCAAGTGCTGGTTAGTGCATTGTGGCTGAGGCACGGCGGACTTGAGATCTTCCTTTTCTAAAAGCAGGAAATAAAATTCCCATGTAAAAAATGTCCTCCTTTGCAGAATAACTCTTCCTTTTTTCTTTGCTTATGGAGGCTGCAAGGAGTAGAGTGTGGGTGGGAGCTGCCCCTTCAGGGCTTTCTGGCTCCATTTTAAATAAGGTTTCCTTTCTATATTTTCACAATGAACATGTGCCTCTAACAATGACTTCGTATCACCTGTAGAATCTAATTGTATAGCTCCTCCTCCTCCTCCTCCTCCTCCTCCTCCTCATTAATATTAGTAGTAGTAGTAGTAGTAGTAGTAGTAGTAGTCTGGGTTCCTAATACTGACCTGAATTTTAGGTCCACTCAGCAGTTCTCGCTGGCTTCAGGAAGTAATCCAGTTCTCCTCCACTCACTCTCCTAAGACCATCTGACTTGTTCTTTGTACCACAGGTAGTCTTCCTTCCTTTAAGTCTCAGCCGTGCCTCTGGATAATCCTTTGGGCATGTTGCATTAGATTGTTCTCTGGCTTTGGTTTCTTTGTTTGTTTCTGTTTTTTTGTTTTTTTTTTTTTGTTTTTTTTAATTTATTAATTTGAGAGAGAGCAAGAAACATCGATTTGTTCTTCCACCTTTTTTGTCTATGCATTCATTGCTTGACTCTTGCATGTACCCTGACTGGGAATCCTGCAACCTTGGCAAATCAGGACAATGCTCTAACCAAATGAGCTACCTGGCTAGGACTTGCTTTTTAGTTTTTAAAAAAATTTTATTGGCCCTGACCAGTTGGCTCAGTGGCAGAGTGTTGGCCTGGTGTGCAGGAGTCCCGGGTTCGATTCTGCTTCTCCACCCCTCCCCCTCTTCTTCCTCTCTGCTCTCTCTTACCCTCCCGCAGCCAAGGCTCCATTGGAGCAATGTTTGCCCGGGCGCTAAGGAAGGCTCTGTGGCCTCTGCCTCAGGCGCTAGAATGGCTCTGATTGCGGCAGAGCGATGCCCCAGATGGGCAGAGCATTGCCCCCTGGTGGGCATGCTGGGTGGATCCCGGTCGGGCGCATGTGGGAGTCTGTCTGACTGCCTCCCCGTTTTCAACTTCAGAAAAATACACACAAAAAAAAGAAATTTATTGATTGATTTTAGCGAGATAGATAGAGAGACAAGAACACCAATTTGTTCCTGCATGTGCCCTCACTGGGGATCAAACCAGCAACCTCTGCACTTTGGGACAACGCTCTAACCAACTGAGCTATCCCCTCTAGGGCATACTTGTTTTTTAATACAGATTCACTCCTTTGACATCCATAGCTGCCCTAAATTTAGCCTACCTGTCTACTGCAAAGATTGGTGGACTCAGGGTAAATTGTTAACACTAAGCAACCTACTGTGTGTGCCATACTCTCCCTGCTTGCTTTCCAATGATCTAGAGATCCCCATACATAGGATCTTCATCTATACAATCTCTGTGCACCAGCAGTCACCTCCCCAGGCCCCCCATATGGCCACCCTCACAGATGTCTCCATCTAAACACAGTTTTCAAAACCTCATTGCCTTGATACTATACTTCTTTGAATATTTTGATGGGAAAGTCTAAATTCTAGTAAAGAATTTTGTCTGATTTCTCAAATGAGATCTCTAGACCAAATAGTCTCAACTGCAGCTCACCCTATTTCAGAAGCAAGATGCAGCATTGAGTTTTTTTATTCTTTTACTTGCATCTGGTAGCTAATAATCACTATTAACCCTAGATCATCCCAGAACAGGGCACACTGACAAGTGCTTTACAAAAGCTAGCACCATAGGTGAATCTCATCACAATGCAATGTGGTGTTATCTGTATTTTGTGGCTAAGGAACTGATGCCGAGATCCCGGGATGTTTTGCCTATGCCCTTCCTCCCCAGAACCTGCCCATTTTGTATACTTTTCCTCAAATTCCAGAGGTGCTGGTTCCTGTTCTGGAAACTATTCCCTGTAATGTGGGTCTAAGATGGGATGCTGAGACATGGTGCACGTCGGGGAAGACATCTTTTCCTGATCCTCCTTTTTTGAGCTCACCATCAGAGGGATTTCTGCATTTCTCTTCTCTTAGAAATGGCAAAATGTGCTCACAAGCTGATAGGCCCATTTCTCATTCTTAGTAATGGGGCATAGGTTAGGGGCTGGAAGAGGGTAATGGCAATGGGAAGAAAATGGAGAAGGGCCAGTTGCTGTACATGGCAAGATAGGAAGCTGCTGCCACCCAGCAGACACAGCAGCACACACATGAATGGCTGGCACTGAAAGGAGAAAAAGCAGTACTGACTCACTCACACTCATGGAAACGTGCAAATGAAGCTGTGCCCCTTGCCTGGGTATGAAGCTACTCAGTGAGGGGGCCGAAACAGGCCAGGGCCAGCAGGATGTAGTGGCATAGGGTCACAGAGCCTCTTTCTTGCTGGGAAGGAAGCTACCCACTGACCATGAAATCCTACCTCACACTATGACACCTCCCTCTCATTTGGGTGTATTTTCCCTCAGGGTGGCCCCTCTATAACCCTACCTCCCAAATCTGACATTCACCTGTGTCCACTTAAATGCTCCCAGGGAACTGGTATGGGTTCATTCAGTCTTAGGATCCAAAATTCAGGATCTCTCACTGGCTCAGAGTTGGTTTAACCCCCAGATAGAGAGGAATAAGGATCACCCAGGGAGTCTTTCTCATTGTTATTACTTAGTCTCCACAAAAGGATGTTATATGTTTAATATGGGACAAAAATACTAAACAAATGTTATATGCTTATATGATGTTGGTATTTTGCTAAAAGGAATGTAGATGTTTTTACTGGCTACAGGAATTCAAGAAGGGGCTGGACCCCATAGGATGGCAGGCATGGATCACCAGCAAGATGGATGACCCTTTCAGTACTGGGGCCCTGACTTGTGCACAGTGAAGTCCTATCCTGGATTGGCTGAAGGCCAGAGATGGAGGCTCTGGCTCCCAATGGGGAGAAGTGTTCGAGTCTAGGGCCTGGGCAAGGTAGCAGTGAGGGTCTGAGAACTCTTACTTCTGTGACACTGTAGGCAACTTAGTATGTTCCACGCCCCACGGATGAACCTTATACGTACTGACTGATTGGACAGTCACAGAGGTAAGTGAGGTGGTAATGGACGCACCAGAAAATAACAAACAGGAAATGATAAATGGTGACATGAACTCCTGGGACCCACCCTCAACCAGCCTAGAGTGTTTGGGTATCATGAATGCTCATGCCTTATTATTTGATCAGTAATTTCAGATTCCCAAAGTTTAAACAGGAGAATCAAGTTAACATGTCATAGAGCAGTGGTTCTCAACCTTTTCACACTTGGGGACCAGTGACCTAGCCGGCCTGACCAGAAACAGAAACACACAACAAATTAAGCTTTATCTTACCACACATAACAGTGCAACACAGTACAAGCTGGTGCTTGATTTCCATACTCCACATGTACAATGCACTGAATACTGCGTAAGTTTGTCCAAATGTTTTTGTCTACTGTTCATGATTTGTAAATGCTCTGCATGGTGCAAAAGGCTGTTCGAATGAGCCTACATGTTCCAAAGATATCTAAGACAACCTCAACAGTATTTTTATAGATGATACAGGCTGATAAGTGGTCATCACCTTGAGCATAAGCAAATTCAACTAGGACCACTGGGTCTATAATCTCCATACAATAGCAGGGTGGTTAACTCTTTCGTAGAACAGCACCAGTCCACGGCCGGCAGTTGAAAAACAGTCATAGAGGACAACAGATGTTTAACATTGAGGTTCCTTTTATTTCTAACCATTTCTTTACAACCATTCAAGTAAAAGTAACTCCCACATCTACCTCCCAAACCGGAATCCTCCTCTAGACAATCAGGTTCATATTTCTAACTGTATGGAACGTATCTCCTAAAAGAAACCATCAAATCCCCATATTAACACCCCCCCCCCGACACACACACATGCTGAATAGTTGCCTTAAACTGTGGCTGCTGTGTTTCTTTAAGATATACTTTTGTCTGGGCTTCAGAGTCCAAGTGCCCAGAATAAAGCTTATGATATGTATACCTAGTTAGATAGACAAATAACAGGAACACAGAATGGGATGTGGGCCATAGAAAGTCCTATCGCCACAGTGAGGACAGGGACTGGCACTGAACCAGGCCATGCTGGGCCGCCCCAACTCCTGCAGCATCTGCCTCAGCTTGGCGTGCGCCTGGGCAAGCAAGCCCGGGTGCAGAGTGCCGGTGGTTTCGTCGTAACTCTCCAGGGGAACAGCGTACAGCACGTGGTTCAGCTTGCTCAGCCCGATGGTGTGGCGCAGCAGGTCCTCCAGGACAACCATGGAGATGGGGTTTTCACAGAAGCTGAGGGTTGTGAGCTCAGAGCAGCAGCTCAGGGCAGGCAGGATGTCCATGAACCCAGGGTCCATGATCCCACACTCATCTAAATCCAGGTCCTGGAGGGTGGCAGAGGATCTCTCCATCAGAACGCGGAGGGGCTCAGAACTAATACTGGTCAGGTTGACCCCACTGAGACTCAGGCTTTTCAGCTGACTGACGTCTAGCATCCGGGACATGTGTATCAAGTCTCGTTCTGAAAGCAGGCAGTTAGTGATTGACACGGTCTCCAAAGGGGTCTTCAGGCACCTGGGGAGAGACAGAGCATTTAGTTCTGGAGGATGGAGCTGGTAAGCAGAGGGAGGTGGGGATGACCTAGGCCTTAAGGGGAAAGAGGCCCATTTCACCAAAACCTAGTTTGCTAGATGACAGGCAATCCCCAGGATGCTGCATGGCGGAGAGAGGCATTCAAGTCAGTGCAAGTTTGAGTGGAGTCTTCTCTCCATCACTTATTCGTTGCGTGACTGAATCAAGTGAATGAAACCTCCCATACTCCCTTTGCTCAGCTGCACTGCCCCCTCCACACACAGGGGCTATCAGCATGAATGGAGATAAAGATAGGACATGCTCAGAAAAGAACCTGACCCAATGTCTCAAGCAAGAGGGAATCAGTGAATTTTAGTACTGGGAGACAAGATCCGAAATGCATTCTTTCAGGCTTCCTTCCAGGCACAGCATGGACCCCCATCACCCTTATATCTGAGCTCAATAAGGCTACCGGAAGATGTGCAGAAAGGGCAGACCTGGGCAAGGTCTGGCAACACCAGGTGGGGGCTGCTAGCCTGCAGAGACTAACTAAGGTCACTGTATCATCCACAAACCATCTAGCCGTTTTTATAATTCCTCACTCCAGAATCCTGCACTTCCCACATCTTCCCTTAGCTGGAGCCTAAAGCAACCCTTGGCAGGCAGGCAATTCAAGGCAGGTGTGGAGCGACAAACTGCTAAGGGCAGAGCTTAACATCTGAAACCTCACTTCTGATGGGCTTTCCCTTTGTCACTGCCATCTTCATTTAGTTCTTCTCCATCATCTTCACCTAGACAGCCCTTCCTAAGGGAAGAGTGCCCAATGCTCCCCTCAACCTAGCCCAAAGTCCCCATTACATAGATTCCTAGCAAGGAGTCTTTCTAATAGCATCCATCCCAGTTCATACCTCCCGCCTTTGTCTGGGGGATTATGTGACAACACACAAGGGCACAGAGCAGTGAACAAGACACTGACTATGTGGACTGTCTAGTGACTCATATACTCTGGCACTGTTGACACATGGCACATAGGAGACACCATTATTGCTGAGTGAAATGGAAAGGGCTTGCTCTGGTCTACAAAGAAGCCTCGCCATCCCTCACCTGATCATCTGGTCCAGGCGGCCTCTGAGGAAGGAGATAGAGTCCAAATAGAGCTCCTGGAGGTGGAGCAGGCTGAGGAACTGAGAGGTGAACTGGCCCACACTCTGCTCCTCCCACGCTGATAGGGTGTAAGCAGACAGGCTGTGGGAGAACATGAAGCGGCGCAGGTTGACCATCTGGCCCAGGTAAGGAGCAAACTTCCCCAGGGTGGACAGCCTCCAGGTACAATTCACTTCTAAATCCAGGACAGAGTTGAGCTGCACCATCTTCAGGATACTAACATTTTGCACTGACACTGCAAAAATCTTCAGCTTCTTGCAGCAGAGGTGCAGCAAACCTTTCCCCTGACTGATTTTCTTAATAAGGTAGCTGAGAGATGCATCAGGGAGACCGTCCTCAAGGCAAATGTCTACGAACACCTCCACCAGGGCCAAAGGTGGTTTTGGCCCTGTCCCTGACTTGTCCACTTTTTGCCTCTTTTCTGAGGGTTGGGAAGCCTCTGGCTCCAACAGTGAGCACGTTTCGGTTTTGGTTCCAGACCACACGGTCCAGAACTCCTGATGATCTTTCTTCCGTAAATTCAGCACCTGCAGTTTCCATCTTCTGCAAGGAAAACAGAAGACAGGCTGAGATGCATAACGATAACAGGGAATAAGATCATGACCACAAGTCTGGGCACCTGGACCAGACACCTGACTGCACTTTTACTCCATACCCCAGATATCAGCAGTTCCTTGTGCTACTGGGATCCTTCCTGGTCTCTATTTCTGGTACTGTTAAGTGCCACCAGGGAGTGGGTACATGTTCCTTGGGTTACCTCTGTGTTGTAATCAGCTTTATATGTCCAGAAGCCTGTTCCCAAAATGACCCCAGCAATGGCACCAAGGCCTCCCTGAGCATCCTCCCTGAAGCCATTAGAAGCCTGTGGCTCTTCCTAATTCCAGCTCTATCCGCTCATATCTCTGGGGTTCTATCAGGCAACTGAATCCCCCTCACCTGGAGCGAACCTCCTGGGCAAGCAGGACATCCAGTCCATCGAGCACAGCCCGGAAGGTCTCCTGGTGAGGCTGCTGATCCTTCATCAGAGCCCCCAGAGGGAGGCAGGAGAAGGGCCAGGTCTGCACCATCGCCTTCAGGACCTTGTTGTGCCTCCCGGCAAAGGCCGCCATGAACAGAGGTGGGAAGAGCTCCCTAGGCAGCAACTCCAGAGCAGTGATGGCCGAGGCCTCGTCCCTCAGAAGGCTCTTGCATGCTAGTTCCAGGAGCCTGCGTGGACTCGGGAGGCTCATCCTGATGAATCTGCTCTGAAAGAGGCCCTGGGGAGACATCCAGGAAGCAAGGCATCCATGTCAGACTGAGCCTGCGCCACCCACTGTCCCTCCACTCTTCAGAGGAACCAGCGGAGGGCCAAAGGCACTGCTCTGACAACAATCGGGGAGTCCTCAGTTTACCTCAATTCCATTTTTCACTTTGGTGCCACAAAGCTAGCTCTGCCTCTACCAGTGGTAGGACAAGCATCTCACCAGGCACCAGGCAGGGGCAAGATGACCAGTGGCCCCTCCCACATCTACCCACTGCTGCATTTAATTCTGTTGCGCAGAAGTGAGTACTGAGAAGCCTGAGAGCTAATCCTACCCTTTTTGGGGAGAAGAGTTTCTGGTTATCACTCAAGGACTGAAAACAACTGGAACAAAGATTAGCACGAGGTGCAGCATGGCCTCTACACACCAAAAAATAATCCAAATGGGAAAGATTAAGGAACAACCATATAATAGGTACCATTTACGTCACTTAAAATATTCTAAGTGAGAAACTGTAAAAGCAGCATAACAGTATTACACAGCAAGTGGAAGGTGAAGATGAGAAACATAAACATTAATTCTGAGATGCACACATTACTGTGTGTCTCTCTTCTATGAGTATTAAAATTACCACTTTGTATATGGGAACAAAGAACTCATGCAGAACAAACCCCCACTTAAAAACAGTCTGAAATCTTTTCTCAAGTCTTAGGTTTGTTCGCTTTTATTTTTTTCAGAAAAAAGCTTTAATTTTCTAATAAAATCACAAAGTCATAAATGATATAAACTATAACTACTGGTCATAAACTAAGTATTTTAAATGTCAATCAAAAATTTCCAATGAATTAGATGTCTTTTATTTAAAAAGAATCGGCTTAAGAATACTGGTGTCATCCCCCACTTCCTGAAATTTTGTGTTACATCACTTTGCTTTTATGGAAGACCTACCTTAGAACTTGTTTTTGCTAACTGGACAGAATGCAAAAAGGATTTTTGTCCTTTCATTTACAAAAGGTTTCATAAGCACATTCTACTTTAAGGTAGCAGGGGGAACCTGCATTGTCAATGTCTATAAAATGGCATACAACAAAATGGTATCATTTCCCTTATCCTTTGGGATTAAGGAAAACTGTATTTAGAGGCAAAGGCAAAGCCTGGTTATTTGTAAGGAAAGAAAGGACAATTCTCTGTGCAATCTTGGCCTGCAGGTCCTCAGAGATCACCTGAGGCACCTGACTCACCAGAGCGGGCGTGGGGCAGGGAAGCCCCTGCTCACATCTCACAGGGGACCATGGCAACAACTCGCATGCCCTGGCCTCTGGTCCCTCCTCTGGCTCCTCAGAAGCAAGTATAGCCCTTTCTGGCTGCACCTTCCTTTTGAGGTCCTAGCTGAAATTTGAACTTCCAATTGAAAGGGAAACCTTACTACTGAATCTCCATCCAGTTAACTCTGACTGGGTTTTTTTTTTTCACTCTCCACACAACTAGCTGAATCATATGTCCATTCATGAAAGAGAAAGAAAAAGAAACCAACCTGAAAATGGACTTGATGGGGGCGTTTGGGCCACATCAGAATTCCCAAATGTTCACGTTTAAGATAACCTTAGACAGGCAGTGGTATCATCCCAAAAGAAAAACAAAAAAAAAATTTTGAATATCAAATATGTCACTTACACTTGATATTACCTAAATTTGAAAATCATGTGCCCATTCACAGAGGAATAGAGGTACAACTGAGAGACAGTTGGTCTTCCAGGTTTAAGGGTGAAGGCTTCCCTGGAGGAGGTAGGCCAAAATGACAACTAGGAGCTGTCCAGGAGAAGGGAGGGGCTGCAAGTTTGCAATGGGACCAAGGGAAGGAATTGCCCAAAACAAGGCAAAATGTTTTGTTTGGGGAATTCAAAGACTTTAATCTGAATTAACTTGAGAGTCTAAAGGGTAGTGGTTAAGAAGAAAATTAGAGAGATCCCTTAAACCCAAGGTGATGGGTGAGGAGAGAGAGAAGATTCAATCTTCCTTGCTCCCTGAAGGTAAAGGGCATTTCCTCCCAGAAGGACCAGATCAGCTCAGCAAACTGGCTTGAGAAAATAAAATATAAAAATATGGGCTGGGCCCTGGCCAGTTGGCTCAGTGGTAGAGCACTGGCCTGGCATGTGGATGTCGTAGGTTCAATTCCCAGTCAGGGCACACAGGAGAAGCACCCATCTGCTTTTCCACCCCCCCTCTCATTTTTCTCTCTCTCTCTTCCCCTCCTGCAGCCATGGCTTGCTCCATGGCCTCCACCTCAGGTGCTAGGAAGAGCTTGGTTGCTGAGCAATAATAGAGCAACACTCCAGATGGGTAGATCACCCCCTAGTGGGCTTGCCAGGTGGATCTCAGTTGGGGTGCATGCTGGGAGTCGGTCTCTGTCTCCCTTCCTATTACTGAATTTTTTTTTTTAGGTATTTTTCTGAAGTGAGAAGCGGGGACATAGAGAGACAGACTCCCACATGTGCCTCACCGAGATCCACCCTGCATGCCCACTGGTGGGTGATGCTCTGCCCACCTGCGGCATTGCTCTGTTGCAACCGGAGCCATTCTAGTACTTGAGGTGGAGGCCATGGAGCCATCCTCAGCGCCTGTGCCAATTTTGCTCCAATGGAGCCGTGGCTGTGGGAGGGGAAGAAAGAGACAGAGAGAAAGGAGAAGGGAAAGGGTGGAGAAGCAGATGGGCACTTCTCCTGTGTGCTCTGGCTGGGCACCGAACCCAGAACTTCTACACGACAGCTGACGCTCTACTGCTGAGCCAACTGGCCAGGGTTTCCTATCACTGAATTGGGAGGAAAAAAAAAGTGGGTTGGACCCTGGCCTGATAGCATGGTTGGCTGGAGCATTGTCCTGAAGCACGGAGACTGCCAGTTCAATTGCCCATTCAGGGTACATATAGAAACAATTTAATGTTCCTGTCTCTCTCTATTCATCCCATCCTCTCTCACTAAAATCAATAAATAACAATTAAAACTATTTTAAAAACTATTAAAACTATTAAAAATAATGTGGGCTGGGGAAAGGCCAGAACAGAGGCCAGAGAGGTATGGCAACTAAACCTGGGACATGACTTATCCAATTCTGAAAGTCACTGAGAAGCAAGAGCTGTGGGGTTTCTGGAACCTTGGAGGGAAATAAATATGGGCCAAAGTCAGGTATTCTTATCAAGGAGCTGCTAGCAGAAGGCCTTCCCTTTAGGCTCAGGCATCCTCTTCCACATCCCGACCTTTCACAGGCAGATCAGCCCAGGTATGTTCCAGGGGCCTTGACCCTAAACATGACTGTCAAAGGCCCCTTCCCAAGTATATATTGATAACTGAGGTTTCCTCAATCCTTGGGAACAAGTGATACAAATACTCTTCAAAAAGGCCCATTTGGCCCCACCTCTACGTCTCTCAATTACTCAGACTGAGGGAAGAGCACCTCTAAGCATTAATAAAATTCAGTTTTTCTCTCTCAGTACCAATCACAGTGCACACGTGCCAAAATCTTCTTCACAAGATTTGAAGCTGCATTTGGCATCCAAGGTCTGCCACATTCGGGACATCCCCACGCAGCACTGAGTCATACACTGGTCCTTCTGAAGTTTCACCCCCCCCCACACACACACAGAATGTCTCCAACCACAGAATTCTCCAGGCTGTTCTCTAACCCCTGCATTGTGATGCCCAAACAATTCTCAGAATCCAGTGGAGAGGGTCCACCTGACAGATTACAACACTAGTGTTTACCAGAAAATTCCAGATTTGTTGAGTAGGTTTTCAGAAGAGATCAAAACTGCAATTAGATCAAGAATTAAATCTAAATTTGGTATCATGGACTTTTAGCATCAGTGATGCCATTTGGGACCTGCAGTCTTCTCTTTAACACAGACTTTATGTAGACTGAGGGAAAACTAGAAAAACAATTGCAGAGCCCAAGCTCAGGAAGTTCCTATGGGACCCAGTGTCCAGGAGATCCAAGAAAGCAGGAGGGACCACTTCGAATGATCTAGAAACACAAAGTATGAGCCAAACACTCCTTTTACGTGAGGTAAGAAGCACTCCTCTGTCCTCTTCCATGCAGAGCCTGTCTTTCCACGGCATAGGCTGTGGCACTGGAGGCAGGAGCACACTGGCGTGAAGGGCTGTCCTTCCTGCCCAGTACTTTGACAGGCCCACTACAACTCTGAGGGCTCACACATGGATTTGGGGGATGTTTTTACCACATCCTGGTCACCTGCCACCTGCTCTCTTCATGAAGGTCCTCATTTATGCACAGACCTGAGCAGCCTGAGCTCACGTGTGGGGCCATCCTGCCTGCCTCATGTTCTCCAGTTATAGTATTCCTACTGGAATCCCAAAGATTCTGCTCTTAGGATCTCTTTTTTTTGGGGGGTGGGGGTGGGGGTGTCTTCAGAATGCTTCTGTTTTCCCTCTCCTGGCCAGTGCTGACTGTGGAGCCCTCTGCATCCCTGGAAAGTCAGCCCACCTCTCACGGGCCTGAGGTGTGGCCACAATGCTAGGGCACATCCTTCCACAGATATCAACAGAAATCAGGAATTCTCAATTCTTGTAAGCTGTTCTGGAGAACATCATAAGCTATAAAGTGTAGAAGAAAAATAAAACAAAATCCCAGCTGCTTTTTTGGATTCAATGAGGAACCAGAAATGCCGGAAGATGACTCTTCCCGAGTTCCAGAGGAAGCTCCCAACTCTGCTGGCCTTCAGAGGCCCTGGGGTTCAGAAGCCAGGGCTCTCCAATCTGCAGCTCTCTTAACCCAGCCTTCAATCAGACAAGATCCCATTATCTTCTTTCCCTCTGGAGTCAGTTCGCTTCTTACCCTGAAATACTTTGCACTCCGTGCCTCTTTAAAAATCAAAAGGCTCTGCTGGCACTACCTGCACTTCCTGTACTCAACAAGACCTGGTTTCCTTTAAGATACAATAACATATAGACCTAAACAGGGATTGTTCCTATTTTTTCCTCCCCAAGGAGGACATTCCTGATGTCCAAGTCACCCTGAGTCCAACCATTTAATGCCACCAGAGGTGCTTCTACAGGCACAGTGAGGGAGGGAAAGGCTGAGGGCTCACTCCAGGCTGGTAGAATGGAGGGACTGGACAGGGAATGGTCCAAAGAATCCCACAAGGAACCGAGAATGAGGGAGAAATGGGAAATGATAGCAGAGCAGGGCCTAGATTTTCTGACTCTGATCATGCTGTATTCCTTACATGCTGGAGACTTGTATCCGAGACCACAGTAGAGGGGAGGAGGGCTGTGGGCCTGAACCTGGGGGCTGGAAGTGCCCTGAGGGCCTGGCTTTGGTTTCCCTGGCCTGTGTGAGTTTCCAGTGACTGTCTTCCCACCTCCACCCCTCCGGCACAGAGAACAATGCCACTGGAGAGTGTGGAGCAAGGAGGGAAAGTGGAGAGCACTGATCTTGGACACACAGATGCGGAGACATCTAGAGGGAAGGGGAGGGTCCCAGCCTGACATTTGGCCTTGAAGACAGATGCTCCTCAAGATTTTTGTACTTCAGCCTTATCAACAGCCTCATCAGACTGTAAGAACTGTGGCTGAGAGTAAAACCAGGTGCCTGTCCAGCACATTCCACTGCAATCTGACCCACTGGAGGGGGTGCAATAAACTTCAGAGTTACAGAAGCACTGGCTTCACGTTCAACAGGAAAACCCACTATGTCCTGTGTTGAGTGCTGGCAGGAGGCCCTGGGGCAGAGTGGACATGTTCACAGGGATGTGTCTAGGTCAGCTGAACCCCTCCTGCCAAAGCCAGACTCCTTTCTCTTCGATCCTTGATATACTCAAAACCATTTACTGAGTGTCTAGGGGGATACCAATGGTTATTCTGCGTGACAGGAAGAGATACCCAGTGAAAACTGCATGGTCTTCCTCTCGGTATCTCTGAGGCATGAACCTTGCATTCTATTGAGTTGACAAATGAAAAACAAGTGAGCTGAAAAATAAATCACAGGCTGATCTTGCTTTGAACTGTAGAGCAAGGCACAAAAAAACCCACATAAAACTATGCCAATCAATATTAATAATCCACAAAGTTACAATTTTTTGATGGCCATACAATTTTTTTGGTCAAAACATTAAAAAGTCTGTTATAAATATGTAAATAAATAAAATAGTAAAATTACTGTTTAGTACACAGTGATTTTTAAATGTTTAAAATTAAACTGTTTTGTGTCTTTGTAAAAGGTGTTCAAGAGTAGTTTAACATGGCTTGGCATTGTTCTGGTCATAGAACTTCAATACAGAGTGAGACTCCTCCATGCCCTAGTGAACTGTCACGTTGCTTTCTGAGTTTGGATAAGCTCCCAAGGCCTTATCCTTTCTGATTTCCATGTTGGGACCTATCTCTGAGCGAGGTCATTTAGTCTGAAGATTTCTGCCCCCACTGCTTCCTGTAGGACATCTTCATTCTTTTTGTCACAATCATGTTCTTCATTTACACTTCCCTGGGAGATAGGGAGTGTGAGCTTGAAGCTGGATTCTGAATCATGATAATAAATAAAAGTAATTTCTTGTGTTTGGTAGAATTTAAGAAATTAACAAAGTATTTCACTTTCCTAGTCTCATTTCTCTCTCAAAGCATGAAACACTGGGCTTAAGTCAATTTTCCCTTTCCATGTGCAGTAACTGAGGCTTGAAAGAGTGAGTCACCTGCACCCACGCTCAGAATGGGCCACGGGAGGGTAACACAGAACAAGGCCCCTGCCTGGCTAGGTAGTTCAGTTAGCTGGAGTATCATTCTGATGAACCAAGTTTGCAGGTTGGATACCCAATCAGGGCACATGCAAGACTCAACCAACAAATGCAGAAAATAGATGGAACAACAAAATCAATGTTTCTCTTTCTCCTTCTCCCCCCTCCCCCCGCCCCAAAAATCAACAAATTAAAAGAAAGAAAAAAAGAACAAAGGCCCCTGGCTCCTGATCTAGGGCTCCTATGGCGATCACTCATGTCAGCCTGATGGGAGTCACTCGATAAGTCACTGGAGAATGGGGACATCCCATTCTCCATGAGGCAGCAGTGGACAAGGTCATGGACATGGGCAGAGAACAAGAGCCTCCATTCAGGTGACATCACCCACCACAGTTCAGGGGCTCGGCAGGTCTGTACTCAGCTGAGGTCTATAGACTCTGTGAGGTCTTCCCAGATAGATGGGAGAGGGGATTGTGTGAGATTTCCAGGAAGACACCAGAAAGACCTGAAAGTAAGCAAATTCACTGATGGGTGTTACCTGCAAGATCTGGGGAGCAGATGTGCATGGAGGCCCTTCCCACACGTGAGGCAGAGGATAAGAAGGGTGGGACATGGAGAGTCCAGCCCAGTGCTGGGGCCACACAAGGTATAGCTCTAAGTGTCCCCTCTATGGCACGGGCTGTGCTCATCCTCCTCGCACTCTGCACAGGTGAGACACACTAAAGAGGGGACCTTCTGGCAGCCTGGGGCTGATCCTTCTTTCTCTCTGCCCCAAACTCCTCTGGAGTCATGACCTTGACCTTCTCTCTCAGGGTCCTAGGCTAAGTCTGCCCTGAAATAGCCACCCTCAGTGTGGCTCTGACACAGAAAGTAACCCTGTCCTGCTCTGGACGCAGCAGGTGTCCCAGTACCAACAGCACTTGTGTGCCGTCCAATACTCCCAGTGCATGAGGTCATCCATTTTCCAGCCCCATTCTCTGGCTCCAAGGCCACCCTGACCTCCTTGGGCTGCAGCCAGAGAAAGTACTACTGTTACTGTACTTCAAAGAGTATCTCTTATCCTTCCTTGGTGGTCCAAGCTCAAGAGGAAGTGAGACCAAAGCCTACTTCACACCTAACAGGAGTCAGGTTTGTGGCCCTGCTCCTTCACCCAAGCAGTCCTTGAATGTTACCGTGGCTTTGTAAACGGGGTCCCTAACACACTACAGTTGCTTCTTTTTTTCTCCCCTCTTATAAAACACTAGGACAAATGTCCTCTTGGGGAAATGGCTTGAGAATATAACAGCTGCTTCTGCTTCTTCTCCCCCGTGAGGGACCTCAGGATGCAGTTCTACCTAATCCACAACCATGAAAACAGAGGGGGTGACAAGGCTTCTCCAGACACCCCAGACGGTGAAGGGACTAGCTTACCTGAAGATGTCTCCGTCCACTCTGGTCCAGCTCACACTGGCTTGGCTCCTCTGGTCTCCTGAGGCCTCACAACCTGTGTCCACCCAAGTTTGAGAGCAAAAACCAAAACGCTCCAAAAACAAGGAGATAGGGTGTTAACATGTGTACTTAAGAAGCCATGGGCTCCTACGAAAATCTTTGAGAACAGTGCTTAGGAAATTGAAAACTGGGGATGTGATCCTGCACTTTCAGTGGGAATCACCTCTTGGCTCCAAACTGACCACCAATTTTTCACTGGCTGAACCAGAGGACAATCTGAGTGAAAGACCATGTGCTCTGTCAAAAGCGACCCTTCCCACCGTCCTGCAGCCACATTTCGGCCCCTTCTATGCTCCCCACTCACTGGCACCTCCAGAGGAGCCAGATTCTCAGGGCAGCCACCCCATCCCAAGTGCACACACGGCCTGACGAGGTCAAACAATAAACGCAGATGCCAGAGTTCGATCAATTATTACGTCTAAAATGTGTAACTGCAGCCACCTTTACGAAGCACGTGGCTTGGGCTCCTCCGAATAAACCGCCTTATTACATGAAGCCTCCATCCAAATCCCCATTGCAGTGACTCATTTTCAGATGGAAAATGGAGGCAAAGGAGGGGTTGAGGGTTTCCAGAGACTAGCGCAAGTTCACCCAGTGAGAAAATGGAGAAACCAAGTTTGAACTTACGTTTTCTACAGCCCTTGCTCGTCGCCACGAGGTCTCCGGCGCAATGGCTGGAGGGAAAGAGGCGTAGCTGACTCAGCAAGTTTCCTGAAGCTCCAACGGAAACAGCAGCATCTGGCCAATCCCGCCTTTCGGTACAGCTTGGGCAAAATCTCGCGAGATCCGGAAATCACGGGTGGGGTTGCCCAGGGACCCCAAAAGGGGTTTGTGAGGGTGGGGAGAAGGTGGTGCCTGGGGCCACGCCCACCAAGCTGTGGGGGGGGGGGGTGATAGGAAGGGGTAGGGGATGGGAGAGGGTGGGTGGGATGAGGGGGGCTCTGGTATGTTGAGGGAGAAGAGGGAGGCCTGCGACGCTCCCCCCAATTTACCCGCCCCTTCCACCCTTGGGCGACTCCTTTCCCTCTGTGGTGGGGTGTGGGCTGTGGGGTGCCACTGTCACCCCCCACACCCGTCTTGCTTCCCACCTCTCATGTTTAGAAAAAATATCCCTGCTGTTGGCTAGTCCAGTGGCCCCTACCCTTTGGATTGACCATGTTTGTCACCCCTTGGGCTGAGGGGCACCCAGTCAGATTCAGTGGACTGTCCCCTCTCCAGAGCGAACTCCGCAGTCTGGCCCTGCGATTTGGTTGCCTCGCGCTCTGCTCTGTCAGAGCACTCACCTCCCCCTGTCCTCAGGCAAAGTCAGTGTCCGCTCCTCCCAATGCCGGGCTTCTCTTCTGGTCACCAGCAGATCCCTCTGGACAAAGTCCCAGCCGGGCCTGCAAACTGAAAATGCGGGCGGGACGCCCCGGAGGAGAAAACCGGGCAACAAGCTGAGGCGAGGTGGCAGGGCAGCACTTGGAGCCTGGTATTCGCCTCTCAGAGAAGCGCCTCTTAACCGTGGGGATCTCCTCTGGCGCCACCAGGGGGAGTGGGGGACCTGGACTCCGCAAAGTGGCAGATTTTGGCGCCTTTTTGCCAGTCCCTTTAGGCCAGAAAAGTCAGGCTTCTGGAGGTACGGTGAGATTTGGGTAGGTGAGGATCCTTACACACACACACACACACACACACACCCACACACACACACACACCCCTTTCATTTTCTGATTCATTTGAGAGTAAGTTTTATCTACCAGCACCTAATTTTAATACCTTTTTTCTAGAATTCACATACATAATTCAGTGGTTTTTATTACGTTCGTAACTGTGTGCATCCATTACACACTATAATTTCACCCATTAGCAGTCACTTCCCAATTTCCTATCCTCTTCAACCCCTCACAACTATTAATTTACTTTCTGTCTCTATGAATTGGCCTGTTCTGGACATTGCACATCGATGGAATCATCCCATGGTTGTTTGTGTTTGATTTTTCTCATTTATCAAAGGGTTCCCAAGGTTCATTCACGCTGAACATATATCAAGACTTCATCTCTTATCATGGCCAAATAATATTGCATTGTATGGAGATACCTCTTTTTATTTATCCATTAATAAACTGATGGAATTCCACTCATTTATCTGTCTCTTCTGTCACAACTCAATGGCAGAGTGATACTTTCAGAATCTAGAGCATGAAAGCCCTAGGTTTGTCTCAGGTCCCATGAAGAAATCAAAATATGACACTCACTCTCAGGGAAGTAGCCAACACTTCATAGTTCTCTCATTCTTAGAACCTCTTAAGGATTTCCTGTTGAGGAGCACCTTTCTTTCTTTATACCTTTTTTTTTTTTAAGAGTTAACACTTAAAAAAAAAACCATTTCTTTTAAAACTTTTTTTACTTATTGATTTTGAGAGAGAGGCATATTGGGATGATGCTCCAACCAACTGAGCTACCCATCCAGGGCCTCCATTTCATTTCTCTTATGCAACCTTCCTGCTGGGGTTGGTTTTATTATCTGTCCAGTGTATTAGGCATAGGAGCAGAGCAGAGATTTCCAGCTCTTAGTTACCTTGTTTCCTGAAAATAAGACATCCCCCAAAAATAAGACCTAAGTGCAATTTTTTCAAGCTTAGAAATATAAGGCCTTCTCTGAAAATAAGACCTAATGTGTCTTTAAGAGCAAAAGTTAATATAAGACATTATCTTATTTTCGGGGAAACACAGTTCTTCCCTGGTGCTCATGTTACACCATCAAGGGCCACCAGAGGGCAGTGAAGTCCTGGACTTGGGAAACGTCTTTGCCTTGGTTTAACCTGAACTGTATGAAGGAAGTCCTAGGAGCTGTGTCCTTCTGAACATCTATAAAAGGACGTGGGGGTAAGGCTCTGTAAAGCCAGTAGCCACAGCCACCTTCACAGCCACCTGGCCCATGCAGGTTCACATTAGATTCGGACAGATGGTAATGAAACAACAAAGCCAAGAACTAGTGGGCCATAAGCTTTAATCCTAGCTTGCACCCGGTGGGTAAGAAATACACACAGTGGGAAAAAACTTCCCTTTCCGTTCAGGGCCCCCAAAGCCTCTGACGTATCTGAGTTTCCTAGAATCAAAGGTATCTACCTCACCAGCCTTATTCACCTCTGTTCCCCACCTCCTTCTCTCTACACAAACTCTGCACAAACTGGCTTCTCCTTCAGCACTCCACCATCTTGGCTGCTTCTCCTCTCTTCCACATGGCCTTTCTCTTCTCTCCTCTCTAATGCTAATCTCAGGAACCGAGAGAGAGAGCAAGCCCCAGTCTGCCCCATTTTATAGTGTAGAAATCCATACCTTTAAGCCAATCTACAAATAAGAAAATCTCTGATACAAAGCCACTTATCTGAGGCATAAATGGGATTCCTCATGAGAGTGCACCACCCCTATCATGCAACAGTCAAGGGTGTGGGGAAAAGCTTAGTTTTAAAACTAAGCCTTAGGCTATAAGGATTCTGTCTGCTTACAGCCTATCCCCCACACCCAATGCAAACTATAAGTGAGAAAACATATATATATAATATTTACAAACTTATTTGACCAACAGGCCCCAAATTCAATATACCCCAATAAGGTCTTTATTCAAGGTCCAATAAATGCACCCCAGGGCTCAGACTCAGGACCCAGCCTCAGGCCAATGCACAGATCAATGCATGAGAACCCATCCTTTGAGAGGACCAAGGAGGTTTGAAGAAAAATGAGAAGTATCCAGCTTTGCCTGTTTCCCTGGAAACTGAGCAACTGGCTCTTTTCCAGTCTGCCTTGGACCTTGTCCTCACCTTCATCACTCAGAGCAACAAATTGAAGTTCTAAGATTCCTTAGGAACCACAATGACCCTTGCAATAGGAAGGAAAAGGGAATCCAAAATGTCTCCATTTCCTGGACACTATCATGGACTCCACCTGTCTTGACTCAGAAAACACAGATCAGACTTTTAATCCCTCTGCTAAACTCTGTCTAGTGTGCAGAATGTCTAGAATGAAGGGCCAGGTCTGAGGGAGATAGGGAGAGGCAGGTGCAGAAGGCAGATTTGCATGGAAGCCCCTCCCTCCTCTGAGGCAGGGGAAGGGATAAGAGAGGTCTGGGGGAGCCAGACTCAAGATAGGGGTGTCAGAAGGCAGCACTCTTGGGACATCTCTGCTATGGCTTGGGCTCTGCTCCTCTTCACCCTCCTCACTCAGGGCACAGGTGAGGCCTCCCAGAAAGGGACTACAGGGACATCTGGGCTGATCCTTTGTCTCCACTTTTAGGCTCATCTGGGCCCCAGCACTAAACTTACCAGAGTGTGTTTTTGCTCTTTTCAGGGTCCTGGACTCAGTCTACCCTGACTCAGCTTCCCTCAGCATCCGGGACTCTGGGCCAGTCGGTCACCATCTCCTGTGCTGGAAGCAGTAATAACATTGGGCGTTATAATTATGTCTCCTGGTACCAACAGCGCCTGGGCACAGCCCCCAAACCTCTGATTTATTATACAAATAGACGGCCCTCAGGGGTCCCTGATCGCTTCTCTGGCTTTAAGTCCGGCACCAAGGCCTTCCTGATCATCTCTGGGCTCCAGTCTGAGGACGAGGCTGATTATCACTGTTTCTCATATGCAGGCAGTAACACTTTCCACAGTGGTCTGAGTCCATGGGGAAGTGAGACCAAAACCTGCCCTGTGCCCTCCTTGCTCTGGAGATGCTTCCACACCCTGAGCGGAGGACTCAGGCTGCATGGCCCAAAATTCCCTTTCCTCTCCTCTCTTCTCTCCTTCTACCATGAAGTTCAAAAGAAAAACATTTTCTCATGATTTTTTTTTTTTTTTTTTTGGTATCATGTCAGCTTCCTCTTGCCCTGTATAAAATGTCCCCAGAGGCAAATCCCATCTTGTTATTGTTAGGGGCAGAGTGAGAAGCACACACCTGCTTTGTGCACCTCCTGCTGTTCTCAGGGAAATCTGACTTTGTTAGCCACCAGGTGGCAGTGAGGGCCTGGGTTTTTTTGTTTGGTTTTTTTTGGGGTTTTTTTTGTATTTTTCTGAAGCTGGAAACGGGGAGAGACAGTCGGACAGACTCCCACATGCGCCCGACCGGGATCCACCCGGCACGCCCACCAGGGGTGATGCTCTGCCCACCAGGGGGCTTTGCTCTGCCGTGACCAGAGCCACTCTAGCGCCTGGGGCAGAGGCCAAGGAGCCATCCCCAGTGCCCGGGCCATCTTTGCTCCAATGGAGCCTTGGCTGCGAGAGGGGAAGAGAGAGACAGAGAGGAAGGAGGAGGGGGTGGAGAAGCAAATGGGCGCTTCTTCCCCCGCACGCCAGGCCGACGCTCTACCACTGAGCCAACTGGCCAGGGCCTTTTTTTTTTTTTTTTGGAGGGCCTGAGTTTGAGGGAAGTCATTGCTGTGCTCTATCCTGGTCTGAATCAGGTCCCAGAAAATGGTTCCAACGGAGTTCCTCCTAAGGGGGAATTGGAGATAAGAGTATCCCCAATCTGTACTGCTTCAAAATTGTTTGCAAGGAAAGACCATAAATGTCCCCAGGTCTCAGCCTCAGAGTAGTGCAGAGGCAAGAAACAGATAGGATGAGGAGCCATCCTCTTGAGGAGGTTAGAAAGATGGTTGAGGGACATGAACAGCCACCAGCTCTGTCTTTGGTGCCTGGGAAGAAAATTGATTAGGTTTCTTCTAATCCCAGCCTATCTGAACCCTGTCGTCACTCTCCACCCACACAGAACAGAGTAAGACTGGGATTATTTAGCCAGCCAACCACGTTATAACACTCACAGCAGGAAGGATGGGGACCTTTTAAGACAGACTACATTTCCTGGGCAAAGTTATGGGCTCAGTTTTAGAAAATACATGTAAAAAAGATTTAATCCCTCAGATTAGCTCTACTGTCCAGGAATGCAAAACATCTGGAATCAAGGACCAGATGAGAGCAAGGTGAAGAGAGAGACCATGGAAGCAGATTTGCATGGAGGCCCCTCCCTCCTCTGGGGCAGGGGGGGCAATAAGAGGGGAGCCAGGCTCAGGCTTGGGGTCTCCGAAGATAGCACTCTTGGGGCTTCTCCACCATGAGCTGGGCTCTGCTCCTCCTCCCCCTCCTCACTCAGGGCACAGGGGAGGCCTCCAGGGAAGGAACCATGGGAACACTTGGCTGGTCCTTTTCCACCTTCACTTGGGTTCCAGCACTGAACTCAGCACTAAGTGTGTTTTTCTTCTTTTCGGGTCCTGGGCCCAGTCTGCCCTGACTCAGCCTCCTTCAGTGTCAGGGGATCTGGGCCAGACAGTCACCATCTCCTGTGCTGGAAGCAGCAGTGACACTGGAAGTTATAACTATGTCTCCTGGTACCAACAACAACCCAGCATGGCCCCCAAATTCCTGATTTATAACGTCAACACTTGGCCCTGGGGGATCCCTGATCACTTCTCTGGTTCCAAGTCTGGCAACACAGCCTTCCTGGCCATCTCCGGGCCCCAGTCTGGGGACGAGGCTGATTATTACTGGGGCTCATATTCAAACCGTGTCACTTTCCACCGTGGTGTAAGTTCCTGGGGAAGTGAAACCCAAACCTGCCCTGTGCTCCCGGGCTCCCCCCTTGCTCTGAAGATGCTTCCCCAACCTGAGCAGGGGGCTCAGCCCGCACAGCCTGAGTTCACTTCCCTCTCAACTCCTCTCCCTACCACGATTCCCAGTTGGAAATACGCTCTTGGGTTTATTGCCTTAAGACAATGACCGCTTCCCCTCTGACTGTGCAACGTGCTTCCTAAATGTGCCACTCTTTCCAGCTTCCAAAAGCATTGTGAATGTAAATGTCATGTGTTACATTTTATGGGTTAACTTGGCTGCAAGTTGCTTTGAGAACTGGCAAAACATCATTTCTCGTTATCTGTGAAGATATCGCTAGAATGGCGTTTGTAGACTGAGAAAAGCAGTTCGCCCTGTCAGTGCTGTTGGTTATCATTTGAGAGCCTGAATTGAACAAAAAGGGGGAGGAGGTGGAGATCTGCTCTCTCTGCTGAAACATGGACATCCATCTTCTCCTGTGCTCGGACATTGGCACTGCTGGGTCTTCACTTTGGGGACTCCAACTGGAACTGACACCATCAGCCCCCAGTTCTCTGGTTTTTCAACTCAGGCTGAATTCTATCACGGGTTTTCCTGGTTCTCCAGCTCGTAGTCAATTATGGGATTTCTCAGCCTCCAACACTATGTGAACCAATTTTTTTATTATTTATATTCTGTTTATCTGGAGAACCCTGACTAACACAGATTTAATACAGGTTTTGCTACCCAGAGTCATTTCAAAGAACCAGAATTTTAATGATGAGTTTTCTGTATTGAGTCTGAGGTTTCTGAAATGGACTATTTAATCTGATTAGATTTAATGATGCTAAAATGCCTCTGGTTCCATTAGGAAAGGGAGCACTGATAGTCCATGTCCTGAACTGTTTATAGGGATAAGCAGTTTGTCAGTGTTGGATACTTCTAATCAACCACTTATAATAAGCATGGAGACCCTGGCCGGTTTGCTCAGTGGATAGAGTGTCAGCCCAGTGCAGGGCACACGTAAGAACCAACCATCTGCTTTTCTTCCCCTCCCTCTCTCTCTCCCCACTCTCTTATCCTCTCATAACTAGTGGCTCAATTGGTTCAAGCATTGGCCCTCAGCACTGAGAATAGCTCAGTTGATTCGAGCATCAGCCCTAGATGGTGGTTGCTGGGTGGATCCTGGTCAGGGTGCATGTGGGAATCTGTCTTTCTATCTTCCCTCCTATCATTTCTAAGAAAATGAAATTAAGACTTTAATTGTCATGAGTATGTCCTCTTTATTTTATTACAAATATTTTGTGTGTATATGTATACATATATTAAGCAAATAGCTCTGTTAGTTCCCCTCTCTTATTCTCTTCTCATGCAATTAAAATTCATTGTCACCTCTTGAGGAGTGCTTGGGCTCCATGTAAGGCGCAAATCTTCAGGAAGCAATCCCCAGAGACCTACTGGTACCTCGGTCTCCCAGGCCTAAACCCCTGAAGCTGACTGAGCCATGTTACAATGTGGCAGCCAACCTCTGACTGAGTTAAAGAGAATGTTAATGTGACTAAAATATCCAACCCCGTCCCAAAGAATAGGGTTGCACCCACCTATCCATCCTCCCCTCCTTCGGTGGCTCCACGAGGATTGTAAGAAGCCTTGGTAAAGAAACACCTACCACATACTTCCACATTCCCTGTCTCTGCTAGTCCAGAAAGACCAGGCTTCTGGGAGGACCAAAAAAGAAGCCTTTTAATGAGCACTTGCACCTCTTTCTGACGGAATGCACCCAGGGGGCACAGACAGTATTTGACAGAGTGTCTGGCTGGAGTCTAGGACTTATAAGCTCAGGTGGACCCAGAGAGGGTACGTTGGATCAGAAAAGGAGTAGTTTTACTTGGAGACTTTCAAGAAAGGACTGAGGTTTTAGGAGAAGTCAGCCAGAGACCCAGCGTTGAATTTATCAGACCTGAGTATCTTTTGGGAAAGGAGACTTTTGGGTGTGTGAGAAACAGGGGCACTGTGGGATGGCGTCTCTGTTGGTGGGGACCTGGGCCCAGCTGGGAAGCTTTTCAATTGAGAGCATTTGCATTTTCCATAGGTGCTCACCAAGCGTGCCTGGGCAGCTGTGATGACCCTCCCTCTCAGGGACGCAGAAGACAGGAAGAAAGAAAACAAACAAAGCCCTCATCACCCCTGCCTGCCTCCCCCCCACCTTCACCGAGCAGGGTAATTACCCAGCTGTGGCTCAGCCCTGGGTGCAAGCAGGAAACTGGGCGGGGAATTTGCATGAAGACCATCCTTTACTGAAGAGATGGAGAAAGAGGAGACTTAAAGTTGGAGGAGTCCAGCCACAGCTGCGAGGTCCTTAGGGAACTGTCTGTAAGAGCGTCACCAACATGTCCTGGGCCGCTATCCTCTTCGTGAGCCTCTGCACAGGTCAGGGCAGACTCCCTGGGCTTTGGGGAGGTGGCAAGAACAAGGGGTCACATGGAGGAGTCGCCCTACCTGCGCGGCTCATGGGCATCTCTTCCTGTTCTCGTTAGCTGTCAGCTCCCAGCCTGTAGTGACTCAGGAGCCCTCCCTCACAGTGATGCCAGGATTGACAGTCACTCTCACTTGCTCTATGAGTACGGGACCTGTGACGACTGGAAATGTTCCAGGATGGTTCTCGCAGAAACCTGGCCAAGCTCCTCTGCAGCTCATACACCACACGGACAAACGCCCGGCATCCGTTCCCAACCGCTTCTCAGGCTCCATCCTCGGAGGCCGAGCTGCCCTCACCATCGCTGGGGCGCAGCCCGAGGATGAGGCTGAGTACTTCTGCGTAGTCTGGTACAATGCACCTGCTTCACAGTGACAACTTCTAATGGGAAGCTACATCAAAAACATCAACGTGCTCAACCCAGTGTACCAGCACCATAAGCAGAAAGGAAATCCCACCCTGGGCAGGAACTGAAACCCGCCAATACCCAGATCTGCTCACTAGTCACTGGTTGGATTTGGTATTATGTTCTTGGGGACAAATATATTTTGTCCAGATCACTGTGGATGCTGCTTCATTAGCATTCAGTGCAAAAAGGAACAGGTGTAAAGGGGGTCTAATTTTCATTCTTTGGGGTCACGGGACTTTTGGTAATTTAAGCAGTTCTTTAAAATAAATTTAATCATTTTGAATTGGAACACTACATAATACATGCACATCAACAGAAAAATTTTAAATGGTACCAGTTGTGGGCGCTATAGGTGCTGCAGCTCAGTTGGTATGCCCATGTCCCAGCAATAGAGGGCGCTCTGGCTAAGGGCTCACACAGATAGCCTGCTCTAGAGATGTGCACGTGTCTCTGAATGTGGAAGTTGCCTGGCAAAGAGGTGACTGGAAGCTACCAAGTCCCTTCTGTAGCCAATGACTGACTGATGCAGGAGCAAACAAGCCCTGATCCCTTCGCCTTAAAGGGGTCACGCCTTATGGTGTACAATTTATGCTCCAGAGCTCCCAAGAGGATCTGGCAGAGTCCAGAGTTGTCCTTCGTACCTTCCCTACCCAGATCCCCAGTCTCCCTCTTTGGTTTCTCTTCAAGAAATCACATGGGTTCACATTCTTCTCTCAGACTCTTGCTTCCACTGAAGCCACATCAGACTTTACAGAATGGGCAGTGCCCTGGTTCTCCATATGAAAGAACATCATTGCAGCATGACTTGTACATCCTTCCAGAAACAGCAAGGCAAACATGACTTTTCCATCCTTTATAAGGTGTTTCACACTAGTGTTTTAACCAACTGGACCCTAACGATGGTCACCAAGGCTTTGATCTTGCAAATAACACTTCAATGAAAAAATGTATATCTATCTTTGGGTTCCTGTGTGAAAATGACTATAGGATACATTTTTTTGACAAGTATGATACAATTGCTGGGTCAAAGAGATGTGTGTTTGTAACGTCCATCTATTATTGTCACATTCTCCTCCACATGGTTGTGCCGATCTACAAAGCCATAAACAAATATCTGAATCTTTCCAACCTTAGATGCGAAATGGCATCTAGGGATAGTTTTATTTTGTATTTCTCCTATTCTTGCAGTTGAGTATCTTCTCAAATGTTCCAGTGTTCTCTGTATTTTAGGAGTTGGTACTTTTGCTTAAAGGACCAGAGAGTATTTTAGGCTTTGTGGGTCAAGAGTCAGATTTGAGAATATTATGTATGTACTTAGAAAGCAATTTAAATTGTAACTATTTTAAAGTAAAAAAATATTCTCAGCTTGAAAGCCATACAAAAATAGATGAAGGGCCAGAGGTGGTTCACAGGATGTGGTTTAAGGAATCCTGTTTTATTGGCTTAATTAAAGTTTGAAAGTTCTGTCGATAAAGGCCATATATGATAAACCATCAGCCAACATCATATTAAACGGCATAAAACTGAGGACTTTCTACCTTAAATCAGGAACAAGACAGGGTTGTCCACTCTCTCCACTCTTATTTAACGTGGTGCTAGAAGTTCTGGCCAGAGCAATCAGACAAGACAAAGAAATAAAAGGCATCCATATCGGAAAAGAAGAAGTAAAGGTATCACTTTTTGCTGATGATATGATCCTATACATCGAAAACCCGAAGGACTCCACAAAAAGATTATTAGAAACAATAAACCAATACAGTAAGGTCGCAGGATACAAAATTAACATACAAAAGTCCATAGCCCTTCTATATGCCAACAATGAAATATTAGAAAACGAACTCAAAAAAATAATCCCCTTCATGATTGCAACAAAAAAAATAAAATACCTAGGAATAAACATAACAAAGAATGTAAAGGACCTTTATAATGAAAATTACAAAGCATTGTTAAGGGAAATCGAAAAAGATACAATGAGATGGAAAAATATTCCTTGTTCTTGGATAGGAAGAATAAATATAATCAAAATGGCCATATTACCCAAAGCAATATACAAATTTAATGCAATTCCCATCAAAATTCCTATGAGATTTTTTAAAGAAATGGAACAAAAAATCATCAGATTTATATGGAACTATAAAAAACCCCGAATAGCCAAAACAATCCTAAGGAAAAAGAATGAAGCTGGGGGCATTACAATACCTGACTTTAAACTATATTATAGGGCCACGATAATCAAAATAGCATGGTATTGGCAGAAAAATAGACACTCAGACCAATGGAACAGAATAGAAAGCCCAGAAATAAAACCACATATATATGGTCAAATAATCTTTGATAAAGGGGCTAACAACACACAATGGAGAAAAGAAAGCCTCTTCAACAAATGGTGTTGGGAAAACTGGAAAGCCACATGCAAAAGAATGAAACTCGACTACAGCCTGTCCCCGTGTACTAAAATTAATACAAAATGGATCAAAGACCTAAATATAAGACCTGAAACAATAAAGTACATAGAAGAAGACATAGGTACTAAAATCATGGACCTGGGTTTTAAAGAACATTTTATGAACTTGACTCCAATGGCAAGAGAAGTGAAGGCAAAGATAAATGAATGGGACTACATCAGAATAAAAAGTTTTTGCTCAGCAAGAGAAACTGATATCAAAATAAACAGACAGCCAACTAAATGGGAAATGATATTTTCAAACAACAGCTCAGATAAGGGCCTAATATCCAAAATTTACAAAGAACTCATAAAACTCAACAACAAACAAACAAACAATCCAATAAAAAAATGGGAAGAGGACATGAACAGACACTTCTCCCAGGAAGAGATACAAATGGCCAACAGATATATGAAAAGATGCTCAGATTCATTAGTTATCAGAGAAATGAAAATCAAAACTACAATGAGATACCACCTCACCCCTGTTAGATTAGCTATTATCAACAAGACGGGTAATAGCAAATGTTGGAGAGGCTGTGGAGAAAAAGGAACCCTCATTCACTGTTGGTGGGACTGTAAAGTAGTACAACCATTATGGAGGAAAGTATGGTGGTTCCTCAAAAAACTGCAAATAGAACTACCTTATGACCCAGCAATCCCTCTACTGGGTATATACCCCAAAACCTCAGAAACATTGATACGTGAAGACACATGTAGCCCCATGTTCATTGCAGCACTGTTCACAGTGGCCAAGACATGGAAACAACCAAAAAGCCCTTCAATAGAAGACTGGATAAAGAAGATGTGGCACATATACACTATGGAATACTACTCAGCCATAAGAAATGATGACATCAGATCATTTACAGCAAAATGGTGGGAACTTGATAACATTATACGGAGTGAAATAAGTAAATCAGAAAAAAACAAGAACTATATGATTCTATACATTGGTGGAACATAAAAACGAGACTAAGAGACATGGACAAGAGTGTGGTGGTTACCAGGGGTGGGGGGAGGGAGGACGCAGGAGGGAGGTAGGGAGAGATTTAGGGGGAGGGGGAGGGGCACAGAGAACTAGATAGAGGGTGGCAGAGGACGATCTGACTTTGGGTGAGGGGTATGCAACATAATTTAATGACAAAATAACCTAGACATGTTTTCTTTGAATATATGTACCCTGATTTATTAATGTCATCCCATTACCACTAATAAAAATTTATTTAAAAAATAAATAAATAAAATAAATGCCACTGGAAAAAAAAAAAAAAAAAGAAAGTTCTGTCAGCATATTTTCTTGGGCAGATCTCTTTGCTAGAAAGGCTATATTGTACCTCATATAGTGGGTGGAGTCTTTCTTTGGGTAAGGATGAACTTTTACCATTTATTTGATTGGACTTTGGGTCTGTCTAAAATAGACCTTATGCCACAATCTCATAGATTTTATCTCTGTCCTTTTGCTTTGGATTTTGGAAGTATTTCAGTATCATAAGCAGGCTCTCCCTGGATGGAAAATTAAAGGATTAGGGAATGTGGGCAAGGTAAGCTTGTACTAAAATCTGGAATAATTGAGCTCAGGCTCAGAAGTGTCCCTAAGAAAAGAGTCATAATGTCAGAATTGTAACTGAGACCAAAACTAAACTGGATTATTAAAGTTTGGAGGGATTATTTTAAAACATAAAAAGAAAGTTTTAAGTATATTGGCTATTTATATAAACAATGGAAATTATAAAACTTTTAATTTAACAATGGCCTGAAGAAAAGATCTTGGGATCATAAACTGTAAAGAAACCCTACCCCACAAACAAGTCACCAGTAAAAGGGGTCTGTTAGTAGAAATGTTCTTATGTTGCAAATGATTATTTCCTGTAAATGTAGAACCTTTCCCCTTCTTTTAGGTATAGGGAAACATCTCACTGAACCGCCTTCTTCCCTAGGATCAAGGGTCCCTGCAAGAGAACCTGATGTCAGATGGGAAAAATTTGCACTGTTGTGTAATGATTGGAAGATTCTTTTATTTAACATCAAAATGTCAATGCTTGAATGCTAAAATTGAAATGAATAATTAAGGTGCATACAAAAGATGTTCTTTTAACTATACCATTTCCGTCTATAATTTAGCATAGTTAATTGGGAAATATTCTACTCTAAAACAATTTAACATTTTGCAGTAGTCACATTTAAAAGATTAGAAGAGGCCCTGGCTGGTTTGCTCAGTGGTAGAGCATTGGCCTGGCGTACAGGAGTCCTGGGTTCGATTCCCGGCCAGGGCACACAGCAGAGGCGCCCATCTGCTTCTCCACCCCTCCCCCTCTCCTTCCTCTCTGCCTCTCTCTTCCCCTCCCGCAGCCAAGGCTCCATTGGAGCAAAGTTGGCCCGGGCGCTGAGGATGGCTCTATGGTCTCTGCCTCAGGTGCTAGAATGGCTCTGGTTGCAATAGAGCAATGCCCCAGATGGGCGGAGCATCACCCCCTGGTGGGTAGGCCGGGTGGATCCTGGTCGGGCGCATGCAGGAGTCTGTCAGACTGTCTCCCCATTTCTAACTTCAGAAAAATACAAAAATAAATAAATAAAAAATAAAAGATTAGAAGAAACAGGTGGAATTAGATTCTATTATATATTTTAACTCAGTTAAAAATACTATAATTTCAGCCCTGGCCAGTTGGCTCTGTGGTAGAGCTTCGGCCTGGCGTGCGGGAGTCCCGGGTTCGATTCCTGGCCAGGGCACACAGGAGAAGCGCTCATCTGCTTCTCCATCCCTCCCCCTCTCCTTCCTCTCTGTCTCTCTCTTCCCCTCCCGCAGCCAAGGCTCCATTGGAGCAAAGTTGGCCCGGGCGCTGAGGATGGCTCCATGGCCTCTGCCTCAGGCACTAGAATGGCTCTGGTCACAACAGAGCATCACCCTGGATGGGCAGGGCATGCAGGGTGGATCCCAGTTGGGCACATGCGGGAGTCTGTCAGACTGCCTCCCTGTTTCCAACTTCAGAAAAATACAAAAAAAACAACAACTATAATTTCAATAGGAATTTATTATAAGTTATTGATATAGTTTACATTATTTTATATAAGGACTTTAAAATCTAGTATATATTTTAGAACTGCAACACATCTATATTGGGAAAACCCATATTTCATTCTCAACAGCTGCATGTAACTTGTGGCCACCATATTGGACAGAGCAGATCAGATGGATGAGGTGTCCTTGAGGGTCAATGTCCCTGCAGTACAAAGTCACAGTCACCAGTGGCAAAGCAGGGTCTTATGACACATGACACGCTAAGGAGGAATGGCTGCTCCAATTTCCAACCAGATCAAGACTATTGAGAGCACACAGAAACAGGGAATTTTTATAACATGTTTCTACAATACTTCCTTTCCAAAGACAAGATATTAACAATAATTACAATTTTGAAGATGAAGCTGAGCCATCAAACACATTTTTTGTTATTAGTGTAATGACTGACACAGTTTATGTGAATTTTTTATAAATATTGGTACAATAATCCATCTCAGTGGGAAGACTATTTTCATAAATCTTACATAAGTTAAAAAGTTAAAGAGAGAATCATAAGGAATTTTTTTGACATTGGAAGACTGGCTATTCTCCAGAAGGGGATATATTTGCCTAATTCACAGGCACAGATCATGTTTATGAAGGTCAGTTCTCCCAGGATGGCACCAAGAAGTGACCCCCTTGTTGGGATGAGACCCACAGCTCAGGTGTGAGACTGGCCTGCAGGAGCGGCCAGCAGAACCCTGTGGGGAGACCCTGAGGGGTGAGTGAGGAGTGGAAGCATCAGGTGGGAAGGGCAGAGGGGAGCTGGTGTCACCACCTCAGCAGGGAACAATAGTCGGCGTGTCTGAGACAGGTGACTGCCCTCTTATCTCAATTATCTCTTTACACCACACTCTGGGGAATGAGTCACCAGGTCCTTCTGTCTGTGCGCGTGAATCACCACAACGCCTCACACATCACGTCTACATACAACGTCACCAGCATTTTATGAGTGAATTAGTTATGTTATATTCTCAGTGGTACTAGGTTTGAAAACAAATACATTTATTTGAGGTATTAGGCAACAACGCATCTTGCCAATCATGTTTATTAATATTAAAAGGTTTCTTTTTCTATTCTGACAGTTACCCAAACTCAGTGGTCTTGACCATGTTAGAAAAGGAATACTGATCTAATTTTCATAAGAAGCCAACCTGATTCCCAATGTCTTGCTGACATGTAATCCTATATCATCTGCCATGAGGGAGCAGAGGGAACATCATCAGTTCTGTGCACAGAGAGACCTGTGTGTCACTGGGAAATGCAGATTCCAGCACTGTGAGGATCTGAATGCCCTTCAGAACAGACTCCAAGAGGACACAGCACCTGGATACAGAAGACAGGGTTGTGACTCAAGGACCCAGGAGGCCTGGGACAGGGTGGGAAGGAGGTATATGGGGCATGGTGAGGGGAAGGGCAGGGAGAGGATTCAAAGGTCAGGCTCTGAGGTCAGTCTTCTGGATTGAAATCGTGACTCAGTCACTGTCTGGGAGACTTGGGAGAATTATTAACCTCACAGTGATGGCTCCCTCCTTGTTAGGTGGTGCCTTCAGCAGAGGAATCATGTTGGGTTACTATGATGTCCAGTGAGAGTGAGCATGTAAAACACTCACCAAGGGTCGGTCTGGCATCTATTAAGGCAGTGGTTCTCAAAGTGTGTGCCAGGGAGCACTGGTGTGCCCTAGAAGATTTCCAGGTGCGTCCTATGGTATTCTAGAGAAATATGTACCTGTTGGGGACCAAAAAACCAACAAGATTTTTGGAGTTTAGATTTTTTGGGGGACAGAGGTGTGGGGAATTGGCTATAAGCTGAGAGTCTGCACAACCCCCACCTCACTTGCCTGATTAGGTTGCAAAAGGCTGTTAAGCTGTGGAGCTGGACTGTTTACACTACCCCCCATGTTCTCCGGAAAGACTGGAGGCAAGTTTCTTCTATCCTTTGTTTGGTGTAAAGTTAAGATGATATGTGTGGTGGGGGTTTTGGATTGATGATTAAACATAAGGAATTGTCTCTTGAAGCCTTTTGGATTTCTATAAAAGAAGAATATGTGGCATTATCTAAAAAAGCTTTGAACATTCTACTACAATTTTCAACATCCTATTTATGTGAATCAGGATTTTCTGCCCTCAACACAATTAAGAGTAAAAAGAGAGGAATTATTCAATGTATTGACAAGGAAATGAGAGTTTGCCTTTCAAATATATGCCCAAACTTTGAAGAAATCGCCAGGACACATCAGGCTCATGTTTCTCATAAACACAAGAATGAAAAACTTAACACATTTGCACCAAGTCTTACTAAGAATGTATCTATATATAAATAAAGATAACATTTTGTCGTTTTTTAAAACTTTTTAACCCCTCTTTTTTAGGAATTCTAAAAAGCATAACTCAAAAAAGTGATATAAAAATGTTTTTTAATGTCAGAATAAATTTAATTTTGTCATATTTATTTCATTTAATTATCATAAAAGCACACTTGGACTTTATATTTTTCTTTAATATTTGACTTAATTATTATAATATATTTCTCAGAAATTTGTATACAGTGCACCTACAATTTGTAGAATTTTAAATGTGCCCCGACTTCAAAAAGTTTGAGAATCACTGTATTAAAGGCTCCAAAGTAGTCAGTAAGCTGAGCTGGCTACACATGGAGGATGACATTCATCCTGGGAGCACCAGGGGGCACTGTGGGTCTTGCCTTGAGAAGTCAGAAAGGTTGAATTCCCATGGGCTGTGCTCAGCGCAAAGGGCGTTCTGTTTGATAAAATCAACTCTACACTCTGAAACCAACACCTGGACCTTCTTCTGACCTCAGAAAATTATCAACATGAGGTTGTTAAGCTCAGATCTAAAAATTATCAGCATGAGGTCGTTAAGCTCAGGTCTCAGACAAGAGTTGAGACAGACAAGTTGGGGAAGATAATAGATTTGCATTCATGCTCCGCCCCCAGGAGCTACAAGAAGAGAGGGTAAGACAGGAGGTTGGGGAGCCCAGTGCCAGCTGCGCAGCCTCAGGGCAGAGCTCCTGGAAACCCTTCCTCACCATGGACTGCCTTCCCTTCTACCTCCTGCCCCTTGTTTTCTCCACAGGTCAGAGTGTCCTACAGAACGCAGGGGTCCTGCCCACCAATAAGTCCCTGCAAGCACAGTCCTGAGAGACCTTGCAGTCTGGGTGCACTGGGCATTATTCTTGTATTTTGTGTTTCCAGGTCTCTGTGCTCTGCCTGTGCTGACCCAGCCCCCATCTGCCTCTGCCTCCCTGGGAGGCTCAGTCAAGCTCACCTGCACCCTGAGCAGTGAGTACAGCACCTACACCATTCGCTGGTATCAACAGAGACCAGGGAAGGCTCCTCGTTATGTGATGTACATTAAGAGTGATGGAAGCCAGAGCAAGGGGGAAGGGATCCCCGATCGCTTCTCAGGCTCCAGCTCCGGGGCTCACCGCTACCTCACCATCTCCAGCCTCCAGTCTGAGGACGAGGCTGAGTACATCTGTGGTGAGAGTCATGCATATGATGGTCGTTTCACTTAAGCCACAGTGACACAGACAGAAGGGAAGTGAGGCTAAAAACCTCCCTGTTTGTCTCCTTCTCCCACAGGGACTTCGGGTGAGCTGCTCCCTGTCTCTCCCAGGACCCTGAGGCATTTACATCTTCCCCCTGCAAATCACATCACCCTGTACTCCCTCCTCAAAAGTGGCCATGAGGGAAAGTCAGGTATGGTCATAATTTAGGTCATTTTGACAAAACAATGTTTGGTTTCTTCCAATACAGGTCTGTAGACATGGTTCTGGAAGAGACTAGACCAGCCAAGACAGGAACATGACTCTGAGAGTGGCAGGGCTGAGATGACCGTGTCCCTAGGAGCCACCTGACCCTTTGCTCCCATCTTGGGTCTCCGCTCACGGAAGGAGCATAGACCTTGGCATTCCAGAGGTGACTCTGGAAGTCATAACAGTGAATGTATTGACTCAGGTGCACCATGGAGTGAAGCAGGAGTCCCATCAGGACTGAGGTGCAGCAGGAAGCGTTTGGTCCTCAGGGGAGGGCGGACACAGAGACCTGACCTCACATGGCAGCACAGCCGGTCCAGTAGGGAAGCAGGTGCCTGCTAGGAGGTCTGCGGCAGGACCACCGTGGAGCACAACCTAGGTCCTCCAGCTGTGTTAGAATTGTAGCTTGTGGTGCCAAGAAAGGCTCCACATCTGCCCACAGGATTTTTCTAGGGCCAAGCAATGACCCTATCCACTGGGACAGCAGCAGGGCATGGGGGATGGGAACACTGAGGGGGAAAATATGTTGACCATCTCCCACCTCTGGTCTCTGCCCTGTGGGTCACCTGCCTCAAATGCATCTGTCAGGGGTGGAAGGAAGCAAGGACAGGATTAATGGAAAGATTGATATTCTGCTAACTTTTCTGGAAGCTGAAATACCAGAATGTTTCATACACACTCACAACATAGAGTCAATTTGGAGTATCTGTGAAGACCAAAGTTGTTTGGTATCTGCTCACAGGTAGGTGACCAGCAAGTCCTGTGCAGGTTCAGGCCAATCCTGTGTCATGATTTTGGGATGGATCCCAGAATGTCAAGCTGGTATGTCCAAAATGGACATCATATAGTGTCACTGTTATATTAGGAGAATAATTAAAGCCTGGTGAGCTATTGACAATTAAATCCAGGAAGCAGCTGACACAGGTCACAGGACCTGCCTATGGAGGCAGCTGGAGCTGATGTGACTGACAGTGTGACACAGGCTGGGCGAAAGTGAGAGTGTGGGGGGAGGAGGAACTGTCCCTTTCTCTTTGGCTCATTCTGCATCTCTAAGACTATCACTCTCTGCATCTGAGAGCCAGTCTGTCTGTCTATCTGGTGAAGTTGGATCTCTCCCTTGTAATCATCTTCTGTTTAATTCTTCCAGTACATCTTGATCCTGTCTTATCTGTTCCTTTGTTGCGCACTCTGTTCTCAATTTTTTTCCTGTTCCATTTCTGTCTTTTTTTTTGTTTGTTTCCTTAGTGACTTATGATGTTGAGCATATTTTCAGGTACTTATTTTTACATATGCATCTTTTTTAATCAAATCTTTGCATATTTTTAAAATTTTGGATCCCCCCAGGTTTATTTGAGCTTGTGTATGTGTATGGGTGTGTATGCTTGTGTATTTGTGTTTATGCACTTTTATCCCATGTGCAGGGTCATGTATCCACCACAGCAGCCAAGATGCAAAGCACTTCCATCACACGTGGAGCCCTCATGTTGCCCTTTTTTTAAAAAAAGGTTTTTTTTAGATTTTTATGTATTCATTTTAGAGAGGAGAGAGAGCGAGAGAAGTGTGGGGAGGAGCAGGAAGCATCAACTCCCATATGTGCCTTGACCAGGCAAGCCCGGGGTTTTGAACCGGCAACCTCAGCATTCCAGGTCGACGTTTTATCCACTGCGCCACCACAGGTCAAGCCATCATTGCCCTTTTATAACAACATCCACTTCCTCCCACCCAGACCCTTCACTGCCCCTAACCCCTGCGACCATCAGTTGGTTCTTCACTTCTAAAGTTCTGTCCTTTGAAAAATTATGTATAAATAGAATTCTACAGTGTATAACCATTTGTGATTGGTATTATTCACTCATCATATTTCTGCATAGACCCATGAACAGTGTTGTGTGTATCCATAGTCTATTTATGGATGAATAGCATTCCATGGTTTACATGTGCCAAAGTCTGTTTAACCATCATTTCTTAAGGACATCTAAATTGTTTTCAGTTTGGGGTTACTATGTGTAAGGGTGCTGCTACAAACTGAATGCTAGTGCCTTCCAAAATTCATATGTTGAAGTCCTAACCCCCCAGTGTAGCTGTATTTGGAGATGAGGGCTCTAAGGAAGTAATTAAAACCAAATGACTTGTTATGGGAAGGGCAAAGATCTGAAAGGATTGATGATCTTATTTTTAAAAAGACACCTGTGATTTTTTTCTTTCTCTCTCTTCCAGACTTCTGACATTAAGCAACTTCATGGTATTTGGTTAACGCTGCCTGAACTGACTAGACAGGTGCTGTGAACACTTGTGTATGGTTTTTATGTGAACATAAGTTTTTATTTTTCTCCCCCTCCTCACTCTCTACACAGATGCTTCCCCCGGTCCTGCCTGTAGTTCAGCTCCTATAGAACTGTAAGCTGAGCCTGCCCCAAACCATGAGCTCAGCTCACACAGCCTCAATAGATTTCATGGGAATGTGCTTTTCATCCTCAAACCCCCTCTGCTCTCTTCTCTTGCAGTCTCTGTGGTTTCCTGTGAGTTGACCCAGGTGCCCTTGGTATCTGTGGCCCTGGGACAAATAGCCAGGATCACCTGCTCTGGAGATATCATGGAGAATGTAAACTTTTTGCACCGGTACCAGCAGAACCCTAGCCAGGCCCCTGTGCTGGTCATCTATGCTGATAGCAACCAGCCATCAGGGATCCCAGACCGATTTTCTGGTTCTACCTCTAGGAACATGGTCACCCTGTCCATCAGCAGAGTCTGAGCTCAGGGCAAGGCTGTCAGTGTCCAGTGTGGGATATTGATGGTAAGGAAAGCCACAGTGGCACAGGCACGTGGGTAAATGAAACACAAACTCCTTCCCCATCAGTGTCACACTCTCGTTTGGCCCCAGGAGCATTGCAGCCACAGAAGGTATGGTCCAGGTCTGCAGATCTGAGGTCACCAGTCCACCCGTACTTCCCAGCTCTCCCAAAAGGCTCTATACAGAGTGTGTTGAGGGATATTGCAAAATATTAATATTAATAATATTCCACTTGTTTAAAGAGGTAGTGAGATAATTGAACATGGTAAATGCACACTTGGAAGACATTTAAATACCCCATCTCACTTTTCATAGATGAAAGCTGAAAGATCTAGGATTTTAAAATGTACTGATGAGACTGACAACAGATTAGACACTGCAGAAGTGGGACTGTTGAACTTGATGGTATAAAAATAGAAACTATTCAAAATGAATGGAAAAAAATGACTGAAAGCAGTGAAGAGGGCCCCAGTGACTTGTAGGAAAACTTCAGGCAGCTTAATAGTCATGTAACTGGAGTCCCAAGGCATACAGGTAGGACTGAGTAAAAAACAGCTTTAAAAAATAATGGCCCCAAAATGTTCCAAACTGGAGAAAATAACTAAAATATCTAAGAAGCTCAACAACACTCAAGCCCAGGAAATGAAAGAAAGCAACACTGACAATCATCATAATCAAATTGCTGAAAACTAGTGACCAGGAAACAATGAAAAATTTCTCAGCATTATTGGTCATTAGGGAACGCTCGTTATAACAATGAAATACTCCTACACACACATATACAGACACCCATATACAGGATGGGGCAAAGTAGGTTTATAGTTGTTTGTATGAAAAATGATACAACAATTGAAAAATAATACAAAAGTAAACTGTGCTCACAAGTGTAAACCTACTTTTGCCACAACCTGCATTCAAAGCAGCCAGAGAGAACATGCATGCCGTATGCAGGTGGACAAACATCATGGAAGAAGCACATTTCTCACTGAAGTGACACAAATAAGAAGACAGTGGAGCAATATCTATCTCTAAAAAGAGATTTTTTTTGGTATTTTTCTGAAGCTGGAAATGGGGAGAGACAGTCAGACAGACTCCCGCATGCGCCCGACCGGGATCCACCCGGCACGCCCACCAGGGGCAACGCTCTGCCCACCAGGGGGTGATGCTCTGCCCCTCCGGGGCATCTCTCTGCCGCGACCAGAGCCACTCTAGCGCCTGGGGCAGAGGCCAAGGAGCCATCCCCAGCGCCTGGGCCATCTTTGCTCCAATGGAGCCTTGGCTGCGGGAGAGGAAGAGAGAGACAGAGAGGAAGGAGGGGGGGGTGGAGAAGCAAATGGGAGCTTCTCCTATATGCCCTGGCCGGGAATCGAACCCGGGTCCCCCGCACGCCAGGCCGACGCTCTACCGCTGAGCCAACCGGCCAGGGCCTTTAAGGAAGAGAGACAGACAGACAAACAGGAAGGGATAGAGATGAGAAGCATCAACTCATAGTTGTGGCACCTTAGTTGTTCATTGATTGCTTTCTCATATGTGCCTTGACCAGGGACTCCAGCCTAGCCAGTGACCCCTTGCTCAAGCCAGCAAACTTGGGCTCAAGCCAAAGACTTTGGACTTCAAGCCAGTGACCTTTGGGCTCAAGCTAGCGACCATTGGGTCATGTCTATGATCCCATGTTCAAGCTGGTGACCCCAGGGTTTTAAACCTGGGTCCTCAGCATCCCAAGACAACATTCTGTCCACTGAGCCACCGTCTGGAAAAAAACTATACCCCTGGAATTCTTTATGCAGTGAAAACATCTTTAAAAAGTGAAGGCAAAATAAAACTTTTTCAGTTATGTGAAAACTTACAGAATTCATCACTACCAGAAGCTCCACAAAACATAGTAACAGGCCCTTCAGCAGAAGGAAAATGATAGCAGATAGAAATGTGAATATACGTAAAGGGAAAGTGTCACTATATCTGTCTTACATTAATGTCTATAAAAGATAACTGCATGTAAATCAAATATCAGTAACAATATGTGGCAATTTTTAATGAATGTCAAAATTAAATGTAGGATAATGATAGCACAGAAGTTAGAGGCAAGAGGAGAGCATGTGAAGATAATCTTACCTTCTCTGCGAAGAGACACAGAATTTATCACTGGAAAGTTGACCTTGAAAAGTTAGGTTAGTGCTGTGGACCCTACAGCTACTGTTAAAACAAACCCTTGAACAACAGAGTCATAGCCATAAATTAGGGTCTTCCAGAAACAGAACCAATAGAAGACAGACATAAATATACATATATTGTAATTATAGATGTATATACAGATATAGATTTAGATATAGATACAAATATAGGTATTCATATAGATATAGACCTATATAGAGATTTATATAGCTCATATACTAATAAATATATATTATTCATCTATATTATATATAATTATATTAAATTTTAATATAATTATTTTATTATATATATAAAGAGACAGACAGAAGAGGGAAAAATGATATTAAAAATTGGCTTACACAAATTGTCAGACTGGTATGTCTGAAATCTATAAGACAAGCGGGAGGGTGCATAGTCAGGGAAGAATAGATATTTCAGTTCTTTGTTCTAATTAGTTCTGAATTTTGAACATGTTAAGTGGGATCATGCAAATCATAAAAACATCTGAATCAATCTTCTATATATGAAAAGAAAAATGTCTTTTTTTAAATTAACTTTTATCTCAATTGGACTCAGTCTGTGAGGAAGATGTGTACACAGGGTCCAGCAAAGTGATGATTTACACTTCTGGTGATACTCACGTTGGAAACTTCAGAATGTTCTTGTGGGACAGGACAGACTCGGGAGACCCTGCACATCACTCCTCACTGTAACCCCGGATGGTACTGAAAGGGGGACAGAGGCCTTGGGTTACAGCAGAGACTGTGCTCCTGGGGACTGAGACAGGCTCCCGGGAGAAGATGAGGCCTTCAGAGGAGGGAAGTCATGGCCAGGGACCCCACCCAGAGGGCTGTGATCAGAGAGACAGAAGCAGCTGGAAGGGCCAGCCCTGTGCTGATGCCCTGAGAGCACGTCCTTAGAGGGGACTGTGTAGGTGCTGGGGCTGTGGTGACAGACACCACCCACTGGGGGCTGAAAACAGAGATACCGTTCCACAGATCTGAGGATCACAGTCTGAGATGGCCAGTCCGCAGGGTTGGTGGTGCGGGTTGTGAAGGCGGGTCTGCTCTTTGCCTCTCGTCTAGCTTCTGGGATTTGCTCGCATCTTTGTTCTCAGCTTGTAGACCCTGTCTCTATCTTCACACCATGTTCTCACTTGTGAGTGTCTGCCACCATATTCCCATTTTTATAAGACACCCAGTCTACAATTAGGTGCCCACCTTACTCATGTATGACCTCATCTTAACTAATTACAACTGCAGTATCCTTATTTCTGGTGATCAGAACAGGGTGTTGGGTAGTTGTGCCCTCTTATGACTTGTGCAAAGGGCAGTGTGTGTGCGCGCATGTGTGTGTGTGTGTGCGCACACGCATGCATGCAAACTTGTGTGTATGTGTATTGATGCTGCCAAGAAATATTTCCAGTGTCAAATGTCCCACTCCCAAGCCTTTCCTTCTCCATAATTTTCTTTATGCATTATTCTAGTGCCTTTGCTTTATATTAAGTATAAGGAAAAGAATTAAGGACATTGAAAGGAGTAAACATTCATATGTACTTAATATATGTCAGCACCATTCATACCACTTCATTTTATTAAATTGTGTAATCTTAAATACTCTATGAGACAAGCATTCTCATATTTACCTCATTGTACAGATGGGGAGGCTGAGGCACATAGCAACTTTTCTGAGATCAGAACTAGAAAGTGGACAATCCGGTTACAAACCAAGGTTCTAGCCCGAGTCTCTGGTCTTCTCCTCCACCCTGTGGTCTCCTATTGTGCTCCCAGAGCTAAGACCTGGCCTCTTCTTAAGGTGCCAAAAAGTTCTCTCTCCTTTATCAAAAGTGACTGATAGAGGGACTTTGAAGTACAGTCCTATCTAATAATTGAAATAAAATGTTGAGCCTCATATGTAATTTAAAATTTTCCAGTAGATACATTTTAAAAATGAGGAGAAAGAAGTGGAATTAAATTTTGCAATAGAGTTTGTTTAACTGACTTAGTTGAAAATATTATCATTTCAATATGAATTAAATATAAAATATTTATATAGTTTACATTATTCTTATACAGTACTAGGTTTTTGAGAACTGGTAAATATTTTAGGGTCCCACCTCTATGCACAGACACTAGGGGGCACTGTGGGACTTGCCTCCAGGACTGACAGGTCCAATATCCCCGGACTGTGCTCAGTACAAAGGGCATGATTGATGCTCCTTTGAAGACACTTCTATTGGGCAAAATCAACTCTGCATTCTGAAACCCACACCTGGCCCCTCTTCTGACATCAGGAAACTATGAGCAGGTGGCCGTTAAGTTCAGGGTTCAGACAAGAGCTCACACAGACACATTAGGGAACAGAGGACAGATTTGCATTCATGCTCCGCCCCCTTGAGCTGCAAGAAGAGAGGATAAGACAGGAGCTTGGGGAGCCCAGTGCCAGCTGCGCAGCCTCAGGGCAGAGCTCCTGGAAACCCCTCCTCACCATGGACTGCCTTCCCTTCTACCTCCTGCCCCTCGTTTTCTCCACAGGTCAGAGCATCCTCCAGAACTCAGGGGTCCTGCCCCCCAATAAATCATTGCAAGCACTGTCCTGAGGGGCACCTTGCAGTCTGGTGCACTGGGTATTATTTCTGTATTTTGTGTTTCCAGGTCTCTGTGCTCTGCCTGTGCTGACCCAGCCCTCATCTGCCTCTGCCTCCCTGGGAGGCTCGGTCAAGCTCACCTGCACCCTGAGCAGTGAGCACAGCAAGTACTTTATTTGGTGGTATCAACAGAGACCAGAGAAGTCCCCTCGGTTTTTGATGAAGGTTAACAATGACGGAAGCCAGAGCAAAGGGGACGGAATTCCTGATCGCTTCTTGGGCTCCAGTTCTGGGGCTGACCGCTACCTAACCATCTCCACCTCCAGTCTGAGGACGAGGCTGACTACATCTGTGGTGAAAAACATACAATTGATGGCCAGACGGGTTAAGACACAGTGACACAGAGAAAGGAGAAGTGAGGCTAAAACGTCCTTCACCCTGTCCCCATCTCCCCACAAGCCCTGGATGATATGTTCTCTGCCCCTCCCTCCCAGGACACTGAGACCTTGACTCACTTCCCTACAAATCTCATCATCATGTACCTCCTTCTGGTGACACCACTAAGGAGAGGCAGATGCAGGTCATAATTTTGGTTATTTTGACAACACAACATTCTTTCTTCGACCACAGGCCTTTGGGGATGAGGTTGGAGGTACCAGGCTAGACCAGAAAGAAAAACATCATGAAGGAGTTTCTGGGATGAAATGACCATGTCCCCAAATGCAATCATGCTCTGTGCTCCAATTTGGGGCTGTGGTCAGAGAAAGAAGATCCTGGGGTTCCAGCAGTGACCATAGAAGACATAGCCGTGAACATCCTAACTTCGGATACAACACAGACTGTGACAGGGGTTCTGTCAGGATTGAAGTTTCCACAGGAAGTATTTGGCTTTCAGGGGAGGAAAGACAGAGAGTTTGAAAAGTATGTAGGGATGGGTCTAATAAGGAAGTAGGTGCATGTTAGGAGGTCTGCAGCTGGACCACCATAGAGTATAACCTAGGTCCTCCAACTGTGCTAGAGTCTCAGCTTGTGATACTAAGAAAGCTTCCACATCTGCTCAAATGACTTTTCTAGGTATAAGCCAGGACCCTGTCCACTGGGACAGCAGCAAGGCAGGGGGGATGGTGGAGACTGAAGTGGAGAATATGTGGACTCCTCTCCACTAGAGTCTCAGCTCTGCGGGTGACCCAGCTCAAATGCATTTTAAGGGAAAACAGGTTAGCACACAAGTTAATTTTCTGCATAGCTTTTTTGGAATCTGAAATACCTCCACATTTCACACAACGGACACCATTGAGTCAACCTAGAGAAACTGCATGGGCCAAGTAACCCTAATTCTTCGGCACTGACCTGAGCAGTGTTGGGTGGGATTTCAGAGCTGATCCATAGTGACTGATGCTGAGATTAAAGTCCAAGACTGTCAATAGCCTGGGTGACTCCCAAGGGGACAGGAGGAGAGAAGGAGCATGGTCTCCAGGGAGGGAGTGGACAGGGTACAAGACTCGGAGAATGAGAGGTGAACTCAAAGTTCAGTCACAGGCTCACAGGCCCATCTCCATCTTCCTCTCTCCAGTAAAACATTGTTCTCTACAAGGATTGCAGTGACTTTGTCCCAAACAAGGCTCCCGGGGGTCCCTCCAGTGGACGTCTCCTCCAGCACTCACGCTGAGGGAGAGGAAATCAGGAGGACTGTGGGGAATTCACTCCAAACCCTACTGAGGACCAGACCTCACCCAAGTCCACCGGGGCCTGTGGTGCTAATAACATGGAAGAAAGTCAGCAGTGGCCTCAGTGGAGAGGAAAGGGACAACATGTATTAGTGATGACAGTGAGAAGCCAGGGAGCAAAGATCATCCCCTGCTGTGTCAGATGCTGACCAGCTTGTGAGGGAGCTGCCAGCACACATCCCAGGTCACAGAGGGACAAAGGGCCCATGAGAGGCTATTACTTGTTGTCAAGGTTATGACAGGGTCAGTGTTTCAGTAAGAGACCGCTGTCACCTATATCATGTGACAGTGACTAAGGAACAGTGTGAGGAAGTATCTTTTTCATGTTTCATTCCACATCTCTGGCTTTAACTTCATAGATATCAATTAATTGTGAAAACAGAAAGTTAAATTTTATATCACACATACTTGTGTGATATCAATTGTATAGCTGTTAAAATATAAAGAAAAATTGCATTGTGGCCTGTGGCCATGGCAAAGTTTCCAGAACTAGCAGCTAGAACAGGTCACAGGACCTGCCCATGAGAAGATGGTGCTGAAGTGGCTGAGAGTGTGACAGGAGGCGGGGCCACAGTCAGCCTGTGCTGAGGGGCTTCCTTTCCCCCCAGGCTCCCTCTGCATATCTCTCTTTCTCTCTCTCTCTCTCTCTCTCTCTCTCTCTCTCTCTCTCTTCCTGGATTTCTCTGTTGTTTCTGTTCCATTCAATTTGTTAATTTATCTCTCTTATGTTCTCTGTTCCTTCTCATTAAGACTTCCTTTCATTGTTTTCCTTTCCATATAGTGAGTGTATTTAGTTCGATGTGATTTTATCCCTCTCGGTGGATCATGCATCCCCACACCACAGTAATCAGACACAAGGCAAGTCCATCACCACAAGGTCCCCTTGGTGTCCTTTTATAACAACATCCACCTCCTCCCTCTGGGGTGCCCTTCCCTGCACCTGACCCCTGGCTCCACTAATTAATTCTCCATTTCTGAAAGCTTGTCTTTTTTAAATGATCTGTAGAAAAAACAGAATCTTACAGCATGTAGTCTTTTGAGATTTGCATTTTTTCACTTCACCTAATTCTCTGTGGATTCCTCACAATTGTTGTTGCATTGAGTTCCCTTCTTTTCATTCCATAGTCTGGGTGGATCAAAGTCTATTTAACTATCCACCCAGCAAGGGTATAGGGTGTCCGTATTACCTCACATGGGCTTCTATGCATTAGGATGCCATGAACATTTGTATAGAGTTTCTCTGTGAACATGTTATTATTTCTCTGAAAAAAATGCCCAAGAACACAACTGGTGAGTTGTGAGGTAAGTGCACGTTTAATTTCTTAGGAAGCTGTGAAGCTCTCTCCCCTAATTACTGTAGCATTTCACATTCCCATCATGCCTATACAAATGGCCCCATTTCTCCTTACCCTGCCAGCACTGAGGTTGTCACCATTTTCCTTTAGCCATTCTGACATGTGTGTGCTGATATCTCATTGCAGTTTTCATTAGTGTTTCCCTAATAGCTAATGATGATGTCCTTCCACGTGCTTATTGCCATCAATGTAGCCTCTTCCGTGATGTGCCTGCTCTTGTTATTTGCCCATTTTCTGAATGAATTGTAATTTTTTTGTTAAGTTTGATGATTCTTTATATACTCTATACACTAGTCATTCATTGGATATGCGGTTTACAAATATTTTCCCTCCTTCTGTTATTTGTTTCTTTATCTTTAGAAAGTTTTGCAAGGCAAAAGATATTGTTTTTGGTAAGTCTCAAAGTATTCATCTTTCCTTTGATGAACAATGCTTCTGATGTCATCAAAGAATCCTTGCTTAGCCTTAGATCTCAAAGATTTATCTATTTTTTTTCCCTAAAATAAGCAATAACAAAATAGCCTGAAAGGTACATGAGCAATTTCTTTGTATCTGATCATGGATTCCTGGCCTCTCTTACACTAGCATGACCACTGTCCCTTCAAGCTCCAGGATCATGAGCTCCCAGCCCGACCCTATAGATCAGTGGTACTCAACCTTTCTAATGCCATGACCCCGCAATACAGTTCCTCATGTTGCGGTGACCCCAAACCAAAAAATAATTTTGGTGGCTACTTCATAACTGTAGTTTTGATACAGTTATGATTCTGAATGTAAATACCTGATATGCATTATGTATTTTCCGATGGCTTTAGGCAATCCCGCCGGGATCGTGACCCACAGGTTGAGAACCGCTGCTATAGATGATCTCATCACTAGAGAGGAGGACTGAGGGTGCCCCCAAGCCCAGAGAGGATGCCCAGGGCTCAGCCTGAGGTGGGGCTGTAGGTTCTGGGACAAGGTGTCAGAGTTTTCTAACTGAACAACACAGTGTTCTAGGGAACCTGGTAAAGGTTGTACAAATGGCGTTTATTACACAGCCTCTTATAAACTGGTATTTTTCTGCCCACCAGGAGATGCCCAACAAGGTCCAGAGAAGAAGGAAGTAGATTTGCATGAGGACCCACCCACACAGAAAATAATAGAGCCCTGGAGACCACATCCCCAGTTGAGAGCTCAGAGGCAGAGCCTGGGGCATCTTCACCATGACTTGGATCTTTCTCCTCTCCCTCCTCACACTCTGCACAGGTGCTTCTCCTGAGGGGTCAGCCCCCAAAGAAACCATGGAGCAGCTTGGAACTGAACTTTGGTCCAATATGGGGGGTGCTACAGGGGGAGCACCCTCTGGGAATGAGACCCTCACCCTCACAGTAACCTTTCTTCTCCTCTCTTACAGGTTCTGTGTCTTCTAAGCTGACTCAGCAGCCAGCAGTGTCTGTGACCCTGGGAGACACAGCCAGGATCACCTGCCAGGGAGAGCTTCTAAAAAGTGACTATCCTGACTGGTACCAGCAGAAGCCAGGCCAGGCCCCTTTGCTGGTCATCTATGGTAACAACAACCGGCCCTCAGGGATCCCTGATCGATTCTCTGGCTCTGACTCAGGGGACATGGCCACCCTGACCATCAGCAGGGCCCAGGCTGAAGATGAGGCAGACTATTATTGTGCTGTGTGGGACAGCAGTGGTAAAGCTCACAGTGACACACATAGATGGGGAAGTGAGATAAAAACCTTTTTCTCCATCTGTGTTACACACGTTTCTAAGAGGATTATGGACAAAGTAACGAGCTGATCTGGACCAGGTCCCAGATCTGAGGTCCAGGCTTTTCTCCTTTTCTCAGCCCTATGGGCAGCTCTGATGAGGCTGTACCAACAGAGGACACATAAATAATTATTATAATCATATATTTTTTATTGTGGTTAGAAGAAAGGTTGACAAGTTGGGAACAGATATGGAAGACTTTCTACACAAAACAAAATCAAATTTATGAAGATGAAATACATAGCCACAGCCCGGACCAAGTAAGTCAACTGGTTGAGCATTGTCTCCATACGCCAAGGCTGTAAATTCAATCCTTGGTCAGGGCACATACAAGAAACAAACCAGTGAATGCATAAATAAGTGGAACAACAAATTGATCTCTCTCTCTCTCTCTCTCTCATTCTTTCTCCCTCAAAGAGAATTAAAATTTTTTTTAAAGCAGTAGAGCCCATCATGTGGATGTTCCAGGTTTGATTCCCAGTCAGGGCACACAGGAGAAGTGACCATTTGCTTCTCCACCCCTTTCCTTCCCCTTCTCACTCTCTCTCTCTCTTTTCCCCTCCTGCAGCCAATGTGTAATTGGTTCGAGTGAGTTGGTCCTGGGCACTGAGGATGGCTCCATGGCCTCACCTCAGGTGCTAAAATAGCTTGATTGCCAAGCAACAGAGCAATGGCCCCAGATGGGCAGAGCATCACCCAGTAGGGGCTTGCTGTGTGGATCCTGGTCGAGGCACATGCAGGAGTCTGTCTCTCTACCTCCCTGCCTCTCACTTAATTTAAAAATAAATAAATAAATAAATAAATAAATAAATAAATACATGGTCAGAATTTAAAAAAAAAAAACACTGGATGAGTTTAGCATCATATTAGATGCTGCAAAAGAAGAGATTATTGAACTTGATGACAGTGTAATTAAAACTCTGCAAAATGAAACAAAGAAAGAAAAAGACTAAAAGAATGAATAAGTCTCAGTGGTTGGAAGACAACTTTACAAAACCTACATAGTATGAAATTTGAGTCCCCGAGGAAGACAAGATATGGAGAGAGTAATAAATAAAAAAATATATAGTAAAATAAATAGTGCCAATAATTTTCCAAAGTTGGTGAGACCCATAAAGAAACATATCCAAGAAGTTAGTTAAGCAAAGCCTGGGCTCAGGAAACATGAAGCAACACCAAACACACTTCACAGTGGAATTGCTAGAAACCAGTGATGGAAAGACATCTTAAAAGCAGCCCAATAAAAAAGATACATTGTATACAGAGGGAAAACATCAGGGTGAAATCAGAATTCTCATTAGAGCAGTGCAGGTGAGTATAGAATGAAGCAACAACTTTCAAACACTAAAAGTTAGAAAAACCTTATCAATCTTGAATTCTTTACCCAGTGAAAATATTGTTCAAAGGTGAAAGTGAAATAAAAGTTGTTCAGGCTGCTAAATCTTCCAGAATTGATCACCTTCAGATCCTCTTGACAGAAACAGTACAGGATGCCCCTCAGGCAGAGGGCAATAATGAAAGACAGAAATGTGAATTTACACAAAAAATACAAAGCATCAGTCATGGTGATGACATCAATAAATACAAAAATGCATTTGTGAATGTCCATAAAATATAGTCAACTGTTTAAAACAAAATAATAGCAATATGTTACTATATATGTGTATGTAAATATATCTATAAGATAGAAATGTATTTTATGTAATAGTTCATGTCACTGAGGAGTCTGAAATCCATGGGACAGGTAAGAAACAGAGAGAAAAAGACTTAAAATGAGCAAAGAATCTCTGAGTTTTAGAAAAACTCTAAGTAATATCATATGGATGGAATGGAGTCCCCCTGAAATGAGAATTTGAGTTGGGTGGGGGATAGAAAAATATTCAAAGAAAAAATAGCTAAAATTGGCCTATATTTGATGAAAATCTAAGCCCAAAGACTCCAAAAGAATGACAAACACAAAAAAGCACACACACACATAACAAAACACAAAAATGTCAAATTGCTTAAGACAGTAAAAAAAAAAATGATCTTAAAGAAGCAAAAGAGAACAGACACAATATTCAGAAGTAATTTAAGATATTTGACTTTGGTTGGTAGGAGCACAATGCAATATACAGATCATGTATCAGAAATGTACACTTGAAACCTATATAATCTTATTAACCAATGTCACCCCAATACATGTAATTTAAGAAAAGAAATTTAAGGACACTAACAGATTTATCATTAGAAGAAATACAAACAAGGGTACAGTGAATCAACATCTTTAAACTGCTGAAATAAGAGGGGAAAATAACTTCATTCTTCATCCAAGATAAATACCTTTCAAAAATGAAGGCTAAATAAAACCACTTTTGAACATATGAAAACTGACAGAGTTGATTACCAGTGTATCATAATATAAGAAATAATAAACACCCATCTGGCAGAATGAAATAATACCAGAGAGAATCTTAATCTATAAAAACAAGTGAAAGAGAGTCTTTCCCTCACTCAGCTGAGACTCTGCCCCAGTTGTGAGGGCACCTCTTTCATCCTCTCTGAGGCTAATAGGACCGATGTTAGGACTAAGGGCCAGACTCTGGTCAGCAGCAAGTACATGGTAAATGGAATTTTGGAATGCCCCCTGTGGTGACAACTCACACCTTTTCCCAAGATACTTTTGTTCTTTATTTTATTTTTTGTGTTGTTTTAACCAGTTGACATCTAATTCACTCAGATATAATCCCAGATTAATGGGGTTGTTGCAGAACAGACTATGCTTGTTTTACTAAGCCTGCAACAGCTGAGCATCACATAGCATGAGTGATAGCAATTATTTTTAAAAATTACAAATTTTTAATCTTTTCTTGCCTTAGAAGCAAGAAAAAATGGAGAATTGATTATCAAAAAAAAAAAAAAAACACCCTCTGCAAATAATGTTAGTACCATAGCAACGTGAGAGGAAGTCTAGGTCTCTCCTTTGAACTTACAAGTTAGAGGACAGCTGTAATTCAACAAGGGATTCCCACACCAGCACGTCTGAGAGATACACACAGGGACATCTGAAGGTGCGGGTGTCAGAAAGAACAGCAGAGTGGGGGTGGGGGGAAGGGCAGACACAGAAGCCGCCTGCAGTGTGGTGCTCACTGAGGACATTGGCCACCAGGACCAGACAAGGGGAGAACAGGCCCACCCCATCTGCATGTGGCCCACGCAGCAGGAAAATCCTCACACACACCCCCCATCATAAGAGGGCCGAAAGAATCTCCAGCCTAAGTAGTCAAACTCATTGAGGTTAAACCAGGGAAAAAAGCAAAGCTGCAGAGGCACAAATCTGCTTCCCCTTGCCACCCCCTCCCTGCCCGTTGCTACACAACCTGGCAGGGACGCTGGGTCAATTCATACAGAGCAGCTCTGTCAGTGGCTTCTGGCTTCCGGAACGTAGCACAGGGAACATCCAGGTCAGGAGACCCGTAGCTCACCACTTGCAACCCACAGAAGTAGTGCCCTGAGACCAAAGCGACTGGATCATAAAAAGTATGTCTATCTCCTCCGGGCAAACAGAGATGTTTCCATGACACTGCTCCTCAGAAAGCCCAGAAGCCTCAGCCGTGCAACTAAGAAAAAATAAAAGCTTGTGCTTGAGTGGCACCTATTAGGGAAAAAATACCTCTCTTTATCAACCTGTTAAAAGTGAAGTATCAAATTTTTTTTTAAAGATTTCATGCTCACAAATGCCCAGGGAGAGAGATAATCGGTTCATCACAACTAATAGCCAAGTTAACAAGAGAATTCCAAAAGAAAATTTAAAAATCTCTAGAAAAGAAACTTAAAGACACAGAAGACTGTAATTTAACTGATAGAATTCCTGATTGCAGTTCTGAGAAAAACTCAGCGAGGTACATGAAAACTCAGAAAAACATTTCAATGAGCTCAGAAATAAAATCAAAGATGAAAATGAGTACTTCATCAAAGAAACTGAAACTATAAAAAAGCACCAAACAGAAATTATGGAGTTGAAGTCTCAATAAACAAGATGAAAAATGAACTAGTGAACCTCAGAAATAGAGCAGACCACATGGAGAAAAGAATTGTGATGTATAAGAAAAAAATCTAGAAATGACTCAAATGGAAGAAGAGAGAGAACTGGAAGTCAAAATAATAATAAAAGATCTCTATGATAATTGTCTGACTGCATCAAAAAGAGCAATATAAGATTTGATACCTATGCTTCTCAAACTCTTCCAAAAATTGATGAAGCAACAATACTTTTCAAGTCATTTTATGAGACCAACATTACTCTGGTACCAAAACCTGGAAAGGATCACACACAAAAAAGAGAAGTGCAGAACAATATCTTTTATAGATACAAATGCAAAAATCCTAAACAAAATACTAGCAAACTGAATACAACAATACATTAAAAAGATAATATATTACTAACAGGTGGGATTCATTCCAGGGGTTCAGGGACTGTTGTTCAACCTTTGCAAGTCAAACAATGTGATACACTACATTAACAAAAGAAAGAATAAAAGTCATATGATCATATTAATAGATTTGGGAAAAGAATTTGAAAAGCTACACCATCCATTTATGATGAAAACACTCAATAAAATGGGTATAGAAGGAACATAACTCAACAGAATAAAAAGCATATATGACAAACCCTCAGTGAATATCATATTCCATGGTAAAAAAATTGAAAACTTTAAGATCAGAAACCTGACAAGGATGCCCATTTCCACCACTGTTACCCAAAATAATACTGCAATTGCTACCCAAAGCAATCAGGCAAGAGAAAGAAATAAAAATTACCCAAATTATGACTAAGGAAGTAAACTGGTCACTTTTTTGCAGGTTACATGGTCTATATAATTTTGCAGATTATATAGAAAGCCTAAAGACTTCATCAAAAGATTATTAGAAATAATAAACAAATGAAGTAAAATTGCAGGATATAAAATCAGCACACAACCCCCATTATGTTCCCATATATTAACAATTAAATATCACAAAAAGAAATGAAGACTCAGGCCAGGTATCTAAGATTGTTAAAGCATCATCTCAATGTGTCAAGGTTGCAGATTCAATCTGTAGTTAACCCTACAATGAGTGTTGTATGTCTGCTGTTGACACATAAAGCACTCAGCAGTGACTATCTCCAGGTCAACCTTAGCCAGCGGACACCCATGTTGATGATCCCGGGAGTACTCTCCATCCTGAAACCATGGTCACTTTGTTCATGAGTCTATAGGGCAAGGACATGTGCATCTAGGGAAGGAGATTGATTGAGACCCACAGAACTGGTCATCATATCTACCTGATCATGGAGATAATTTATTCTTGCAGTCACACTTTCATGAGTTTTATGTACGACCCAAATATCTTTATGAGCTGTGCCTATATCAAGATTTTTATATCTCTCCCTCAGCATTATGTGCAACCAATTTTATAATTGTGTTCCTTCTCAGTTCCTGACAACCAAACTATTATAATTTGCTCTTTCTTTTTGGTTAGATTTCTCAGCATGCTTCAAACGAAACCTTAATAATTTCAGTCAATGTGGAAGGCATAGAAATGTGAAATATTTTTTAGAAATTTTTGTATAACTGAATTGTTGATAAATTATTATTTTTCTATAATATTTGATCCACGTTGGCAAAATGGGTTCAGAACCTGAGTGACGGGATTTGAATCCACACCTGGACAGAGGCTGTTTCTGCACTTCCAGCAGCCAGTGTGAAGCTGCCACCAGGGGCAGCAGAGAGTCTCCTGCCAAAGGCCTGGGAATCAAAGTTTTAAAAGCAATTAACAGCCTTGAGGCTTAGTAATCATGACCTAACATCTGGAGTAGAGGCGTCATCCTTGACACTGATGTGCACATTTTCAGACTCCATGGCCCTGTGACGTGAATCTTGCAGAAATTGCCTATTTCTCTGGCACAAGTTCAGACGCTTTAATCCCTCAGCCTCCCTGCACACACATGCACAGCCCAATCATGCTATACTGTTGTCACTGTCCACAAATGTTCACCTTACCCTGTGATCACACTTGGATCATTCCCTCCTGGCAGATACAGCTTCCTCTCACCCCTGGAGAGCCCGGCACACAACAGCTGCTCAGTAAACTTTTGTTAACTGAGTTAATTAAATTAAGATTTTAAAATTAATACATTTTCCCCAACCAATTAAAGCAACCAAATTTTATAAACCTCCACTTGAGGTGCACTTAGAAGTTGCAGCCATCGTCATTCTTCTACAACATTTACTGTAAACACGTGTTCTACCCCTGGCCATGACTGCACACTGGGGATACTGAGGCACAGCACCTATGACCTGTTCTAGTTCTCTTTAAGGATATAATCTTACAGCATCTGATTGCGCCTAGGTGCTTGGCAAGTGAGGAGTTTTTTTCAGGTTCTGTGCTCGGGATCTGTGAATGCTCTAGGATTTTGCCCCTGCCTAAGCTTCCTAGTGTCACCATTAGAATGACTTTAAAAAATGCAGTTCACCTCTGAGCTCTGACAGAGCCAGACCAGGAGCAAGGCTAGGACAAAGTCTGGAGTGGAGATGTCAGCCCTAGACTATGGCACTAGCAGGAGGATGAGGATCTTCTGGGATAGGGGTGGGGTCTTGAGGGGACACACAATTCCTGTGTCCCAGGGGCTGAGCCCACAGAGAAACCACAGGGCTCCTCAGGCAGCCCCTGAGCCCTGGCTGATTTGCATACCAGCAGCTCTCTCCAGCAAGGGGATAAGAGAGGCCTGGGAGGAACCTGCCCAGCCTGGGCCTCAGGGAGCAGACTCGGGCACCTCCACCATGGCCTGGACCCCTCTCCTCCTCGGTCTCCTCGCTCTCTGCACAGGTACTGGGTCCAAATTCACACCAACGCCAACCTCAGGGATCTGGACAAGCCTGGGCCTGACTCTGAGCTCAGCAGGGCACTGCCAGTGGGGGCCGGATGTTCATGAGCTTGCTGCAGGATGAGGGGCGGTGCGGCTGAACCCACTGTGCTCACTGGCTCTGAATGAGCCCTGAAGAGTTGCACCTGACAAGAAAAAGAAATATTTTGTTGTTGTTGTTGTTGTTCACAGTTTTCGTCCACCAGCAAGGCCCATGGGCCACTTGGGCTGAGATGGTGGGAAGGAGTGCACTGGTAGAGAATGCCTGGAGCTCCACACAGACCAGGTGGGGTGGGCGTTCCCAGGCTTGAGACCCCCATCTAGACTCTAACCACTCCTCTCCTCTCTTGCAGGCTCTGAGGCTTCCTATGAGCTGAGATAGCCACCCTCCATGTCGGTGAACCCAGGACAGACGGCCACGATCACCTGTGCGGGAAACAACATTGAAAGTAAAAGTGTCTTCTCGTACCAGCAGAAGCCCGGCCAGGCCCCTGTGCTGGTCATTTATGCAGCCGGCCCTCAGGGATCCTGGACCGATTCTCAGGCTCCAACTTGGGGAACACGGCCACCCTGACCATCAGCGGGGCCCAGGCCGAGGACGAGGCCGACTATTACTGTGTGGAGTGGGTCAGGAATAGTAAAGCTCACAGTGACACAGGCAGACAGAAAGTAAGACAAAAACCTCCTCTGTGTCATACTCCCCACCCCCAGGAGGACTGTGGACACAGCCATAAACAGGTTTGACCCAGGTCCCCGTTGTGAGGTCCCCAAGCTGCCCTCCTCCCAGCCTCAGGCAGCCCTGTGGCGGTGGGACAGGAGTGGGATCAGGCTTTGTCCATAAGGGTAGAGGAATGATTTAACTTTGGTAAGTGAAGACATAGGGACAAAAACATTTGAATTGAAAACCTAGATATAAAATCTACTCTTGGGATTAAACTACTCTGGAGGAGATGGACAGCAGAGGAGGAACTACCTAAGAAAAAACTGAGAACTTGTTGTCATAACAATACCAACTATTCAAAATGTTTCCAAAACACCACCCATATAGATGAAGAACACACCTGTTTGCAAAACACTTTTCTCCATATCATTGCAGACTCTAGCACCTGAATCAGGCTCAGTTTAATGAGGGTAAGACAGTTCATCACCAAGACCCGGGAGCCTAGGAAAGAGTTGGGTTCACAGTAAAGGGAAGAGAGAGATTCCATGGTGACCTAAACCAGACCATCTGGAAACTCCCTGAACACCAGTTCCCTGGGGTCTCCCAAGATGCAGATGTAGCTGCAGCAGGGCCCGGTGGGCCCCGGAATCTGCATGTCTGATGGCTCCCAGGGGAGCCGGGTCTGTTGGACCTCCAAGGATCCCCCTGGACATGTCTTCTCTCCTGCTCACTGCTGTTCACAGCTCAGGGAAGAGTCACCACAGGAAGGCACCATCCATGTAACACAGGGGACCCACTGTCCCTCCCACTCAGGCTTCTAATGATCATGACCACACACCCACCCCTGCCCACATCTCTCCCTCCCATCTGAGTCAGGGGTTGTCTGTCTCACTTACCTCCCTAGGCACCTGGGGCCCCAGGACAAGGGGAGACCATATTCTGTGCTGGAGCAGCAGCCACACTGAGGGTTGTAATTGTGTCTCCTGATGCCAACAGCGCCTGCCCACAGGCTACCATGGCTGAGGGGGATGGTCAAGAATCTAACTCCACAGACCCCAGGGGGCAACATGGCCTCTCTGGGCTGCCCTCTGTGCTCAGTGTACCCATAGGCCAGTTATTTTTGAGTTTACCATGCAGGGTGACAAGGGGGATTTTTGCTACAACACCTTAGTGATGAGAAGTATAAACAAACCATCCTAGGCTGACCAATCTCCTCCTGTGTCCCCTTATGTGTGTGGTCCAGTATCATGACATGGGAACCCTTCCAGGATCAAGGCTGGAGAAGTGAGTTCCCTTCCTCCTTCCTACCACCTGGAAAAGTGTGTCCTTCTGACATCAGTTCATGAAGACACTTGTGAACAAACTCTGTCCCTGCCTGTGGTCTGTGTGCTCAGACCCCCACGTGACAGCCCCAGAGAGGCAGGTATAAGTGAGTCCTGATGTGCAGAGTCCAAGTGTGAACAGAGCGGAGTGTCCCCTCGAGATCCTGCCTCTGTTTTCACCATGACCTGGGACAGGACCTCTCTGTCCAGCTTTTCAGGTCTGTCCTCCCTTCCCATTATCAGGGGAGGTAATGGGGACAGGTGACATTGTCCTGACTGCCCTGTGACCTGAGGGGGCAGAATTTGGAGAGAGAGTTCCTGCGGCTGCAGGTCAGGATTCATCTGCAAACAGCACCTTGGAGCCCAATAGAGCTGTGGTCCAGCATCAGAGATGCCCCCAGCTGCTCAGAGATGCCCTTCTCCACCAGAGAGCTCTCAGCTCTCTCCCTCATCCTCTGTAGGGCACCAATCCCACCTGGCTGACCCCACATTACCCTCTAAGGTCCTGTATGAAATCCCATCCTCAGGGAGACCATCTATGACATGAAGACTGAGTGAGGTGCTTTCCTGAGTAATCTCATGAGACCCCGTCTTTCTTCTTTAAATCTCTCAGCACACATCATGTCTCATTTATAACTTTGCCTCAGTTAGACTCAGTCTTTAGGGGGAGATTGTGCACAGGCTCCAGCAAAATGATGATATTGAACATTACACCAGCTGGGGCACAGATGAAAACCATTTAATGAGTAGACAACCTAATGGAACAATTAAGTGGTATGGCGAGTTGACACTTCTCTCTCTCTCTCTCTCTCTCTCTTTCTCTCTCCCTCCCTCAAATCAATGGAAATTTTTTTTCTTAAAATGAATATGGATGAGGATTAAAAATATAAATAGAAAAAGGAAGATATAACATTCATATAGGCTTAATAAGTATCGGCACTGTTCACAGTGCTTTATATTTTTTAAACTATTTAATTGCAAATACTCTGTGAGACAAGCATTCTCATCATCCCCCAATTCACAGGTGGGGAAGCTGAGGTGTGGAGGGAGGAGCACCCTGTCTGAGGTCAGAACTAGAGAGTGGCCCACCCAGTAGCAAACAGAGGTGTCTCACCCTAGAGTCCCTGGTCTTCATCACCATCCTGTAGCCTCTCATAGTGCTATCAAAACTGAGACTAGAGGCCCTGGCTGGTTGGCTCACTGGTAGAACATTGGCCTTGTATGTGGAAGTCCTGGGTTCAATTTCCTGGCAGGGTACACAGAAGAGACCATCTGCTTCTCTACCCCTCCTCCTTCTATTTCTCTCTCTCTTCCCCTCTCTCCCATCAAAAGGTTCGAACAAGTTGGCCCCGGGCACTGAGGATGGCTCTATGCTTAAAATATGCCTCAGGTGCTTAAAATAGGTCTGTTGCTGATCAATGGAGCAGTTGTCCCAGATGCACAGAATATCACCTTATAGAGGGCTTGAGTGTGTCGTGTAGGTGGATCCCAGTCGGGCACACATGGGTGTCTGTCTGCCTGCCTCCCTGCCTCTCACTTAATAAAAAATATAACTAAGACTTGGTTTCCTTCTAAGGTACTATAAAATTCTCTCTCTTTTTTCAAAAGTAAGTAAATGGCAGATATTTTGAGTTTGCAGTGCAGCCCCGTTTAACAGAAATAAAATTTGAGATGATAATGGTGGAATTAGTTTTCATTTATATTTTCTTTAAATTGATTAGTGGGAAATAGCATTTCAATATAATTTAAATATAACTAAATTGATCTATTTGACATTATTTTCATAATATATTTTCTTTAAATTGATTAGTGGAAAATAGCATTTCAATATAAATTAAATATAAATACATTGATCTATTTGACATTATTTTATAATAAATCTTAAAAATCTGGTGGGTATTTCAGAACTACAGCACATCTTACCAGGTTGCCCCATATTTCATTCTCAATAGCTGCATGTGGCTTGTGGGCTCCATATTGGGCAGAGTAGGTCAGATGAATGACGTCCTGGTGGTGGAGATGGGGGGAAGATGTCCTTGCCCTTGCTGTACATAATTATAGCCATCAGGGGGCGACAGGGTTCTGTGACTTAGAACACTCTAGAGAGGAAAGGGTGCTCCACTTTGCAGAGAAACCAGGAATATTGAGGGCAGAACGAGAACATTTTTATACCAAATTACTTCCATTCTCAAATACCAGACATTAAATACAATTATAGTTTCAAAAATGATTCTGAGCCACCAAACATAATTTTATTAAGGTATTGAATAATTTCAGAGGAGTTCATATCCTGAAACATAATAACAAGACATAAAGTTTTGTTTTCTGCAGAGACATAGAGGGAAGAAAGACCATAAGAAATATTTTGTTGAAGTTGAATGACTTGCTATTCCTTACAAAGGAATATATTTGCCTAATGCACAAGCACAGATCCTGTTTATGAAGGTCAATTCTCCCAGGATGGCACCAACAAGTGATCTCCGTGTTGATGAGACCCACAGCTCAGGTGTGAGACCTGGCTTGCAGGAGCAGCCAGTAGTGCCCCGTGGGGAGACCCTGAGGGGTGACTGAGGAGTGGAGGTATCGGGTGGGAAGGGCAGAGAGGAGCTGGTGTCACCCTCTCAGTGGGAAACACTAGTGGGCGTGTCTGAGACAGGTGGCCCTTGTCATATTGCAAATATCTCTTTAGGCCAAACTCTGAGGAGCGAGTCCCAGGGTCCTTCTGTCTGTGCACATGGATCACCACAGCGCCTCACACATCATGTCTATGAACAGCATCTCCAGCCTTTTGTGAGTAAATCTGTTTCATTGTGTCCTCAGCAACAATGGGTTGAAAACAAACACATTTGTCCAGGATATGACATGATATGTGCTTTCTTGCCAATGATGTTTCATAACACTAAAATATTTCTTTTCCAATACTGACAGTTGTACAAACTCAGTGGCCTTGACCATGTTAGAAAAAGAATCTTGATCTGTCACAAGGAGTCTCACTAATAACCCGAGTCCTAATGTCCTGCTCACACATAATTCTGTGTTGTCAGCCAGGGAAGAAGTAGAGGGAGTGTCCCCTCCTCTGTGCACAGACAGTTCTGTGTCACTAGGAAACAGATTCCAGCTCCCTGACAATCTGAGTTCTCTTTAGAACAGACCTATTGGGGACAGATCACCTGAATGCAAAAGACCATGTTGTGACAGGGATGGCTCGGGAAGCCTGGGACGGAGGAGGAGGAGGACATGGGACCTGGAGAGGGGCAGTGCTGGGAGGGAGCTAAAACATCAGACTCTGACATCCATCTCCTAGATTGGAATTTGATTCCTTGTCACTGTCTGGTGATTCACTTCAAGAAAATCATTTACCTCACATGATGACTCCCTCCCTATTCAGACAGAAAGAGAGGCTGGGACTCCAACAGAGCAATGTCGTTGGGCCGTTATGATGCCATATATAAGGAGTGCAAGTAAAACAGCAGAGCTGTGGCATCTATTAAGGATTACACATATAGGATGACGTTCATCCTGGGGACATCAGGGGGCACTGTGGTTCTTGTGTGAAGACCACAATAGGACCAAGACCCCTGGGCTGTGCTCAGGTCAAAGGGTGTGACTGAGGCTCCTTTGAAGACACTTCTATTGGGCAAAATCAACTCTGCATTCTGAAACCCACACCTGGCCCCTCTTCTGACATCAGGAAACTAAAAGCATGTGGCTGTTAAGTTCAGGGCTCAGACAAGAGCACAGACAGACACATTAGAGAAGAGAGGACAGATTTGCATTCATGCTCCTCCCCCTGGAGCTGCAAGAAGAGAGGATAAGACAGGAGCTTGGGGAGCCCAGTGCCAGCTGGGCAGCCTCAGGGCAGAGCTCCTGGAAACCCCTCCTCACCATGGACTGCCTTCCCCTCTACCTCCTGCCCCTCGTTTTCTCCACAGGTCAGAGCTTCCTACAGAACTCAGGGGTCCTGCCCCCCCCAATAAGTCTCTGCAAGCACAGTCCTGAGGGACATCTTGCAGTCTGGGTGCACTGGCCATTATTATTCTTGTATTTTGTGTTTCCAGGTCTCTGTGCTCTGCCTGTACTGACCCAGCCCCCATCTGCATCTGCCTCCCTGGGAGGCTCGGTCAAGCTCACCTGCACCCTGAGCAGTGAGCACAGCAGCTATGACATTGCATGGCATCAGCAGAGACCAGGGAAGGCTCCTCGCTATGTGATGAACCTCTACAGTGATGGAAGCCAAAGCAAGGGGGACGGGATCCCCGATCGCTTCTCGGGCTCTAGCTCCGGGGCTCACCGCTACCTCACCATCTCCAACCTCCAGTCTAAGGACGAGGCTGAGTACATCTGTGGTGCTGACTATAATATTGGTGGCCAAAACGGGTAAGCCACAGTGACACAAACAAAGGGGAAGTGAGGCCAAAACATCCCTTTGTTCCTTTTTTACTATAGGGACTCGGGGTGAGCTGCACCCTGCCCCTCCCCAGGACCCTGAGACTTGACTTTTACTTTTGCTAATCCCATCATCCTGCACTCCTTCCCAAGCCATGAGGGAGAAGAAAACACAGAGTTAATTTAGGTCGTTTTCATTACACAACATTCTATTTCCTCTGCTACTGGACTGTGAAGACGGTGCTGGGACAGACCAGGACAACCTAAGCAGAAAATGACCCAGACACAGTGACTCGGCTGGCATAGCCTTAAGAGCCTCAGGCACTATGCTCCTCATCACAGGGAAGAGAAACAATCTCAGGGCTCACAGATGATTCTGGAAGTCGTCTGCAGTGAATGTGTTGACTCGGCTGCACCGAGGAGCGAAGCAGGAACCCGTCAGGACTGAGGATCTGCAGGAAGCCTTTGGTCCTCAGGGGAGGTCTGACCGAGAGACCTGTCACTGTGGTGGGTGCAGAGCTGGTCCAGGAGAAAAGTGGGTGCAGGTTAGGGGGTCTGCGAGAAGACCATCGTGGGAAACAGCCAGGGTCCTCCAGTTGTGCCAGAGTCTCAGCCTGTGGTGCCAAGAAAGCCTCCACATCTGCCCACAGGAGTTTTCAAGGGACAGGAGAGGAGCATTCCACTAGGACAGCAGCAGGGTGTAGTGTACAAGAGACACTGAGATGGAAAATATATTGTCCCGCCCCAAGACACAGCCCTGTGGGCGATCCTCCTCAACCACATCCGGGGCGCAGGAAACCGGACATGTTGATTTCCTCCATTGCTGTTTTAGAAGCTGAACAAAAGGACCTTTCACACAGCGCCCACTGCTCTGAGTCACCGTGGAGCAGCCATATGCCCATAGTAATGCTGGTTCTGGACACGGAACTGGGCTGGGTGGGATTCCAGGACTGACCCTAGAACATGAGGCTGGTCCCCAGTGACAGATCCTGAGATGACAGTCTAGCAGCTGCTGTGGCCTGGGTGACTCCTAAGGAGGCAGGAGGGGTGGGGTGAGTTCTCTGCAGGGAGGGAGTGGACAGGGTGTGGGACACGCAAGATGTGGGAAGGACTCAGGGCTCAGTCCTGTAGGACCTCTGTCAGCCACGGTGGCTGGACTCACAGGCTCACAGGGCCATCTCGGGCTTTCCACTCCAGTAACGGGTGTTGTCTACAAGAGTTGAAGGGACTTTGTCCCAACAAGGTTCATGTGTGTCCCCCAGTGGGAGTCCCCTCCACCACTCACGCTGCAGGAGAGGGCATCAGGAGGACTGTGGGGAATTCACTCTCTAAACCCTAGTGAGGACCAGACCTCACCCATGTCTACTGGGGCCTGTGCTGCCAATAACTTGAAAGGAAGACAGCAGTGGCCTCAGATGGACAGAGAGAAGGACAACGTGTATTACTGATGACAGTGAGTGGCTGGGGAGCAGACACAGATCATCCCCTGATGGTGACCAGCCCTTGAGGGAGCTGCCAGCACACATCTCAGGTCACAGAGGTACAGAGGCATCATGAGAGGCCTTTATTATGGTCACAGTTGAAAAAGGGTCAGTGTCTCAGTGAGACGACAGTCAACTCTGTCATGTGTAAGTGACAAATGAATGGTGGGAAGAAGTGTCCCTTTCATTGCCTGTTCCTTCCCTGTCACTCCTGTGTTTGAGAAGCCAGGTGATCTGAGACCAGAAAGTGAAAGTTTACAGCAAACATACTTGTGTGCTATCATTTATACCCCAATATAGCTGTTAAGTAATGAGAAAAAAAAAGTACTGATGTAGGGCCTGTGCCCTTGGCAGAGTCCCTAGAAGCAGCAGCTGAGAAAGGTCCCAAGACCTGCCCATGAGGAGATGGCACTGAAGTCTCTGAGAGTGTGATAGGAGGCAGGGCCACAGTGAGCCTGCGCTGAGGAGCCTCCTTTCCCCTCAGGCTCCCCGTGCATCTCTCTCTCTCTCTCTCTCTCTCTCTCTCATCAGGATTTCTCTGTTGTTATTGTTCTCTTTAATTTGTCAGTTTACCTCTAGCTTGTGCTCACTGTTCCTTCCCATTAATGTGACTTTTGTTTTCCTGTTCATCTTGTGTGTGTGCGTTTAGTGAGATGTGATTTTATCCCACATGTAGGTTCATGTATCTATGACAATAGTCAGACACAAAACACATCCACCTGGACAGGGTCCCCATGGTGTCCTTTTATAACAACATCCACTTCCTTCCTTCCAGGGGCCCTTCCCTGCACCTGACCCCTGGCTCCACTAATTAATTCTCCATTTCTGAAAGTTTTTCCCTGCAGAAATGGTCAATTGAAATAAAGAGTAGAATCCTATAATAAGTTGCCTTTTGGAACTGGCCTTCTTTCTTTCACAGAATCCCCTGTAGAATCCTTAAAATTATTGTTGCACCAGAGTCTCTTCCTTTTCATTGCTGAGTAGCATTCCATGGTTGGGGTGGATCAGCCTGTTTAACCATCTGCCCTGGAGAGACATCGGGCTTGTTCTCACTTGAGACATTATGCACAATGGCACCATGACCATTTGTGTAGAGTTTCTCTGTGAACATGAATTTTCGCTTGTTGAAATACATGGCCAAGAGCACAAGTGCTGGGCTGTACGGTGACCACAGTTTGCTTCTGTAAGAAGCTGCCAGACTCTTTCCAGAGTGCCCTGGCCGGTGCTGGGAGTGTCACTTCTGTTACTTTAGCCATCCTGACAGGTGCCTGGTGATATCTCTTCATTATTTTAATTTGCATTTCCCTGATGGATGATGAATAACTTCCCATGTTCTTGTTGCCATTGGTCTGTCCTCTCCTATGTCATGTTTGTCCTCGTCACCACCCATTTTCTAAATGTGCTGTAGTAGTATTGTTATGCTTTTACTCTTTCACATGGAGAGGTGTTTTATACGCTGAGGGTAGCTGTTATTCGATATTTAGATTGCAAACATTTTATCTCATTTTGTTACTTGTCCTTGTCATCCTCCTTAGACAGTGTTACAGTGCAAAACATTAACGTTTGTGTGGTCCAAGTAATCTTTCTTTTTATGAGTCATACACCTGGTGTCATCAAGATTTTTTGCATAACTCTAGATACCACCAAAATGTAAGACTTTTTTTTTTAAACCACAAAACCTAAGAAAAAAAAAAAATTTCCTGGAAGGTTCATGACTAATGTCACTGTGTGTAATCATGGAATTTGGCCTCTTATACACCCATGTGACCACTGTCCCTGTAAGCACTCCTCAACCCAGCCACATGGATGACCTCATTACTACGGGGTAACTGAGAGTGCTCCCCAAGCCCAGGGAGGAGGCCCAGGATTCAGCCTGAGGCAGGTGTGCTGTTGCTGGGACAGGTGTCAGCACTGTCTCCCTCAGCACCCCAGAGAGCTACGGGGAACCGGGTACAGACCTGGGAGTGAGGCCCGAATTTAAATCCTCCCTAAGCCCAGGTGCCCTCTGCTCAGCTATAGCCACTCCACAGGGCACAGGAGAAAGAAAGGGGATTTGCATGAAGAGCCCACCCCTCCACTGCACAGAGGATAAGAGGGGTCCAGAGACCACATCCCCAGCTGTGGGCTCAGAGGCAGAACCTGGGGCATTTCCACCATGGTGTGGACCCCTCTCCTGCTCCCCCTCTTCACTCTCTGCACAGGTGCGGCCCCCTCCTCTGCCTGCAGGCCCAGCCCCCACAGGGCCCTGAGCTGGTTCTGCCCCATCCCTGAGTTCAGTCCCCACACGGCCTCAGGCGGGACCTACTGGGAATGGGTCTTCACCTTCAAGTCTCCTCTTCTCTTCTCTCGCAGGCTCTGTGGCCTCGTATGAGGTAACTCAGTCACCACCATCCTTGGCAGTAGCCTTGGGAGAGACGGCCAGGATCAGCTGCACTGGAGATTTAGTGGATAAGAAATATACTCACTGGTACCAGCAGAAGCCCGGCCAGGCCCCTGTGCTGGTCATTTACAAGGACAGCGAGCGGCCTTTGGGGATCCCTGACCGATTCTCTGGTTCCAGCTCAGGGAAGACAGCCACCCTGACCATCAGCGGGGCCAGGGTTGAGGATGAGGTCAACTATTACTGTCAGTCTACAGACAGCAGTGATACTGCTCACAGTGACACAAGCAGATGGAGAAATGAGACAAAAACACCATTCCCCATCACCGTCACTCCCTCCTCAGCCCCAGGTGAACTATAGACAAGGTCATGAGCAGCTCTGTCCCTGGTTCCCCATCCAGATCTTCAGGCTTCCCCTCCTCCAGCTCTCAGGCAGCTCCACAGAATGTGGGTCAGGGGTGAGTTCAGTCTGACAAGACAGGCTGTCCTCATGTTTTCTGGGATGGATGTGAGTTGAGGACAGAGAGCATTAGTAGAAGGACACACAGACAGAGACATATATCCAATGGTAATGGACCCTGATTATCCTTTAAAGGTGACTGGGCCACTCATTGCTCAACTGTCCTGCAATCAACCTCAGAACTACACGCAGGTCTGAGCTCATGCAGCCCCAGGGTCTCAGGGCAGCCTGGGTTCTGAGCAGAGGAAAACACTGTGCTGTGGACCCTAAGTAGTCCACCCAGGTCCCTCCACAAGGCTGACCACCCTCACTGCCCTGCTGGGGACCAGGTGGCTTACAGCAATGCCCTCGGGGGACATAATGCTGGTGTAGTGGACTGCCTCCCCCAGGTCTCACCCCTGAGAGTGGGGCTCAGGTCTAATGACCTCCTGAAGACAAGATCCCAACTCTCTGCTCAGTTCAGGATGACCTCCCAGCTCAGTCTTTGAGTGTCACAGCTGCATGAGAGTCCCTATCTCCCAGTCACTTTTAGAGAACTGCAAATATTCTTGAATTCTGGTCACCAAATTGTAAAATCAAGCTTCCTAACTCCAAAAAAAGTTCCATGCGGGAGAGTGCATGCCCTGCACAGGCTGACACACATTTTCAGAAGTCCTGCTGACCCCCAGTCAGAGAGTAAAAGTTCCTAATCAGGACATCAGGGTGAACAGTCAGAGAGCTTTCCTCACTGTTGAAAAAATTAGCAGAAGACTACATGCTTTTCTGGTCCCACCTGAGAAAGTGTAAGACCCACTCGAGGAAAGATCATACTATTTCTATTAACTTCACTGAATCTACAATAATTGAGAATAGCAGACAAAACCCATATATTTAAAATACAAGTATTGTCCACTAAATAAATGTTTACCAAGTCTGACATCACATCACAATTTTCTGATTGGAACAGAAAATCATAAACCATAATAAGAAAAAAAAAATTAAACTATTGTACTAGCCATGAAATTTCACCAATGATGGAATTTTTAGGCAAGGATTCATTAAAAAAAATATACTTCACTTCTTCAGGAAGGTAGAAAAGTGACAGAACATGGTAACTACAGACTAGGAGAACAAAAGCAACACCCCAGTCTCTATGTAGAATGAAAAAGTTTCTAAGATAAAATTACACTCGGTGAGGTCACAGCATATTAATCAGTGAAACAGAAAAGGGTAGTGAACTGATGACACAGAAGAGACTATAGAAAACAGAGGAAACCACAGACAGAAAAAGACTGAAAAAATTAACAGAAGTATCAGTGAGCCGTGGGACTACTGGAAGGAGCCTCACATGCATGTAACTGCAGTTTAGGAAGCAGAACATTTGGGAGCAGGTAGAAAAATATTTCTCTCACTTCCTGTCCCACATCTCTACTACGGGGGATTTACTTTCATTCATGTTGCAGATATACCGACTTCAGGATGGCTGCTGCAGCTCCAGCTATCACAGCCAGGCACAAGAGGGAAGGCACTGCATATATATAGTCTGTTTCTTTTTAAAATCTTCAACACAGTAAATATTCCTCAGAAAGAAACCCAGGTGACTGACACTCCCATAGGCAACACTGGGCCACAAGGTCAGCCTGGCAAAAAAGGACCTGAGACTAGCAATCATCTGGATGTTAAATGAATATGGAAGACCAGACGCAGGGAGAGGGTGGTAGTGGCAATCTGTAGTGTCACCAATGCGAGTGTGTTTGCTGTGCTTCTACCCACATGATAGAAACTCTGAGACAGGGACAGGGTCTAGCTCACACTGATCTCCCAGGATGGAATGTCTGCCAGATTGAGTGGGTCTGAACGGATGTCTGTTGGGTGAGAATTCTCCTGTCCCTGGCTCTGGGATGGTGTTGTCCTTGTCCTGTGTTGACCCTGCACCAGCAGCCAGCACCAGTAAAGACAGTCTGGGGTCCTGTGTGTGCCAGTCCAAGCCCCAGATCCTGACACCCTCTTCCTCCAGATGAACCTGTTCATATTTTCATGGGTCATCTGAAACTCTGGTGCCTAGTCTTGAGACAGGCACAGTCATGTACATACAGAACAGCAATTCCTTATCATGGACATGCAGTCCCTGCATCAGAGAGTTACCACTAGAGCAATACTTTCAGAATCAACTCCTGAACAGAGGACACACCTGCACCTCCAGCAACCTGCATGGAGTGGCCACCAGGGGGCAGCAGAGACCACCTGGGAAAGCCTCCTGGGGACTGGAAGAGGCAGGGCAGGAGGAATCCTGACAGACAGGGGGATTATTAGTCAAGACCTCACATCTGTAGGAAAAATGTAGGTTTTCTACAGTATCACCTTTGACACTGATGTGACATTCTGACTCTGTCTGTCAGGTGTGGTTCTTGTAGAATTTGCCTAGTATCTAGCATTGCTCCAGGTACTTCATTCCTCTCCAGCCGCCCACCCTTTCTGTGCTAAAACTCTGAAACTCTCAAACATATTTCAAGTATTTCCTCTGTCCCTGGCACTAGCTCACACTGGGGACACTGAATCACAACATCTATGAGCTTCTCAAGAAGCTCTCAGCAAGTACAAAAACTTACATCAATGCAATGATTCCTAAATCTCCATGAGTCATTAGCATGGGGGGAATTTATTCAGGTCTGGTGTTCACAGACTAAACCAGGGTGGACACGACACTGCACTGACCTCAGACTCACATGTTCACCTCTGCAGTCACCATTCTGTACTGAGTTCAGAACATGCAGACAGACTTTACCTCTGAACTCTGCTGTGACCAAGCCAGCGCATGGGAGTCCCTAAAACCATATAAGATGGAAATGTCAGCCCCACACTATGGCACCAGAAAGTGCTAGACAGAGGGTGGGCATTTCCAGGACTCACCCCTCCCCTCCGGGCATGCCAGGGGCTGAGCCCTTCTCAGAAACCAGAGCTCTTCAGGCAGCCCCTGACCCTGGCTGATTTGCATACCAGCAGCTCTCTCCAGCGAGGGGATAAGAGAGGCCTGGGAGGAACCTGCCCAGCCTGGGCCTCAGGGAGCAGACTCGGGCACCTCCACCAGGGCCTGGACCCCTCTCCTCCTTGGTCTCCTTGCTCTCTGCACAGGTGCGGGGCCCAGGATCCCACTACCTTAAACCGCAGAGATCTGGACAAGCTTGGATCTGACACTGAGCTCAGCAGGGTGCTGCTGATGGGGACAGGATGTTCATGACCCTGCTGCAGGATGAGGGCTGCGGGGTGGGGACTGTACCCACTGTGCTCACTGACTTTGTGGGACCCTGAAGGGCCGTACCTGTCAGTACAGAGGGCCAGAGAGGAGGTCCTCATGTGTTCAGAGGCTTCATGGAACAGGCAGACCCATGGCACTATGGGGCTGAGACTGAGGCCCAGAGAATCCCTGTAGCCTGCTCCAGGGTGAGCAAGTGGTATCTCCTGGGAAGGATCCTTCATTCTAAAGCACAACTGTCCTTTCTCTCTTACAGGTTCTGTGGCCTCCTATGAGCTGACTCAGCCATCCTCAGTGTCCGTGACCCAGGGACAGACGGCCACGATCACCTGTGGTGGAAACAACATCGGAAGTAGAAGTGTCCACTGGTACCAGCAGAAGCCCAGCCAGGCCCCTGTGCTGGTCATCTATGATGATAACAACCGGCCCTCATGGATCCCAGACCAATTCTCAGGCTCCAACTCCGGGAACATGGCCACCCTGACCATCAGCAGGGCCCAGGCTGAGGATGAGGCCGACTATTACTGTCAGGTGTGGGACAGTGGTAATGATGCTCATAGTGACACAGGCAGACGGGGAAGTGAGACAAAAACCTTCTTCTGTGTCACACGCTCCTCGACCCTGAGGAGGACTGTGGACACAGCCATGAGGAGGTTGGGCCCAGGTCCCATTGCTGAGGTCTCCCAGTTGCCCCTCCTCCCAGCCTCAGGTAGCCCTGCTGAGGGTGGGACAGAAGGGGGTTCAGGGCAGGCAGCACCGAGCTGTCCTGCTGTGTCTATGCTGTATGTGATTTCTGGGATGAGGACCTGAGTAAACAGACAGACTGATGGAAACCTGTGTCCAGAGTAACAGTCCTTGAATTCTATGTGATGGTGACAGGGCCATTCTTTGGCAAAACATTCAGGTTTAATCTCCATAACTTTCCTGCTCAGCTGAGCTCCTAAAGCTCCAGGCTCCAGGGCAGCCTGGGACCCTGAATGGAGCAAACTAGTGTTGACACACCTGCCAGCACGGCTGAAAGTCCCTGGCTGGTGACGCTGTGCCCTCACTGGGAAGGTCCACTGTGGCAGATACCCACCTCCCTCAGGTCATTGTCTTCCCCTGAGTGTGAGTCAGGCCAGTGACAGCCTGATGCCAACATCCCAAGGCCCTGCCTTCTACAGGTCTGGTAGTTTCCAGGGGAGCTGGGTCTGCTGGTCCTCAGAGGATCCCCCTGGAAGTGGCTTTTCTCCTGCTCCCTGCTGCTCACAGCTCAGGGGAGAGTCACCACAGGAAGAACCGCCTGTGTGACACAGGGGACCTGCTGTACCTCCCAGCCAGGCTTCTTGCGGTCTTTGCCCTGCACTCACTTCTGCTCTCATCTCTTCCTCCCATCAGGGTTGGGGGCCCCGACTGTTTTGACTTAACCCCCCCCCCCAAACATATGCAACTCCTGGAGAGGTAGACAAATAGCATGCTGGAGCAGCAGTGACATTGGAGTCTATAATCATGTTTTCTGATGCCAACAGCACCTGCCTACAGGCTACCATGGCTGAGATAGAAGGTCAAGAATATAACCCCACAGATATCAGGGAAAACACAGCCTCTCTGTCTTTGTGTAGACCTGAGGTTCGTTATTATTATGTTGAGTGGGGAAGAGGTTCTCTGACACAGTTTCTTAGTGATGAGAAGTGTATCAAACCATCCTGGGCTGCCCACTCTCTTCCTGTCCCCTGGTGTGTGGTCAGGTCTCCTGACATGGGAACCCATTTAGTCCAATATTGGAGAAGTGAGGTCCCCTCCTCCTTCTTACCACTTGGAAGAAATATATCTTTGAAGATCAGCTCATGGAGGCACTAGGGAACAAGCTCTGTCACTGCCTGTGGTCTGTGTGCTCAGACACCCACGTGACAATCCTGCATATGCAGGTATAAATGGGTCCCAGTGCACAGAGCTCAGGTGTGAACAGAGCAGGGTGTTACCTTGATATCCTGCCTCTACCGTTGTTTCTACCACAAACTGGGGCAGAACCTCTCTGTCCAGATTTCAGGTCTTTTCTCCCTTCCCATTACCAGGGACAGTAATGGGGGACAGGTGACATTGTCCTGACTGCCCTGTGACCTGAGGGGACAGATCTTGGGGAGGGGGCTCCTGCGGCTACAGGTCAGGATTCATCTGCAAACAGCTGCCTTGGAGCCCAGTAGAGCTGTGATCCAGCATCAAAGATGCCTCCAGCTGCTCAGGAATCCCCTTCTCCACCAGTGGTTGCTCTCAGCTCCCTCCCCTCATCCTCTGTAGGGAACCAATTCCACCTGGCTGACCCCACATTACCCTCTAAGGTCCTGTATAAAATCCCATCCTCAAGAGACCATCCATGCATGAAGACTGAGTGAGGTGCTTTCCTGAGTAATCTCATGAGACCCTGTATTTCTTCTTTGAATCTCCCAGCACATGTCATGTCTCATTTATAACTTTGCCTCAGTTAGTTAGATTCAGTCTTTAGGGGAAGATTGTGCTCAGGGTCCAGCAAAATGCTGACTTTGAACATTTATACCCGCTGGGGCACGAATGAAAACCAATCAATGAGCACACGACCTAATGGAACAACAAAGTGGAATGGAAAATTGATGTTTTTCTCTCTCTCTCTCCCTCAAATCAATGGAAAAAATATGGATAAGAAGAATATAAATAGAAAGAGGAAGATATAACATTTCTTTAAAAAATATAGATAAGAAGAATATAAATAGAAAGAGGAAGATATAACATTCATACGTACTTAATAAGTATCAGCACCATTCACAGCACTTTATATTTTTTAAACTGCTAAATCACAAACACTCTGTGAGACAAGCATTCTCATCATCTCCCAATTCACAGGTGGGGAAGCTGAGGCACGGGAGGATGAGCACCTTCTGAGGTCAGAACTAGAAAGTGGCCCACCCAGCAGCAAACAGAGGTGTCTCACCATAGAGTCCCTGGTCTTCACCACCATTCTGTGACCTCCCATTAAGCTATCAAAACTGAGACAGGAGGCCCTGGCTGGTTTCTCAGTGGTAGAGCATGGACCTGGTGTGTGAAAGTCCCAGGTTCAATTTCCTGGCCAGGGCACACAGGAGAGACCATCTGCTTCTCCACCCCTCCCCTTTCTTTTTCTCTTTCTCTCCTCCCCCCTCTTGGAGCTATAGCTCAAAAGGTTTGAGAAAGTTGGCTCTATGGCCTCCCCTCAGGTGCTAAAATAGTTCAGTTGCTGAGCAACGAAGCAGTGGCCCCAGATGGGTAGAGCATCGCCCATTAGGGGGATTGGGCGTGTCTTTTAAGTGAATCCTGGGCACACGTGGGAGTCTGTCTGCCTGCCTCCCTGCCTCTCACTTAATAAAAAATACAATGGAGACTTTGTTTCCTTCTAAGGTGCCAGAAAGTTCCTTTTTTTTTTGAAAAACAAGTAAATGGCAGATATTTGGATATTTGCAGTGCAGCCCTGTTTAACAGAAATAAAGTTTGAACCACATGTGTAATTTCAAATGTTCCTGCAGCCACATTTAAAATATGAGATGAAACTGGTAGAATTAGTTTTTATAATATATTTTCTTTAAATTGCTAGGTGGAAAATGGCATTTCAATATAAATTAAATATAACTATATTGATCTATTTCACATAATTTTATAATAAATCTTAAAAATGTGGTGGGTATTTCAGAACTACCCACCAGCACATCTTACAGGGATGACCCATATTTCATTCTCAACAGCTGCATGTGGCTTGTCGACTCCATATTGGGCAGAGCAGGTCACATGGATGAGATGTCCTCATGGGTGGAGATGGGGGGAGATGTCCTTGCCCCTGCTATACATAATTATAATTATAGCCACCAGGGGGTGACAGGGTCCAGTGCCTCAGAAGTCTCTAGAGAGGAATGGCTGCTCCACTTTCCAGAGAGAGAGAGAGAGAGACAGAGAGAAGGGTGAGGGTGAGGGGTGGAGAAACAGATGATTGCTTCTTCTGTGTGCCCTGACAGGGAATTGAACCAGGCACATTCACATGCTGGGCTAACATTCTATCACTGAGGCAACTGGCCAGGGCCCACATAACATTTTTAAGGACAAGCCAGGACCCTGTTTACTGAGACAGCAACCGGCCTGAGGAAGGTGGAACTTTGGAGTAGAAATATTCAACTCCCCTCTCACTGGAGTCTCAGCCCTGTGGGTGATCCATCTCAAATGCATTTTAAGAGGAAACAGGGTGGTGGAAAGGTCGATTTTTCTGCCTAGCTTTTCTGGAATCTGAAATACCATCACCTTTCACACATACCAACACCTCTCAGTCAGCATAGAGCAACTGTATTCACCAACTAACCTGATTGCTGGGCACTGACCTGAGCAGGGTCGTGTGGAGTTTGAGGGTTGGACCCCAGAATGTCGGGCTAGACCCAGTGACTGATTCTGAGGTGAAACTCTGGGAGATGCCCGTGGTCTGCGTGACACCCAAGGGGGTGGGAGGGCAGGAGGGGGCTGGTCTCTGGGGAGGGAATGACAGGGTGCAGAATGAGCAGGATGAGAGATGGCCTCAGGCTCAGACCTGCAGTGACGTCTGTCATCCAGGGCAGCTGGAGACGCAGCGTCACAGGGCCATCTCCATCTTCCTCTCTCCAGTAAAGTGTTCTCTGCAGGGTTATAGTAACTTTGTCCCAAACAAGGCTCCCACGGGTCCCTCCAGTGGGTCCTCCACCACTCTCAGTGCAGGAGAGGACGTCAGGAGGACTGTGGGGAATTCACTCCAAACCCTAGTGAGAACCAGACCTCATCCATGTGCACCGGGGCCTGTGGCGCTAATAACAGGGAAGGAAGTCAGTGTGGCCTCCATGGACAAACAGAGAGACAACGTGTATTAGGGACAGTGAGTGAACAGGGAGCAGACACAGACCATCCCCTGCTTTGTCAGATGGTGACCAGCTACCACAGCACATCACAGGTCACAGAGAATAAGGGGCCCAAATAGGGACTTTTATTATGGTCAGAATTGTGAAAGGGTCAGTGTCTCTGTGAGATCACAGTCAGCTCTGTCGTGTGAAGGTGGCAAACGAATGGTGTGAAGGAGTGTCCCTTCCATTGCCTGTTTCTTCCCTGTGGATCTGGCTTCAGAAATGCCAGGTGGTTCTGTTCTGAGACCAGAAAGTGAAAGTTTCCAGCACACATACTGTGTGATATCATTTATACCCCAATATAGCTATTTAAAACAACAACAAGAACAAACAGATAGCCTGGCCCGTGGTGGCGCAGTAAGTAGAGCATTCACCTGGAACACTAGCTCGCTGGTTTGAAACCACAGGCTTGCCTGGTTGAGCACATATGAGAAGTAACTTTGAGTTGATGTCTGCATCTTCTCCCCATTGCTTTTCTCTCTCTCTCTTCTCTCTTAAGTCAATCAATAACATTTAAAGAAATGCCTGTGTGTCCAGTAGCCCTGGCAGTCTTCAAGGGGGAGTGGTTACTGCCATTGTCTCATTTAGGGAATCTCTTGGGTTTGATGAGCTATTGAGAAACTCAGGAAACTGCTGAAAAAGGTCACAGAACCTTCCCATGACACAGATGGAGCTAATGTGGCTGAGAGTGTGACAGGAGGCGGGGCCAGCGTGAGCATGTGCTGGGGACCATCCTTCCCCTCTGCATCCGCCATCCTCCCTGCCTCTGTGTCTCCACATACAACTGTCTCTAGAGAAGTCTCCCTCCCAGGGAGGGAACCTAGAAACCTCTGATGCTAACTGGTACCAGCAGAAGCCCAGCCAGGCCCCTGTGTTCATCATCTAAGGTAGCAGCAACCAGCCCTCAGGGATCCTGGACCCATTCTCTAACTCTGACTCAGGGGACACCATAAGTGGGGCCCAGGCCAAGGACGAGGCTGACTATTACTGTCAGTCTGGGCATAGCAGTCAGTTCACAGTGACACAGACAGATGGGGAAATAAGATACAAACTCACCACCATCTGCATCACCCTGTCCTCCAGTCCCAGGAAGATGGTAGACAAAGCCACGAGCCAGGCTGCCCTCTCAGCCCAGCCCTCCAGGAAGATTGTGCAGAGGGCGTATCAGCAGACGATACAAAAACAATGATTATGACTACATTTCACTTGTTATTGCATGTAGATGAATGACTGAACATGTTAGGTGCACATATGAAAAACTTTTAAAGGCAAATTGAACTTCTGGAGATGAATAATACATGGTATGAGATTTAAAAATACACTGAATGACATTGAGAGCATATTAGTATCTACAAAAGAAGAGATTTGTGAACTTGATGGCTGGTAATTGAAACTGTTGAAAATGAAACACAGGAAAGAAAAACTGAAAGAAATTTAAGAGAGCCTCAGTGAGTTGTAGGATAACTGTGCACAACCTGAAACTGGGAGTCCCTGAGAGATGGAGTAGAGGAAGGGGTGGTGAATAGAAAATATGTTTGGAGAAATGATAGCCACAAATGTTCTATATTTGGTGAAAATAAAACTGATATATCCAAGAGCTCAGCTAATCTTAGGCACAGGAAACATGCGAACATGGTACCGGTTCACATCGTAATAGAATGGCTGCAAACTGGTGATGAAAGACCCTCTCACCAGCCAGACAGAGGAGACACACACATACACAGGGACAAGCATCACAGAAAGAGCAGATTTTCCCCTAAAGCAATGCAGGCACATATGGAGTGGAGAATCATTTTTTACATACTAAAAGAAATTGTGTACCTTGAATTCTTCACCAGTGAAAATGTATTTTAGAAATGAAGGCTAAAGAAAACCTTTTCTGAGATGTGGAAACTTACAGACTTGATCACCAGCAGGTCCTCATCCCAGAAATAATGAAGGACACCCCTCAGAAAGAATAAAATGATGACACATAGAGGGTTGAGTCTGCACAGAGGAATGCAAAAACCTCAGCTACACTAACTACAGGGTAAATACAGAGACCTTTTGATTTGTTAGTGACTGAAGAACAGAGTCCAGTGTTCAAAGCAAAAGTAGTATGTTGTGATTTTAATTGAATGTAAAATGAAAATAGGTGACAGAGACAGCTCAGAAGCTGGAGGGAGAGAAGAGCATGTTACGATGTCCTTGTATGCTATGTAAAATGTCATAAATTCACTAGGACACAGACTTTGATAGTTAGGAAGTGAGTACTACAGTAAATCTTAAAGAAAATCATTTAACAACAAAGAGTTTTAGTTGATAAGGTTTATTAGTTATGCTTCTCCAGAGAAGAGAGAGAGAGATGGGTTTGAAGTAATGCCTCACGTAATTGTAGAGCTGGGAATTCTGAAAAATGTAGGACAAACCAGAAGCCTGAATATTTAAGTAAAAGTTAAAATTGTAGTCTTTCATAAAAATGCAGTCTGAATGGACATGTAGAAAAGAAACAGAAAGAACATTAAATAATCCAAATCTAATGAATGCATAAGTAAGCAGAACAAGAAATCATTGCTTCTTTCTTTCTCTCTCTCTCAAAAATTAATAAATAAAAGAAGAAGAAATAATAACGACACCCCTCAGGCAGAGTGAAATGATACCAGAAAGAATCTGGAACTACAACAACGAATGAAAGAATCAGAAATGCTGACCACAGGGAAACATTAAGACCTTTAAATTTGCATGTATTTAAGAGATAATTTATTGTCTAATGCAAAATATAACAATAACATACTACGGAATTTATAACTCAGGCAAAGGTAATACGTATGACAATGGCAGCAGAAAGGCTAAAAGAGATAAGAAGAGAAGGTTCTCTTACACTATGTAATGTAATAAACACCACATCAGCTGAATGTACACTTAAAGAAGTTGCACACAATAAGAAAGCAAGAATTATAATTAAAAAGAGAGATAAAAAAGAATCATAAAAATGCTCAATTAATTAAACAGAGAGATAAAAGGAAAAAGTAGCGATGAAAAGAGGGACTGCTCTGGCCGGTTGGCTCAGCGGTAGAGTGTCGGCCTGGTGTGCGGGGGACCCGGGTTCGATTTCCAGCCAGGGCACATAGGAGAAGCGCCTATTTGCTTCTCCACCCTCACCCCCTCCTTCCTCTCTGTCTCTCTCTTCCCCTCCCGCAGCCAAGGCTCCATTGGAGCAAAGATGGCCCGGGCGCTGGGGATGGCTCCTTGGCCTCTGCCCCAGGCGCTAGAGTGGCTCTGGTCGCGGCAGAGCGACGCCCTGGAGGGGCAGAGCATCGCCCCCTGGTGGGCAGAGCGTCGCCCCTGGTGGGCGTGCAAGGTGGATCCCGGTCGGGCACATGCGGGAGTCTGTCTGACTGTCTCTCCCCGTTTCCAGCTTCAGAAAAATACAAAAAAAAAAAAAAGAGGGACTAATAAATATATAGCAAGATGACAGATTTAAACTATATTACTAATAACAGTCAGTAAGCTCTCTAAACACCGCAATTAAAGACAGAGATGGTCAGATTGAATTTCAGAGCAACACCCAATCATGGCCACCATATAAGAAACCTACAGTAGTAAATAAAAGACCCAAAAATTCAAGTCCAAATTTAGGATGAGTTTTCTGCTCCATTTCTGCTCCCTAGTGCAAAACATTAAAAATTTATAGTGAACAGATAGATATGGAATTATAAATTATATAGTTTAAAATGATTAGATGAAAAAGTTTATGTTATATATATGTATTTACCATTTAAGAAAATGAAAAGAAACTTTCACAGTAAATATTTCTGGGGAACAGCTATAGAAATGCCTCTCACCTCTCCCTTCTCTCCCACAACCTTTAAGATGTTTCAAAATAGAGTGACAATCCCCCACCCATGCGATATGACAGGTGAACACAAGAGCACATGAACCAGATCCATAAACCTAGCCCAGAATCCAGCAACAGGCGCAGCTGTGGACTCAGGAGACAGAGCTCTGGGGTGTCCCCACCATGGCTTGGACCCTTTCCCATGCCCCCTCTTCACTGTTTAGACAGATGCTTCCTCCTAGGTTCTGTCTCCAGGCTCAGCCTGAGAAGTACCCTGATGACCCGTCCCACAGGTCGAGCAACGGAGACTCTAAGTGGGGAGTGAGGATTCTACAAGGCAAGAGGCACAAAGAATGGAGACAAGACAGGATTCTGATCAAGTCTCATTTTATTACAGACAGGTTACAGATTATATAGGGGAAAATACGTGAGAATAGCAAACTGAGGAATGAGGATGTGATTTCATGAAAGCTGAAAAGACAAAGCCTATTCATAGAGAGGAGTATCCTGCACAAACAGGCAGTGAGAACTACCTGCAGGTATGCTTCTGTGAATCACCTCAGGGCGTAATGACCTCAGGGTGTAATGAGGCTTGAACTGCAGGCAAGTAAACAGCCAAGTTTCATTTAGGCAAGCTGTTCCTTTTACAGCTCCTCGGGGTATCCGCTGACCCCAACAGGTCCCATTTTTTTATTTTATTTAGTCAGCCTGGGGTTGCGTCTGTCTTAGGTCGGAGAGATCGTACTAGTGTCTACGAATGCTCTTACCCGTCATCGATCATCAAGATCTGTCTTAGGTGAGTTCGGACTTTCTAGTGTCTCTCAGTTGCGGGTCATTGACTGCCAACCCAGCTATGGCTTTAGGCCATTATATGGAATGCCTTGATCGGCCTGATCCAGACGATGATAATGGACCTGTATCTGTTGTGCCTTAGAAACGGCTTCTACTTGCTGCTTAATGAAAGCCATGATTTTATTAAATATCATGGGCCCGAGGGATATAAAAAGAAGCAATCCTAACAGAGGACCTAATAAGGGGAGGAGGTAGGGGAGTATGCCATTGAGTCCACTCCAAAGAGGATTGTCGAACAATTCTCTTCGTCTCTTTTCCAAGTCTTCTTGGAGCCGCTTGATCTTATCACGTACCACACCAGATTTGTTCGTGTAGAAGCAGCATTTTTCCTGCAAAGCTAAACAAATTCCTCCCTGCTCTGCAGTAAGTAAATCTAATCCTCTTTTATTCTGGAGGACTAACTCTGCAAGAGAATCTATCTGATCTTGTAGGTCTTGGATAGTGCCAGAAAGAGCTTGAACATCATCTATTAATTGACGGGATAACTTCATAGACATTCCTAACCCTGCTGTTCCAGTGGCAAGTGCACCAGATATCCCTAATCCTACTAAGAGGGGAATAAATTGTACAGCTCTTTTTGAGCGTCCTGCTAAATAATCAAAACTAGGAATAGGAACTGGTTCGTCTCCAGAGATGACATCAATATCTGGTAATAAGGTGGCCAAAACACAGATGCCTGTCCAATTCTGAGGCAAAGTTGGATAAGCTAAATTTCCACCACAGACAAAAACCGCTCCTCTGGTAGGACATATAGATACATTATAGGTTATAAATCTACTGCAATTATTAAATGTTATAAAACCTACATCTATATCATAACTATTGTTTTGAAAATTACCCTTAAAGCATGTATGATTAGAAAAGCCTACAGGTTGCACTCCAAATGGTAAACTATAGCTACAGTTATTATTAACTTTTGATATAGATTGATTAGTAGGTAAGGCTAGGGGCATAGGAGTCCCTATAGTCATACATAACCAGCAATCAGCAGCTAAAGTGGGATTAGAAATATTTAAAACTTTATGCGTGGCATCTAAGATATCAATAGTTTGAGTATCTAAATCTACTCCTCTAGACTTTGGCAAAGCTAAAGGATGATAATGAAGTTTTGGAAATAATTGTTCCATAATCTGTTCAATTCTCTTCTGAGCTATTAATTCTTTTATTTTATCTTGGGGGCCTCCTCCATCAGAGACATGAATAGGAGCCCTTTTTGACCAACATACTGCTTTTCCTATTGTGCCAGAGCAGGATGCTTGAGCATACTGACTATGAGATCCCCCTGGCTGAATTGGTCCCCAATCGCCCCCTATGGAACCTCCCCAAGTTTTTTGCAGTATTGCAGTAAAATAGGATCTGTTATTATAGGTGCATTCTTGAACTGATGTATAACATGATGAATGCATCTGATCTAAATAAGAGGTGCAGGGACATTGTCCTGGTATACCTTTAATACTGGGTATGATGGGTGGTTTATTTACACATTGCCACTTTGGGCTCTTCAAGCCCCCTAGCTGACTAGAATCTGCTGCTAAATAAGCAGTCTTTGTGCCACAATCAACTGTCTTGTATTGATTGTTGGGTAATTCATATCAGTGGCAGTTCCACCCTTGCAGTCACAAGGTTTTCCAAACATAGAGTCATATAAATCTTTCTTACTTACCGGTGCTTGTACGCCCACTTTTCCTGGAGCAATGTTGATGTAAATTATGGTTATGAACAGCAATCCTGCGGAGTTCTTCATGTCTGTAAGGAATTAGGCTACTTTTGGGTTACAGCAGAGTCTATTTGTTTTATTAATCTTTCTGGCAACCAACGAGCAGAGAGTGATTCTCTAGAATACACGCATACTGAACCACGCCCCCATATAAGGACTGGATCAGGACCGTGCCAGGAATTGTCTAAAGGGTCTTTCCACAGAATGGAAGGGGAATAAATTGTTTGAGTGGATGATTGCCAAAACCTCTGAGCTGCAGAAAGTCCCTGACTGTCTAAAGTTAAAAATTTAAAATGAATAAAGTATGAGATAACAAATTACAGGGTGTTCCTTTTGTGGGGTACCATTCCCCCTTTTTTATTTTATTTAGAGTGCATTTTATGGTCTGATTAGCTCTTTCTACTATACCTTGGCCTTGAGGATTATAGGGTATTCCTGTGATATGTTTAATGTGTAGTTTTGTACAGAAATCTGCAAAACGAGAACTGGTGTACCCAGGTCCATTGTCTGTCTTCAAAGAATCTGGTTTTCCCATAAAGGAAAGGGCCGCTAACATGTGGGATATAACATGTTTAGTAGCTTCTCCTGTTTGTAATGAAGCAAAGATATAGCCACTAAATGTATCTATTGATACATGGATATACTTTAAGTTTCCAAATTCAGGGAAATGTGTAACATCTATTTGCCATAATGCATTAGGTAATAGTCCTTTGGGGTTAACCCCCAAGTGTGGTGTAGGTGCTGTTTGCAAGCACTGAGGACAATTTTTTACTATTTGTCTAGCCTGTTCTTTAGTTATTTTGTGTATGAGTCTTAAAGTTTTTGCATTAAGGTGATGTAGCTGGTGAGTCTCTTGAGCTGCGGGAACACCAGCCTGTGCTATAAGGACAAGGAACAAATTTTGTGTGCCAGCATCAGCCATTGCATTGCCTTTAGATAAAGGGCCAGGAAGACCAGTATGAGCTCTTAAATGTCCTATATAGAATGGTTGTGTTCTCTGATGGATTAAAGTTTGTAATTGTCTAAATAAATCGCTGGCCGTGGAGGCAGTTTTGATTTGTCCTACTGTTTCAAGTAATGGAACTGAGTGTGCAATATAAGCACTATCTGTATAGATGTTTAAGGCCTGATTAGGAAATGTAGCAAATACAGCAATGACTGCATGTAGTTCAATGAGCTGAGCAGAAGAACACTGTGTATGAAATCGAGTTACTGAATTATTGACTACATAGACGGCTATTCCATTGGAAGATCCATCAGTAAACACCAACAAGGCATTGTCTAGGGTTTTGTGAGAAGTCTTAATAGGGAAAATAAATTCATGTCTATTTGCAAAATCTAGTAATTTATCAGGAGGATAGTGATTATCAATATGGCCACTATAAGAAGCTAGAGCAATGGGCCATGCCTCAGTGTTTTGCATTAGCCAGTCAATTTGTTGACTAGTGTAGGGTAAAATTAATTCATCAGGTTCCTTCCCAAAATAACATTTTCCTTGATTTCTGCCTATCATTATTAATTGGGATGTAGCCATGTAATATGGTTCCAGAACCTTTTTTGGTGATGCAGGCAAATGAAGCCATAACAAAGAAGATTTTTGCCAAAACACAGCTGTGGGAGATTGTTTAGTTGTACAGATTATTAATTTTAAAGGCTGTTTATAATCAATGAACATAGTGCCTTGATTCTGTATAGCTTGTTCTATTAGTTTCAATGATTGTTGTGCCTCTGGTGTGAGTTGCCTAGGAGAATTGGGATTTGCATCGCCTTGCAAAATGTCATATAGAGGTTTTAGTTCATATTTGCTGAGTTTTAAATAAGGAACTAACCAATTAATATCTCCAAGTAGTTTTTGAAAATCATTGAGTGTTTGTAATTTATCTAGCCTTAGTTCTACCTTTTGTGATGTAATATGTGTTCCTTGCAATTGAAATTCTAAATATGTATAAGGGTCTGTTAATTGGACTTTATCAGGGGCAATGACTAGCCCATGATTCTGCAGAGCAGCTTTCATGTCTGCATAGCATTGCAAGACTTGAGACCCATTTTTTCCTGCTATAAGAATGTCATCCATATAGCGAATAATATACATTTGAGTCCATGAGTTTCTAACTTGTTGGAGAGCAGTGGCAACATAAGATTGACATAAAGTAGGGCTATTGGCCATACCTTGAGGAAGAACCTTCCATTGATATCGTTTCATAGGTTCTTTAAAGTTAATGGATGGCAAACTGAAGGCAAATCTTTTTTGGTCCTCTGGGTATAAAGGAATAGTGAAAAAACAATCCTTCAAATCTACTATTATTTTATAATATTCCAGAGGGATGGCGGCTGGAGAAGGGAGGCCTGGTTGTAAAGCTCCCATTAAAACCATAGTTTTATTAACCGCTCGCAAGTCCTGTAATAGTCTCCATTTTCCTGATTTTTTCTTTATAACAGGAGAGTTGCTTTCTATAATATGTCCAGCTGCCAATTGCTCCTGTACCAATTGATGTGCAGCCTGTAATTTTTCAGAGATCAGAGGCCACTGATGACCCCAACACCCTGAAACTGGCCATGACCCTGAGCTAAGCCATGGAAATACTGCAGGGAGTGGGACAGCTGAGAGTGAGCCCCTCAGCCTCCTGAACCTGCAGACCTGTGGTCTTCTGGAGACTCAGCTGCCTCAATAAAGTGGCCATGACACACCTGTCACACACACTTGTCAGGGGATGGAAGACCTAACAATACTGCAGGGAGAGCCAGCAGGATTCAGGCCAGGCCCCTGCACAGCAAGGCAGCTCCCCCGCCCCCACAGCTTTTCCAACTCTAACCTGAGCACAGCCCTCATAATCCTTTCTTCCTGTCCTTGTTAAGCTCCATCCCAAAGAGCCAGGATATGACTTGGCTCCACACCTGAACTTGCTTTACAATAGCTTGTTGTATTGGGGACTTAATCTCTCTGTGCCTGAACTTTACATTCTATGAAAGAAGAAAACCAATAAAGATTTCAGGAAGCTCAATTTTCCCCAATTAAATGGTACAATATCCACAAAGGGGCCCTAACACTTAATGTGAAATTCAATGGGAGTCTCGGTGAATGGGCCCAGGTCTTGAATTTTTTTGTCCTTTCCTGAAGCATACAAGGACAGGGGCTCAATGAGGACCATGTTTCTGGGTGGTAGACAGGCTCCAACTCCAATAGCAGGAAACTCTAGGTTGTCAAAACAGCAGCTTAGGCTAGTGTAGAAATCCCACCCTATTTAGCCCAAGAGGTGTATGATGAAAAGAAAATCATATTAATGTTGAAAATGATGGTGATGGTGATGATGATGTAATGATGATGATGATGTGTTAATGATGATGATGATAATGGTGATGATGTAATGATGATAATGTTATGATGATGACTGTGATGATGTGATGATGATCATGATGTGACCATGATAATGATGATGTGATAATGATGATGACATAATAAAAATGATGATGATAATGATGATGATATGATGCTGCTGCTGCTGATGTGATGATGATGATGATGTGATGTGATAGTGATGATGATGGTGATGGTGATGATGATGTAATGATGATGATGATAATGGTGATGATGTAATGAAAATAATATGGTGATGATGATGATGATGTGATAATGTTGATGATGTGATAATGATGATAATGTGATGATGACGATGATAAAGATGATGGTGGTGGTGGTAGTTGTGGTGATGTGATGATGATGATGATGCTATGACTGCTCAATTGATCTTTAGTGCCAGAAGTTCATCTGTGACAGATGATGACATCACTGCCCATATTGGGGTATATAGGGCAGCAGTTCTAGATCTGAAACACAGAAAAAACAAAGTTGCCGGTTGTGTGTCAAATCTCTAGATATTTGTATTTTTTGGGAAACCTGCAGTTTATCTTGCACTCTGTTCTTCTAATAAAAACAAACAATCAAGAAAGGACATTTCACTCCTTGGACACAGTTAGGGGAACTGCACCAACCCAACTCCCAGCACGACATGTACCACCTCTCTGTACTGAGCAGGGTGGGGAGGGCGATCACAGCAGGCAGACGGTGGTAGCTGGACTCCCTGGTCCAATCCCTTTCAGGTTACAGTTGCTCTGGGGTAACCTTCAGGAGAGAAGTTCCTGGTCTGAGTTCTCCCCACCAGCAGGGGGCAGCAGAGTTACAGACAGAAACCCCCAAAACAGAGGATGGACTGGCCAGGTGGAGCCTCATTGGGAGACCAGCCCTGGAATCAGCAGTGTACAAGGCTCAGTGCAGGGACTGTACTTCAGGAAGTCCACTTCATCTCTTTGAGAGCCGATGACCACATGTGAGTATCAGACTCTCACAATGTCACCCCTGGACACTCACAGGATCCAGGCACAAGGATGGCTTCATTTGAACTTCAGGTTTCCCAACTGTCCAGCAAGGATCTCAGGGGCTGATCCCCTGTCTGGCACATCCAGAGACGCCCTGACCAATTACCCTCCGACTCTCCCTCCCCCCTCCAGGAGCACTCTGACCTTGGGGCTACAAGTTTATGCTCAGGGTCATCTTGGGAGTAAGGGGAGGTGGGCACTCGAACCTCCTGGTTCCAGGTTGGAGCCTCACAGACCCTTTAAAATACACTCCAGACTGAAGTGGATTCTCACTCCTCAGGTCACAGCTCAAACATAATCAAATTCATTAAAACCAGTGTTGAAGAGAAAATCACAAAAGCATCAGAGAGATGAAACACATTCAACAAAGAAGAAGAACCAGAGGGGTCAGATCTGAGCTCTCCTTGGAAACACCACAAACAAGGACAAAGAGGAACATTTCTTAATAGACTAAAAGCAAAAACAAAACCCCAACTCAAGTCTTTGCCCAGTAGAAATATCTTTAGAAAAAAAGAAAGACAAAGTAAAACACTATCAGACATACAAGAATTTGGAGAATTGATCACCTGCAGACCCTCAGCATAAGAATAAAAAGACAAAGGACACCCTGAGACAGAGAGAAATGGGAATCGACACAAAGAAATATCAGTCAGATATCATAACAACATGGATAAACAGAGAAATACTTTATTTTAAATTTTACAAATGTATCACTATTTATATCTAAAACATAATAACAATGTAGGTTGAGGTTTATAATGTATGTTAAAGCAAAGATATGACATGTCACCTCAAAGGGTGAGAGGAGGAAGATGTTATGATAAACTGAGGTATCATCTCTCATTCAAAACTATTTCAGATCCAATGTGACATTCACTCACAAGTTCATAATTAAGGAGCAGAGTGATGTGTTGTCAGAATTCCCTGAATCACAAGAGACATTTCTGTGTGAATTTCTGTGCAAATGAAAGGAGAGCAGCACCCCCACCCCCTGCATATGACAGTCCTCGTGGTCATCCGCTAGCTCTGCTCGTTTACAGAGGGTGGCAGTCACAGGGCAAGGGCTTCACCATTTCCTGGACCCTCTTTCAGTTCCTCTAACTATGGGCCCAGGTGTGTGTATTCAGTGTGACGTCAAATCCTGGTACCACATCCCTTTACATTGTAGATTTACATCACATGGGGACGGACTGCTGTTGTCCATAAACACCTCAGCTGCTCACTGTCTTTCATCCTCAGACAAGCCAGACCCTCCCCACAGGATATGCCTCTGCTGTCCCCAAACTCACTTCCTGTGACCCTTCTATCCTCCTCTCCTGATGGCAGCTCCAGGGTCGTGTCCAGAGAGGCTCCCTACAGCTCTCTCCACAAAGTACCTGCCTATCATTTTTCATTCAGTCTCTGCCGATCGCCAACAGCTGTACTATTTTTACAAAATAACTATTTTCATTTTCTGATGGATTGAGTTGTGCTCGTTATATCCATCATTTGTCAGTATTTTTTAATGTAAAATACACACATGACCATTAGACTCATGAATAAACAGGAGTCTTTTTCACCTTCAATAATAAGACTGGAATCTGATGGTCTTTCTCTAGATACTCAGCAATTCCAAGAACTCCAACGTTGTCTCACTTCCTGTCCTACAATCCCTACTATGGAGGCTTTACTTTCATTCATGTCACAGACAGACCTCAGGATGGCTGCTGCGGTTCCAGCTATCACAGCCAGGCTCAAGAGGGAAGGCACTGCATAAATATAGTGTGTTTTTTCCTTCACCACAGCAAAAGTTCCTCAGAAGAAGCCCAGGTGACTGACACACCATGGACCAATGCTGGGAACCAAGGTCAATAATAGCCAAGAGAGACCTGATAAGAGCAACCATCTAGCTGTTAAATGAATACAGAAGACAAGACCCTAGAAGACGATGGGGGACTATAGAGTCACAATGCAAGTGTGTTCTCTCTGCTCTGATCTGCACGATAGAGACTCTGACACAAGGATGGTGTCTAGCTCACACTTATCTCCCGAGATGGAACATCTGCCAGACAAAGTAGGTCTGAACTGATGTTTGTTGGGTGAGTGTTCTCCTGTCTCTGTCTTTGGAGCAGTGTCATCCACTGTCCTATGTTGAACCAGCACCAGCAGCCAGAACCAGTGAAAGTTCATCAATGGGTTCTGTGTCCCCCAGGCAAAGACCAAAAATATGACACCCGAAGATATGTACACAGATGCTTCAGGTGGGCCCACCCACCTTCTCCAAATGGACCTGTTCATATTTTCATGGGTCATGTGAAACTATGGTGCCTGGTCTTGAGACAGGCATGGTCATGTACAGAACAGTAGTTCTTCCCCATGGACCAGCAGTCCCTGCATCCGGGAGTTACCACCAGAGCAGTATTTTCAGAATCACTGGACAGAGGAGACACCTGCACCTTCAGCAGTCTGTGTGGAGTGGCCACTAGGGGGCAGTAGAGACCACATGGCAAAGCCCTTGGAGACTGGGAGGCTCTGAGCAGGAGGAATCCTGACAGGCAGGGGGATTATTAGCCCCAATTCACATCTGTAGAAAAAATGTAGGGTTTCAACAGTATCCCCTTTGACACTGATGTGACATTCTGATTTTTTCAGGTGTGGTTCTTGTAGAATTTGCCTACTTTCCTGCATTGTTCTAGGTACTTCATTACTCTCCACACACACCACTTTCATGCTAAAACTCTGAAACTCTCAAACATTTTTCAAGCATTACATGTCCCTGGTACTAGTGCACCCAGGGGACATTGATGCACAGCATCTGTGATCTTCCCAAGGAGCTCCCACCAAGAACAAGAACTTACATCAATGCAAAGACTCCTAAATCTCCATGAGCCATTAGCATGGGGGAATTTATTCAGTCCTGATGCTCACAGACTGTGACTGGGTGGACACTGCACTGACCTCAGGCTCACATGTTCACCTCTGCAGTTACCATTCTGTATGAGTTCAGAACATGCAGACAGACTTCACCTCTGAGCTCTGCTGTGTCCCAGCCAGCCCAGGGGGGACTCTAAAATTATCTGTGATGGAAATGTCAGTCCCACTCTGTGGCACCAGAGAATTAACTAGAAAGTGTTGATAAGAGGCGGGGGGCCTCTGCAGTACGCAACCCTGCCCTCAGAGCATGCCAGGAGCCTGCACAGAAACCACGGAGCTCCTCAGGCAGCTCCTGAGTCTAGCTCAGTGTTTCTCAACCTTTGGGTCACTACCCCAGCGGGGTCACCTAAAGCCATCGGAAAATACATAATGCATATCAGGTATTTACATTCCAAATCATAACTGTAGCAAAATTACAGTTATGAAGTAGCCACCAAAATTATTTTTTGGTTTGGGGTCACCGCAACATGTATTGCAGGGTCATGGCATTAGAAAGGTTGAGAACCACTGGTCTAGTTGATTTGCATGCCCAGCAGCTCTCTCTGGCAAGGGGAAAAGAGAGGCTTGGGAGGAACTTGCCCAGATTCAGGGCACTTCCACCATAACCTGGACCCTTCTTCTCCTTGGCCTCCTAGCTCTCTGCACAGGTGCTGCAACCCACCCCCAGGCCAGAGATCTGACAAAGCCCTGACCTGACTCTGAGCTCCGTACAGTGCTGCCTATGGGCCAGGATAATCATGACCCTGCTGCGGGATGACAAGCTGTAGGGCTGACACCACATTTGTTCACTGGCTCTTTGGGAACCAGAATGGCAGAACCTGCCAGTACAAAGGGGCAGAGGGGAGTCGTAACTTGTTCAACCAGACCTTTAGGATTGTGGGGCTGAGACTGAAGCCTAGATAATCCTTGTAGCCTGCTTAAGTATGGGCTAGTGGGGTCCCCAGAGAAGGGATCCTCCAGTCTACAGCTCATCTGTCCTTCCTCTCTTGTAGGCTCTGTGGCCTCCTATGAGCTGACTCAGCCATCCTCAGAGTCAGTGGCCCTGGGACAGATGGCCAAGATCTCCTGTGGGGGAAACAACATTGAAAGTAAAGTTGTTCACTGGTACCAGCAGAAGCCCGGCCAGGCTCCTGTGCTGGTCATCTATTAGAGCAACAGTCGGCCCTCAGGACTCCCGGACCAATTCTCAGGTTCCAACTTAAAAAAAACAGCCACCCTGACCATAATCAGGGCCCAACCCGAGGACAAAGCCGACTATTACTGTCAGGTGTGAGACAGTGGTCTTGCTCACAGTGATACAAAAGGACGAGGAAATGAGACAAAAATCTTTATCTGTGTCACACTCTCCCCACCCCCAGGAGGACTGTGGACACAGCCATGAGCAGGTTGGGCCCAGTCTCATTGCTGAGATCCCCAAGCAGCCTTCCTCCCAGCCTCAGGCCACCCTGCAGAGGGAGGAACAGGAGTGGGTTCGGGGCGGGGAGGACCAGGCTGTCTGGCTGTGTCTTTGCTGCGGTGCGATTTCTAGAAAGAGGACCCGAGTAAACAGACAGACTGACGGAATCTGTGTATAGAAGTAATGATGCTAGAATTTCTAATTGATGGTGACGGGGCCACTCATAGGCAAAATATTCTGAATTAATTCTATATCCTCCGTGCTCAACCTAGCTGCTAACACCCAAGAATTCAGGGCAGCTAAGGACCCTGAATGGAGCAAACTAGTGTTGGCACACCCACCATCACGGCCTGAAGCCCCTGGCTGGTGACACTGTGCCCTCACTGGGAAGGCCCACTGTGGCAGAGACCTACCTTCCTCAGGTCATTGCCTTTCCCTGAGGGTGAGTCAGGCCAGTGACAGCCTGATACCAAGTTCCCACAACCCTACCTCATTCAGAAGGACCTGGCAGCCTCCCCCTGAGTCATCATGGCCAGCACTTTGCAGTTACCAAGTCTTGTCTGCTACTTCCTTCCATAGAGATCACCTGAAACCCCTGAATGAGATTCCTGGTCACAGCCTCCAGGACCCAAGGAAGAAATGAGAGTCTGCAAAGCAGAATGTGGAGAGAGCTGCAGGTCTGCACTGGGCCCTGGGGACTGAGGGGCTCATGTGGGGGTATGCCTGAGGCTGAGGACAGAGCCAGACAAGACACAAGAGGGAAAATCCCGCAGAGTCAAGATACAGTTACATGTGCTCATACCTGGGCGGAAGGAAAGCTCCCAATTAAGACTCAGGTTGAGGAGTCAGAAGAGCTTTGCCTCAGTGGGGGGAGACCTAGCCCCCGACAAAATCCCGCTATGTTGTCATCTAAGAATCCCCCTTGTGTCTCTCTGTACTGAGCCAGAGGGATCAGTGTGAGCTGTCCCTGCTTTCTCTGCCACAGCCTCCCTTCCCTCAGGGACACCGGCCCAGTTCTGAGCCTGTCTGTCCTCGCCTCCTCCCATGACCAGGAGTCACACATAGGGATGACTCATATGAGATAAAAGGGTTGAGGTGACAGGCATCAGGGAAGGAATAAACAGGAGGTGGCTCTGCTGTGTTCTCCTGGGACATCCCAGGATGGAGAACCAATACCATGTCCCTATGCCCAAATCCTAGTGAACAAGACAGGGGCTGGGAGAAAGGCCTCCTGAGACCTGCACAAAGGGCAATCAATGTACATGTGGTCATGCATGCATGTATGTGTGTGTTCTTGAATGTGTGTACATTGTACGTGTGTGTCTTGTGTGTGCATGTGTATTTGGGCACATGCATGTGAAGTTCCATGTTTTCAGGCATTGTTGCCAGTGTAAATGTCCCAAACATGAAACGTCTTATGTTTCTGCATCTATCTTCCTTCCACTTTTCGGAATTCTAGGCATTATTATATGAAGAGGGATGAGACCATGATTTGGTGATCAGTGGATAAAACATCTACTCAAAGCTCTGACATAGTGGGTTTGATTCTGCAGTCAGGGCACATCTGAGACACGATCAATGAGTGCACAACTCTAAGTGGAATGGCGTGTTGATACTTATCTCTCTTGCTCTCTCTCTCAAATCAATGAAAAAACTTTTTTAAGCATATAAAGATGATATTAAGAATATTAATAGAAGGAGGAAGATATAATATTTATAAGTATCAGCACCGTTCATAGAGCTTTATATTTCTTAAACTGCTTAATCACAACTACTCTACCAGACAAGCATTCACATCATCACCCATTTCAAAGATGAGGAAGCTGAGGTGAGGAGGGATGAGCACCCCATCTGATGTCAGAACTAGAGAGTGGCTAACCAGAAGCAAAGGACAGTCCTTGACCCCAGAGTCCCTGGTCTTCACTTCCATCCTATGGCCTCTCACTGTGCTCTCAAAACTGAGACTTGATTTCTCCATAACATGCCAGATGATTCTCTATGTATTTAGGAAAGCAAGTAAGTGGCAGATATTGTGAGTTTGCTGTGCAGGCCTGTTTACAGAAGTAAAATGAGAACCACATGTGTATTTTCAAATTTTCCTGCCACCACATTTAAAATATAAAAAGAAACTGGTAGAATTAGTTTTTATAATATAGTTTCTTTCAATTGACTAGTGAAAAATATCAGTTCAATATAAAATAAATATATTCATTTATTTGATATTATTTTTAAATAAACCTTAAAAATTTGGTGGGTATTTCAGAACTACAGCATATCCTACAGGATGACCCATATTTTATTTTCAACAGCTACATGTGGCTTCTGGACTCCATAAAGACAGAGAAGGTCAGATTAATGAAATGTCCTTGTGGGTAGAGTTGGGAGAAAGATATCATTGCCCTTGCAGTACATAGTCTCAGCCATCAGGGGGCAATAGAGTCTCATGACTCAGAACTCTCTAGGAAGGAATGGCTGCACCACTTTCCAGAGAACCCAAGAATATTGAAGGCAAAATGAGGAAATTTTTACATCATGTGTCCACACTACTTCCATTCTCAAAGACCAGACATTAAATACAACTACGATTTTAAAAATGTTTCTGAGATACCCAAACGCCCTAGGCAGCAACAGCAGAGGTGGTGGTGGGCCTGCAGACAGACCATACGTAGGGAACAGAGGCCTCACACAGTGGACTTCAGTGGCCAAAACCTTCCTTTAAACAGAGAAAATGAGAAGGCAGAGAAATGCAACACAAATGAATCAAGAGAAATCCCCAGAAAAGGACAGAATGAATCAGATATAACCAAATTACCAGATGCAGAGTTTAAAATAATGATTGTTAGGATGCTCAAGATATTAGAACAATCATAGATGGTCATTACAAACACCTGAATAAAGTGATAGCAAATATAAAAAAGGACATTGAAATAATAAAAAAGAATCAGTCAGAAATGACAAATACAATATCAGAAATGAAAAACACAATGGAAGGAATTAAAAGCAGGATGAATGAAGCTGAGAATCGAATCAGCGAGTTAGAGGACAAGATAAATAAAGGCACAAAAGCAGAGGAGATAAAAGAAAAGAGACTCAAAAAGTCTGAGGAAACTCTAAGAGAGCTCTGTGACAACACGAAGAGAAATAACATCTGCATCATAGGGGTTTCTGAGGAAGAAGAGAAAGAACAAGGGATATAGACTTTCTTCAAGCATATCATAGCTAAAAATTTCCCTCAATTAAGGCAGGAAAACATTTCACATGTTCAAGAAGCACAAAGAACTCCATTAAAGAGAAACCCAAAGAAATCTGCACCAAGACACATCATAATTAAAATACCAAAGCTAAGTGATAAAGAGAAAATATTAAAAGCTGCTAGAGAAGAAAAGACTATCACCTACAAAGGAGCCTGTTGTAAACAGATCAAAGGAGAAAAAAACTATAGCAAAAGAGGAATACAGTTTTAAAGAATAAAATGGCAATAAACAATTACATATCAATAATTAATCTTAAATATAAATGGATTAAATGATCCGATCGAAAGACATAGAGTAGCTGCATGGATAAGAAAACAGGACCCATACATATGCTGTCTACAAGAGACACACCATAAATCAAAAGATGCACATAGACTGAAGATAAAAGGATGGAAAAAAATATTTCACGCAAATGGAAATGAAAAAAGAGCTGGGGTAGCAATACTTAGACAAAATGGACTTTAAAACAAAGACTATAGTTAGAGATAAAGAAGGTCACCACATAATGATAAAGGGAGCAATCCTACAGGAAGATATAACTGTTATAAATATCTATGCACCTAATATAGGAGCACCTAAATATATAAAGCAGACTTCGATGGATTTAAAGGGTGAGATCAACAACAATACTATAATAGTAGGGGATTTCAATACCCCACTAACATCACTAGATACATCCTCAAGAAAGAAAATTAACAAAGAAACAGCAGACTTAAAGGACATACTAGATCAACTCGATTTAATAATTATCTTCAGAACCTTTCCTCCTAAAACAGCAGAATATACATTCTTTTCAAGTGCTCATGGTACATTCTCTAGAATAGACCACATATTAGGGCACAAAAGTGGTCTCAAAAATTTAAGAAGATTGAAATCCTATCAAGCACTTTCTCTGATCACAATGGCATGAAACTAGAAATCAACCAAACAGAAAAACTCAAAAATACTTAAACACTTGGAAAGTAAATAGCATGTTATTAAATAACAAATGGGTAAACAATGAGATCAAAGAGAAAATTAAAAAATTCCTAGAAACAAATGATAATGAGCATATATCAACTCAAAATTTATGGGACACTGCAAAAGCAGTCCTGAGAGGGAAGTTCATAGCATTACAGGCATACCTCAAGAAACTAGAAAAAGCTCAAATAAACAACTTGACGCTACATCTAAAAGAACTAGAAAAAGAACAGCAAGTAAAGCCCAGAGCTAGTAGAAGGAAGGAAATAATAAAGATCAGAGTAGAAATAAATGACATAGAGGCTAAAGAAACAATACAGAAGATCAATGAAACCAGGAGCTGTTCTTTGAAATGGTAAACAAGATCGATAAACCTTTAGCCAGACTCACCAAGAAAAAAAGAGAGAGGACTCAAATAAATAAAATTATAAATGAGAGTGGAGAAATAACAACTGACACAACAGAAATACAAAATATTGTAAGAAAATACTATGAAGAACTGTATGCCAAAAAACTAGACAACCTACATGAAATGGACAAATACTTGAAACATATAATCTTCCAAAAATTAATCTGGAAGAATCAGAAAACCTAAACAGACAAATTACAACAAATGAGATGGAAACAGTTATCAAAAAACTCCCAAAAAAGAAAAGTCCTGGGCCTAATGGCTTCACAAGTGAATTCTACCAAATATTCAAAGAAGAACTAACTCCTATCCTTCTCAAGCTATTTCAAAAAATTCAAGAGGAAGGAAGACTTCCAAGCTCCTTTTATGAGGCAAGCATAATTCTGATTCCAAAACCAGGCAAAGAGAACACAAAGAAAAAAATTATACGCCAATATCCCTGATTAATTTAGATGCTAAAATCCTCAACAAAATATTAGCAAACCAAATTCAGGAATATATGAAAAAAATCATACACCATGATTAAGTGGGATTTATTCTTGGGAGACAAGGCTGGTACAATATTCGCAAATCAATCAATGTGATTCATCACATAAACAAAAGGAAGGAGAAGAACCACATGATAATTTCAATAGATGCAGAAAAAGCATTTGATAAAATCCAGCACCCATTCATGATCAAAACTCTCAGCCAAGTGGGAATACAGGGAACATACCTCATCATGATAAAGGCCATCTATGACAAACCCACAGCCAGCATCATACTCAATGGGCAAAAGTTAAAAGCAATCCCCTTAAGATCAGGAACAAGGCAGGGGTGCCCCCTTTCACCACTCTTATTCAACATAGTGCTGGAAGTCCTAGCCACAGCAATCAGATAAGAAAAAGAAATAAAAGGCATGCAAATTGGAAAATAAGAAGTAAAACTATCATTATCTGCAGATGATATGATATTGTATATAGAAAACCCTAAAGTCTCAGTCAAAAAACTACTAGACCTGATAAATGAATTCAGCAAGGTGGCAGGATATAAAATTAATACTCAGAAATCAGAGACATTTTTTTTTTTTTTGTATTCTGAAGCTGGAAACGGGGATAGACAGTCAGACAGACTCCCGCATGCGCCCGACCGGGATCCACCCGGCACGCCCACCAGGGGCGACGCTCTGCCCACCAGGGGGCAATGCTCTGCCCCTCCGGGGCATCGCTCTGCCTCGACCAGAGCCACTCTAGCACCTGGGGCAGAGGCCAAGGAGCCATCCCCAGTGCCCGGGCCATCTTTGCTCCAATGGAGCCTTGGCTGCGGGAGGGGAAGAGAGAGACAGAGAGGAAGGAGGGGGGGGTGGAGAAGCAAATGGGCGCTTCTCCTATGTGCCCTGGCCAGGAATCGAACCCGGGTCCCCCGCACGCCAGGCCGACGCTCTACCGCTGAGCCAACCAGCCAGGGCCCAGAGACATTTTTATACACTAACAATGAACTGTCAGAAAGAGAAATTAAGGAATCAATTCCCTTTACCATTGCAACAAAAAAAAATAAAGTAAATAGGAATTAATTTAACCAGGGAAATTAAAGAGTTGTACTCAAAAAATTATAAAACATTGATAAAAGAAATCAGGGAAGATACAAACTAGTGAAAGTATATACCATGCTCGTGGTTAGGAAGAATAAACATCATTAAAATGTCTATATTATTCAAAGCCATTTATAAATTCAATGCAATACCGATTAAAATATCAATGACTTACTTCAAAGATATAGAACACATATTACAAAAATTTATATGGAACCAAAAGAGAACACAAATAGCCTCAGCAATCTTAAAAAGGAAGAATAAAGGGCCCTGACCGGTTGGTTTAGTGGTAGAGCGTCGGCCTGGCGTGCAGAAGTCATGGGTTCGATTCCCAGCCAGGGCACACAGGAGAAGCGCCCATCTGCTTCTCCACCCCTCCCCTTCTCCTTCCTCTCTGTCTCTCTCTCTTCCCCTCCGGCAGCCAAGGCTCCACTGGAGCAAAGATGGCCCGGGCGCTGAGGATGGCTCCATGGCCTCTGCCTCAGGCGCTAGAGTGGCTCTGGTTGCAACAGAGCGACGCCCCGGATGGGCAGAGCATATCCCCCTGGTGGGTGTGGCAGGTGGATTCTGGTCGGGCGCATGTGGGAGTCTGTCTGACTGCCTCCCCTTTTCCAGCTTCAGAAAAATACAAAAAAAAAAAAAAGAAAAGGAAGAATAAAGTGGGAGGTATCACACTTCTGGATATCAAGTTATATTATAAGGCCATTGTACTCAAAACAGCTGGTACTGGCATAAGAACAGGCATATAGATCAATGGAACAGAACTGAGAACCCAGAAATAAACCCACACTTTTATGGACAACTGATATTTGACAAAGGAGGTAAGAGCATACATTGGAGTAAAGACAGCCTCTTTAACAAATGGTGTTGGGGAAATTGGACAGCTACCTGCAAAAAAATGAAACTAGACCACCAACTTACACTATTCACAAAAATAAACTCAAAATGGATAAAAAACTTAAATGTAAGCCATAAAACCATAAGCATCTTAGAACAGTGGTTCTCAACCGTTCTAATGCCATGACCCCGCAATACAGTTCCTCATGTTGCGGTGACCCCAAACCAAAAAATAATTTTGGTGGTTACTTCATAACTATAATTTTGCTACAGTTATGATTTGGAATGTAAATACCTGACATGCATTATGTATTTTCCGATGGCTTTAGGCGACCCCGCCAGGGTCACGACCCACAGGTTGAGAACCGCTGATCTTAGAAGAAAACATAGGCAGTAAACTCTCTGACATCTCTCGCAGCAATATATTTGCCGATTTGTCTCCACAGGCAAGTGAAATAAAAGACAGGATAAACAAATGGGACTTTATCAAACTAAAAAGCTTCTGCACAGCTAAAGACAATAAGAACAGAATAAAAAGACAAACTACACATGGGAGAATATATTTGACAATAAGTATGATAAGGGGTAAATAACCAAAATTTATAAAGAACTTGTACAGCTTAATACTAGGAAGACAAACAATCCAATCTAAAAATGGGCAAAAAAATGAATAGACACTTCTCCAAAGAGGGCATACAGATGGTCAATAGGCATATGAAAAAATGCTCAACATCACTAATCACTAGAGAAATGCAAATTAAAACCACAATGAGATATCACCTCACACCAGTCAGAATGGCACTCATCTACAAAACAACACATAATAAGTGCTGGCAAGGATGTGGAGAAAAGGGAACCCTCCTGCACTGCTGATGGGAATGCAGACTGATGCAGCCACTGTGGAAAACAGTATGGAGATTCCTCAAAAAATTAAAAATCGAACTGCCTTTTGACCCAGCTATACCACGGTTAAGAACATACCCCAAGAACACCATAGCACTGTTTGAAAAGAAGAAATGCACCCCCATGTTTATGGCAGCATTGTTCACAATTCCGAAGATCTGGAAATAGCCCAAGTGTCTGTCAGTGGACAAGTGGATTAAAAAGCTTTGGTACATATATACTATGGAATACTACTCAGCCATAAGAAATAATGACATCGGATCATTTACAACAACATAAATGGACCTTGATAACATTATACTGAACGAAATAAGTAAATCAGAAAAAACTAAGAACTATATGATTTCATACATAGGTGGAACATAAAAATGAGACTCAGAGACATGGGCAAGAGTGTGGGGGTTACAGGATGGGGGGGAGGAGAGGGATGGGGTTGGGGGAGAGGAGGGGCACAAAGAAAACCAGTTAGAAGGTGACAAAAGACAACTGGACTTTGGGTGATAGGAATGCAGCATAATAATGTCAAAATAAGCTAGAGATGTTTTCTCTGAACATATGTACCCTGATTTATTTATGTCACCCCATTAAAATTAATAAAAAAATGTTTCTGAGCCACCATACACATTTTGTATTAGGGTAATGAATGATTTTAGGTGGAGATCATATCTTGAATCAAAATAACAAGACACAAAGCTGTGTTTTGTGCGGAGATCAAGAGAAAGGAAAGATCATAAGAAACATTTTGTTGAAGTTAAATGGCTGTTCTCCACAAAGATATATATTTGCATAATTCACAAGCACAGATCCTGTTTATGAAGGTCAGTTCTCCCAGGATGGCACCAACAAGTGACCTCCTGTGTTGGGATGAGACCCACAACTCAGGTGTGAGACCCGGCCTGCAGGAGCGGCCAGCAGGGCCCCGTGGGGAGACCCTGAGGTGTGAGTGAGGAGTGGAAGCATCAGGTGGGAAGGGCAGAGAGGAGTTGGTGTCACCCAGTCAACAGAAAGCACTAATGGGCATTACTGAGACAGGTGACCCTTGTCTTACTGCAAATATCTTTTAAGACCACACTCTGAGGAGCAAGTCCTAGGGTCCTTCTGTCTGTGCACGTGGATCACCACAGCACCTCACACATCGTGTCTATGAAAAGCACCTCCAGCCTTTTGTGAGTGAATTCATTTCATCGCATCCTCAGCAGCACTGGGTTGAAAACAAACTCATTTGTCCGGAATATAAGGTGATACATGCTTCCTTGTCAGTTATTTTTCATAACTGGTAAGGTTTTCTTACCAGTACTGACAGTTGTACAAACTCAGTGGCCTTGACCATGTTAGGAAAAGAATCCTGATCTGTCACAAGAACTCTCACCAGTAACCAGATTCCCAGTGTCCTGCTGACATATGATCCTGTGTTGTCAGCCAGGGTGGGAGGAGAGGGAGTGTCCCCTCCTCTGTCACAGACAGTTCTGAGTCACTGGGAAACAGATTCCAGCTCCATGACGACCTGAGTTCTCTTTAGAACTAACTCAGGGAGGACAGAGCACCTGGATACAGGGGCAGGGCTGGGACAGGAAAGGCTCAGGAAGCCAGGAAGGGGGCAGGAAGAGGACATGGACAGTGGCAGAGCAGGGAGGGGACCAATCCTTAGGCTCAGAGGTCCTTCTTCTGGATTGGAACAATGATTCTTCATCACTGTCTAAGGGACATTGAGAAAATCATTACCCTCACAATGACAGCTCCATCCTCCTTAGACAAAAGAGGTTCGGCCAGTGATGACAATGGATTATTAAAATGTCAGTGACAGCTGCAGGTAAAACTCACCAAGCTGTGGCATCTATTAAAGGCTACAAATGTCTGGTTACACATTCATCGTGGGGATGCCAGGGGGCACTGTGGTTACAAATTTGAAGATTTCCTTTGAAGACACTTCTATTGAGCTAAATCAGCTTTCTACTCAAAATCACACACCTGGCCCTACTTCTGATATCAGGAAACTACCAGCATGTGGCCCTTAACTTTAGGGCTCAGACAGGAGCACAGACAGACAAATTAGGGAACAGAGAACAGATTTGCATTCATGCTCCGCCCCCTTAAGCTACAAGAAGAGAGGATAAGACAGGAGCTTGGGGAGCCCAGTGCCAGCTGGGCAACCTCAGGGCTGAGCTCCTGGAAACCCCTCCTCACCATGGACTGCCTTCCCTTCTACCTCCTGCCCCTTGTTTTCTCCACAGGTCAGAGCATCCTCCAGAACTCAGGGGTCCTGCCCCCCAATAAGTCCCTGCAAGCACATTCCTGCGGGGCACTGTGCAGTCTGGATGCACTGGGCATTATTTCTGTATTTTGTGTTTCCAGGTCTCTGTGCTCTGCCTGTGCTGACCCAGCCCCCATCTGCCTCTGCCTCCCTGGGAGGCTCAGTCAAGCTCACCTGCACCCTGAGCAGTGAGCACAGCAGCTATGACATTGCATGGCATCAGCAGAGACCCGGGAAGGCTCCTCGCTATGTGATGAACCTCTACAGTGATGGAAGCCAAAGCAAGGGGGACGGGATCCCCCATCGCTTCTTGGGCTCCAGCTCTGGGGCTCATCGCTACCTAACCATCTCCAGCCTCCAGTCTGAGGACGAGGCTGACTATTACTGCCAGACATGGTACAGTGATAATACCCACAGTGAGACAGGCAGAAGGGGAAGTGAGACAAAAACCCCTCTCCATCTATGTGTACTTTCCTCCAACTCCAGGTGGACTGTAGGCCGAGCCATGAGCAGATTTGGTCCAGGTCCCCAAATCTCAGAACCCAGGATGCCACCTCCTCGCAGGCTCAAGCAGCTGTGCAGACAGTGTGGCAAGAGTGGGTTCAGGCCTGCACGACCATGCAGTCCTGAGCTTGGAGGGCTGCATTTTAACTGGGGACAGAGGGCCTGGGTAGAAGTATAAGCAGAGGAAGATACTCACTCAAAGTAATTGTCCCTGCATTTGTCTATGATGGTCACCTGGTCACTTCTTGACCCAAATAACCAGGAGTAGACCCCTGAATTTCCCAGCCATGCTGAATTTCTGAAGCTCAAAGTTCCTCGTGCAGCTTAGTGTCTGAATGGAGCAAAGGAGTGTAGTTGACACTGTGGTGTTCACCTTGGTCCTCTCTGAGCTCCGACCACCACTGCTGGGACCCTGGCAGCTCTCTGTGGTGCCCTCACTGGGAAGTGCTGGTGGTTCAGGAAATGGCCTCTGATTTCAGGTCCTTCTCAGGGAGGTCTGACTCCCAGGTCAGGTGTTAGACTGCCTGGGGCCAAGATCCCAAAGCCCTGCCTCAGCAAGGGTGACAAGTAGGTGAGCAGGTCAGAGGAAACAATGTTGTGCAGGTTAAGTTGCCATTTCTGTAACACCAAGAAGTCCTCCCAGAACCAGGAGTTTCATGTGGGGCTGACTGTTGTGTGAGACGGAAGTGAGGTGACACATTGCACAGATCTTGACAGGGATGCAGTAGCTCTGCTGGGACAGCTTGTGATGTCTCTGTGAACAAGGATCCTGTCCTTGGCCCCGTAGATCTAGTGAGCATGTCATCAGCCTGCTGGATGTGCCTTCTGTGTCCTTTTCAAAGGGCAGTATATATGTGGTTCTGTGTGTGTGTCCATGTGTTGTGTGTGTGTGTGTGTGAATGTGTGTACATGAGCTGTGAATTTTGATGTGGCCAAGAAATTTTGCATTGACAAATGTCCCAAACTCTGTTTCTATAATTTCCTCCTTACACTCTGCCTCTGCCCTTGCATTATAAGGATTAAGAATTTAATAAGAACAAGAGGGGTAGCATTCATACATGTTTAAAGCACATCAATACACTCACAGCACTTCAAATGTATTAAATTGTTTAGTCACAAGCACTCCATGAACAGGCATTCTCAACATCACCCCATTTCCCAGATGGGGAGGCTGAGGCACATGGTCACATGTCTGAGGGCAGAACTAGAAAGTGGCTGACCCGGCAGCAAACCAAGGTTCTAGCTCCAGAGTCTCTGCTCTTCGCCTCCACCCTGTAGCCCCTAACTGTGCTCTCAAAACTAAGACTTGGCTTTTCTTTAAAGTGCCAGAAACTTCTCTCCCCTTTTTCTAAAGCAAGTAACTGATATTGGGACGTTGAAGTGCAGCCCTTCCAATATGGACCACAGAGATCGTTTTAATTATGCAGGATCCATATTTTAAAGATTATATGAAACCACTGGAATTAGTTTTCTTAACTTATTTTAAGTCAATCAGATGAAAATATTTCAATGAGAATTAAATAGAAAAATGCTGATATACTTTACATTATTTTAATACTGCTTTGAAATCTAAATTCAGAGCTAAGCCTGTGAAACCCCCTGGCAAAGCCTCCTGGGGCTTGGGATGGTCTGGGCATGAGAAATCCTGACAGACAAGGGGATCATTAGTCACCACCTCACATCTGTAGGAAAAGTGTAGGGTTTCTACAGTATCACCTTTGACACTGACATGACATTCTGACTATCTGGCAGGTGTGGTTCTTGTAGATTCTCAGGCTCCGACTGAGGGAACACAGCCACCTGACCATCCCTGGTGCCCAGGCTGAGGACGATGCCAACTATTACTGTGCTTTCTGGGACAGCAGTAGTAAAGCTCACAGTGACACAGCAGATGGGTAAGTGAGACAAAAACATCCTTCTGTGTCACACTCTCCTTCAGCCCCATGGGGACTGTGGACACAGCCATGAGCAGGTTTGGCCAAGATCCCATTTCTGATGACTCCAACTGCCCTTCCTCCCAGCCTCAGGCAGCCCTGCAGAGGGTGGGGCAGAAGGGGGTTCTGGGCGGGCAGCACCAGGCTGTCCTGCTGTGTCTATGCCCCGGTGTGATTTCTGCGAAGAGGACCCGAGTTAACGGACAGACTGATGGAAACCTGTGTCCAGAGTAATAGTCCTTGAGTTCTACATAACAATGACAAGTCCACTCCTTGGGAAAACGTTCTGGATTAATCCCCAAACCTCCCAGCTCAGCTGAGCTTCTAAAGCCCCAGACTCCAGGGCAGCCTAGGACTCTGAATGGAGCAAACTAGTGTTGACACACCCGCCAGCATGGCTGGGAGTCCCTGGCTGGTGACTTTGTGCCCTCACTGGGAAGATACACTGAGGCAGAGACCTGCCTCCCTCAGATCATTGCCTTCCCCTGAGGGTGAGTCAGGCCAGTGATGGCCTGATGCCAAGTTCCCATGGCCCTGCCTCATTCAGAAGGACCTGGCAGCCTCCTCCTGAGCCCTCATTGTCAGCACTTTGCAGTTACCAAGTCTTGTCTGCTACTTCCTTCCATAGAGATCCCTGAAATCCCTGAATGAGATTCCTGGTCACAGTGCCTCCAGGGCCCGAGGAGGAAATGAGAGTCTGGAGAGTGGAGTGTGGAGAGGAGAGAGCTGCACAGAGATCTCTGCAGGTCTGCACTGGGCCCCGGGGACTGAGCGGCACCCGTGGTGGAAATGCTTGAGGCAGAGGACAGAGCCAGCCAAGATATAAGAGGGAACACCCCCCCAGCATCTACATGTCCTCATGCCCGGACAACAGGAAAGATCCCAATAAGACACCAGGTTGACCAGTCAGAAGAGCTTTGCCTCAGTGGAGGGAGAACTAGCTACCAACCAAAGTCCATTCTGCAGCCATCTAAGAATCTCCCTTTGTGCCTCCCTGCACTGAGCCAGAGGGAGCAGTGTGAGCTGTCCCTGCTTTCTCTGCCACAACCTCTCTTCCACTCAGGGACACCGGCTCAGTTCTGTCTGTCCCACTTGGCCCCAGGCCCCAATGTCGACCTTTGTGGATGGGTCAGGACACACACTCATGTCATCGTGTGCTGCTCTGGTTTCAGTGTCTGCAGAACCAGTGTGCCTCCCAGGACCAGGAGTCACACATAGAGACGACTCATATGAGACAACAGGGTTGAGGTGACAGGCATCAGGAAAGAAATACAAAGGAAGTGGCTCCACTGTGTTCTCCTGGGATATCCCATGATGTATAATGAGGACCTTGTCCCTGTGACCAAATCCTGGTGAGCAGGACAGGGGCTGGGAGAATGGCCTCTGTGACTTGTGCAAAGGGCAGTGCACAGGTGGGCATGCATGCATGCATGTGTGTGTGTCGGGAATGTGTGCACATTGTGTGCGTGTGTGTCTTGTGTGTGCATGCACATTTAGGCATGTGCATGTGAAGTTCCATGTTTCCAGGAACTATTGCCCATGGCAAATGTCCCAAACATGAAACTTCTCATGTTTCTGCATCTACTCTCCTTCCACTTTTCTGATGAGGCCGTGGCCAGGGGATCAGTGGATAAAACATGTTGATGAGCCCACGCTGAAGCCGGCAACCCTGTTCACAAGCTGGTGAGCCTGGGTTCAAGCCGCATGAGCCTGTGCTCAATTCTGTGACTTTGGGGTTTGTAACCTGGGACCTCAGTGTCCTAGGTCAACACTCTCTCCACTGCGCCACCAGTGATCAAGCTCAACTTTTTTTTTCTTTTTAGCCATTCTGACAAGTGTGTGGTGATATCTCCTCATTATTTTAGTTGGCATTTCCCTGATGGCTAATTCTGAATGACATTCCATGTCCTTGTTGTAACTGCTCTGCCCTCTGCCATGATGTACCTGTCCTTGTCCCCCACCCATTTTCTCAATGGATTGTAGTAGTTTGTTATCTTTTCATTCTTTATTTTTGAGAGATCCTTTACACTCTAAACATAATTTTTCATTTGATATTTACTTTACTTTGTAAGTATTTTCTCTCAGTCTGTTATTTTTTTCATCTCCTTTAGACAATTTTGCACAGCAAAATAAACTTTGGTGCAGCACAGTATGGTGCAATTAATCTTTCTTTTTATGAATCAAGCACCTGGTGTCAAGAAGTTTTCTATAACTTTGGATCACAAATGACCTCCTATGTGTTTTTTTTTCCAAAACACGAGAAAAAAACGTAACAATTTTCTGGAAGGTCCATGATGAGTGTCACTGTGTATGATCTTGGAATCTGGCCTCTCACACACCAGTGTGACCACTGTCCCTGTGAGCACTCCTCACCCCAGCCACATGAACAACCTTATTACTACGGGATGACTGAAGGTGCTCCCCAAGCCCAGGGAGGGTGCCCAGGATTCAGCCTGAGGCAGGTGTGCTGTTGCTGGGACAGGTGTCAGCACTGTCTCCCTCAGAAACCTAGACAGCTCCGGGGACCCTGGTGCAGGCCTGGGAGTTAGGCCCAAGTTAAAATCTTCCCTAAGACCAAGATCCCTCTGCTCAGCTGTAGCCAACACAGGGCAAAGGAGGAAGGATGGGGATTTGCATGAGGAGCCTCCCCCCACACAGAGAGGATAAGAGGAGCCCAGAGGCCACATCCCCAGATGTGGGCTGAGAGGCAGAACCAGAGGCATCTGCACCATGGCCTGGACTCCTCTCCTGCTCCCCTTCCTCACTCTCTGCACAGGTGCGGTCCCTGGGCCCTGCCTGCAGGCCCAGCCCCCACGGCACCATGAGCTGGTCCTGCCCCATCCCTGAGCTCAGTCCCAGCACAGCCTCAGGCAGGACCTACTGGGAACGGGTCTTCACCCTCAAGCCTTCTCTCCTCCCCTCTCACAGGCTCTGTGGCCTCGTACAAGGTGACTCAGTCACCACCTTCCTTGTCAGTGGCCTTGGGAGAGACAGCGAGGATCAGCTGCTCTGGAGATTTACTGGATAAGAAATATACTCACTGGTACCAGCAGAAGCCCAGCCAGGCCCCTATGCTGGTCATTTATAAGGACAGTGAGCGTCCCTCGGGGATCTCTGACCGATTATCTGGCTCCAGCTCAGGGAAGACAGCCACCCTGACCATCAGCGGGGCCCGGGCTGAGGATGAGGCCGACTATCACTGTCAGTCTTTTGACAGCAGTGATACTGCTCACATGATACAGGCTGGGGAAGTGAGACAAAAACACCATTTCCTGTTGCTCTCACTCTCTCCTCAACCCCAGGTGAACTGTAGACACAGCTGTGAGCAGCTCTGTCCCTGGTCTCCGGATCCAGATACTCAGGCTGCCCCCCCCCCAGCCCTCAGGCAGCTCCACAGAAGGTGGGTCAGGAGTGGACTCAATCTGACAGGACAGGGCTGTCCTCATGTTTCCTGGCCCTGAGTGTGAGTTGGGGACAGAGGGCATGAGTGAAAGGACACACAGGCAGAGACATACAGTCAATGATAATGGACCTCGAATATCCTAAAATGTGACCGAATCACTGTCCTTCATTCATCCTCAGAGCTACACACAGGTCTGAGCTCATGCTCAGGGCAGCCTGGGTTCTGAGCAGAGCAAATGCCCATGCCGTGGACACTGAGGAGTCCACTGAGGAGTCCCTCCTTAAGGCTGACCACCCTCGCCCTCCTGCTGAGGACCAGGTGGCTCACAATGGTGCCCTCAGAGGGACGTGCTGTTGGTGCAGAGGACTGCCTCCCCCAGGTCTCACCCCTGAGAGTGGGGCTCAGGTGTGATGACCTCCTGAGAACAAGATCCCAAGTCTCTGCTCAGCTCAGGATGACCTCCCAGCTGAATCCTCAATTGTCTCTACATTACAGGCCACCCAGTCCTGTCTCCATGTTTACTTCCAGAGAGATCTCCCCACAGCCCTGCTGCACGCGAGTCTCCATGTCCCAGTCGCTTTTAGAGAACTGCAAGTGTTCCTGAGTTCTATCACCACATTGTGAAATCAAGCTTCCTGACACCAAAAAAAGTTCCATGTGGGAGACTAGATGTCCCGTGCAGGGTCACACCAAGGTCAGAAGTCTTGCTGTCCCCCAGTCAGAGAGGAAAAGTACCTAATCAGGACATCAGGGTGACCAGTCAGAGAGCTTTGCCTCAGTGGTGGGGAAATCAGCACAAGACTACACGCTGCTCTGGTCCCACCTGAGAAAGTGTACGACCCACTGGAGAAAGGATCAAACTGTTTCTATTAACTTCACTGACTTTACAATAATTGAGAATAGCTGACAAAATGTATATATTAAAATACAAGTACTGTTCACTAAATAACTGTTCACCAGGTCTGGCATCACATCACAATTTCCTGATTGGAACAGGAAATCATAAACCATAATAAGAAGAAAAATTAAACTATTGTACTGGCCATCAAATTTCACTGATGATGGAATTTGTAGGCAAGGATTAAAAAATAATTATACTCCACTTCTTCAGGAAGGTAAAGGGTTTTGGAACATGGTAACTGCAGACTAGGAGGACAAGAGCAACACCCCAGCCACTACGTAGAATGAAAAAGTTTCTAAGATACAATTAATCAGTGAAACAAAAAGAGTTAGTGAACTGATGCCATAGAAGAGACTATAGAAAACAGAGGAAACCACAGACAAAATAAGACAGTGAAAAAAATTAACAGAAGCATCAGTGAGCCGTAGGACAACTTGAAGGAGCCTCATATGCATGTAACTGCAGTTTATGAAGCAGAACGTTTGGAGGCAGGTTGAAAATATTTAAGGAAATACTGGTCCAAAAGGTTGAAATTTCAGTGAAACCTGGAGTCCCACGGACCGAGAAACATAATAAACCCCAAGAGCAACAACAACAAAAATATTAACACAATCATAGTCATATTCCTCAAACTAGTGTTGAACAGAGAATCATAAAAGCATCAGAGAGACGAGGCAAGTTCTATAGAAAGAACCAGAGTGATCAGAGCAGATCTCACCATGACAATCACACAAATGGAAGAAGTGTGGACCAATGTCTTTAAATCCTTAAAGTAAAACCATAACAAAACACTGTTCACTTTCAAGTCTTTACCCAGTGAAGAAAAACAATACAAACTAAAACTTTCTCAACACACAAAAACTTAGAGAATTGATCACCTGCAGTCTCTCAGTCCCAGAAACATCAAAGGTCACCCTCAGACAGAGACATGGGAATCGACAAAAAGAAATAAAAGTGTCTGATATAGTAACTAAGTGGATAAATAGCAGAACATTTTCTCACATTAAATTCTAGAAAAGATATCACTGTCAAAGTCTAAAACACAATAACAATGCATGCTGTGGTATAAAATGCATATTATAGCAAATATAGGACAATGTCACCTCAGGGTTAAAGAGGAATAAGAAAATGTAATGATAAACAAAGGTGTCCCTCATCAAAACTAGTTCAGGTCCAATGTGATATTTTCACACAAGTTATTATTATGGAGCAGAATGATGTGTTGTCAGAATTCTCTGAATCACAAGAGACGTTTCTGTGTGAATTCCTGTGCAAATGAAAGGGGTGCAGCGGTCCCAGCATACGACAGTCCTCGTGGTCATCTGCTGCCTCAGCTCATTGGCAGAGGGCAGTGGTCACGGGGCAAGGACTTCACCTTCCTCTGCATGCTCCTTCAGCTCCTCTGACTCCAGGCCCAGGTGTGTGTGTTCAGTGTGACGTCAAATCCTGGTACCACATCCCTTCACATTGTAGATTTACATCACATGGGGACGGACTACTGCGGTCCATAAACACCTCAGCTTCTCACTGTCTTTCATCCTCAGACCCTCCCCACAGGCACTGACTCTGCTGTCCCCAAACTCACCTCTTGTGACGCTCTATTCTCCTCTCCTGACGGCAGCTCCAGGGTCACCTCGAAAGAAGCTCCTTCAGCTTCTTTCCACACAGTACCTGCCAGTCATTTCTTTTGTCCAATCTCAACTCATTATCTGCACATCATCAACATAATGATTTCCAAATAATTATTTGCATTTATTGATATATTGATTAGTGATCATTATTAATCACATTGATCTGGGGTTTTTTTCTAAAGGGAAAACACACATGACACTCAGACATATGAGAGGAAAGGAGTCTTTTTCACCTGCAACAGTAAGTCTGGAGTCCGATGGTCATTCTCTAGATACTGACCAATTAATTCCCTGAGCTCCATGCTTTGCCTCACTTCCTGTCCTACAATCCCTACTATGGAGGCTTTACTTTCATTCATGTCGCAGACAGACCTCAGGATGGCTGCTGCGGCTCCAGCTATCACAGCCAGGCTCAAGAGGGAAGGCACTGCATATATATAGTCTGTTTTTTGTCTTCTCCACAATAAATATTCCTCAGAAAGAAGCCCAGGTGACACTCCCATGGTCAACACTGAGCCGCAAGGTCAATTGTGGCCAAAAAGACCTTAAACTAGCAATCATCTGGATGTTAAATGAATATGAAAGACAAGACAATGAGAGAGGGTAGTAGTGACAATCTGCAGTGTCACCAATTTGAATGTGTTTGCTGTGCTCCAACCCACATGATGGAAACACTGAGACAGGGACAGGGTCTAGCTCACCCTGATCTGCCAGGATGGAATGTCTGCCAGATTGAGTGGGTCTGAACCGATGTCTGTTGGGTAAGAATTCTCCTGTCCCTGGCTCAGGAACAGTGTTGTCCCTGTCCTGTGTTGACCCTGCACCAGCAGCCAGTGCCAGTGAAGACAGTCTCGGATCCTGTGTGTGCGAGGCCAAGCCCGAGTTCTTGATGCACTCCTTCTCCAAATGAACCTGTTCATATTTTCATGGGCCGTCTGAAACTCTGCTGCCTGGTCTTGAGACAGGCATGGTCATGTACAGAACAGCAATTCCTCCCCAGGGACCAGCAGTCTCTGCATCAGGGAGTTATCTCTTGAGTTCTCTTCCCTTGAGACCCTGCTGCCCACCCTGGAGCGGGCTACAAGGATTCTTTGGACCTCATTCTCAGCCCCACACTAGACATTGGACACACCTGCACCTCCAGCAGCCTGCATGGAGTGACCACCAGGGGGCAGTGAGACTGCCTGGCAAAGCCTCTTGGAGACTGGGTGGGACTGGACAGGAGGAATCCTGACAGGAAGGGGGATTACTAGCCACCACATCACACCTGTAGAAAATGTGTAGGTTTTCTACAGTATCACCTTTGACAGCGATGTGACATTCTGATGTATCTGTCAGATGTAGTTTTTGTAGAATTTGCCTATTTTCCAGCATTGTTCCAGGTAATTCATTCCTCTCCAGCCCACTGCTTTCTTGCTAAGACTCTGTACAGTAATTCTCAAACGTATTACAAGCATTAAATTTATCCCTGACAGTGGTGCACACTGGGGACATTGAGTCACAGCATCTATGACCTTCCAAGGAGCTCGCACCAAGAACAGGAACTTTAACGGACTCAATGAATCCTAAATCTCCATGTGCAATTAGCATGGTGGGAATTTATTTAGGGACTTGTGTAAACATTGCACTCACCTTAGACTCACATGTTCACCTCTGCAGTTACCATTCTGTAATGAGTTCAGAACATGCAGACAGACTTTACCTTTGGGTTCTGCTGTGACCAGGGCAGCCCGGAGAAGACCCTGAGCCCTCTGGGGTGGAGATTTCAGTAGTGAGGCATCTGCAGGACTCACCGCTCCCCTCCCAGCATGCCAGCGGCTGAGCCCCACACAGAACACACCAAGCTCCTCAGGCAGCCCCTGACCCTGGCTGACTTGCATACCAGCAGCTCTCTCCAGCAAGGGGATAAGAGAGGCCTGGGAGGAACCTGCCCAGCCTGGGCCTCAGGGAGCAGACTCGGGCACCTCCACCATGGCCTGGACCCCTCTCCTCCTCGGCCTCCTCGCTCTCTGCACAGGTGCTGCAACCCACCCCCAGGGCAGAGATCTGACAAGCACAGACCTGGCTCAGCACAGAATTGTCTACGGGGCGGGATGCTCATGACCCTGATGCGGGATGACTGGCTACAGGGCTGACCCCGCACTGTGATCACTGGGTCTCTGGGAAGCAGAAGGACTGAACCTGCCAGTACGAAAGGGCAGAGGGGATGTTCTCACTTATTTACAGACTCATGGCACTGTGGGGCTGAGACTGAAGTCCAAAGAATCCTTGTAGCCTGCTCCAGGGTGAGCAGGAGGATCTCCTGGGAAGAGAACTTTTCCTTTAAAGCCTAATTGTCCTTTCTCTCTTGCAGGCTCTGTGGCCTCCTATGAGCTGACTCAGCCGTCCTCAGTGTCAGTGAACCCAGGACAGATGGCCAAGATCACCTGTGGGGGAAACAACATTGGAAGTAAAAATGCTTACTGGTACCAGCAGAAGCCCGGCCAGGCCCCTGTGCTGGTCATCTACGGTGATAGCAGACGGCCCTCAGGGATCCCAGACCGGTTCTCAGGCTCCAACTCGGGGAACACGGCCACCCTGACCATCAGCAGGGCCCAGCCTGAGGACGAGGCCGACTATTACTGTCAGGTGTGGGGCAGTGGTAATGCTCACAGTGACACAGGCAGATGTGGAAGTGAGACAAAAACCTCCTCTGTGTCACACTCTCCTCACCCCCAGGAGGACTGTGGACTCAGCCATGAACAGGTTGGGCCCAGGTCCCATTTGTGAGGTCCCCAAGTGGCCCCTCCTCCCAGCCTCAGGCAGCCCTGCAAAGGGTTGGTCAGGAGTGGGTTCAGGGCGGGGAGCGCCAGGCTGTCCTGCTGTGTCTATGCTGCAGTGTGATTTCTACAAAGAGGACCTGAGTTAACAAACAGACTGATGAAATTCTTTTTCCAGAGTAACAGTCCTTGAATTCTACATAATAATTATGAGGCCACTGCTTGGCAAAATGTTCAGGACTAATCCCCAGAACCTCCCTGCACAGCTGAGCTCCTAAAGCCCCAGACTCCATGGCAGCCTGGGACCCTGAATGGAGCAAACTAGAGTTGACACACCCGCCAGCACAGCTGGGAACCCTGGCTGGTGACGCTGTGCCCTCACTGGGAAGGTCCACTGTGACAGAGACCCGCCTCCCTCAGGTCATTGCCTTCCCCTGAGTGTAAGTCAGGACAGTGAAGGCCTGATGCCAGTTCCCACAGTCATGCCTCATTCAGAAGGACCTGGAAGCCTTTCCCATTGCATTGCATTGTAGTTACCAAGTCTCATCTCCACGCTTCCCTCCAGAAAGATCACCTGAAACACCTGAATGACATTCCTGGTCACAGTGCTTCCAAGGGTCCGAGGAGGAAATAAGAGTCTGGAGGGCGGAGCGTGGAAGGAGAGAGCTGCACAGAGATCTCTGCAGGTCTGCACAGGGTCCCGGGGACTGAGGGCCTCGTGTGGGGTAAATGCCTGAGGCTGAGCAGAGAGCCAGCCAAGACAGGAGAGGGACAATTCCACAAAGTCAGCACAGTCACATGTGCTCATGCAGTGGGGGAGGGGGGAGGGGGGGAGGATGGGGAAGCTCCCAATTAACGCATGAGATTGATGAGTTAGAAGAGATTTCCCTCGGTGGGGGGAGACCTAGCCCCCGACCAAAATTCGCTCTGCTGCCCTGTGAGAAGGAGGAGTAACAGCAAGTTGGAAAAGGACTGACCTGTGTCGAAGTAATTTACAGCTTCTGAAATGAAAATCAGTCACACAGTGAGAAGGACAAGTAACCGTATCCAACAGAAGGAGTGTCACATAGACTGTCATGCTGTCAGAAATATCCTGCAGAGAATCAGAAAAATGGGAACTCATAAATATAAAAACCCTGTTTTCCCAAAATGGCCCTGAAAGTGCCCAGATTATATAATTTGTAGATAAGGATACAGAATTTATTACTTCAGTTACCATATTTCCCCATGTATAAGACGCTCCCATGATAAGGTGCACCTTAATTTTGGGGCTCAAAATTTGAAAAGGAAATGTATTTATAAAGTTATTTAACTAAAATTTTATTTATCATAAAATTCATATAAATCCTCATCACTGTCAATACTCCCAACCATCAGCTTGTCCTCATCTGTGTCTGATGACAAATCACTGTCTTCATATATTTATTGCCTCGTCCTCAGTTCCATCTATGGCATTTGAAATGCCACACTTCTTAAATGCAAGTAAAAAACTACAACCACTGCATAAGATGCACTCAGGTTTTAGACTCCGAAAAGAATGCATCTTATACATGGAGAAATATGGTATAGTTCATTAGTCTATGAGGGTAGAGGAATGGTTTAACATGGTAAGAGTGACACAGGGACAAAATGACTAAATTGAAAATCTAGATATAAAAGCCAAAATATTTATGATTAAACTACTCTGGAAGAAACGCACAGCAGAGAAGATGTTACCAAAGAAAAGACTACAACACTTGCTGTCATAACAGTACCAACTATTCAAAATGAAACGAAAAATAATGAAGAGTAAAGTGGGAAAGAAATCTCACTTTCTTACCATGTTGTCGGAGAGGATGTCTGTTTGCAGAACCCCTTTTCCCACGTCATTGCAGGAAATAGCACCTGAATCAGGCTCAGTCTTGAGCACAAGACCGTTTAGCACCAAGACCCAGGTGGCCTAAGGAAGTATTAGGGACACAGCAGGAGGAAGGGAGAGATTCCATGGTGACCTAAACCAGACCATCTGGAACCTCGGTGAGCACCAATTCCCCTGGGCTCTCCTAAGAGGGTGGGCCCGGGAATCAGCATGTCTGACAGCTCCCAGGGGAGTCTAGTCTGCTGTCCCTCCCAGACCACCCTGGAAGTGCCTTCAGTCCTGCTCCCCTGCTCCTACAGCTCAGGCAGAGTCACCACAGGATGGCACTGTCTGTGTAGCACAGAGGACTGGCTGTCCCTCCCATTCTGGCTTCTAATGATGATGATCTCGCACTCACCCCATCCACATCTCTCCCTCCCAGCAGATACAGGGATAGTCTGTCTTCAATTGTCTTCCTAGGCACCTGGGACCCGAAGACAGGGGTGACCATATTCTGTGCTGGAGCAGCAGCCACATGGAAGGTTGTAATCATGTCTCCTGATGCCAACAGTGCCTGCCCATAGGCTACCATGGCTGAGGGGAAGGTCAAAAATCTAACCCCACAGACCCCAGGGGGGCAACATGGGCCCTCTGGGCTGCCCTCTGTGCTCAGTGCACACATAGGCTGGTTATTATTGACTTTTCCATGCCAGGTAGGGAAGGGGTTCTTTGCTACAATGTCTTAGTGATGAGTAGTGTAAACAAACCATCCTGGGCTGACCACTCCTCCTGTCCCCTGGTGTGTGCTCAGGTCTCCTGACATGGGAGCCCTTCTAGTCCAAGGCTGGAGAAGCGAGATTCCCTTCTCCTTCTCACCACCTAAAAAAGTGTGTCTTTCTGAGGAACATCAGCTCATGGGGATACTTGGGAAGAAACACTGTCCCTACCTGTGGTCTGTGTGCTCAGACCCCCATGTGACAGCCCAGGAAGGTGGGTATAAATGAGTCCCGACACACAGAGTCCAGGTGTGAACAGAGCAGAGTGTCAGCTTGAGATTTTTCCTCTACTTCTTTTTTGACCATGACCTGGGACAGGACCTCTCTGTCCAGATTTTCAGGTCTGTCCTCCCTTCCCATTACCTGAGAAAGAAATGGGCACAGGTGTTGTTGTCTTGACTGCCCTGTGACCTGAGGTGGCAGGTCTTTGGGAGGGAGCTCCGCGGCTGCAGGTGAGAATTCATCTGCAGACAACCTCCTTGGAGCTTAGTAGAGCTGTGGTCCAGCATCAAAGATGCCCCCAGCTGCTCAAGAATCCCCTTCTCCACCACTGGTTGCTCTCAGCTCCCTGCTCTCATCCCCTGTAGGGTACCAATCCCACCTGGCTGACCCCACATCACTCTCTAAGGTATAACAGTGGCACCCAACCCCCGGGCTGTGGACCGGTAGTGGTCCATGGGCCATTTGTTACCAGTACGCAGAGAAAGAATAAATAACTTACATTATTTTTGTTTTATTTATATTTAAGTCTGAACAATGTTTTATTTTTAAAAAATGACCAGATTCCTTCTGTTACATACATCTAAGAATCACTCTTGACGCTTGTCTCGTAAGTTTGACAATTATATTTTAAAATACAACATTTTTTACGCCGGTCGCATAATTTTATTTTGTGCATTTATCTGTCCCACCCTAAACGCCGGTCCGTGAAAATATTTTCTGACATTAAACCGGTCTGTGGCCCAAAAAAGGTTGGGGACCACTGATGTATAAAATCCCATCATCAGAGAGACCAACCATGACATGAAGACTGAGTGAGGTCCTTTCCTGAATATTCTCATGAGATCCCGTATTTCTTCTTTACAGCTCTCAGCACACGTCATGTCTCATTAATAACACTGAGTCAGTTAGGCTCAGACTGTAGGGGGAGATTGTGCACAGGGTTCAGCAATGTAATGACTTTGAATATTTCCACAAGCGGGACACATATGATCACCAATCAATGAGTACAAAACCCAGTGGGACAGCTGAGTAGAATGACGAGTTGATATTTCTTTCTATCTCTCACTCTCAAAGCAATGGAAATTAAAAAGAAAGAAAAAGACTATGAAGGCCCTGGCTGGTTGGCTAAGTGGTAGAGCATCGACTCACCGTGTGGAAGTCCCAGGTTCGAATCCTGTTCAAGCCACATAGGGGAAGCAACCATCTGCTTCTCTACCCCTTCCCATCTCTCTCTCTGTCTCTCATTCTCTCTATTCTCCTCCCCTCCTGCAGCCATTGCTCGATTGGAGCAAGTTGGACCCAGGCACTAAGGATGACTCCATGGCAGCCTCAGGCACTAACATAGCTCGGTTTCCCAGCAACAGAGCAGTGGACCCAGATTGGCAGAGCATCCCTTAGTAGTGGGCTTACTGGGTGGATCTTTGTCAGGGTGCATGTGGGAGTCTGTCTCTGCATCCCCTCCTCTCACTTAAAAAAAAAAGAGAATATGGATGAGAATTAAGAATATTAATAGAAGGAGGAAGAGTTAACATCCATCTGTGCTTAATACGTATCAGCACTGTTATATTACTTAAACTGCTTAAATGCAAAAATTCTACGAGACAAGCATTCTCACTATTCCCATTTTACAGTCAGGGAAGCTGAGGCGCAAAGAGATGAGCACCCTGTCTGAGGACAGAACTAGAGGGTGGCCCACCCAGAAGCAAACGGAGGTGTCTTGCCCTAGAGTCCCTGATCTTCACCTCCATCCTGTGGCCTCTCATTCTGCTATCAAAACTGAGGCTTGGTTTTCTTCTGAAGTGACAGAAAGTTCTCTCTGTTTTATCAAAAGCAAGTGGCAGATATTGTGAATTTGAAGTACAGCCCAGTTTAACAGGAATAAAATGTGAACCTCATGTGAAATATCAAATTTTCTTTCCACCACATTTAAAATATAAAAAAAAAATTGTGGAATTTGTTTTCATAATATTTTCTGTTTAAAATGATCTGTGGAAAATATCATTTCAATATAAATTAAATAAAAATATATTGAGCCTGATCTGGCCATGGCATGGTGGTTAGAGTGCTGGACTCAGGTTCAGAACCCCGAGGTCACCAGCTTGAGCCCAAGGTCGCCAGCTCGAGCAATGGGTCACTCAGACTGCTGGAGCTGCCAGTCAAGGCACATATGAGAAAGCAATCAATTGAGAAACTAAGATGCCACAACAAAGAACAGATTCTGCACATCTCTCTCCCTTCCTTTCTGTCTGTCCCTATCTGTCCCTCTCTCTGTCTCTCTGTGTCTGTCAGAAAAATTGATATATATATATACATATATATAGTTCACATTATTTAATAATAAATGTTAAAAATCTGGTGGATATTTGAGAACTACAGCATATCTTATTGGATGATCCATTTTTTTTTTCTCAACAGCTGCATGTGGCTTGTGGACTCCATACTGGTCAGGGCAGGTCAGATGGATGACATGACTTGGGGGTGAAGGTGGGGAACATGTAACCACACTGCATTTCTTAATTTAAACCACCAGGGGGCGATAAGGTCCCATGATTCAGAACTCTAGGGAGGAATGGCTGCTCCACTTTTCAGAGAAAACAGGAATATTGAGGGCAGAGTGAGGGATTTTTTATATCATGAATCCACACTACTTCCATTCTCAAATACCATTAAATACAATTACCATTTTAAAAATGATTCTGAGCCACAACACATTTTATTATTAGAGTTGAATGATTTTAGGAGGAGATAATATCCTGAAACATAATAACAAGTCATAAAGTTATGTTCAGTGCAAAAATCAAGAGAGAAGAAAGATCATAAGAAATATTTAATTGGAGTTGTATGACTTGCTATTCTCCACAAAGGGATATATTATCTAATTCACAAGCACAAATCATGTTTATGAAGGTCAGTTCTCCCAGGATGGCACCAACAGGTGACCTATTATGTAGGGATGAGACCACAGCTCAGGTGTGAGACCGGGCCTGCAGGAGTGGCCAGCAGGGCCCTGTGGGGAGACCCTGAGGGGTGAGTGAGGAGTGGAAGCATCAGGTGGGAAGGGCAGAGAGGAGCTGCTGTCACCTCCTCAGTGGCGAACACTAGTGGGCGTCTGAGAGAGATGTCCCTTGTTTTATTGCAAAAATCGCTTTAGAGCAAACTCTGGTGAGCAAGTCCTGGTGTCCTTCTGTCTGTGCACGTGGATCACCACAGTGCCCCACACGTCATGTCTATGAACAGTGTCTCCAGCCTTTTATGGGCAAATCCGTTTCATCCTGTCCTCAGCAGCACGGGGTTGAAACAAACACATTTCTCCAGAATATGACATGGTACACAATTCCTTGTCACTGATGTTTTATAACATTAAATTGTTCTTTTCCAATACTGACAGTTCTTCAAACTCGGTGGCTTTCACCATGTTAGAAAATGAATCCTGATCTGTCTCAAAAACTCTCAAGAGTAACCCAATTCCCAGTGTTTCGCTGACACGTGATCCTGTGTTGTCAGCCAGGGAGGGAGCAGAGAGAGTGTCCCCTCCTCTGTGCTCAGACAGTTCTGTGTCACTAGGAAACACAGATTCCAGCTCCATGATATTCTGAGTTCTCTTTAAAATAATCGACTTGGCGGTGGAGTGATGCATCTAGAGTCAGAAGACAGGGCTGTTACAGGAAAGACTCAGGAGGCCTGGGACAGGGGAGTACTAGGACATGGACAGGGGCAAAACAGGGAGAGACATAATCCTCAGGCTCTGGGGTCCCTCTTTTGGATTGGAATTGTGACTCATCGTCACTGTCTGGGGGACTTTGAGAAAATCATTACCCTCACAAATATGGCTCCCTCCTCATTAGACAGAAGAAGAGGCACAGCCTCAGCAGAGTGATGGTGTTGGGTTGTTATGATGTAGGTGCGGGCTGCAGAAACTCACCAACATGTGGCATCTATTAAGGGTTACACATGCCGGGTTACATTCATCATAGAGACACCAGGGGGCACTGTGGTTACTGTTTGAAAATCCTTGAAGACACTTCTATTGAGCTAAATCAGGTTTCTACTTTTAATTCCACACCTGGCTCTACTTCTGAAATCAGGAAACTACCAGCATGTGGCCTTTAAGATCAGGGCTCAGACAAGAGCACAGACAGACACACCAGGGAACACAGAACAGATTTGCATTCCTGCTCCACCCCTGTGAGCTGCAAGGAAAGAGGATAAGACAGGAGCTTGAGGAGCCCAGTGCCAGCTGCGCAGCCTCAGGGCAGAGCTCCTGGAAACCCCTCCTCACCATGGACTGCCTTCCCTTCTACCTCCTGCCCCTTGTTTTCTCCACAGGTCAGAGCTACCAACAGAACTCAGGGGTCTTGCCCCCCAATAAGTCCCTGCAAACACTGTCCTGACGGACATCTTGCAGTCTGGGTGCACTGGGCATTATTTCTGTATTTTGTGTTTCCAGGTCTCTGTGCTCTGCCTGTGCTGACCCAGCCCCCATCTGAAAATGGCTCCCTGGAAGGCTCAGTCAAGCTCACCTGCACCCTGAGCAGTGAGCACAGCAACTATGGCGTTGCATGGTATCATCAGACACCAGGAAAAGCTCCTCACTACATAATGTACATCGACAGTGATGGAAGCCAAATCAAGGGGGATGGGAACCTTGATCGCTTCTCGGGCTCCAGCTCTGGGGCTCACCGCTACCTAACCATCTCCAACCTTCAGTCTGACGACGAGGCTGACTATTACTATTGCCAGACATGGGGCAGTGGTAATACTCACAGTGACACAGGCAGATGGGGAAGTGAGACAAAAACCCCTCTCCATCTATGTGCACTCTCCTCCAGACCTAGCGAACTGTAGACCGAGCCATGAGCAGGTTTGGTCCAGGTCCCCAGATCTCAGAACCCAGGCTGCTGCTTCCTTCCAGCCTCAGGTGCTGTGCTGACAGTGAGTGATACAGGAGTGGGTTCAGTGTTGGCAGGACCAGGCCATACTGATGTTGCAGGGCCTGTGTGTGAACTGGGGACAGAAAGCCTGGGTAGAAGTACAGGCAGAAGGAAATGGCCACTCATGGTCATTGTCTCTGCATTTCTCTATTTGATTCACTTCTTCACCAAAATGATCACGATTAGACCCCAGAATGTCCCAGCAATGCTCGAATCTCATAGGGCAGCTCAGTATCTGAATGGAGCAAAGGAGTTATGTACACTGTAATGTCCACCTCGGTCTTCCTCTGAGCTCCCCCACCAACCACCACCTCTGGGACCCTGGCAGCTCTCCCTGGTCCCCTCACTGGGAAGTGCTGGTGGTTCAGGAAATGGCCTCTGATTTCAGGTCATTCTCAAGGAGGTCAGTGTAAGACTGCCTGGGGCCAAGGTCCCAAAGCCCTGCCTCAGCAAGGGGGACAAGTAGGTGAGCAGGTCAGAGGAAACAATGTTGTGCAGGTTAAGTTGCCATTTCTGTGACACCAAGTAGCCCTCCTAGAACCAGAAGTCTCGTGTGGGGCTGAGTGTCCTGTAAAAGCACGATGAGGTGACACACTCCACAGATCTTGACAAGGATGCAGTAGCTTGTGCTGTGGCTCTGCTGGGACAGCCTGTGATGTCTCTGTGAACAAGGACCCTGTTCTTGGTCTTGTAGGTCTAGTGAGCATGACATCAGCCTGCTGGGTATGCCTCCTGTGTTCTTTGCAAAGAGTAGTATCTATGTGGCCCTCTGTATATGTGTCCATGTGTTGTGTGTGGGTGAATGTGTGTACATGAGTTGTGCATTTTGGTGTAGTCCAAAAATTTTGCATTGACAAATGTTTCAAACTCTGTTCCAATAATATCCTCCTTACACTCTGCCTCTGCCCGTGTATTATAAGGATTAAGAATTTATTAAGAACAAGAGCAGTAGCATTCATATGTGTTTAAAGCATATCAATACCATTCACAGCACTTCAAATATATTACATTGTTTAGTCACAGAACTCCTTGAACAAGCCTTCCCAACATCACCCCTTTTTACAGATGGGGAGGCCGAGGCACATGGTCACATGCCTGAGGGCAGAACCAGAAAGTGGCTGACCCGGCAGCAAACCAAGGTTCTAGCCCCAGAGTCCTCGGTCTTCGCCTCCACCCTGTGGCCCCTAACTGAGCTCTCAGAGCTAAAACTTTGCTTTTCTTTAAGGTGCCAGAAAGTTCTCTCCCTTTTTTCTAAAGGAAGAAAATGATTCTAGGAATTTAAAGTGCAGCCCTATCCAATATGAACAACATAGATAATTTTATATTTTGTATGATCTACATTTCATTTCAAAGATTAGATAAAACCATTAAAATTAGTTTTCAAACATTAGTTTTAATATTTTAATTCAATTTGTTGCAAATAGAATTTCAATGAGCATAAAATATAAAAATATTGATATACTTTACATTATTGTTATACTGTTTTAAAATCTTAGTGTATATTTTAGAAAAAATGCATTTGTCTGTGAGTATGGACCCACATTTCATGCAAACAGCTGTGGGTGACTTGTCACCATACTGGACACAGAAAGTTAGATGGATGTGGTGTCCTTAGGGTAAATGTACCTGCAGTATGTACTCAAAGACACCAGGTGGCAATAAAAGGTTCACAGACCCAGAGGCCTCACTAGGGAGAAATGGCTGCTCCTCTTCACACACACCAAGTAGGTTGAGGACACCAGATGGAGGGAATGTTTATAACATGCGTCTACATTTGTTCCAGCCTCAGACAAATGATATTCAATAAACTACTATTTAAAAGATGAATTTGAACTATCAAACACATTTTCACTTTGATCAATGTCAATGACAAAATTTCTTTTTCATTTTAAATAAATATTGCTTGAAGTATTGCTCTCAGTGGAAAGATTACTCCATAAACCTCACACACGTCATGAAGTTATATTTGCTGCAGGGACCTAGAGGGAAAACAAATAATAAGGAATATTTCATTACAGTTGGATGACTTGCTATATTCTCCACAAAGGGATATATTTACCTAATTCATAGGCACAGATCATGTTTATGGAGGTCAGTTCTCCCAGGATGGCACCAACAAGTGACCTCCCTTGTTGAGGTGATACCCACAGCTCAGGTGTGAGACCTGGCTGCAGGAGCGGCCAGCAGGGCCCTGTGGGGAGACCCTGAGGGGTGAGTGAGGAGTGGAAGCATCGGGTGGAAAGGGCAGAGAGGAGCTGATGTCACCACCTCAGCGAAAAACACTAGTAGGCTTGTATGAGACAGGTGTTCCTTGTCTTATTGGAAATATCTTTTAAGACCAAAATCTGAGGAGCGAGTCCTGGGGTCCTTCTGTCTGAGCACGTGGATCACTACAGCGCCTCACACATCATGTCTATGAACAGCGTCTCCAGCCTTTTGTGAGTGAATCCATTTCATCATGTCCTCAGCAGCACTGGGTTGAAACAAACACATTTGTCTGGGATATAATGTAATACATGCTTCTTTGTCAGTGATGTTTTATAACATTAAAATGTTTCTTTTCCAATACTGACAGCCACAGAAAGCCGGTGGCCTTGACCATGTTAGAAAAAGAATCCTGATCTGTCACAAGGACTCTCACCAGTAACTGGATTCCCAGTGTCCTGCTGACACATGATCCTGTGTTGTCAGCCAGGGAGGGAGCAGAGGGAGTGTCCCCTCCTCTGTGCACACAGTTCTGTGTCACTGGGAAACACAGATTCCAGCTCTGTGATGATCTGAGTCTTTTTAAAATAATCGACTTGGCGGTGGAGTGAAGCATCTGGATTCAGAAGACAGGGCTGTTACAGGAAAGAATCAGGAGGCCTGGGACAGGGGAGTACTAGGTCATGGACAGGGGCAAAACAAGGAGAGGCCTAATCCTCAGGCTCTGGGGTCCCTCTTTTGGATTGGAATTGTGACTCATCATCACTGTTTGGGAGACTTTGAGAAAATCATTACTCTCACAATGACGGCTCCCTCCTCATTAGACAGAAGAAGAGGCATAGCCTTCAGCAGAGCGATGGTGTGCGGTTGTTACGATGTAGGTGAGAGCTGCAGGTAAAACACACCAACATGTGTCATCTATTAAGGGTTACACATGTCGGGTTACATTCATCCTAGGGACACCAGGGGGCACTGTGGTTACTGTTTGAATATTATTGAAGACTCTTCTATTGAGCTAAATCAGATTTCTACTCTGTGTCTCACACCTGGCCCTACTTCTGAAATCAGGAAACTACCAGCATGTGGCCTTTAAGGTCAGGGCTCAGACAGGAGTACAGACAGACACATTAGGGAACAGAGAACAGATTTACATTTTTGCTCCACCCCCTTGAAATAAAAGAAGGGAGGAGACACTCCTCAGGAGCTTGAGGAGCCCAGTGCCAGCTGCGCAGCCTCAGGGCAGAGCTCCTGGAAACCCCTCCTCACCATGGACTGCCTTCCCTTCTACCTCCTGCCCCTCGTTTTCTCCACAGGTCAGAGCTTCCTACAGAACTCAGGATCCTACCCCCTGTAAGTCCCTGCAAGCTCAGTCCTGAGGGGCACCGTGCAGTCTGGGTGCACTGGGCATTATTTCTGTATTTTGTGTTTCAGGTCTCTGTGCTCTGCCTGTGCTGACCCAGCCCCCATCTGCATCTGCCTCCCTGGGGGGCTCGATGAAGCTCACCTGCACCCTGAGCAGTGAGCACAGCAACTATGGCGTTGCATGGCATCAGCAGAGAACAGGAAATGCTCCTTGCTACGTGATGGACCTCCACAGTGAAGGAATCCAAAGGAAGGGAAACGGGATTTCTGATTGCTTCTCAGGCTCCAGCTCTGTGGCTTACCGCTACCTCACCATCTCCAACCTCCAGTCTGAAGATGAGGCTGACTATTACTGCCAGACATGGGACAGCAGTGGTAATACTCACAGTGACACAGGCAGATGGGAAAGTGAGAAAAAAAAATCTCTTTTGTGTCACACTCTCCTCACCCCCAGGAGGACTTTGGACACAATCTTGAGTATTTTTGGCCCAGGTCCTATTTTTGGAGTCTATATGCTGCTCTCCCTCTCACCCTCAGGCAGCCCTGCAGAGGGAGAGACAAGAGTGGGTTGAGGGCAGGCAGCACCAGGCTGCCCTGCTATCTCTATGCTGTAGTGTGATCTCTGGGAAGAGGACCTAAGTAAACAAACAGACTGATGGAAACCTGTGTCCAGAGCAATACTCTTAGAATTCTACATAATAATGATGAAACGGTTCTGGATTACTCCCAGATCCTTCCAGCTCAGCTGAGCTCTAAAATCTCAGTCTCCATGGCAAACTAGGACCCAGAATGGAGCAAACTAGTGTTGACACACCCGCCAGCATGGCTAGAGTCCCTGGCTGGTGACTCTGTGCCCTCACTGGAAAGGTCCACTGTGACAGAGACCCACTTCCCTCAGGTCATTGCCTTCCCCTGAGTGTGAGTCAGGCCAGTGACGGCCTGATGCCAACATCCCAAGGCCCTGCCTTCTACTGGTCTGACAACACCCAGGGGAGCCAGGTCTGCTGGTCCCTCGAGGACCCCCTGAAAATGCCTTCTCTCCTGCTCACTACTGCTCACAGCTCAGGAGAAAGTCACCACAGGAAGGCACAATCTGTGTGACACAGGGGTCCTGCTCTTTTACCATCCAAGATATTGCAGTTTGCCCACACCCACCCCTGCCTGCATCCCTCCCACCCATCAGGTTTGGGGGCCGTGACTGTTCTGACTTACCCATCCCCAGACAGCACCTATGGCATTGCATGGCATCAGCAGAGAACAGGAAAGGCTCCTTGCTACATGATAGATCTCTACAGTGACAGAATCCAAAGCAAGGGAAATGGGATCCCCGTCTGGAGAAGTGGCCATATAGCATGCTGGAGCAGCAGTGACATTGGGGGTTATAATCGTGTCTCCTGATACCAACAGCACCTGCCCACAGGCTACCATGGCTGAGGTATAAGGTCAAGAATCAAACCTCACAGACATCAGGGAACAACACAGCCTCTCTGTGCTTTGTGTTACCATGAGGCTTGTTATTACTATAAAGTGTAAGCATGGGGAAGAGGTTCTCTGCCATAATTCCTTACTGATGAGAGTGTAACAAACCATCCTGGGCTGACCACTCTCCTCCAGCCTCCTGGTGTGTGGTCAGGTACTGTGACATGGGAGCCCTTCTGGACTGGAGAAATGTGGTCAACTCCTCCCTCTTACCACTTGGCAAAATGTGGCTTTCTGAACATCAGTCATGAGCACATTTGGGAACAAACTCTGTCCCTGCCTGTGGTCTGTGTGCTCAGACACCCATGTGACAGCCCTGGAGAGGCAGGTATGAATGGGTCCTGATTCACAGAGTCCCAGTGTGAACAGAGCAGGGTGTCACCTTGAGATCCTGCCTATACATCTGTTTCCACCAGGTCTGTCCTCCCTTCCCATTACCAGGGAAAGTAATGGGGGACAGGTGACATTGTCCTGACTGCCCTGTGAGCTGAGGGGGCAGATCTTGGGGAGAGAGTTCCTGTGGCTGCAGGTCAGGATTCATCTGCAAACAGCCGCCTTGGAGCCCAGTAGAGCTGTGATTGAGCATCAAAGATGCCCCCAGCTGCTCAGAAATCCCCTTCTCCACCAGTGGTTGCTCTCAGCTCCCTCCCCTCATCCTCTATAGGGTACCAATCCCACCTGCCTGACCCCACATTACCCTCTAAGGTCCTGTATAAAATCCCATCCTCAGAAAGACCACCCATGACATGAAGACTGAATGAGGTGCTTTGCTGAGTAATCTCGTGAGACCCCGTATTTCTTCTTTGAATCTCTCAGCACACGTCATGTCTCATTTATAACTTTACCTCAGTTAGATTCAGTCTTTAGGGGCAGATTGTGCACAGGGTCCAGCAAAATGATGATTGAACATTTACACCCGCTGGGGCACGTATGAAAACCAATCAATGAGCACACAACCTAACGAACAACTAAGTGGAATAGCACATTGATGTTTTTCTCTCTCTCTCTCTCACTCAAATGAATGGAAAAAAATTTTTCTTAAAAAGATTATGGATAAGAATTAAGAATATAAATAGGAAAAGGAAGATATAACATTCAGACATGCTTAATAAGTACCAGCACCGTTCACAGTGCTTTATATTTTTTAAACTGCTTAATCGCAAATACTCTATGAGACAAGCATGCTCATCATCCCCCAATTCACAGGTGGGGAAGCTGAGGCACAGGAGGATGAGCACCTTCTGAGGTCAGAACTAGAAAGTGGCCCACCCAGCAGCAAACAGAGGTGTCTCACCCCAGAAACCCTTCAGGTCTTCATCACCATCCTGTGGCCTCCCATTGAACTACCAAAACTGAGACTCGAGGCCATGGCTGGTTGGCTTCGTGGTAGAGTGTGGGCCCAGAGTGTGAAAGTCCCAGGTTCAGTTTCCTGGCCTAGGCACACAGGAGAGACCATGTGCTTCTCTTCCTTCCCTTTCTCTTTCTCTCTCTCTCCCACCCTCCCACAGCTAAGTCTCAAAGGGTTTGAGCAAGTTGGCTCCAGGCACTGAGGATGGCATTATGGCCTTTCCTCAGGTGCTAAAATAGCTCAGTTGCTGAGCAATGAAGCAGTGGTTCCAGATGAGTACATCATTGCCCTGTAGGAGGCATGGGCGTGTCTTGTAAGTGGATCCCGGTTGGGCACACGTGGGAGTCTCTCTGCCTGCCTCCCAGCCTCTCACTTAATAAAAAATATAACTGAGACTTCATTTCCTTCTAAGGTGCCAGAAAGTTCTCTCTATATTTTCAAAAGCAAATAAATGGCAGATATTTGGAGTTTGTACTGCAGCCCTGTTTAACAGAAATAAAATTTGAACCACACGTGTAATTTCAAATGTTCCTGCAGCCACATTTAAAACATGAGATGAAACTGGTAGAATTAGTTTTCATAATATATTTTCTTTAAATTGATTAGTGAAAAATGGCATTTCAATATAAATTGAATATAAATGTATTGATTTATTTGACATTATTTTATAATAAATGTTAAAAATCTGGTGGGTATTTCAGAACTGCAGCCCATCTTACAGGGATGACCCATATTTCATTCTCAACAGCCGCATGTGGCTTGTGGAATCCATATTGGGCAGAGCAGGTCAGATGGATGAGATGTCGTCATGAGCGGAAATGGGAAAAGATGTCTTTGCCCTTGCTATACATAATTATAGCCATCAGGAGGCGATAGGATCCAGTGTCTCAGAAGTCTCTAGGGAGGAATGGTTGCTTCACTTTACAAAGGGAGAGAGATAGAGAGAAGGGTGAGGGTGTGGGGAGAAGAAGCAGATGATTACTTCTTCTGTGTGCCCTGACCGGGAATAGAACCCGGCACTTCCACATGCCAGGCTGACTGTCTGCCACTGAGCCAACTGGCCAAGGCCCACAAAACATCTTTAAGGACAAGCCAGGACCCTGTTCAATGAGACAGCAATAGGCCTGGGGAAGGAATAAGTTTGAGGTGGAAATATTCAACTCCCCTCTCACCGGAGTCTCAGCCCTGTGGGTGATCCATCTCAAATGCATTTTAAGAGGAAACAGGGTAGTGGACGGGTTAATTTTTCTGCATAGCTTTTCTAGAATCTGAAATACCATCACCTTTCACACATACTCACACCTCTCAGTCAGCATAGAGCAACTGTATTCACCAACTAACCTGATTGCTGGGCACTGACCTGAGCAGTGTCGTGTGGAGTTTGAGGGTTGGACCCCAGAATGTCGGGCTAGACCCAGTGACTATTTCTGAGGTGAAACTCTGGGAGATGCCCGTGGTCTGCGTGACTCCCAAGGGGGTGGGAGGGCAGGAGGGGGCTGGTCTCTGGGGAGGGAATGACAGGGTGCAGAATGAGCAGGATGAGAGATGGCCTCAGGCTCAGACCTGCAGTGACGTCTGTCATCCAGGGCAGCAGGAGACGCAGCGTCACAGGGCCATCTCCATCTTCCTCTCTCCAGTAAAGTGTTCTCTACAGGGTTGCAGTAACTTTGTCCCAAACAAGGCTCCCGCGGGTCCCTCCAGTGGGTCCTCCACCACTCTCAGTGCAGGAGAGGGCATCAGGAGGACTGTGGGCAATTCATTCCAAACCCTAGTGAGAACCAGACATCATCCATGTGCACCGGGGCCTGTGGTGCTAATAACAGGGAAGGAAGTCAGTGTGGCCTCCATGGACAGACAGATGGACAACGTGTATTAGGGATGACAGTGAGTGGACAGGGAGCAGACACAGATCATCCCCTGCTGTGTTAGGTGATGACCAACTGCCACAGCACATCGCAGGTCACAGAGAACAGGGGGCCCAAATAGGGACTTTTATTATGGTCAGAGTTACAAAAAGGTCAGTGTCTCTGTGAGATCACATTCAGCTCTGTTGAATGAAAGTGGCAAACGAATGGTGTGAAGGAGTGTCCCTTCCATTGTCCGTTTTTGCTCTGTGGATCTGGCTTCAGAAATGCCAGGTGGTTCTGTTCTGAGACCAGAAAGTGAAAGTTTACAGCACACATACTGTGTGATATCATTTATACCCCACTATAGCTATTTAAAACAACAACAACAAAAAGATAGCCTGGCCTGTGGTGGTGCGGTAAGTAGGGCGTTGACCTGGAGCACCAGGACACTGGTTTGAAACCGCAGGCTTGCCTGGTTGAGCACATATGAGAAGTAACTATGAGTTGATGTCTCCTGCTTCTCCCCATTGCCTTTCATTCTCTCTCTTCTCTCTTAAATCAATCAATAACATTTAAAGGAAAAAGAAGGTAAAGAAATGCCTGTGTGGCTGGTGGTCTTGGCAGTCTTCAAGTGGGGAGTCGTTACTGCCATTGTCTCATTTGGGGAGTCTCTGGGACTTGATGAGCTATTGAGAAACTCAGGAAGCAGCTGAAAAAGGTCACAGAACCTGCCCATGACACAGATAGAGATAATGTGGCTGAGAGTGTGACAGGAGGCGGGGCCAGCGTGAGCCTGTGCTGGGGACCGTCCTTCCCCTCTGCCCCCGCCATCCTCCCTGCCTCTGTGTCTCCACACACAGCTGTCTCTGGAGAAGTCTCCCTCCCAGGGAGGGAATCTGGAAATGTTAGATGCTAACTGGTACCCACAGAAGCCCAGCCAGGCCCCTGTGCTGGTCATCTATAGGGATAACAACCAGCCCTCAGGAATTCCGGAATCATTCTCTGACTCTGACTCAAGGGATACCATCAGCAGGACCCAGGCTGAGGACGAAGTTGACTGTTACTGTCAGTTTGGGGATAGCGGTCAGTTTACAGTGACACAGACAGATAGGGAAATAAGATACAAACTCTCACCACCATCTACATCACCTTGTCCTCCAGTCCCGATAGGATGGTAGACAAAACCACGAGCAGGTCTGGCCAAGGTCCCCAGATCTGAGATACCAGCCAGGCTGTCCTCTCAGCCCAGCCCTCCAGGAAGATTGTGCAGAGGGCGTATCAGCAGACGATACAAAAACAATGATTATGACTACATTTCACTTGTTATTGCACATAGAGGAATGATTGAACATGTTAGGTGCACATATGAAAAACTTTTAAAGGCAAATTGAACTTCTGGAGATGAATAATACATGGTCTGAGGTTTAAAAATACACTAAATGACATTGAGGTCATATTAGTATCTACAAATGAAGAGATTTGTGAATTTGATGGCTGGTAATTGAAACTGCTGAATGAAACCCAGTAAAGAAAAACTGAAAGAAATTTAAGAGAGCCTCAGTGAGTTGTAGGATAACTGTGCACAACCTGAAACTGGGAGTCCCTGAGAGATGGAGTAGAGGAAGGGGTATTGAATAGAAAAAAATGTTTGGTGAAATAATAGCCATAAATATTCTATATTTGGTCATAATAAAATCGATATATCCAAGAGCTCAGCTAATCTTGGGCACAGGAAACATGTGAACACGGCTCCGGTTCACATCATAATAGAATGGCTGCAAACTGGTGATGAAAGACCCTCTCACCAGCCAGACAGAGAGACACACACATACACAGGGACAAGCATCAAAGTAAGAGCAGGTTTTCCCCTAAAGCAATACAGGCACATATGGAGTGGAGAATCATTTTTTACATACTAAAAGAAATTGTGAATCTTGAATTCTTCACCAGGGAAAATGTATTTTAGAAATGAAGGCTAAAGAAAACTTTTTCCGAGATGTGGAAACATACAGACTTAATCACCAGCAGGTATTCATCCCAGAGATAATGAAGGACACCCCTCAGAAAGAATAAAATGATCACACATAGAGGGTTGAGTCTGCACAGAGAAATGCAAAACCTCAGCTACACTATCTACAGGGTAAACACAGAGACCATTTGATTTGTTAGCGACTGAAGAACAGAGACCAGTGTTCAAAGCAAAAGTAGTATGTTGTGATTTTAATTGAACGTAAAATTAAAATAGGTGACAGCGACAGCTCAGTAGCTGGAGGGAGAGAAGAGCATGTTACGATGTCCTTGTATGCTATGTAATATGTCATAAATTCACTAGTGACACAGACTTTGATAAGTTAGGAAGTGAGTATGGTAAATCTTAAAGAAAACCATTTAACAACAAAGAGTTTTAGTTGATAAGGTGTATTAGTTATGCTTCTCCAGAGAAAAGAGAGAGTGAGAAATGGGTTTGAAGTAATGCCTCATGTAATTGTAGAGCTGGGAATTCCGAAATCTGTAGGACAAACCAGAAGCCTGAATATTTAAGTAAAAGTTAAAATAGTAGTCTTTCATAAAAGTTCAGTCTGAATAACTGGACATGTAAAGAAGACACAGAAAGAACATTGAATAATCCAAATCTAATGAATGCGTAAGTAAGCAGAACAAGAAATCATTGCTTCTTCTTTCTCTCTCTCAAAATTAATAATTTAAAAAAAGAAGAAATAATAACGACACCCCTCAGGCAGAGAGAAATGATACCAGAAAGAATCTGGAACTACAACAACGAATGAAAGAATCAGAAATGCTGACTACAGGGAAACATTAAGACCTTTAAATTTGCATGTATTTAAGAGATAATTTACTGTCTAATGCAAAATATAACAACAACGTACACTGGAATTTATAACTCAGGCAATGGTAATACGTATGATAATGGCAGCAGAAAGGCCAAAAGAGATTTTAAAAAGGTTCTTTTACTCTATGTAATGTAATATTACATTAGCAGAATGTAGACTTAGAGAAGTTACAGACAATAAGAAATCAAGGAATTGTAAGTAAAAAGAGAGATAAAAATGAATCAAAAATGCTCAATTAATTAAACAGAGATAAAAGGGTAAAATAACAATGAAAAGACAGCACTAATAAATAGCAAGATGACGAATACACTATATTACTAATTACAGTCAGTTAGTTCTCTAAACACTGCAATTAAAGACAGTGATTGTCAGATTGAATTTCAGAGCAACACCCAATCATGGGCAGTATACAAAACACCTACAGAGATGCCCTGGCTAGTTGGCTCAGCGGTAGAGCGTCGGCCCAGTGTGTGGAAGTACTGGGTTCAATTCCCAGTCAGGGCACACAGAAGAAGAGCCCATCTGCTTCTACACCTTTCACCCTCTCCTTCCTCTCTGTCTCTCTCTTCCCCTCCTGCAGCCAAGGCTCCATTGAAGCAACTTTGGCCCAGGCACTGAAGATAGCTCCATGGCCTCCGCCTCAGTCACTAGAATGGCTCCAGCAGAAAGGAAGCAAGGCTGCAGAAGAGCAGAGCATCGCCCCTCATGGGTATGTAGAGTGGATTCTGGTCGGGCACATGCGGGAGTCTGTCTGACTGCCTCCCCAGTTCTAACTTCAGAAAAATACAAAAACAAAATAACATACAGTAGTAAATATAAGACCCAAAAGTCCAAGTTCAGGATGAATTTTCTACTCCAATTCTGCTCCCTAGTGCAGAACATTAAAAATTTACAGCCAACAGATAGATGTGGAAAGAAGAATTATACAGTTTAAAATGGTTAGATGGAAAAGTTTATATTGTATATATTTACCATTTAAGAAAATGAAAAGAAACTTCAACAGTAAATGTTTCTGGGGAACAGCTATAGAAATGCCTCTCACCTCTCCCTTCTCTCCCACAACCTTTAAGATGTTTCAATAGAGTGACAATCCCCCACTCATGCGATATGACAGGTGAACACAAGTCCACGTGAACCAGATCCATAAACCTAGCCCAGAATCCAGCAAGAGGGGCATCTGTGGACTCAGGAGACACGGCTCTGGGGTGTCCCCACCATGACTTGGATCCTTTCCCGCGCCCCCTCTTCACTGTTTACACAGATGCTTCCCCCTGGGTTCTGTCCCCAGGCTCAGCCTGAGAAGAACCCTGAAACTGGCCATGACCCTGAGCTAAGCCATGGAAATACTGCAGGGAGTGGGACAGCTGAGAGTGAGCCCCTCAGCCTCCTGAACCTGCAGATCTGTGGTCTTCTGGAGACTCAGCTGCCCCAATAAAGTGGCCATGATACACCTGTCTACCTTTCACGCACACTTGTCAGGGGATGGAAGACCTAAGAATATTGCAGAGCAGAGCCAGAAGGATTCAGGCCAGGCCCCTGCACAGCAAAGCAGCTCCCCCACCCCCACAGCTTTTCCAACTCTAACCTGAGCACAGCCCACCAACACCTCATATGCAGAAGGAGGGGACACCTTATGACAATCAGGCCCTAATGGGGATGGGAAGTAGCCAGGGACACATGAGCCCTGGCGCTGAGCCCAGCCCTCATAATCCTTCCTTCCTGTCCTCGGTAAGGTCTGTCCCAAAAAGCCAGGGTCTGACTGCACTCCACACCTGAACTTGCTTTACAATACTTTGTTGCACAGGGGACTTAATCTCTCTGTGCCTGAACTTTACATTCTATAAAAGAAGAAAACCAATAATGACCTCAGGAAGCTCAATTTTCCCCAATTTAAATGATTCAATATCCAAAAAGGGGCCTTATCACTTAATGTGGAATTCAATGGGAGTCTCAGTGAGTGGGCCTGGGTCTTTGAATTTTTTTGTCTTTTTCTGAAGCATACAAGGACAGGGACTCAATGAGGACCATGTTTCTGGGTGGTAGACAGGCTCCAACTCCAAGTAGCTGGAGGCTCCAGGTTGTCAAAACAGCAGCTTAGGCTAGTGTAGAAATCCCACCCCTTTAAGCCCAAGAGGTGTATGATGAACAGAAAATGATATTAATACTGATAATGATGGTGGTGGTGATGTGATTATGATGATGTGATGATGTGTTAATGATGATGATGATAATGGTGATAATGTGATGATGATGATGATAATGATGACGGTGGTGGTGATGGTGGTGGTGATGATGATGACAATGTGATGATGTGAGATGTGATTATGATGATAATGACGGTGGTGGTGGTGGTGATGATGATATGATGATGATGTAATAATGATGTGATGATGATGTAATAATGATGTGATGATGATGATGATACTGTGATGAGGATGATCATAATGATGATAATGATGATGGTGGTGGTGGTAGTTGTGGTGATGTGATGATGATGATGAGGCTATGACTGCACAATTGCCAGAAGTTCACCTGTGACAGATGATGACATCACTGCCCATATTGGGGTGGATAGGGCAGCGATTCTAGTTCTGAAACACAGAAAAAACAAATTTCCCAATAGTGTCTCAAATCTCAAGACCTTTCTATTTTTGGGAGAGCTGCAGTTTATCTTGTACTCTGTTCTTCCAATAAAAACAAAGAGTTAAAGGACATTTCACTCTCAGATATTGTTAGGGGAACTGCATCGGCCCAACTCCCAGCACTTATATACCATCTCTCTATACTGAGCAGGGTGGGGAGGGCGATCACAGCAGGCAGACGGTGGGAGCTGGACTCCCTGGTCCAATCCCTTTCAGGTTACAGGTGCTCTGGGGTGACCTTCAAGGGGAAGCTCCTGGTCTGAGTTCTCCCCACCAGCAGGGGGCAGCAGACCTACAGCTGGAAACCCCCAGGACAGAGGATGGACTGGCCATGTAGAGGCTCATTGGGAGACCAGCCCTGGAATCAGCAGTGTACAAGGCTCAGTGCAGGGACTGTACTTCAGGAAGTCCACTTCATCTCTCTGAGAGCCGATGACCACATGTGAGTATCAGACTCTCACAATGTCACCCCTGGACACTCACAGGATCCAGGCACAAGGACGGCTTCAGTTGAACTTCAGGTTTCCCAATTGTCCAGCAAGGATCTCAGGGGCCGATCGCCTGTCTGGCACATCCATAGATGCCCTGACCAATTACCCTCCGACTCTCCTTCCCACCTGCAGGTGCACTCTGACCTTGGGGCTACAAGTTTATGCTCAGGGTCATCTTGGGAGTAAGGGGAGGTGGGCACTCAAACACCCTGGTTCCTGGCTGGAGCCTCACAGACCCTTTAAAATACACTCCAGACTGAAGTGGATTCTCACTCCTCAGGTCACAGCTCAAACATAATCAAATTCATTAAAATCGGTGTTGAAGAGAAAATCACAAAAGCATCAGAGAGATGAAACACATTCAACAAAGAGGAAGAACCAGAGGGGTCAGATCTGAGCTCTCCTTGGAAACACCACAAACAAGGAGAAAGTGGAACATGTCTTAATAGACTAAAAGCAAAAACAAAACCCCAACTCAAGTCTTTCCCCAGTGGAAATATATTTAGAAAAAAAGAAAAAGTAAAACACTGTCAGACATACAAGAATTTGGAGAATTGATCACCTGCAGACCCTCAGCGTAAGAATAAAAAGACAAAGGACACCCTGAGACAGAGAGAAATGGGAATCCACACAGAGAAATATCAGTCAGATATCATAACAACATGGGTAAATAGAGAAATACTTTATTTTAAATATTACAAAATATATCACTTTTAAGGTCTAAAACATAATAACAATGTAGATTGAGGTTTATAATCTATGTCAAAGCAATGACATGTCAGCTAGAAGGGTGAGAGGTGGAAGATGTTATGATAAACTGAGGTATCATCTCTCATTCAAAACTAGTTCAGCTCCAAAGTGACATTCACTCACAAGTTCATAATTAAGGAGCAGAGTGATGTGTTGTCAGAATTCCCTGAATCACAAGAGACGTTCCTGCTTGAATTCCTGAGCAAACAAAAGGAGAGCACAAGCCCCCGCATATGACAGTCCTCGTGGTCATCTGCTGCCTCAGCTCATTGACAAAGGTTGGTGGTCACGGGGCAAGGGCTCCACCTTCCCCTGGACCCTCCTTCAGCTCCTCTGACTCTGAGCCCAGGTGTGTGTATTCAGTGTGACGTCAAATCCTGGTACCACATCCCTTCACATTGTAGATTTACATCACATGGGGACGGACTACTGCGGTCCATAAACACCTCAGCTGCTCACTGTCTTTCATCCTCAGATAAGCCAGACCCTCCCCACAGGGCACTGCCTCTGCTGTCCCCAAACTCGTTTCCTGTGCCACCTCCATCCTTCCCTCCTGATGGCAGCTCCAGTTTCGCATCCAGAGAGGCTCCCTACAGCTCTCTCCACAAAGTGCCTGCCTATCATTTTTCATTCAATCTCTGCCGATCGCCAACAGCTGCACTATTTTTACAGAATAACTATTTTCATTGATTGATGGATTGAGTTGTGCTCATTATTTCCATCATTTGTCAGTATTTTTTAATGCAAAATACACACATGGTCATTAGAGTCATGAATAAAGAGGAGTCTTTTTCACCTTCAATAATAAGACTGGAATCTGATGGTCTTTCTCTAGATACTCAGCAATTCCAAGAGCTCCAACTTTGTCTCACTTCCTGTCCTACAATCCCTACTATGGAGGCTTTACTTTTATTCATGTCACAGACAGACCTCAGGATGGCTGCTGCGGTTCCAGCTATCACAGCCAGGCTCAAGAGGGAAGGCACTGCATAAATATAGTGTGTTTTTTCCTTCACCACAGCAAAAGTTCCTCAGAAGAAGCCCAGGTGACTGACACACCATGGACCAATGCTAGGAAACAAAGTCAATAATAGCCAAGAGGGGCCTGAAGAGAGCAACCATCTAGCTGTTAAATGAATACAGAAGACAAGACCCAAGAAGAGGATGGGGGACTATAGAGTCACCAGTGCAAGTGTGTTCTCTCTGCTCTGATCTACATCATAGAGACTCTGACACAAGGACGGTGTCTAGCTCAAACTGATATCCTGAGTTGAAACGTCTGCCAGACGAGGTATGTCTGAGCTGATGTTTGTTGAGTGAGTGTTCTCCTTTCTCTGTCTTTGGAGCAGTGTCATCCACTGTCCTATGTTGAACCTGCACCAGCAGCCAGAACCAGTGAAAGTTCACCCTTGGATCCTGTGTCCTCCAGGCAAAGACCAAAAATATGCCACCCCAAGATATGTACACAGATGCTTTAGGTGGGCCCACCCACCTTTTCCAAATGGACCTGTTCATATTTTCATGGGTCATGTGAAACTCTGGTGCCTGGTCTTGAGACAGGCATGGTCATGTACAGAACAGTAGTTCTTCCCCATGGACCAGCAGTCCCTGCATCAGGGAGTTCCCACCAGAGAAGTATTTTCAGAATCATCTCCTGGACAGAGGACACACCTGCACCTCCAGCAACCTTCGTGGAGTGACCACTAGGGGGCAGTAGAGGCCACATGGCAAAGCCCCCTGGAGACTGGGAGGGTCTGGGCAGGAGGAATCCTGACAGAGAAGGGGATTATTAGCCCCAATTCACACCTGTAGGAAAAAGTAGGGTTTCTACAGTATCACTTTTGACACTGACATGACATTCTGATTCTTTCAGGTGTGGTTCTCGTAGAATTTGCCTACTTTCCTGCATTGTTTCAGGGGTCTCCAAACTTTTTACACAGGGGTCCAGTTCACTGTCCCTGAGACCATTGGAGGGCTTCCAAATATAGTGGACCTCTCACTGACCACCAATGAAAGAGGTGCCCCTTCCAGAAGTGCAGTGGGGGCTGGATAAATGGCCTCAGGGGGCCGCATTGCGGCCCGCGGGCTGTAGTTTGGGGACGCCTGTTAGGTACTTCATTACTCTCCAAACACACTGCTTTCGTGCTAAAACTCTGAAACTCTCAAACATTTTTCAAGCATTACATCTGTCCCAGGTACTAGTGCACACAGGGGACACTGAGGCACAGCATCTGTGATCTTCCCAAAGAGCTCTCACCTAGAACAAGAACTTATATCAATGCAATGACTCCTAAATCTCCATGAGCCATTAGCATGGTGGAAATTTATTCAGGCCTGATGCTCACAGACTGTGACTGGGGTGGACACTGCACTGACCTCAGGCTCACATGCTCACCTCTGCAGTTACCATTCTGTAATGAGTTCAGAACATTCAGACAGACTTCACCTCTGAGCTCTGCTGTGGCCAAGCCAGCCCGGGGGGGGGACCCTAAAATTATCTGTGATGGTAACATCAGTCCCACACTGTGGCAACAGAGAATGAACTAGAAAGTGTTGAGAAGAGGGAGGGGGGTGTCTGCCGTACACACACACACCCTCCCAGCATGCCAGGGCCTAAGCCCTACACGGAAACCACAGAGCTCCTCAGGCAGCCCCTGACCCTGGCTGATTTGCATACCAGCAGCTCTCTCCAGCAAGGGGATAAGAGAGGCCTGGGAGGAACCTGCCCAGCCTGGGCCTCAGGGAGCAGACTCGGGCACCTCCACCATGGCCTGGACCCCTCTCCTCCTTGGCCTACTGGCTCTCTGCACAGGTGCTGCAACCCACCTCCAGGCCAGAGATCTGACAACACAGACCTGACTCTGAGCTCAGTACAGAGCGGCTAATGGGCCGGGATAGTCATGACCCTGTGGCTGGATGACAGGCTATACAGCTGACCCCACACTGTGCTCACTGGCTCTATGGAACCAGAAGGGCAGAACCTGCCAATACAAAGGAGCAGAGGGGAGGTCCTCACTTGTTCAACCAGATCCTTAGGATTGTGGGGTGAGACTGAAGTCGAGAGAATCTTTGTAGCCTGCTCCAGGATAGGTAGGTGGGGTCTCCTGGGAAGGGATCCTTCAGTCTACAGCTCATCTGTCTTTTCTCTCTTGCATGCTCTGTGGCCTCCTACGAACTGACTCAGCCATCCTCAGTGTCGGTGGCCCTGGGACAAACGGCCACTATCTCCTGTGGCAGAAACAACATTGGAGGTAAAAATGCTTACTGGTACCAGCAGAAGCCTGGCCAAGCCCCTGTGCTGGTCATCTATTATAGCAACAGTAGGCCCTCAGGGATCCCAGACTGATTCTCAGGCTCCAATTCGGGAAACACAGCCACCCTGACCGTCAGCAGAGCCCGGCCCGAGGGTGAGGCCGACTATTACTGTGCTGTGTGGGACGGCAGCAATAAAGCTACAGTGACACTGGCAGATGGGAAAGTGAGACAGAAACCTCCTTCTGTGTCACACTCTCCCCACCCCCAGGAGGACTGTGGACTCAGCCATGAGCAGGTTGGGCCCAGTCCCATTGCTGAGGTCCCCAAGCGGCCCCTCCTCCCAGCCTCAGGCAGCCCTGCAGAGGGTGGGACAGGAGTAGGTTCTAGGCAGGGAGCACCAAGCTGTCCGGCTGTGTCTACGCTGCAGTGTGATTTCTAGAAAGAGGACCTGAGTATACAGACAGACTGACGGAATCTGTGTCTAGAATGAATGATTCTGGAATTTCTAATTGATTATGACGGGACCACTCATAGGCAAAATGTTCTGAATTAATCCCATATCCTCCCTGCTCAACTGACCTTCTAACACCCTAGAATCCAGGGCATCCTGGGACCCTAAATGGAGCAAACTAGTGTTGACACACCTGCCAGCATAGCTAGGAGCCCCTGGCTGGTGACGCTGTGCCCTCACTGCGAAGGTCCACTGTGGCAGAGACCCGCCTCCCTCGGGTCATTTCTTTCCCCTGAGGGTGAGTCAGGCCAGTGACAGCCTGATACCAAGTTCCCATGGCCCTGCCTCATTCAGAAGGACCTGGCAGCCTCCCTCTGAGTCCTCACTGTCACCACTTTGCAGTTACCAAGTCTTGTCTGCTACTTCCTTCCATAGAGATCACCTGAAACCCCTGAATGAGATTCCTGGTCACAGTGCCTCCAGGGCCCGAGGAGGAAATGAGAGTCTGGAAGTCAGAGCACCGAGTGGAGAAAGCTGCACAGAGCTCTCTGCAGGTCTGCACAGGGTCCCGGGACTGAGGGGCTCGTGTGGGGGTATGCCTGAGGCTGAGGGCAGAGCCAGCCAAGACACAGAAGGAAAATCCTGCAGAGTCAACACACAGTTACATGTGCTCATGCCTGGGCGGAGGGAAAGCTCCCAATTAAGACCCAGGTTGAGGAGTCAGAAGAGCTTTGCCTCAGTGGGGGGAGACCTAGCCCCCGAACAAAGTCCACTCTGTTGTCATCTAGAATCCCCCTTTGCCTCTCTGTACTGAGCCAGAGGGACCAGTGTGAGCTGTCCCTGCCTTCTCTGCCACAGCCTCCGTTCCCCTCAGGGACACTGGCCCAGTTCTGAGCCTGTCTGTCCTCACTGGGTCCCAGGCTCCCATGCCGTCCACTGTGGATGGGTCAGGACACACACTGATGTCATCGTGTGCAGCTCAGGTTGCAGTGTCTGCAGAACCAGGTGCCCCTCCCAGGACAAGTAGTCACACACAGGGATGGCTCTTGTGAGACAACAAGGTTGAGGTGACAGGCATCAGGGAAGGAATAAACAGGAAGTGGCTCTGCTGTGTTCTCCTGGGACATCCCAGGATGGAGAACCAGGACCTCGTTCCTGTGCCCAAATCCTGGTGAGCAGGACAGGGGCTGGGAGAATGGCCTCCTGTGACCTGTGCAAAGGACAATCAATGTACAGGTGGTCATGTATGCATGTATGTGTGTGTCGTGAATGTGTGTACATTGTATGTGTGTGTCTTTTGTATGCATGTGTATTTGGGCACATGGATGTGATTTTCCATGTTTTCAGGCATTGTTGCCAGTGTAAATATTCCAAATATGAAACTTCTTATGTTTCAACAACTATCTTCCTTCAACTTTTCAGAATTCTATGCATTATTATATGAAGAGAGATGAGGCCATGGCTCAGTGATAAGTGGATAAAACATCTACTCAAAGCTCTGACATGGTGGGTTTGATTCCGCAGTCAGGGCACATGTGAGACACAATCAAATGGAAACTCTAAGTGGAATGGCATGTTGATACTTCTCTCTCTTGCTCTCTCTCTCTCTCAAATCAATGGAAAAACTTTTTTTAAATGCATAAAGATGATAATGAAGAATATTAATAGAAGGAGGAAAATATAACATTCATAAGTATCAGCATCGTTCACAGAGCTTTATATTTCTTACACTGCTTAATCACAAATACTCTATGAGACAAGCATTCTCATCATCACCCATTTCATAGATGGGGAAGCTGAGGCACAGAGGGATGAGCACCCCGTCTGAGGTCAGAACTAGAGAGTGGCCCATCCAGAAGCAAACGATGGTCTCTGACCCCAGAGTCCCTGGTCTTCACCTCCATCCTGTGGCATTTCATCATGCTCTCAAAACTGAGACTTGGTTTCTCCATAAGATGCCAGATGATTCTTTCCTTTTACAAAAGCAAGTAAGTGGCAGATATTGTGAGTTTGCTGTGCAGCCCTGTTTACAGAAATAAAATGTGAACCACATGTGTAATTTCAAATTTTCCTGCCACCACATTTAAAATATAAAAAGATACTGGTGGAATTAGTTTTCATAATATAGTTTCTTTCAGTTGATTAGTGGAAAATATCAGTTCAATATAAAATAAATATAAATATATTCATCTATTTGATATTATTTTTTAATAAATTTTAAAAATTTGGTGGGTATTTCTGAACTACAACACATCTTACAGGATGACCCATATTTCATTCTCAAGAGCTGCATTTGATTTGTGGACTCCATATTGGACAGAGAACATCAGATGTCCTTGTGGGTAGAGTTGGGAAGAGATATCATTGCCCTTGCAGTACATAGTCATAGCCATCAGGGGGCGATATGGTCTCATGACTCAGAACTCTCTGGGGAGGAATGGCTGCACCACTTTCCAGAGAAACCAAGAATATTGAGGGCAAAATGAGAAAACTTTTATATCATGTGTCCACACTAACTCCATTCTCAAAGACCAGACTACAATTACGATTTAAAAAAAATGTTTCTGATCCATCAAACACATTTTTAATTAGGGTAATGAATGATTTCAGGTGGAGATCATATCCTGAAACATAATAAAAAGACATAAAGCTGTTTTGTGCAGAGATCTAGAGAGAAGAAAGATCATAAGAAACATTTTTTAAAGTTAAATGACTTGTTAATCTCCACAAAGTGCTACATTTGCCTAATTCACAGGCACAGATCCTGTTGATGAAGGTCAGTTGTCCCAGGATGGCACCAACAAGTGTTGGGATGAGACCCACAGCTCAGGTGTGAGACCCAGTCATCAGAAGCCACCAACAGAGCCCCGTGGGGAGACCCTGAGGGATGAGTGAGGAGTGGAAGCAGCAGGTGGGAAGGGCAGAGGGGAGCTGGTGTCACCCCCTCAGCGGGGAACACTAGTGGGTATGTCTGAGACAGGTGGCCCTTGTCATATTGCCAAAATTGCTTTAGACCAAACTCTGAGGATGAGTCCCAATGTCCTTCTGTCTGTGCACATGAATCAACACAGCGCCTTACATATCATGTCTATGAACAGTGTCTCCAGCCTTTTATGAGTGTATCCGTTTCATTGCATCCTCAGAAGCATGGGGTTGAAACAAACACATTTGTCCAGGATATAATGTGATACATGCTTTCTTGCCAATGATCTTGCATAAAATTAAAAGAGATATTTTCCAATACTGACCGTTGTACAAACTCAGTGGCCTTCACCATGTTAGGAAAAGAATCCTGATCTGTTACAAGGACTCTCACCAGTAACCCGATTCCCAGTGTCCCGCTGACACGTGATCCTGTGTTGTCAGCCAGGGAAGAAGGAGAGGGAGTGTCCCCTCCTCTGTATACACACAGTTCTGTGTCACTGGGAAACACAGATTCCAGCTCCTTGACGATCTGAGTTCTCTTTAGAACAGACTCAGAGATGAGGAGCACCTGGATTAAGAAGACAGCCTTGTGATAGAAAGTCTCAGGAGGCCTGGCATGAGGGAGGGGGAGGACATGGGGCCTGGAGAGGGACAGAGCCTAAGAGGGGCTGAGTCATCAGACTCTGACATCAGAATCCTGGATTGGAATCTGATTCCTCATCACTGTCTGGTTGACTTTGAGGAAATCATTAACCTCACATGAAGACTCCACACTTCTCAGAGAGAAAGAGAGGCTGGGACTTCAATGGAGTGATGATGTTGGGTCATGATGATGTCATGTATAATGAGTGCAGGTGAAACAGCAAAGCTGTGGCATCTATTCAGGGTTATACATATAGGATGACGTTCATTCTGCAGACAGCAGAGGGCACTATGGTTCCTGGTGTGAAGACCCCAATAGGACCAAGTTTTCTTTCTTTTTTTTTTTTTTTTTTTTGCATTTTTCTGAAGCTGGAAACAGGGAGAGACAGTCAGATAGACTCCCGCATGCGCCCGACCGGGATCCACCCGGCACGCCCACCAGGGGGCGACGCTCTGCCCACCAGGGGGCGATGCTCTGCCCATCCTGGGCGTCGCCATGCTGTGACCAGAGCCACTCTAGCGCCTGGGGCAGAGGCCAAGGAGCCATCCCCAGCGCCCGGGCCATCCTTGCTCCAATGGAGCCTTGGCTGCGGGAGGGGAAGGACCAAGTTTTCTGAGCTGTGCTCAGGTCAAACGGTGTGACTGATGCTCCTTTGAAGACACTTCTATTGGGCAAAATCAACTCTGCATTCTGAAACCCACACCTGGCCCCTCTTCTAACATTAGGAAACTATGTGCATATGGCTGTTAAGTTCAGGGTTCAGACAAGAGCTCACACAGACACATTAGGGAACAGAGAACAGATATGCATTCATGCTCCTCCCCCCTGGAGCTGCAAGAAGGGAGGATAAGACAGGAGCTTGGGGAGGCCAGTGCCAGCTGGGCACCCTCAGGGCAGAGCTTCTGGAAACTCCTCCTCACCATGGACTGCCTTCCCTTACACCTCATGCCCATCTTTTTCTCCACAGGTCAGAGTATCCTACAGAACTCAGGGGTCCTGCCCCCCCAATAAGTCCCTGCAAGCACAGTCCTGAGGGGCACCATGCAGTCTGGGTGCACTGGGCATTATTTCTGTATTTTGTGTTTCCAGGTCTCTGTGCTCTGCCTGTGCTGACCCAGCCCCCATCTGCATCTGCCTCCCTGGGAGGCTCAGTCAAGCTCACCTGCACCCTGAGCAGTGAGCACAGAAGCTACAGCATTGCATGGTATCAACAGAGACCCAGGAAGGCTCCTTGCTACATGATGTACCTCTACGATGACGAAAGCCAGAGCAAGGGGGATGGGATTCCTGATCGCTTCTCAGGCTCCAGTTCCAGAGCTGACTGCTACGTAACCATCTCCAAGCTCAAGTCTGAGAAGGAGGCTGAGTATATCTGTGGTGCTTACTATAGTATTGATGGCCAATAATAGTAAGCCACAGTGACACAAACAAAGGAAAAATGAGGCCAAAACTTCCCTTTGTTCTCTTTTTACTATGGGACTCAGTGTGAGCTGTACCCTGTCTCTCCCCAGGACCCTGAGTTGACTTTTACCTTTGCTAATCCCATTATCCTGCACTCCTCCCCAAGCCGCTAGGGAGAAGAAAATATGGACTTAATTTAGATAGTTTTCTGACACAACATTCTATTTCCTCTCCTACTGGCCTGTGGAGGACGGTGCTGGGTCAGACCCAAGTAGAAAATGACCCAGACACAGTGACTTGGCTGGGATGACCTTGAGAAGCTTCTGGCCCTGTGCTCCTCATCATAGAGAAGAGAAACAATCTCAGGGCCCAGGGATGATTCTGGAAGTTGTCTGCAGTGAGTGTGTTAACTTGGCTGCACTGAGGAGTGAAGCAGGAACCCGTCAGGACTGAGGATCAGCAGGAAGCCGTTGGTCATCAGGGAAGGATGGACAGAGACACGTGACCCTGTGGTGGGTGCAGAGCTGGTCCAGGAAGGAAATAGATGCAGGTTAGGGGATCTGTGGAAAGGCCATCATGGGAAACAGCCTGGGTCCTCCAGCTGTGCTAGAGTCTCAGCCTGTGGTGCCTAAAAGGGCTCAACTTCTGTCCACAGGACTTTTCAAGACAGGAGAGGAGCATTCTACTAGAATAGAGGCAGGGTGTAGGGTACAGGGGACACTGAGATGAAAAATATATTGTTGACCACTTCAAGACACAGCCCTGTCGGTGATCCTCCTCAACTACATTCGGTGCACAGGAGACAGGACATTTTGATTTCCTCTATTGCTATTTTAGAAACTGAACAAAAGGACCTTTCACACAGAGCCCACTGCTCTGAGTCACCGTGGAGCAGCCATATGGCCATAGTAACACTGGTTCTGGACATGGAACTGTGCTGGTTGGGATTCCAGGGCCAGACCCCAGAAATTCAGTCTGGTTCCTAGTGACTGATTCTGGCCCCACCCGTGGAACCGAGGCTTGTGGCTTGACTTGGGAGCTGGCTCTTCCTTCGGGGGTGGAGCCAAAAATCCAGAACAGGCAGAGTCCAGCTACTGAGCATAAGCACGCAGTCCTGCCTGGCCTGTGGAGCCAAGGCTTGCAGCCGTCCCACAAGTGGGCTCCTCCTGCAAGGACGGGGCAAAAACCTAGAAGCAGGGAGAGACCTGCAGCTGAGCAAAGGTGCTCACCACTGCCCTCAGGGCCAAGCATAATGCCACCCACAGGGGCGGGGCAAAGGCTAAGGCCACCAAGGTTTGTACACCCAAGCATGTGATCACAGCCACTCCCAGTGAAGGAGATTCGGAAACCACAGCAACAGCCCCAGTGGGCAGGCACTGGCAATGCCCATACCCAAATGCCCTAGGCAGCAACAGCAGAGGGGGTGGCAGGTCTGCAGACAGGCCATACCTAGGGAACAGAGGCCACACACAATGGACTCCAGTGGCCAAAACCTTCTTTTACACAGAGAAAATGAGAAGGCAGAGAAATGCAATACAAATGAATCAAGAAAAATCCCCCAGAGAAGGACCTGAATCAATCAGATATAACCAAATTACCAGATGCAGAGTTTAAAATAATGATTGTTAGGATGCTCAAAGATATTAGAACAACAATAGATGGTCATTATGAACACCTAAATAAAGAGATAGCAAATATAAAAAAGGACATTGAAATAATAAAAAAAGAATCAGTCAGAAATGACAATAAAGTATCAGATATGAAGAACGCAATAGAAGGAATTAAAAGCAGGATAGATGAAGCTTACAATTGAATTAGAGAGTTAGAGGACAAGATAAATAAAAGCACAGAAGCAGAGCAGATAAAAGAAAAGAGACTCAAAAAGTCTGAGGAAACCCTAAGAGAGCTCTGTGACAACATGAAGAGAAATAGCATCTGCATCATAGGGGTTCCTGAAGAAGAAGAGAAAGAACAAGGGATAGAGACTTTTTTTCAAGCATATCATAGCTGAAAACTTTCCTCAATTAAGGCAGGAAAACCTCTCACATGTTCAAGAAGCACAGAGAACTCCATTAAAGAGAAACCCAAAGAAATCTACACCAAGACACATCATAATTAAAATACCAAAGCTAAGTGATAAAGAGAAAATATTAAAAGCTGCTAGAGAAAAAAAGACTATCACCTACAAAGGAGCCCCCATAAGGATGACTTCCAACTTCTCAACAGAAACACTTGAGGCTGGAACAGAATGGCAAGAAATATTCAAAGTAATGCAGAACAAGAGACTACAACCAAGACTATTTTATCCAGCAAGGCTATCATTTAAAATTGAAGGAGAAATAAAAAGCTTTCTAGACAAAAAAACCTCAAGGTATTCACTACAACCAAACCAAGGCTGCAAGAAATGCTAAGGGACCTGTTGTAAACAGATCAAAGGAGAAAAAGAATATAGCAAAAGAGGAATACAGTTTTAAAGAATAAAATGGCAATAAACAATTACATATCAATAATAACCTTAAATGTAATTGGATTAAATGATCTGATCAAAAGACATAAGGTAGCTGTGTGAATAAGAAAACAGGACCCATACATATGCTGTCTGCAAGAGACACACCTTAAAACAAAAGATGCGCATAGACTGAAGATAATAGGATGGAAAAAACTATTTCATGCAAATGGAAATGAAAAAGAAGCTGGGGGAGCAATACTTATATCAGACAAAATGGACTTTAAAACAAAGACTGTAGTTAGAGATAAAGAAGGTCACTACATAATGATAAAGGGAGCAATCGTACAGGAATATATATTTGTTATAAATATCTACGCACCTAATATAGAAGCACGTAAATATATAAAGCAGACTTTGATGGATTTAAAGGGAGAGATCAACAGCAATACTATAGTAGTAGGGGATTTCAATACTCCACTAACATCACTAGATAGATCCTCAAGAAAGAAAATTAACAAAGAAACAGCAGACTTAAAGGACATACTATATCAACTCAATTCAACAGATATCTTCAGAATCTTTCACCCTAAAACAGAAGAATATACATTCTTTTCAAGTGCTCATGGTACATTCTCCCAGTGACTGATTCTGGGATGACAGTCAAGCAGCTGCCATGACCTGGGTGATTCCTAAGAGGGCAGCAGTGGAGGAGGGGGTGGTCAGCTGGGAGGGCACAGACAGGGTGCAGGACACACAGGATGTGGGATAGACTGAGGGCTCAGTCCTATAGGACCTCTGTCAGCCACGATGGCTGGAGTCACAGGCTCACAATGCCAGCTAAATCCTCCCACTCCAGTAAATGGTGTTGTTTACAAGGGTTGAAGGAACTTTGTCTCAAATAGGCTCCTGTGTGTCCCCCCAGTGGGAGTCCCCTCCAACACTCACACTGCAGGAAAGGACGTCAAGAGGACTGTGGGGAATTCACTCCAAACCCTAGTGAAAACCAGACCTCACCCCTGTCCACCAGGGCCTGTGGTGCCAGTAATGTGGGAAAAAAGTCAGCAGTGGCCTCAGATGGAGAGAAAAGGGACAATGTGTGTTAGTGATGAAAGTGAGTGAACAGGGAGCAGACACAGATCATCTCCTGTTGTGTCGGAAGGTGACCAGCCCATGAGGAAGCTGCCACCACACATCCCAGGTTGCAGAGGGACAGAGACATCATGAGAGGCCTTTATTATGGACACGGTTGAAAAAGGGTCCATGTCTCAGTAAGACAACAGTCAGTTGTCATGTGAAAGTAACAAATGAATGGTGAGAAGAAGTGTCTCTTTTGTTTTCTGTTCCTTCCTGTGACTCCTGCTTCAGAGATGCCAGGTGGTTCTAAGACCAGAAAGTGAAAGTTTACAGCAAACATATTTGTGTGGTATCACTTATACCCCAATATAGCTGTTAAATAAAGAGAAAGAAAAAGTAATGATGTAGGGCCTGTGCCCTTGGCAGAGTTCCAAGAGGGAGCTTTTGAAAGAGGTCACAAGACTGACCAGGCAGTGGTGCAGTGGATAGATCATTGGACTGGGATGCAGAGGACCCAGGTTTGAAACCCCAAGGTCCCCAGTTTGATCACGGGCTCGTCTGGTTTGATCGGGGTTCACCAGCTTGAGCCCAAGGTCGCTGGTTTGAGCAAGGGGTCACTCAGTCTACTGTAGCCCCCCATCCCATGATCAAGGCACATATGAGAAAGCAATTAGTGAACAACTAAGGTGCCACAATGAAGAATTGATGCTTCTTACTTCTCTCCCTTCCATCTGTTTCTGTGTGTCCCTCTCTCAGTCTCTCTGTGTCAAGAAAGAAAGAAAGAAAGAAAGAAAGAAAGAAAGAAAGAAAGAAAGAAAGAAAGAAAGAAAGAAAGAAAGAAAGAAAGAAAGAAAGAAAGAAAGAAAGAAAGAAAGAAAGAAATGAGGGAAGGAGGGAAGGAGGAAAGGAGGAAAGGAGGAAGGGAGGAAGGGAGAAAGGAAAGAAGGAAGGAAGGAAGGAAGGAAGGAAGGAAGGAAGGAAGGAAGGAAGGAAGGAAGGAAGGAAGGAAGGAAGGAAGGAAGGAAGGAAGGAAGGGAGGGAGGGAGAGAGAGAGAAAGAGAAAGGGAAACAGGTCACAGGACATGCCCATGAGGAGATGGCTCTGAAGTCTCTGAGAGGGTAAGGAGGTACAGTCACAGGAAGAGTGTGACAGGAGGCAAGAGCACAGTGAGTCTGTGCTGAGGAGCCTCCTTTTCCGTCAGGCTCCCTGTGCATCGCTCTCTCTCTCTCTCTCTCTCTCTCTCAAAGGGATTTCTCTGTTGTTTCTGTTCTATTTAATTCATCTGTTTATCTCTAGTCTGTGCTCTCTGTTCCTTCCCATTAGCTTGGCTTTTAATTGTTTTCCTCTTCATCGTGTGTGTGTGTGTGTGTGTGTGTGTGTGTGTGTGTGTGTGTGTGTGTGTGTTTAGTGACATATGACTTTATCCCACATGTAGGCTCATGTATCCATGACAATAGTCAGACACAGACACATCCATCACCACAGGGTTCCCATAGTGTCCTTTTATAACAACATCCACCTCTTTACTTCCAGGTGCCCTCCCTACATCTGACCCCTGGCTCCACTAATTAATTCTCCATTTCTGAAAGCTTTTCCCTGCAGAACTGATCAGTTGAAATAAACAGTAGTATCCTATACTAAGTTGCATTTTGGAACTGGCCTTCTTTCCTTCACAGAATCCCCTGTAGAATCCTCAAAATTGTTGCATCAGAGTCTCTTCCTTTTCGTTGCTGAATAGCATTCCATGGTCGAGCTGGACCAGACTGGTTCACCCTCTTCCCCTGGAGAGACTTGTTCTCACTTGAGACGTTATGCACAACGGCACCGTGACCATTTGTGTAGAGATTCTCTGTGAACATGAGTTTTCACTTGCTGAAATAAATGGCCAAGAGCACAAGTGCTGGGCTGTACGGTGACCACAGTTTGCTTCTGTAAGAAGCTGCCAGACTCTTTGCAGAGTGTCTGCACCATTTCCTGTTCCCGTCACCCAGCCAGTGTGGTCCTGTCTCTCTGTGCCCTGGCTGGTGCTGGGAGTGTCACTTTTGTTACTTTAGCCATCCTGACAGGTGCCTGGTGATATCTCCTCATTATTTTAATTTGCATTTCCCTGATGGATGATGAATAACTTCCCATGTTCTTGTTGCCATTGGTCTGTCCTCTCCCATGAGGTGTTTGTCCTTGTCACCTTCAATTTTCTAAATGTGCTGTAGTAGCATTGTTATATTTTTACTCTTTCACATGGAGAGGTGTTTTATACGATGAGCATAGCTGTTCATTTGATGTTTAGTTTGCAAATATTTTCTCTCATTCTGTTAATTGTCCTTGTCATCCTCTTTAGAGTGTGTAACAGTGAAAACATTAACATTTGTATAATCCAATTTATCTTTTTCTTTTGAATTATGCACTTGATGTCAGCAAGATTTTATGCATAACTCTAGATACCACAAAAATTTAAGGCATTTTTTTTTACCACAAAACCTAAAAAAATAATAATTTCCTGGAAGGTCCATGACCAATGTCACTGTATGTGATCGTGGAACCTGACGTCTCTAAACTAGTGTGACCACTGTCCCTGTGAGCACTCCTCAGCCCAGCCACATGGACGACCTCATTACTACGGGGTGACTGAGGGTGCTCCCCAAGCCCAGGGAGGAGGCCCAGGGCTCAGCTTGAGGCGGGTGTGCAGGGGCCGGGCTGGGATCACCACTGTCTCCCTCAGCACCCCAGACAGCTCCAGGAACCCAGGTACAGGCCTGGGAGTGAGGCCCGAATTTAAATCCTCCCTAAACCCAGGTGCCCTCTGCTCAGCTGTAGCCACTCCACAGGGCACAGGAGGAAGGGACAGGATTTGCATGAGGAGCCCAACCCTCCCCCTAACAGAGGATAAGAGGGGCCCAGGGCCACATCCACAGCTGTGGACTTAGAAGCAGAACCTGGGGCATCTCCACCAAGGCCTGGACCCCTCTCCTGCTCCCCCTCCTCACTCTCTGCACAGGTGCAAACCCCCTCCCCTGCCTGCAGGCCCAGCCCCCACAGGGTCCTAAGCTGGTCCTGTCCCATCCTTGAGCTCAGTCCCTGCACAGCCTCAGGCGGAACCTACTGGGAACGGGTCTTCTCCTTCAAGCCTTCTCTCCTCTCCTCTCTCACAGGCTGTGTGGTCTCATACGAGGTGACCCGGTCACCACCTTCCTTGTCAGTGGCCTTGGGAGAGACGGCCAGGATCAGCTGCACTGGAGATTTACTGGATAAGAAATATACTTACTGGTACCAGCAGAAGCCCGGCCAGGCCCCTGTGCTGGTCATTTATAAGGACAGCGAGCGGCCCTCAGGGATCCCTGACCGATTCTCTGGCTCCAGCTCAGGGAAGACAGCCACCCTGACCGTCAGCGGGGCCCGGGCTGAGGACGAGGCTGACTATCACTGTCAGTCTTTTGACAGCAGTGATAATACTCACAGTGACACAGGCAGATGGGGAAGTGAGACAAAAACACCATTCCCTGTTGCTCTCACTCTCTCCTCAGCCCCAGGTGAACTGTAGACACAGCCGTGAGCAGGTCTGTCCCTGGTCTCCGAATCCAGATCCTCAGGCTACCCCTCTCCAGCCCTCAGGCAGCTCCACAGAAGGTGGGTCAGGAGTGGACTCAATCTGACAGGACAGGGCTATCCTCACGTTTCCTGGCCCCAAGTGTGAGTTGGGGACAGAGGGCATGAGTGGAAGGACACACAGGCAGAGACATGCAGTCAATGGTAATGGACCCCGAATATACTAAAAGGTGACTGAGTCACTGTCCTTCATTCATCCTCAGAGCTACACACAGGTCAGAGCTCATGCAGCCCCAGGGTCTCAGGGCAGCCAGGGTTCTGAGAAGAGCAAACCCCCATGCTTTGGACACTGAGGAATCCACCCAGGTCCCTCCTCAGGGCTGACCACCGTAGCCCCCCTGCTGATGACCAGGTGTCTCACAGCGGTGCCCTCAGAGGGACGTGCTGTTAGTGAAGAGGACTGCCTCCCCCAGATCTCACCCCTGAGAGTGGGGCTCAGGTCTAATAACCTCCTGAGAACAAGATCCCAAGTCTCTGCTCAGTTCAGGATGACCTCCCAGCTGAGTCCTCAATTGTCACTACATTACAGGCCACCCGGTCCTGTCTCCATGTTTACTTCCAGAGAGATCTCCCCAAAGCCCTGCTGCACGCGAGTCTCCATGTCCCAGTCGCTTTTAGAGAACTGCATGTGTTCTTGAGTTCTGATCACCACATTGTGAAATCAAGCTTCCTGACACCAAAAAAAGTTCCACATGGGAGACTAGATGTCCCGTGCAGGCTCACACCAAGATCAGAAGTCCTGCTGTCCCCCAGTCAGAGAGGAAAAGTACCTAATCAGGACATCAGGGTGACCAGTCAGAGAGCTTTGCCTCAGTGGTGGGGAAATCAGCACAAGACTACACGCTGCTCTGGTCCCACCTGAGAAAGTGTACGACCCACTGGAGAAAGGATCAAACTGTTTCTATTAACTTCACTGAATTTACAATAATCGAGAATAGCTGACAAAATGCATATATTAAAATACAAGTACTGTTCACTAAATAACTGTTCACCAAGTCTGGCATCACATCACAATTTTCTGATTGGAACAGAAAATCATAAACCATAATAAGAAGAAAATTTGAACTATTGTACTGGCCATAAAATTTCACTGATGATGGAATTTGTAGGCAAGGATTCAAAAATATATACTTCACTTCTTCAGGAAGGTAGAGGGTGATGGAACATGGTAGCTGCAGACTAGGACAAGAGCAACACCCCAGCACAAAATGAAAAAGTTTCTAAGATAAAATTAAACTCGATGAGTGAACAGCGTATAATCAGTGAAACAGAAAGGGTTAGTGAACTGATGCCATAGAAGAGACTATAGAAAACAGAGGAAACCACAGACAAAATAAGACACTGAAAAAAATTAACAGAAGCATCAGTGAGCCGTAGGACAACTTGAAGGAGCCTCATATGCATGTAACTGCAGTTTAGGAAGCAGAATGTTTGGGGGCAGGTAGAAAATATTTAAGGAAATATTGGTCAAAAATGTAATTTCAGTGAAACCTGGATTCCCACAAACCGAGAAACATAATAAACCCCAAAAGCACAACAACAAAAAAATCAACACAATCATAGTCATATTCCTCAAACCGGTATTGAACAGAAACTCATAAAAGCTTCAGAGACGCGGCACGTTCTGTAGAAAGAACCAGAGTAATCAGAGCAGATCTCACCGTGACAGCAACACAAATGGAAAAAGTGTGGACCAATGTCATTAAATACTTAAAGTAAAACCACAACAAACCCTGTTCACTTTCAAGTCCTTACCCAGTGAAAACAGCTCTACAACTAGAAGGCAAAGTAAAACTTCCTCAGACACAAAAACTTAGAGAATTGATCACCTACAGTCCCTGAGTCCCAGAAACATCAAAGGTCACCCTCAGACAGAGACATGGGAATCGACACAAAGAAATGAAAGGTGTCTGATATGGTAACTAAGTGGATAAATAGAGAAACATTTCATCACAATAAACTCTAGAAAAAAATATCACTGTTTAAGTATAAAACACAATAACAATGTATGCTGTGGTGTAAAATGCATATTACAGCAAATACAGGACAAAGTCACCTCAGGGTTAAAGAGGAATAAGAAGATGTTATGGTAAACGGAGGTGTCCCCATCAAACTAGTTCAGGTCTAATGTGATATTTTCTCACAAGTTCATAATTAAGGAGCAGAGTGATGTGTTGTCAGAATTCCCTGAATCACAAGAGGTGTTCCTGTGTGAATTCCTGTGCAAATGAAAGGGGAGCAGCACTCCCTGCATATGACAGTCCTCGTGGTCATCTGCTGGCTTTGCTCATTTAGAGAGGGCAGTGGTCACAGGGCAATGGCTCCACCTTCCCCTGGACCCTCCTTCAGCTCCTCTGACTCCGGGCCCAGGTGTGTGTGTTAAGTGTGACGTCAAATCCTGGTACCACATCCCTTTACATTGTAGATTTACATCACGTGGGGACTAACTGCTGTTGTCCATAAACACCTCAGCTGCTCACTGTCTTTCATCCTCAGACAAGCCAGACCCTCCCCACAGGGCACTGCCTCTGCTGTCCCCAAACTCACTTCCTGTGACGCTTCTATCCTTATCTCCTGGCGGCAGCTCCAGGGTCACATCAAAAGAAGCTCCTTCAGCTTCTTTCCACACAGTACCTGCCTGTCTTTTCTTTTGTATTCAATACAATCTCAACTCATTATCTGCACATCATCAACATAATGATTTCCAAATAATTATTTGCATTTATTGATAGATTGATTAGTGCTCATTATTAATCACATTGATCTGGGTTTGTTTTTTTTTTCTAATGGGAACACACACATGACACTCAGACATATGAGAGGAAAGGAGTCTTTTTCACCTGCAACCGTAAGTCTGGAGTCCGATGGTCATTCTCTAGATACTGACCAATTAATTCCCTGAGCTCCATGCTTTGCCTCACTTCCTGTCCTACAATCCCTACTATGGAGGCTTTACTTTCAATTATGCTGAAGAGAGACCTCAGGATGGCTGCTGCAGCTCCAGCTATCACAGCCAGGCTCAAGAGGGAAGGCACTGCATAAATATAGTCTGGTTTTTATCTTCTCCACAATAAATATTCCTCAGAAAGAAGCCCAGGTGACTGACACTCCCATGGGCAACAGTGAGCCACAAGGTCAATTCTTACCAAAAAGAACCTGAGACTAGTAATCATCTGGATGTTAAATAAATATGGAAGACCAGACACAGAAAGAGGGCGAAGTGACAATCTGCAGTGTAACCAATGTGAATGTGTTTGCTGTACTCCGACCCACATGATGGAAACTCTGAGACAGAAACAGGGTCTAGCTCACACTGATCTCCCAGGATGGAATGTCTGCCAGATACAGTGGGTCTGAACCGATGTCTGTTGGGTGAGAATTCTCCTGTCCCTGGCTTGAGAACAGACTTGTCCCTGTCCTGTGTTGACCCTGCACCAGCAGCCAGCACCAGTGAAGACAGTCTGGGGCCCAGTGTGTGCGAGTCCAAGCCCCAGACCCTGACACTCTCCTCCTCCAAATAAACCTGTTCATGTATTCATGGGTCATCTGAAACTGCTTCCTGGTCTTGAGACAGGTACGGTCATGTACAGAACAGCAATTCCTCCCCGGGGACTAGGAGTCCATGCATCAGGGAGTTATCTCATGAGCACCTGCAGCCCCAGCAGCCTGCATGGAGTGGCCACCAGGGGACAGCAGAGGCCGCCTGCAAAGCCTGCTGAAGACTGGGAGGGCCTGGGCAAAAGGCATCCTAACAGGCAGAGGGATTACTAGCCACCACAGCACACCTGTAGGAAAATGTAGGTTTTCTACAGTATCACCTTTGACACTGATGTGACACTCTTATGTGTCTGCCACTTTTTGTAGAATTTGCTTATTTTCCAGCATTGTTCCAGGTAATTCCTTCCTCTCCAGTCCATCGCTTTCGTGCTAAAACTCTGTACAGTAATTCTCAAACATATTTCAAGCATTAAATTTGTCCCTGACACTGGTGCACACTGGGGACATTGAGTCACAGCATCTATGACCTTCCAAGGAGCTCACACCAAGAACAGGAACTTATAGCGATTCAATAATTCCTAAATCTCCATGTACAACTAGCATGGTGGGAATTTATTCAGGCCTGATACTTACAGACTAAACCAGGGTGGACACTGCACTGACCTCAGGCTCACATGTTCACCTCTGCAGTTACCATTCTGTAATGAGTTCAGAACATGCAGAGACGTCACCTCTGGGTTCTGCTGTGGCCAGTCCGGAGGAGGTTCTGAAGCCCTCTGGGCTTGAAATGTCAGCCCCACACTGTGGCACCAGAGGATGAACCAGAGAGTTCTGGGAGCAGTGGGGCGTCTGCAGGACTCACTGCTCCCTCCGGGCATGCCAGGACCTGAGCCCGCTCAGAAACCACAGAGCTCCTCAGGCAGCCCCTGACCCTGGCTGACTTGCATACCAGCAGCTCTCTCCAGCAAGGGGATAAGAGAGGCCAGGGAGAAACCTACCCAGCCTGGGCCTCAGGGAACAGACTCAGGGCACCTCCACCATGGCCTGGACCCCTCTCCTCCTCGGCCTCCTCGCTCTCTGCACAGGTGCTGCAACCCACCCCCAGGCCAGAGATCTGACAAGCACAGACCTGACTCAGCACAGAGCTGCCTATGGGGCGGGATGTTCATGACCCTGATGCGGGATGACAGGCTTTAGGGCTGACCCCGCACTGTGCTCACAGGCTCTGTAGGAACCAGAGAGCAGAACCTGCCAGTATAAAGGGTCAGAGGGAGGTCCTCATTTGTTCAGCCAGACCCATGGCACTGTGGGGATGAGACTGAGGCCCAGAGAATCCTTGTACCCCACTAAAGGGTGGGCAGGTGGGGTTTCCTGGGAAGGGAACCTTTCCTCTAAAGCCCACCTGTCCTTTCTCTCTTGCAGGCTCTGTGGCCTCCTATGAGCTGACTCAGCCATCCTCAGTGTCAGTGAACCCAGGACAGATGGCCAAGATCACCTGTGGGGGAAACAACATTGGAAGTTATTATGTCCACTGGTACCAGCAGAAGCCCGGCCAGGCCCCTGTGCTGGTCATCTATGGTAGCAGCTACCGGCCCTCAGGGATCCCAGACCGGTTCTCAGGCTCCAACTCGGGGAACACGGCCACCCTGACCATCAACAGGGCCCAGGCTGAGGACGAGGCCGACTATTACTGTCAGGTGTGGGACAGTGGTAATGCTCACAGTGACACAGGCAGACGGGGAAGTGAGACAAAAACCTCCTTCTGTGTCACACTCTCCCCTCCCCCAGGAGGACTGTGGACACAGCCATGAACAAGTTGGGCCCAGGTCCCATTTGTGAGGTCCTCAAGTGGCCCCTCCTCCCAGCCTCAGGCAGCCCTGAGGAGGGTGGGATAGGAGTGGGTTCAGGGCGGGGAGTGCCAGGCTGTCCCGCTGTGTCTATGCTGCATGTGAATTCTAAAGAGAAACTGAGTAAATGACCTGACTGATGAAATTGTTTTTCCAGAGTAAACTTTCTTGAATTCTACATGTAATTTATAAGGCCACTGCTTGACAAAATGTTCAGGACTAATTCCAGAACCTCCCAGCTCAGCTGAGTTACTAAAGCCCCGGACTGCATGGCAGCCTGGGACCCTGATTGGAGCAAACTAGTGTTGACACACCCACCAGCACGGCTGGGAGTCCCTGGCTGGTGACACTGTGCCCTCACTGGGAAGGTCCACTGTGGCAGAGACCCACCTCCCTCAGGTCATTGTCTTCCCCTGAGTGTGAGTCAGGCCCAGTGACGGCCTGATGCCAACATCCCAAGGCCCTGCCATCTCCAGGTCTGGTGGTTCCCAGCGGAGCTGGGTCTGCTGGTCCTAAGAGGACCCCCCTGGAAGTGCCTTCTCTCCTGCTCCCTGCTGCTCACAGCTCAGGGGAGAGTCACCACAGGAAGAACCGCCTGTGTGACACAGGGGACCTGCTGTACCTCCCAGCCAGGCTTCTTGCGGTCTTTGCCCTGCACTCACTTCTGCTCTCATCTCTTCCTCCCATCAGGGTTGGGGCCCCGACTGTTTTGACTTAACCCCCCCCCCTGGAGAGGTGGACAAATAGCATGCTGGAGTAGCAGTGACATTGGAGTCTATAATCATGTTTTCTGATGCCAAGAGCACCTGCCCACAGGCTACCATGGCTGAGATAAAAGGTCAAGAATATAACCCCACAGATATCAGGGAAAACACAGCCTCTCTGTCTTTGTGTAGACCTGAGGCTCGTTATTATTATGGAGAGTGGGGAAGAGGTTCTCTGACACAGTTTCTTAGTGATGAGAAGTGTATCAAACCATCCTGGCTGACCACTCTCTTCCTGTCCCCTGGTGTGTGGTCAGGTCTCCTGACATGGGAACCCATCTAATCCAAGGCTGGAGAAGTGAGATCACTCCCTCCCTCTTACCACTTGGCAAAAATGTATCTTTGAACATCAGCTTATGGAGGCACTAGGGAACAAGCTCTGTCACTGCCTGTGGTCTGTGTGCTCAGAAACCCACGTGACAATCCTGCATATGCAGGTATAAATGGGTCCCAGTGCACAGAGCTCAGGTGTGAACAGAGCAGGGTGTCACCTTGATATCCTGCCTCTACCGTTGTTTCTACCACAACCTGGGGCAGAACCTCTCTGTCCAGTTTTCAGGTCTGTCCTCCCTTCCCATTACCAGGGAAAGTAATGGGGGACAGGTGACATTGTCCTGACTGCCCTGTGACCTGAGGGGACAGATCTTGGGGAGGGGGCTCCTGCGGCTACAGGTCAGGATTCATCTGCAAACAGCTGCCTTGGAGCCCAGTAGAGCTGTGGTCCAGCATCAAAGATGCCCCCAGCTGCTCAGGAATCCCTTCTCCACCAGTGGTTGCTCTCAGCTCTCTCCCCTCATCCTCTGTAGGGAACCAATCCCACCTGGCTAACCCCACATTACCCTTTAAGGTCCTGTATAAAATCCCATCCTCAGGGAGACCGTCCATGGCATGAAGACTGAGTGAGGTGCTTTCCTGAGTAATCTCATGAGACCCCGTATTTCTTCTTTGAATCTCCCAGCACATGTCATGTCTCATTTATAACTTTGCCTCAGTTAGATTCAGTCTTTAGGGGAAGATTGTGCTCAGGGTCCAGCAAAATGCTGACTTTGAACATTTATACCCGCTGGGGCACGAATGAAAACCAATCAATGAGTTCACGACCTAATGGAACAACTAAGTGGAATGGAAAATTGATGTTTCTCTCTCTCTCTCTCTCTCTCTCCCTCAAATCAATGGAAAAATACTTTTCTTAAAAAAATATGGATAAGAAGAATATAAATAGAAAGAGGAAGATATAACATTCATACGTACTTAATAAGTATCAGCTCCGTTCACAGCACTTTATATTTTTTTAAACTGCTTAATCACAAATATTCTATGAGACAAGCATTCTCATCATCCCCCAATTCACAGGTGGGGAAGCTGAGGCACGGGAGGATGAGCACCTTCTGAGGTCAGAACTAGAGAGTGGCCCACCCATCAGCAAACAGAGGTGTCTCACCATAGAGTCCCTGATCTTCACCACCATTCTGTGGCTTCCCATTGAGCTATCAAAACTGAGACAGGAGGCCCTGGCTGGTTGGCTCAGTGGTAGAGAGTGGGCCTGGTGTGTGAATGTCCCAGGTTCAATTTCCTGGCCAGGGCACACAGGAGAGACCATCTGCTTCTCCACCCCTCCCCTTTCTCTTTCTCTTTCTTTCCTCCCCCCTCTTGCAGCTATGGCTCAAAAGGTTTGAGGAAGCTAGCTTTATGGCCTCCCCTCAGGTGCTAAAATAGATCAGTTGCTGAGCAATGGAGCAGAGGCCCCAGATGGGTAGAGCATCGCCCTGTAGGGGGATTGGGCATGTCTTGTAAGTGGATGCTGGGCACATGTGGTAGTCTGTCTGCCTGCCTCCCTGCCTCTCACTTAATAAAAAATATAACTGAGGCTTGGTTTCCTTCTAAGGTGCCAGAAAGTTCCTCTGTATTTTCAAAAATAAGTAAATGGCAGATATTTGGATATTTGCAGTGCAGCCCTGTTTAACAGAAATAAAGTTTGAACCACATGTGTAATTTCAAATGTTCCTGCAGCCACATTTAAAATATGAGATGAAACTGGTGGAATTAGTTTTTATAATATATTTTCTTTAAATTGATAGGTGGAAAATGGCATTTCAATATAAATTAAATATAAATATATTGATTTATTTAACATCATTTTATAATAAATCTTAGAAATCTGGTGGGTATTCCAGAACTACCCACCAGCACATCTTACAGGGATGACCCGTATTTCATTCTCAACAGCCGCATGTGGCTTGTCGACTCCATATTGGGCAGAGCAGGTCCAATGGATGAGATATCCACATGGGTGGAGATGGGGGTAGATGTCCTTGCCCCTGCTATACATAATTATAGCCATCAGGGGGCGATAGGGTCCAGTGCCTCAGAAGTTTCTAGGGAGGAATGGCTGCTCCACTTACCAGAGGGGGAGAGAGAGAGAGACAGAGAGAAGGGTGAGGGTGAGGGGTGGAGAAACAGATGATTGCTTCTTCTGTGTGCCCTGACCGGGAATCAAACCTGGCATATCCACATGCCAGGCTGACGTTCTACAATTAAGCCAACTTGCTAAGGCCCACATAACATTTTTAAGGAGAAGCAAGGACCCTGTTCACTGAGACAACAGCAGGCCAGGGGAAGGGAAAACTTTGAGGTGGAAATATTCAACTCCCTTCTCACTGGAGTCTCAGCCCTGTAGGTGATCCATCTCAAATGCATTTTAATAGAAAACAGGGTAGTGGACAGGTTAATTTTTCTGCCTAGCTTTTCTGGAATCTGAAATACCATCACCTTTCACACATACCCACACCTCTGAGTCAGCATAGAGCAACTGTATTCACCAACTAACCTGATTGCTGGGCACTGACCTGAGCAGGGTCGTGTGGAGTTTGAGGATTGGACCCCAGAATGTCGGGCTAGACCCAGTGACTGATTCTGAGGTGAAACTCTGGGAGATGCCCCTGATCAGCGTGACTCCCAAGGGGGTGGGAGGGTAGGAGGGCGCTGGTCTCTGGGGAGGGAATGACAGGGTGCAGAATGAGCAGGATGAGAGATGGCCTCAGGTTCAGACCTGCAGTGACGTCTGCCATCCAGGGCAGCTGGAGACGCAGCGTCACAGGGCCATCTCCATCTTCCTCTCTCCAGTAAAGTGTTCTCTACAGGGTTACAGTAACTTTGTCCCAAACAAGGCTCCCGCGGGTCCCTCCAGTGGGTCCTCCACCACTCTCAGTGCAGGAGAGGGCGTCAGGAGGACTGTGGGCAATTCACTCCAAACCCTAGTGAGAACCGGACCTCGTCCATGTGCACCGGGGCCTGTGGTGCTAATAACAGGGAAGGAAGTCCGTGTGGCCTCCATGGACAGACAGAGGGACAACCTGTATTAGGGACGACAGTGAGTGGACAGGGAGCAGACACAGATAATTCCCTGCTGTGTCAGGTGATGACCGCACATCGCAGGTCACAGAGAATAAGGGGTACAAATAGGGACTTTTATTATGGTCAGAATTACAAAAAGGTCAGGGTCTTCATGAGACTACAGTCAGCTCTGTCGTGTGAAGGTGGCAAACGACACCTTGCCTGTTTCTTCTCTGTGGATCTGGCTTCAGAAATGCCAGGTGGTTCTGTTCTGAGATAAGAAAGTGAAAGTTTACAGCACACATACTGTGTGATATCATTTGTACCCCAATATACTTATTTAAAACAACAACAAAAGGATAGCCTGGCCCCTGGTGGTGCAGTAAGTAGGGCGTTGACCTGGAGCACTAGGTCACTGGTTTGAAACCACAGGCTTGCCTGGTTGAGCACATATGAGAAGTAACTATGAGTTGATGTCTCCTGCTTCTCCCCATTGCCTTTCTCTCTCACTCTGCTCTCTTAAATCAATCAATAACATTTAAAGGAAAAAGAAGGTAAAGAAATGCCTGTGTGGCCAGTAGCCCTGGCAGTCTTCAAGTAGAGAGTGGTTACTTCCATTGTCTCATTTGGGGAAACTCTTGGATTTGATGATTTATTGAAAAACTCAGAAAGCCACTGAAAAAGGTCACAGAACCTGCCCATGACACAGATGGAGCTAATGTGGCTGAGAGTGTGACAGGAGGCTGGACCAGCGTGAGCCTGTGCTGGGGACCATCCTTCCCCTCTGCCCCCGCCATCCTCCCTGCCTCTGTGTTTCCACACACAGCTGTCTCTGGAGAAGTCTCCCTGCCAGGGAGGGAATCTAGAAACCTCTAATGCTAACTGGTATCAGCAGAAACACAGCCAGGCCCCTAGTTCGTAATCTATGGTAGCAGCAATCGGCCCTCAGGGATCCCGGACCCATTCTCTGACTCTGACTCAGGGGACACCATCAGCGGGGCCCAGGCCAAGGACGAGGCTGACTATTACTGTCAGTTTGGGGATAGCGGTCAGTTCACAGAGAAAGAGACAGATGGGGAAATAAGATACAAACTCACCACATCTGCATCATCCTGTCCTCCAGTCCCGGGAGAATGGTCGACAAAGCCACGAGCAGGTCTGGCCAAGGTCCCCAGATCTGAGATACCCAGCCAGGCTGTGCTCTCAGCCCAGACCTCCAGGAAGATTGTGCAGAGGGCATATCAGCAGACAATACAAAAACAATGATTATGACTACATTTCACTTGTTATTGCACATAGAGGAATGATTGAACATGTTAGGTACACATATGGAAAAACTTTTAAAGGCAAAATGAACTTCTGGAGATGAATAATACATGGTATGAGATTTAAAAATACACTAAATGACATTGAGGGATATTAGTATCTACAAAAGAAGAGATTTGTGAATTTAATGGCTGGTAATTGAAACTGCTGAAAATGAAACCCAGTAAAGAAAAACTGAAAGAAATTTAAGAGAGCCTCAGTGAGTTGTAGGATAACTGTGCACAACCTGAAACTGGGAGTCCCTGAGAGATGGAGTAGAGGAAGGGGTGGTGAATAGAAAATATGTTTGGAGAAATGATAGCCACAAAGGTTCTATATTTGGTGAAAATAAAACTGATATGTCCAAGAGCTCAGCTAATGTTGGGCACAGGAAACATGCGAACATGGCTCTGGTTCACATCATAATAGAATGGCTGCAAACTGGTGATGAAAGACCCTCTCACCAGCCAGACAGAGGAGACACACACATACACAGGGACAAGCATCACAGTAAGAGCAGATTTTTCCCTAAAGCAATGCAGGCACATATGGAGTGGAGAATCATTTTTTAAATACTAAAAGAAATTGTGAACCTTGAATTCTTCACCAGTGAAAATGTATTTTAGAAATGAAGGCTAAAAAAAACATTTTCTGAGATGTAGAAACTTACAGATTCGATCACCAGTAGGTCCTCATCCCAGAAATAATGAAAGACACCCCTCAGAAAGAATAAAATGATAACACATAGAGAGCGAATCTGCACAGAGAAATGCGAAACCTCAGCTACACTAACTACAGGGTAAATACAGAGACCTTTCGATTTGTTAGTGACTGAAGAACAGAGTCCAGCATTCAAAGCAAAAGTTGTATGTTGTGATTTTAATTGAATGTAAAATGAAAATAGTTGACAGCTCAGAAGCTGGAGAGAGAGAAGAGCATGTTACAATGTCCTTGTATGCTATGTAAAATGTCATAAATTCACTAGGACACAGACTTTGATAAGTTAGGAAGTGAGTATGGTAAATCTTAAAGAAACCCATTTAACAAAAAAGAGCTTTAGTTGATAAGGTGTATTAGTTATGCTTCTCCAGAGAAGAGAAAGAGAGAGAGAGAGAGAGAGAGAGAGAGAGATGGGTTTGAAGTAATGCCTCATGTAATTGTAGAGCTGGGAATTCTGAAATCTATAGAACAGACCAGAAGCCTGGATATTTAAGTAAAAGTTAAAGTCGTAGTCTTTCATAAAAATTCAGTCTGAATGACTGACATGAAAAGAAGACATAGAAAGAACATTAAATAGTCCAAACCTAATGAATGCTCAAGTAAGCAGAACAAGAAATCGTTGCTTTTTTCTTTCTCTCTCTCTCTCAAAAATTAATAAATAAAAAAAGAAGAAATAATAACGACACCCCTCAGGCAGAGTGAAATGATACCAGAAAGAATCTGGAACTACAACAACGAATGAAAGAATCAGAAATGCTGACTACAGGGAAACATTAAGACCTTTTAATTTGCATGTATTTAAGAGACAATTTACTGTCTAACACAAAATATGACAACAACGTACACTGGAATTTATAACTCAGACAAAGGTAATACGAATGACAATGGCAGCAGTAAGGCTGAAAGAGATAAAAAGAGAAGGTTCTCTTACTCTATGTAATGTAATATCACATCAGCTGAATGTAGACTTAGAGAAGTTATAGATAATAAGAAAGCAAGGAATTGTAAGTAAAAAGGAGGATAAAAAAATCACAAAAATGCTCAATTAATTAAACAGAGAGATAAAAGGGAAAAGTATCGATGAAATGATGGACTAATAAATAACAAGATGACATATTTAAACTATATTAATAATTACAGTCAGTAAGCTCTCTAAACACCACAATTAAAGACAGAGATTGTCAGATTGAATTTCAGAGCAATATTTAATCATGGGCAGCATATAAGAGACCTACAGTAGTAAAAAAAAGACCCAACAGTCCAAGTCCACGTTCAGGATGAGTTTCCCACTCCAATTCTGCTCCCTAGTGCAGAACATTAAAAATTTACAGTGAACAGATAAATATGGAAGTATGAATTATACAGTTTAAAATAATTAGATGGAAGAGTTTTTATTACATGTATTTAACATTTAAGAAAATGAAAAAAAACTTTCACAGTAAATGTTTCTGGGGAACAGCTATAGAAATGCCTTTCACCTCTCCCTTCTCTCCCACAACATTTAAGATGTTTCAAAATAGAGTGACAATCCCCCACCCATGCGATATGACAGGTGAACTCAAGAGCACATGAACCAGATCCATAAACCTAGCACAGAATCCAGCAATAGGCTCAGCTGTGGACTCAGGAGACAGAGCTCTGGGGTGTCCCCACCATGACTTGGACCCTCTCCCGCTCCCCCTCTTCACTGTTTACACAGATGCTTCCTCCTAGGTTCTGTCCCCAGGCTCAGCCTGAGAGGAACCCTGAAACTGGCCATGACCCTGAGCTAAGCCATGGAAATACAGCAGGGAGTGGGACAGCTGAGAGTGAGCCCCTCAGCCTCCTGAACCTGAAGATCTGTGGTCTTCTGGAGACTCAGCTGCCCCAATAAAGTGGCCATGACACACCTGTCACTCACACTTGTCGGGGGTGGAAGACCTAACAATACTGCAGGGAGAGCCAGCAGGATTCAGGCCAGGCCCCTGCACAGCAAAGCAGCTCCCCCACTCCCACAGCTTTTCCAACTCTAACCTGAGCACAGCCCGCCAACACCTCATATGCAGAAGGAGGGGACACCTTATGACAACCAGGCCCTAAAGGGGATGGGAAGTAGCCAGGGGCACATGAGCTCTGGCGCTGTGCCCAGTCCTCATATTCCTTCCTTCCTGTCCTCGTTAAGCTCTGTCACAAAGAGCCAGGATCTGACTTGGCTCCACACCCGAACTTGCTTTACATTAGCTTGTTGTATTGGGGAATCTAATCTCTCTGTGCCTGAATTTTGCATTCTATGAAAGAAGAAAACCAATAAAGACCTCAGGAAGTTCAATTTTCCCCAATTATATAATACAGTATCCAAAAAGGAGCCCTATCACTTAATGTGAAATTCAATGGGAGTCTCAGTGAATGGGCCCAGGTCTTGAATTTTTTTGTCCTTTCCTGAAGCATACAAGGACAGGGGGCTTCAGTGAGGACCATGTTTCTGGGTGGTAGACAGGCTCCAACTTCAATAGCAAGAAGCTCTAGATTGTCAAAACAGCAGCTTAGGCTAGTGTAGAAATCCCACCTTATCTAGCCCAAGAGGTGTATGATGAAAAGAAAATCATATTAATGATGAAAATGATGGTGATGGTGATGGTGATGATGTGAGAATGATGATGATATGATGATGATTATGATAGTGATGGTGGTGGTGATGATATGATGATGATAATGGGATAATGATGATGATGATGTGTTAATGATGATGATGATAATGGTGATGATGTAATGATGATAATGTTATGATGATGACTATGATGATGTGATGATGATCATGATGTGACCATGATAATGATGATGTGATAATGATGATGACATAATAAAAATGATGATGATGATGATGATGATGATGATATGATGCTGTGCTGCTGCTGATGATGTGATGATATGATGATGAAGATAATGATGATGGTGATGATAATGTGATAGTGATGATGATGGTGATGGTGATGATAATGTAATGATGATGATGATGTGTGATAATGATGATGATAATGGTGATGATGTAATGAAAATAATGTGGTGATGATATGATAATGAGGATAATGTGATGATGATGATGTGTTGATGTGATATTGATGATGATGATGTGATAATGATGATGATGTGATGATGATGACATGAAGATAATGATAAAGACATGATGATGTAATTATTTGACGACGATGATGTGATAATGATGAAGATGATGTGATGATGATCATGTGATAATGATGATGATGATATAATGATTATAATGTTGATGTGATAATGATGAAGATGATGTGATGATATCATGTGGCAATGATGATGATGATGTAATGATTATAATGTTGATGATGTGATAATGATGATAATGTGATGATGATGATGATGAAGATGATGGTGGTGGTTGTAGTTGTGATAATGTGATGAGGATGATGAGGCTATGACTGCTCAATTGACCTTTAGTGCCAGAAGTTCATCTTTGACAGATGATGACATCATTGCCCATATTGGGGTGCATAGGGCAGTGGTTCTAGATCTGAAACACAGAAAAAACAAAATTGCCAGTAGTGTGTCAACTCTCTAGACATTTTATTTTTTGGGAAACCTAAAGTTTATCTTGCACTCTGTTCTCCTAATAAAAACAAACAATCAAGAAAGGACATTTTACTCCTTGGACACGGTTAGGGGAACTGCACCAACCCAACTCCCAGCACCACATGTACCACCTCTCTGTACTGAGCAGGGTGGAAGGGAGATCACAGCAGGCAGATGGTGGGAGCTGGACTCCCTGGGCCAATCTCTTTCAGGTTACAGGTGCTCTGGGGTGACCGTCAGGAGAGAAGCTCCTGGTCTGAGTTCCCCCCACCAGCAGGGGCAGCAGAGTTACAGCCAGGAACCCCCAGGACAGAGGATGGACTGGCCAGGTGGAGCCTCGGAGGGAGACCAGCCCTGGAATCAGCAGTGTACAAGGCTCAGTGCAGGGACTGTACTTCAGGAAGTCCACTTCATCTCTCTGAGAGCCGATGACCACATGTGAGTATCAGACTCTCACAATGTCACCCCTGCACACTCACAGGATCCAGGCACAAGGACAGATTCAGTTGAACTTCAGGTTTCCTCACTGTCCAGCAAGGATCTCAGGGGCTGATCCCCTGTCTGGCACATCCATAGATGCCCTGACCAATTACCCTCTGACTCTCCTTCTCACCTCCAGGTGCACTCTGACCTTGGGGCTACAAGTTTTATGCTCAGGGTCACCTTGGGAATAAGGGGAGGTGGGCACTCAAACCCCCTGGTTCCTGGCTGGAGCCTCACAGACCCTTTAAAATACACTCCAGACTGAAGTGGATTCTCACTCCTCAGGTCACAGCTCAAACATAATCAAATTCATTAAAACAAGTGTTGAGGAGAAAATCACAAAAGCATCAGAGAGATGAAACACATTCAACAAAGAGGAAGAACCAGAGGGGTCAGATCTGAGCTCTCCTTGGAAACACCACAAACAAGGAGAAAGTGGAACATGTCTTAATAGACTAAAAGCAAAAACAAAACCCCAACTCAAGTCTTTACCCAGTGGAAATATCTTTAGAAAAAAAGAAAGACAAAGTGAAACACTGTCAGACATACAAGAATTTGGAGAATTGATCACCTGCAGACCCTCAGTATAAGAAATAAAAGACGAAGGACAGCCTGAGACAGAGAGAAATGGGAATCGACACAAAGAAATATTGGTCAGATATCATAACAACATGGATAAATAGAGAAATACTTTATTTTAAATTTTACAAATATATCACTTTTTAGGTCTAAAACATAATAACAATGTAGGTTGAGGTTTATAATGTATGTCAAAGCAGAGATATGACATGTCACCTCAAAGGGTGAGAGGAGGAAGATGTTATGATAAACTGAGGTATCATCTCTCATTCAAAACTAGTTCAGATCCAATGTGACAGTCACTCACAAGTTCATAATTAAGGAGCAGAGTGATGTGTTGTCAGAATTCCCTGAATCACAAAAGACATTTCTGTGTGAATTTCTGTGCAAATGAAAGGAGAGCAGCACCCTCCCCCCCTCATATGACAGTCCTCGTGGTCATTTGCTGGCTCTGCTCATTTACAGAGGGTGGTGGTCACTCATGGGGCAAGGGCTCCACCATTCCCTGGACTCTCTTTCAGTTCCTCTAACTATGGGCCCAGGTGTGTGTATTCAGTGTGACGTCAAATCCTGGTACCACATCCCTTCACATTGTAGATTTACATCACATGGGGACGGACTGCTGTTGTCCATAAACAGCTCAGCTGCTCCTTGTCTTTCATCCTCAGACAAGCCAGACCCTCCCCACAGGGCACTGCCTCTGCTGTTCTCAAACCATCTTCCTGTGACCCTTCTATCCTCCTCTCCTGATGGCAGCTCCAGGGTCGCGTCCAGAGAGGCTCCCTACAGCTCTCTCCACAAAATGCCTGCCTATCATTTTTCGTTCAGTCTCTGCTGATACCAACAACTGCACTATTTTTACAGAATAACTATATTCATTGATTGATAGATTGAGTTGTGTTCATTATTTCCATCATTTGTCAGTATTTTTTAATGCAAAATACACACATGGCCATTAAAGTCATGAATAAACAGGAGTCTTTTTCACCTTCAACAATGAGACTGGAATCCGATGATCTTTCTCTAGATACTCAGCAATTCCAAGAGCTCCAACTTTGTCTCACTTCCTGTCCTACAATCCCTACTATGAAGGCTTTACATTCATTCATGTCGCAGACAGACCTCAGGATGGCTGCTGCGGCTCCAGCTATCACAGCCAGTCTCAAGAGGGAAGGCACTGCATAAATATAGTGTGTTTTTTACCTTCACCACAGCAAAAGTTCCTCAGAAAGAAGCCCAGGTGACTGACACACCATGGACCAATGCTGGGAAACACGGTCAATAATAGCCAAGAGGGGCCTGATGAGAGCAACCATCTAGCTGCTAAATGAATACAGAAGACAAGACCCAAGAAGAGGATGGAGGACTATAGAGTCACCAATGTAAATGTGTTCTCTCTGCTCTGATCTACATCATAGAGACTCTGAAACAAGGACGGTGTCTAGCTCACACTGATCTCCCGAGATGGAACGTCTGCCAGACAAAGTAGGTCTGAACTGATGTTTGTTGGGAGAGTGTTCTCCTGTCTCTGTCTTAGGAGCGATGTGATCCACTGTCCTATGTTGAACCTGCACTAGCAGCCAGAACCAGTGAAAGTTCATCCTAGGATCCTGTGTCCCCCAGGCAAAGACCAAAAATATGCCTCCCCAAAACATGTACACAGATACTTTAGGTGGGCCCACTCACCTTCTCCAAATGGACCTGTTCATATTTTCATGGGTCATCTGAAACTATGGTGCCTGGTCTTGAGACAGGCACGGTCATGTACAGAACAGTAGTTCTTCCCCAGGGACCAGCAGTCCCTGCATCAGGGAGTTACCACCAGAGCAGTATTTTCAGAATCAGCTCCTGAACAGAAGACACACCTGCACCTCCAGCAGCCTGCATGGAGTGGCCACTAGGGGGCAGTAGAGACCACATGGCAAAGCCCCCTGGAGACTGGGAGGGTCTGGGCAGGAGGAATCCTGACAGGCAGGGGGATTATTAGCCCCAATTCACACCTGTAGGAAAAAGTAGGGTTTCAACAGTATCCCCTTTGACACTGATTTGACATTCTGATTCTTTCAGGTGTGGTTCTTGTAGAATTTGCCTACTTTCCTGCATTGTTCTAGATACTTCATTACTCTCCACACACACTGCTTTCGTGCTAAAACTCTGAAACTCTCAAACATTTTTCAAGCATTACATCTGTCCCAGGTACTAGTGCACACAGGGGAAACTGAGGCATAGCTTCTGTGATCTTCCCAAGGAGCTCTCACCTAGAACAAGAACTTACATCAATGCAAAGACTCCTAAATCTTTACGGGCCATTAGCATGGGGGGAATTTTTTAAGGTCTGGTGCTCACAGACTGTGACTGGGGTGGACACTGCACTGACCTCAGGCTCACGTGTTCACTTCTGCAGTTACCATTCTGTAATGAGTTCAGAACATGCAGACAGACTTCACCTCTGAGCTCTGCTGTGTCCCGGCCAGCCCAGGGGGGACCCTAAAATTATTTGTGATGGTAATATCAGCCCCACACTGTGGCACAAGAGAATGAACTAAAAAGTGTTGGGAAGGGGGGGGCCTCTGCAGTACACAACCCTCCCCTCCCAGCATGCCAGGACCTGAGCCCGCACAGAAACCACAGAGCTCCTCAGGCAGCCCCTGACCCTGGCTGATTTGCATACCAGCAGCTCTCTCCAGCAAGGGGATAAGAGAGGCCTGGGAGGAACCTGCCCAGCCTGGGCCTCAGGGAGCAGACTCGGGGCACCTCCACCATGGCCTGGACCTCTCTCCTCCTCGGCTTCCTCACTCTCTGCACAGGTGCTGCAACCCACCCTCAGGCCAGAGATCTGACAAGCCCAGACTTGACTCTGAGCTCAGTACAGCGCTGCCTATGGGCCGGGATAGTCATGACCCTGTGGCTGGATGACAGGCTATAGGGCTGACCCCACACTGTGCTCACTGGCTCTTTTGGAACCAGAAGGGCAGAACCTCCCAGTACAAAGGGGCAGAGGGGAGTCGTAACTTGTTCAGGCAGACCCTTAGGATTGTGGGGCTGAGACTGAAGCCCAGAAAATCCTTGTAGCCTGCTTAAGTGTGGGCAGGTGGGGTCCCCTAGGAAAAATCCTCCAGTCTACAACTCATCTGTCCTTCTTCTCTTGCAGGCTCTGTGGCCTCCTATGAGCTGACTCAGCCATCCTCAGAGTCAGTGGCCCTGGGACAGAAGGCCAAGATCACTTGTGGGGGAAACAACATTGGAAGTAAATATGTCCACTGGTACCAGCAGAAGCCCGGCCAGGCCCCTGGTCATCTATTAGAGCAACAGTCAGCCTTCAGGGATCCCGGACCAATTCTCAGGCGCCAACTTGAGAAACACAGCCACCGCGACAATCAACAACAGGGCCCAACCCAAGGACGAAGCCGACTATTACTGTCAGGTGTGAGACAGTGGTCTTGCTCACAGTGACACAGGAGGACGAGGAAATGAGATGAAAACCTCCATCTGTGTCACACTCTCCCCACCCCCAGGAAGACTGTGGACACAGCCATGAGCAGGGTGGGCCCAGTCTCATTGCTGAGATCCCCAAGCAGCCTTCCTCCCAGCCTCAGGCCACACTGCAGAGGGAGGGTCAGGAGTAGGTACGGGACGGGGAGCACCAGGCTGTCCGGCTGTGTCTATGCTGTAGTGTGATTTCTAGAAAGAGGACCCGAGTAAACAGACAGAATGCCGGAATGTGTGTCTAGAAGTAATGATCCTAGAATTTCTAATTGATGGTGACAGGGCACCATCATAGGCAAATTATTCTGATTTAATCCCATATCCTCCCTGCTCAACCTCGCTGCTAACACCCAAGAATTCAGGGCAGCTAAGGACCCTGATTGGAGCAAACTAGTGTTGACACACCCGCCATCACAGCCTGGAGCTGCTGGTTGGTTACACTGTGCCCTCACTGAGAAGGTCCACTGTGGCAGAGACCCACCTCCCTCAGGTCATTGCCTTCCCCTGAGGGTGAGTCAGGCCAATGGCAGCCTGATACCAAGTTCCCGTTACCCTGACTCATTCAGAAGGATCTGGCAGCCCCCCCTGAGTCCTCACTGTCACCACCTTGCAGTTACCAAGTCTTGTCTGCTACTTCCTTCCCTAGAGATCACCTGAAACCCCTGAATGAGATTCCTGGTCACAGTGCCTCCAGGGCCCGAGGAGGAAATGAGAGTCTGGAGGGTGGAGTGTGGAGAGGAGAGAGCTGCACAGAGATCTCTGCAGGTCTGCACAGGGTCCCGGGGACTGAGGAGCACGTGTGGGGGAGACGCCTGAGGCTGAGGACACAGCCAGCCAAGACACAAGAGGGAAAATCCCGGAGAGTCAACACACAGTTACATGTGCTCACACCTGCGCGGAGGGAAAGCTCCCAATTAAGACCCAGGTTGAGGAGTCAGAAGAGCTTTGCCTCAGTGGGGGGAGACCTAGCCTCTGACCAAAATCTGCTATGTTGTCATCTAAGAATCCCCCTTTGCCTCTCTGTACTGAGCCAGAGGGACCAGTGTGAGCTGTCCCTGCCTTCTCTGCCACAGCCTCCCTTCCCCTCAGGGACACCGGCCCAGTTCTGAGCCTGTCTGTCCTTACCTGGCCCCAGGTCCCCATGCTGCCCTCTGTGGATGGGTCAGGACACACACTCATGTCATCGTGCACAGCTCAGGTTGCAGTGTCTGCAGAACCAGTGTGCCTCCCAGGACCAGGAGTCACACATAGGGATGACTCATATGAGATAACAGGGTTGAGGTGACAGGCATCAGGGAGAGAATAAACTGGAAGTGGCTCTGCTGTGTTCTCCTGGGACATCCCAGGATGGAGAACCAGGACCTTGTCCCTGTGCCCAAATCCTAGTGAACAAGACAGGAAGGGGCTGGGAGGAAGGCCCCCTGAGACCTGTGCAAAGGGCAATCAATGTATATGTGGTCCTGCATGCATGTATGTGTCTGTGTTCTTGAATGTGTGTACATTGTACATGTGTGTCTTGTGTGTGCATGTGTGTTTGGGCACATGCATGTGAAGTTTTATGTTTTCAGGCATTGTTGTCAGTGTAAATGTCCCAAACACGAAACTTCTTGTCTCTGCATTATCTTCCTTCCACTTTTCAGAATTCTATGCATTATTATAAGAAGAGGGATGAGACCATGGCTCGGTGATCAGTGGATAAAACGTCTACTTGAAGCTCTGATATGGTGGGTTTGATTCTGCAATCAGGGCACATGTGAGACACGATCAATGAGTGCACAACTCTAAGTGGAATGGCATGTTGACACTTCTCTCTCTTGCTCTCTCTCTCAAATCAATGAAAAAACTTTTTTTAAACGTATAAAGATGATATTAAGAATATTAATAGAAAGACGAAGATATAACATTCATAAGTATCAGCACCGTTCACAGAGCTTTATCTTTCTTACCCTGCTTAATCACAACTACTCTACGAGACAAGCATTCTCATCATCACCCATTTCACAGATGGGGAAGCTGAGGCACAGAGGGATGAGCACCCCGTCTGAGGTCAGAACTAGAGAGTGGCTAACCAGAAGCAAACGACAGTGCCTGACCCCAGAGTCCCTGGTCTTCACCTCCATCCTGTGGCCTCTTACTGTGCTCTCAAAACTGAGACTTGGTTTCTCCATAAGATGCCAGATGATTCTCTGTTTTTTTAGGAAAGCAAGTGAGTGGCAGATATTGTGAGTTTGCTGTGCAGGCCTGTTTACAGAAATAAAATGAGAACCACATGTGTAATTTCAAATTTTCCTGCCGCCACATTTAAAATATAAAAAAAACCTGGTAGAATTAGTTTTTATAATATATTTTCCTTCAATTGATTAGTGAAAAATATCAGTTCAATATAAAATAAATATATTCATCTATTTGATATTATTTTTAAATAAATCTTAAAAATTTGTTGGGTATTTCAGAACTACAGCACATCCTACAGGATTACCCATATTTTATTCTCAACAGCTACGTGTGGCTTCTGGACTCCATATGGACAGAGAAGGTCAGATGAATGAGATGTCCTTGTGGGTAGAGTTGGAAAAAGATATCATTGTCCTTGCAGTACATAGTCACAGCCATCAGGGGGCAATAGGGTCTCACGACTCAGAACTCTCTAGAGAGGAATGGCTGCACCACTTTTCAGAGAAACCAAGATTATTGAGGGCAGAATGAGGAAATTTTTACATCACGTGTCTGCACTACTTCCATTCTCAAAGACCAGACATTAAATACAACTAAGATTTTAAAAATGTTTCTGAGCCTGACCTGTGGTGGCGCAGTGGATAAAGCGTCGACCTGGAAATGCTGAGGTCGCCGGTTCGAGACCCTGGGCTTGCCTGGTCAAGGCACATATGGGAGTTGATGCTTCCAGCTCCTCCCCCTTCTCTCTCTCTGTCTCTCCTCTCTCTCTCTCTCTCTCTCTCTCTCTCTCTTTCTCTCTCTCTCTCTGTCTCTCCCTCTCCTCTCTAAAATGAATTAAAAAAATTTAAAAAAAATAAAAAACTAAGCCTCAGGCTATAACGACCCGACCTGCTTACAGCCTGTCCCCCACAATGCAAACTATAAGCAAGCAAACATACATAAAAAAAAAAAGAAGAAAAAAAAATGTTTCTGAGCCACCAAATACATTTTGTATTAGGGTAATAAATAACTTCAGGTGGAGATCATATCCTTAAACAAAATAACAAGGCTGTGTTTTGTGCGGAGATCAAGAGAAAGGAAAGATCATAAGAAACATTTTGTTGAAGTTGAATGGCTGTTCTCCACAAAAACATATATTTGCCTAATTCACAGGCACAGATCATGTTTATGAAGGTCAGTTCTCCCAGGATGGCACCAACAAGTGACCTCCCGTGTTGGGATGAGACCCACAGCTCAGGTGTGAGACCCGGCCTGCAGGAGCGGCCAGCAGGGCCCATGGGGAGACCCTGAGGGGTGAGTGAGGAGTGGAAGCAGCAGGTGGGAAGGGAGAGAGGAGTTGGTGTCACCCGTCAACGGAAAGCACTAATGGGCATTACTGAGACAGGTGACCCTTGTCTTATTGCAAATATCTTTTAAGACCACACTCTGAGGAGCAAGTCCCGGTGTCCTTCTGTCTGTGCATGTGGATCACCACAGCCCCTCACACATCGTGTCTATGAAAAGCACCTCCAGCCTTTCGTGAGTGAATTCATTTCATCGCATACTCAGCAGCACTGGGTTGAAAACAAACTCATTTGTCCGGAATATAAGGTGATACATGCTTCCTTGTCAGTTATTTTTCATAACTGGTAAGGTTTCCTTTCCAGTACTGACAGTTGTACAAACTCAGTGGCCTTGACCATGTTAGGAAAAGAATCCTGATCTGTCACAAGGACTCTCACCCGTAACCAGATTCCCAGGGTCCTGCTGACACGTGATCCTGTGTTGTCAGCCAGGGAGGGAGGAGAGGGAGTGTCCCTTCCTCTGTCACAGACAGTTCTGGGTCACTGGGAAACACAGATTCCAGCTCCATGACGACCTGGTTCTCTTTAGAACTAACTCAGGGAGGACAGAGCACCTGGATACAGAGGCAGGGCTGTGACAGGAAAGGCTCAGGAAGCCAGGAAGGGGGGAGGAGGAGGACATGGACAGTGGCAGAGCAGGGAGGGGACCAATCCTTAGGCTCAGAGGTCTTTCTTCTGGATTGGAACAATGATTCTTCATCACGGTCTGAGGGACACTGAGAAAATCATTACCCTCACAATGACAGCTCCATCCTCCTTAGACAAAAGAGGCTCGGCCAGTGATGACAATGGATTATTAAAATGTCAGTGACAGCTGCAGGTAAAACTCACCAAGCTGTGGCATCTACTGAAGGCTACAAAGGTCTGGTTACACTTTCATCATGGGACACCAGGGTGCACTGTGGTTACAAATTTGAAGATTTCCTTTGAAGACACTTCTATTGAGCTAAATCAGCTTTCTACTCAAAATCACACACCTGGTCCTACTTCTGATATCAGGAAACTACCAGCATGTGGCCCTTAACTTTAGGGCTCAGACAAGAGCACAGACAGACATATTAGGGAAGAGAACAGATTTGCATTCATGCTCCGCCCCCTGGAGCTGCAAGAAGAGAGAATAAGACAGGAAGTTTGGGAGCCCAGTGCCAGCTGGGCAGCCTCAGGGCAGAGCTCCTGGAAACCCCTCCTCACCATGGACTGCCTTCCCTTCTACCTCCTGCCCCTTGTTTTCTCCACAGGTCAGAGCATTCTATAGAATTCAGGGGTCCTGCCCCCCCCCCAATAAGTCCCTGCAAGCACAGTCCTGAGCTGGTCCTGCCCCATCCTTGAGCTCAGTCCCTGCACAGCCTCAGGCAGGACCTACTGGAAACAGGTCTTCTCCTTCAAGCCTTCTCTCCTCCCTTCTCTCACAGGCTGTGTGGTCTCATACGAGGTGACCCAGTCACCACCTTCCTTGTCAGTGGCCTTGGGAGAGATGGCCAGGATTAGCTGCACTGGAGATTTACTGGATAAGAAATATACTCACTGGTACCAGCAGAAGCCCGGCCAGGCCCCTGTGCTGGTCATTTATAAGGACAGTGAGTGTCCCTCGGGGGTCCCTGACTGATTATCCACTCCAGCTCAAGGAAGACAGCCACCCTGACCATCAGCGGGGCCCCAGCTGAGGACGAGGCTGACTATTACTGTCTGTCTTTTGACAGCAGTGATAATACTCACAATCACACAGGCTGGGGAAGTGAGACAAAAACACCATTCCCCAGGTGAACTGTAGACACAGCCATGAGCAGATCTGTGGGACTCCGGATCCAGATCCTCAGGCTGCCCCCCCGCCCCAGCCCTCAGGCAGCTCCACAGAAGGTGGGTCAGGAGTGGCCTCATTCTGACAGGACAGGGCTGTCCTCACGTTTCTTGGCCCTGAGTGTGAGTTGGGGACAAAGGGCATGAGTGGAAGGACACACAGGCAGAGACATACAGCCAATGATAATGGACCTCGAATATCGTAAAAGGTGACTGAGTCTACGTCCTTCATTCATCCTCAGAGCTACACACAGGTCAGAGCTCATACTCAGGGCAGCCTGGGTTCTGAGCAGAGCAAATGCCCATGCCGTGGACACTGAGGAGTCCACCCAGGTCCCTCCTTAAGGCTGACCACCCTCGCCCTCCTGCTGAGAACCAGGAGGCTCACAATGGTGCCCTCAGAGGGACGTGCTGTTGGTGCAGAGGACTGCCTCCCCCAGGTCTCACCCCTTAGAGTGGGGCTCAGGTGTCATGACCTCCGAAACAAGATCCCAAGTCTCTGCTCAGTTCAGGATGACCTCCCAGCTGAGTCCTCAATTGTCTCTACATTACAGGCCACCCAGTCCTGTCTCCATGTTTACTTCCAGAGAGATCTCCCCAAAGCCCTGCTGCACGCGAGTCTCCATGTCCCAGTCACTTTTAGAGAACTGCATGTGTTCTTGAGTTCTGATCACCACATTGTGAAATCAAGCTTCCTGACACCAAAAAAAGTTCCACATGGGAGACTAGATGTCCCGTGCAGGCTCACACCAAGATCAGAAGTCCTGCTGTTCCCCAGTCAGAGAGGAAAAGTACCTAATCAGGACATCAGGGTGACCAGTCAGAGAGCTTTGCTTCAGTGGTGGGGAATCAGCACAAGACTACACGCTGCTCTGGTCCCACCTGAGAAAGTGTACGACCCACTGGAGAAAGGATCAAACTATTTCTATTAACTTCACTGAATTTACAATAATCGAAAATAGCTGACAAAACGCATATATCAAAATACAAGTACTGTTCACTAAATAAATGTTCACCAAGTGTGGCATCACATCACAATTTCCTGATTAGAACAGGAAATCATAAACCATAATAAGAAGAAAAATTAAACTATTGTACTGGCCATCAAATTTCACTGATGATGGAATTTGTAGGCAAGGATTAAAAAAAAATTATACTCCTCTTCTTCAGGAAGGTAGAGGGTGATGGAACATGGTAGCTGCAGACTAGGAGGAGAAGAGCAACACCCCAGTCACTACGTAGAATGAAAAAGTTTTTAAGATATAATTAATCAGTGAAACAGAAAGGGCTAGTGAACTGATGCCACAGAAGAGACTATAGAAAACAGAGGAAACCACAGACAAAATAAGACAGTGAAAAAAATGAACAGAAGCATCAGTGAGCTGTAGGACAACTTGAAGGAGCCTCATATGCATGTAACTGCAGTTTATGAAGCAGAACGTTTGGAGGCAGGTTGAAAATATTTAAGGAAATACTGGCCCAAAAGGTTGAAATTTCAGTGAAACCTGGACTCCCACGGACCGAGAAACATAATAAACCCCAAGAGCAACAACAACAAAAATATTAACACAATCATAGTCATATTCCTCAAATCAGTGTTGAACAGAGAATCATGAAAGCATCAGAGAGACGAGGCAAGTTCTATAGAAAGAACCAGAGTGATCAGAGCAGATCTCACCGTGACAACCACACAAATGGAAGAAGTGTGGACCAATGTCTTTAAATCCTTAAAGTAAAACCATAACAAAACCCTGTTCACTTTCAAGTCTTTACCCAGTGAAAATAGCTCCAGAAAAACAAGGCAAACTAAAACTTTCTCAACACAAAAAACTTAGAGAATTGATCACCTGCAGTCACTCAGTCCCAGAAACATCAAAGGTCACCCTCAGACAGAGACATGGGAATCGACAAAAAGAAATAAAAGTGTCTGATATGGTAACTAAGTGGATAAATAGCAAAACATTTTCTCACATTAAATTCTAGAAAAGATATCACTGTTAAAGTCTAAAACACAATAACAATGCATGCTGTGGTATAAAATGCATATTATAGCAAATACATGACAATGTCACCTCAGGGTTAAAAGGAATAAGAAAATGTAATGATAAACAAAGGTGTCCCTCATCAAAACTAGTTCAGGTCCAATGTGATATTTTCTCACAAGTTATTATTACGGAGCAGAGTGATGTGTTGTCAAAATTCTCTGAATCACAAGAGACGTTCCTGTGTGAATTCCTGTGCAAATGAAAGGGGTGCAGCGGTCCCAGCATACGACAGTCCTCGTGGTCATCTGCTGCCTCAGCTCATTGGCAGAGGGCGGTGGTCACGGGGCAAGGACTCCACCTTCCTCTGGACACTCCTTCAGCTCCTCTGAGTCTGGGCCCAAGTGTGTGTGTTCAGTGTGACGTCAAATCCTGGTACCACATCCCTTCACATTGTAGATTTACATCACATGGGGACGGACTGCTGTTGTCCATAAACACCTCAGCTTCTCACTGTCTTTCATCCTCAGACAAGCCAGACCCTCCCCACAGGCACTAACTCTGCTGTCCCCAAATTCACCTCCTATGACCCTTCTATCCTCCTCTCCTGATGGCAGCTCCAGGGTCACGTCGAGAGAAGCTCCTTCAGCTTCTTTCCACACAGTACCTGCCTGTCTTTTCTTTTGTATTCAATACAATCTCAACTCATTATCCGCACATCATCAACATAATAATTTCCAAATAATTACTTGCATTTATTGATAGATTGATTAGTGCTCATTATTTATCACATTGATCTGGGTTTTTTTTCTAAAGGGAACACACACACATGACACTCAGACATATGAGAGGAAAGGAGACTTTTTCACCTGCAACCATAAGTCTGGAGTCCGATGGTCATTCTCTAGATACTGACCAATTAATTCCCTGAGCTCCATGCTTTGCCTCACTTCCTGTCCTACAATCCCTACTATGGAGGCTTTACTTTCATTCATGTCACAGACAGACCTCAGGATGGCTGCTGCAGCTCCAGCTATCACAGCCAGGCTCAAGAGGAAACACACTGCTTATATATAGTCTGTATTTATCTTCTCCACAATAAATATTCCTCAGAAAGAAGCCCAGGTGACACTCCCATGGGCAACACTGAACCGCAAGGTCAATTGTGGCCAAAAAGACCTTAGACTAGCAATCATCTGGATGTGAAATGAATATGAAAGACCAGACAATGAGAGAGGGTGGTAGTGACAATCTGCAGTGTCACCAATTTGAATGTTTTTGCTGTGCTTCGATCCACATGATGGAAACACTGAGACAGGGACAGGGTCTAGCTCACACTGATCTCCCAGGATGGAGTGTCTGCCAGATTGAGTGGGTCTGAACCGATGTCTGTTGGGCAAGAATTCTCCTGTCCCTGGCTCAGGAACAGTGTTGTCCCTGTCCTGTGTTGACCTGCACCAGCAGCCAGTGCCAGTGAAGACAGTCTCGGATCCTGTGTGTGTGAGGCCAAGCCCCAGATCCTGACACCCTCCTCCTCCGAATGAACCTGTTCATGTATTCATGGGCCGTCTGAAACTCTGCTGCCTGGTCTTGAGACAGGCACGGTCATGTACAGAACAGCAATTCCTCCCGGGGACCAGCAGTCCCTGCATCAGGGAGTTATCTCATGAGTTCTCTTCCCGGGAGACCCTCCTGCCCACCCTGGAGCGGCTACAAGGATTCTCTGGACCTCAGTCTCAGCCCCACACTAGACATTGGACACACCTGCACCTCCAGCAGCCTGCATGGAGTGACCACCAGGGGGCAGCAGAGACCGCCTGGCAAAGCCTCTTGGAGACTGGAGGGGACTGGACAGGAGGCATCCTGACAGGCAGGGGGATTACTAGCCACCACATCACACCTGTAGAAAATGTGTAGGTTTTCTACAGTATCACTTTTGACAGCGATGTGACATTCTGATGTAACTGTCAGGTGTAGTTTTTGTAGAATTTGCCTATTTTCCAGCATTGTTCCAGGTAATTCATTGCTCTCCAGCCCACTGCTTTCTTGCTAAGACTCTGTACAGTAATTCTGAAACGTATTACAAGCATTAAATGTATCCCTGACAGTGGTGCACACTGGTTTCATTGAGTCACAGCATCTATGACCTTCCAAGGAGCTCACACCAAGAACAGGAACTTTAACAGACTCAATGAATCCTAAATCTCCATGTGCAATTAGCATGGTGGGAATTTATTTAGGGACTTGTGTAAACATTGCACTGACCTCAGGCTCACATGTTCACCTCTGCAGTTACCATTCTGTAATGAGTTCAGAACATGCAGACAGACTTTACCTTTGGGTTCTGTTGTGACCAGGGCAGCCCGGAGAAGACCCTGAGCCCTCTGGGGTGGAGATTTCAGCAGTGAGGCGTCTGCAGGACTCACCGCTCCCCTCCCAGCATGCCAGCGGCTGAGCCCCACACAGAAACCACAGAGCTCCTCAGGCAGCCCCTGAGCCCTGGCTGATTTGCATACCAGCAGCTCTCTCCAGCAAGGGGATAAGAGAGGCCTGGGAGGAACCTGCCCAGCCTGGGCCTCAGGGAGCAGACTCGGGCACCTCCACCAGGGCCTGGACCCCTCTCCTCCTCGGCCTCCTCGCTCTCTGCACAGGTGCTGCAACCCACCCCCAGGGCAGAGATCTGACAACACAGACCTGGCTCAGCACAGAATTGTCTATGGGGCGGGATGCTCATGACCCTGATGCGGGATGACAGGCCACAGGGCTGACCCCGCACTGTGATCACTGGGTCTCTGGGAAGCAGAAGGACTGAACCTGCCAGTACGAAAGGGCAGAGGGGATGTTCTCACTTATTTACAGACTCATGGCACTGTGGGGCTGAGACTGAGGTCCAAAGAATCCTTGTAGCCCACTCCAGGGTGGGCAGGAGGGTCTCCTGGGAAGAGAACTTTTCCTTTAAATCCTAATTGTCCTTTCTCTCTTGCAGGCTCTGTGGCCTCCTATGAGCTGACTCAGCCATCCTCAGTGTCGGTGAACCCAGGACAGATGGCCAAGATCACCTGTGGGGGAAACAACATTGGAAATAAAAATGCTTACTGGTACCAGCAGAAGCCCGGCCAGGCCCCTGTGCTGGTCATCTACGGTGATAGCAGACGGTCCTCAGGGATCCCAGACCGGTTCTCAGGCTCCAACTCGGGGAACACGGCCACTCTGACCATCAGCAGGGCCCAGCCTGAGGACGAGGCCGACTATTACTGTCAGGTGTGGGACAGTGGTAATGCTCACAGTGACACAGGCAGATGAGGAAGTGAGACAAAAACCTCCTTCTGTGTCACACTCTCGCCTCCCCCAGGAGGACTGTGGACACAGCCATGAACAAGTTGGGCCCAGGTCCCATTTGTGAGGTCCCCAAGTGGCCCCTTTTCCCAGCCTCAGGCAGCTCTGAGGAGGGTGGGATAGGAGTGGGTTCAGGGTGGGGAGCGCCAGGCTGTACTGCTGTGTCTATGCTGCGGTGTGATTTCTACAAAGAGAACCTGAGGTAACAAACAGACTGATGGAATTCTTTTTCCAGAGTAACAGTCCTTGAATTCTACATAATAATTACAAGGCCTCTGCTTGGCAAAGTGTTCAGGACAAATCCCCAGAACCTCCCAGCTCAGCTCAGCTCCTAAAGCCCCGGGCTGCATGGCAGCTTGGGACCCTGAATGGAGCAAACTAGAGTTGACACGTCCGCCAGCATGGCTGGGAACCCTGGCTGGTGACGCTGTGCCCTCATTGGGAAGGTCCACTATGACAGAGACCCACGTCCCTCTGGTCATTGCCTTCCCCTGACTGTGAGTCAGGAGAGTGACAAACTGATGCCAAGTTCCCACAGTCATGCCTCATTCAGAAGGACCTTGCAGCCTTTCCCCTTGCATTGCATTGTATTGTAGTTACCAAGTCTCGTCTCCACGCTTCCCTCCAGAAAGATCACCTAAAACCCCTGAATGATATTCCTGGTCACAGTGCTTCCAAGGGCCTGAGGAGAAAATAAGAGTCTGGAGGGCGGAGCGTGGAAGGAGAGAGCTGCACAGAGATCTCTGCAGGTCTGCACAGGGTCCCGGGGATTGAGAGCCTCGTGTGGGGTAAATGCCTGAGGCTAAGAGGAGAGCCAGCCAAGATAGGAAAGGGAGGGACAATTCCTCAAAGTCAACACACAGTCACATGTTCTCATTCAGTGGGGGGTGGTGAGGAATCTCCCAATTAAAACACCAGGTTGACGAGTCAGAAGAGCTTTCCCTGAGTGGAGGGAGACCTAGCCCCCACCCAAAGTCCACTCTGTTCCGTCTGAGAAGGGGGAGTAAGAGCAAGTTGGAAAAGGACTGACCTGTGTCCACGTAATTTACAGCTGCCGAAATGGAAATCAGTCACACAGCGAGAAGGACAAGTAACCGTATCCAACAGAAGGAGTGTCACATAGACTGTCATGCTGTCAAAAATATCCTGCAGAGAATCAGAAAAATGAGGAACTCTTATAAATATAAAAACCCTGTTTTCCCAAAATGACCTTAAAAGTGCTCAGATTATATAATTTGTAGATAAGGATACAGAAATTATTACTTTAACTACCATATTTCCCATGTATAAGATGCTCCTATTATAAGGAGCACCTTAATTTTGGGGCCCAAAATTTGAAAAGAAATGTATTATATAAAGTTGTTGAACTCAAGTTTTATTCATCAGAAAATTTATACAACTCCTCATCACTGTCAAAACTCCCATCCATCAGCTTGTCCTCATCTGTGTCTAATGATAAATCACTGTCTTCATATATTCCTCGTCCTCAGTTCCATCTATGGCATTTGAAATGCCACACTTCTTAAATGCAAGTCAAAAACTACAACCACTGTATAAGACGCACTCAGGTTTTAGATGCCAAAATTTTCGGAAAAGGGTGCATCTTATACATGGGCAATATGGTATAGTTCACTGGTCTATGAGGGTAGAGGAATGGTTTAACATGGTAAGAGTGACACAGGGACAAAATGACTAAATTGAAAATCTAGATATAAAAGCCAAAATATTTATGATTAAACTACTCTGGAAGAAATGCATAGCAGAGGAGATGTTACCAAAGAGAAGACTACAACACTTGCTGTCATAACAGTACCAACTATTCAAACTGAGACAGAAAATAATGAAGAGTAAAGTGGGAAAGAAATCTCTCACTTTCTTTCCATGTGGTCGGAGAGGATGTCTGTTTGCAGAACCCCCTTTCCCACGCCATTGCAGGAAACAGCACCTGAATCAAGTTCAGTCTTGAGCACAAGACCATTCAGCACCAAGATTCAGGTGGCCTAAGGAAGTATTGGGGACACAGCAGGAGGAAGGGAGAGATTCCATGGTGACCTAAACCAGACCATCTGGAACCTCGGTGAGCACCAATTCCCCTGGGCTCTCCTAGGAGGGTGGTCCCGGGAATCAGCATGTCTGATAGCTCCCAGGGGAGTCTAATTTGCTGTTCCTCCGAGGATCACCCTGGAAGTGCCTTCAGTCCTGCTCCCCTGCTCCTACAGCTCAGGGAGAGTCACCACAGGATGGCACTGTCTGTGTAGCACAGAGGACCGGCTGTCCCTCCCACCCAGGCTTCTAATGATGGTGGCCTCGCACTCACCCCATCCACATCTCTCCCTCCCTTTAGATACAGGGATAGTCTATCTCACTCACCTCCCTAGGCACCTGGGGCCCCAGGACAGGGGTGACCATATTCTGTGCTGGAGCAGCAGCCACACTGAAGGTTGTAATCATGTCTCGTGATGCCAACAGCGCCTGCCCACAGGCTACCATGGCTGAGGGGACGGTCAAAAATCTAACTCCACAGACACCAGGGGGCAACACGACCCCTCTGGGCTGCCCTCTGTGCTCAGTGCACCCACAGGCTGGTTATTATTGAGTTTTCCCATGCTGGGTAGGGAGGAGGTTCTTTGGACAACATCTTAGTGATGAGGAGTGTAAACAAACCATCCTGGGCTGACCACTCTCTTCCTGTCCCCTGGTGTGTGCTCAGGTCTCCTGACATGGGAGCCCTTCTAGTCCAAGACTGGAGAAGTGAGATTCCCTTCTCCTTCTCACCACCTAAAAAAGAGTGTCTTTCTGATGAACATCAGCTCATGGGGACACTTGGGAAAAATTCTGTCCCTGCTGTGGTCTGTGTGCTCAGACCCCCATGTGACAGCCCAGGAGAGGCAGGTATGAATGAGTCCCGACACACAGAGTCCAGGTGTGAACAGAGCAGGTGTCACCTTGAGATCCTGCCTCTACTTCTGTTTTGACCATGACCTGAGACAGGACCTCTCTGTCCAGCTTTTCAGGTCTGTCCTCCCTTCCCATTACCAGGGAAAGTAATGGGCACAGGTGACGTTGTCCTGACTGCCCTGTGACCTGAGGGGGCAGATCTTGGGGAGGGGGCTCCTACAGCTGCAGTTCAGGATTCATCTGCAAACAGCCTCCTTGGAGCCCAGTAGAGCTGTGGTTCAGCATCAAAGATGCCCCCAGCTTCTCAGGAATCTGCTTCTTTACCAGTGGTTGCTCTCAGTTTCTTCCCCTTATCCACCGTAGGGTACCAATCCCACCTGGCTAACCCCACACTGCCCTCTAAGGTCCTGTATAAAATCCCAACCTCTGGGAAACCATCCATGCATGAAGAGTGAGTAAGATGCTTTCCTGAGTAATCTCATGAGACCCCGTATTTCTTCTTCACAGCTCTCAGCACACGTCATGTTTCATTTATAACTTTAACTCAGTTAGACTCAGTCTGTTGGGGGAGATTGTTCACAGGGTCCAGCAAAGAGATGACTTTGAACATTTCCACAAGCGGTACACATATGATCACCAATGAGTACACAACCTAGTGGGACAGCTAAGTAGAATGACGAGTTGATATTTTTTTCTATCTATCACTCTCAAAGCAATGGAAATTAAAAAGAAAACAAAAGAATATGAAGGCCCTGGCTGGTTGCCTAAGTGGTAGAGCATCGACTCACCGTGTGGATGTCCCAGGTTTGAATCTTGCTCAAGCCACATAAGGGAAACGACCATCTGCTTCTCTACGCCTTCCCTTCTCTCTCATTCTCTATATTTTCCTCCCCTTCTGCAGCTATTGCTCGATTAAAACAAGTTGGCCCCAGGTGCTGAAGAATACTCCATGGCCTCACTGCAGGCACTAAAGTAGCTCGGTTTCCCAGCAACAGAGCTGTGGACACAGATTCATAGAGCATCACTTAGTAGGGGGCTTACTGGTGGATCTTTGTCAGGGTGCACGTGGGAGTCTGTCTCTGGATCCCCACCTCTCACTTAAAAAAAAAGAGAATATGTATGAGAATTAAGCATGTTAATAGAAGGAGGAAGAATTAACATCCATCTGCACTTAATTCGTATCAGCACCATTCACAGAGTTTTTATATAAATATTACTTAAACTGGATAAATGCAAATATTCTAGGAGACAAGCATTCTTACCATTCCCACTTTACAGATGGGGAAGCTGAGGCACGGAGGGATGAGCACCCTGCCTGAGGTCAGAACTAGAGAGTGGCCCACCCAGAAGCAAATGGAGGTTTGTCACCCCAGAGTCCCTGATCTTCACCTCCATCCTGTGGCCTCTCATTCTGATACCAAAACTGAGACTTGGTTTTCTTCTGAAGTGACAGAAAGTTCTCTCTTTTTTATCAAAAGCAAGTGGCAGATATTGTGAGTTTGGAGTCAGCCCAGTTTAACAGGAATAAAATGTGAACCGCGTGTGCAATTCCAAATTTTCCTTCCACCACTTTTAAAATATAAAAAAAACCTTGTGGAATTTGTTTTCATAATATTTTTTGTTTAAAATGATTAGTGGAATATGTCATTTCAATATAAATTAAATAAAAATACATTGAGCCTGACTAGGCCAAGGCACAGTGGATAGAGCATCAGACTGGGACTTGGAAGACTCGGGTTCGGAACTCCGAGGTCGCCAGCTTGAGCCCAAAATCGCCGACTTGAGCAAGGGGTCATTCAGTTGCTGGAGCCACCAGTCAAGGTACATATGAGAAAGCAATCAAATGAGAAACTAAGATGCCACAACGAAGAACTGATTCTGCACATCTCTCTCTCTTCCGGTCTGTCTGTCCCTATCTGTCCCTCTCTCTGTCTCTCTGTGTCTGTCACAAAAATGGATAAATATATACATATATATGGATCTATTTAACATTATTTAATAATAAATTTTAAAAATCCGGCAGATATTTCAGAACTATAGCACACCTTATTGGATGACCATTATTTTTTCTCAACAGCTGCATGTGGCTTGTGGACTCCATATTGGTCAGAGTAAGTCAGAAGGATGTCATGTACTTGGGGATGAAGGTGGGGGTGATGTCACCACACTGCATTTCAGAATTTAAGCCAGCACAGTGGGTATAAGGTCCCGTGACTCAGAACTCTCTAGGGAGGAATGGGTGTTCCACTTTCCAGAGAAACCAGGAATATTGAGGGCAGAACGAGGGATTTTTTATATCATGTGTCCACATTACTTCCATTCTCAAAGACTGCACATTAAATACAATTATCATTTTAAAAATGATTCTGAGCCACAAAACACATTTTATTATTAAGGTTGAATGATTTCAGGAGGAGATGATATCCTTAAACATAATAACAAATCATAAAGCTAAGTTTTATACAAAAATCAAGAGAGAAGAAAGATCATAAGAAATATTTTGTTGGAGTTGTATGACTGGCTATTCTCCACAAGGGATATATTTGCCTAATTTACAAGCACAGATCATGTTTATGAAGGTCAGTTCTCCCAGGATGGCACCAACAAGTGACCTCTGGTGTTGGGATGAGACCCACAGCTCAGGTGTGAGACCCCGCCTGCAGGAGCAGCCAGCAGGGCCCCGTGGGGAGACCCTGAGGGGTGAGTGAGGAGTGGAAGCAGCAGGTGGGTAGGGCAGAGAGAAGCCAGTGTCACCCCCTCGGCAGTGTAACATCCACTGGGTACAAGAACAAACGTTGGAGACTTTCAGGAGTATAGATGTAACTTTATTGGCCAGTTTTACCTGCGCAGGGGCAAATTCCCAAGGTGTCCAGAGACACTGTGCTCACAAGGAGCTGCAGATGGGAATCGCGCCTAGCGCTTACAGCTAAATCTTTTTATAAGCTAAGCAAGCAAGCCTCATACAGAAGCAGATGTGGCAGTAACCTATTTGCTAAGGGGGCTGCACATAGCATAGCAACAGGGGCTGGGGTCTAGCTCATTGGCGAATTCCAAACCTAAACTTCTAATAAGGGTCTTTTAACCAACAGAATGCAAACGTTTGTCTCTTTTTCTTCTTTTTTTTTTTTCTTCTCTCTCAGCCTCCCACAGTCCCTATCTGTCTCTGCTTCTTGAACGACCTTGGACATGTTATTCCTAACAGAACAGGAGCAAGACCTGCCTGTAACCCTTAAGTTCCCTGTTCCATTAGTGCCCTGCTTATTTTCTGATCTTCTCTTGGTCCTTACAGGCAGGAACACTAGTGGGCGTGTCTGAGACAGGTGGCCCTTGTCTTATTGCAAAAATCGCTTTAGGCCCTGGCCGGTTGGCTCAGCGGTAGAGCGTCGGCCTAGCGTGCGGAGGACCCGGGTTCGATTCCCGGCCAGGGCACATAGGAGAAGCGCCCATTTGCTTCTCCACCCCTCCACCGTGCTTTCCTTTCTGTCTCTCTCTTCCCCTCCCGCAGCCAAGGCTCCATTGGAGCAAAAGATGGCCCGGGCGCTGGGCATGGCTCTGTGGCCTCTGCCTCAGGCGCTAAAGTGGCTCTCATCGCAACATGGCGACGCCCAGGATGGGCAGAGCACCGCCCCTGGTGGGCGTGCCGGGTGGATCCCGGTCGGGCGCATGCGGGAGTCTGTCTGACTGTCTCTCCCTGTTTCCAGCTTCAGAAAAATGAAAAAAAAAAAAAAAAAAAAAAATGAAAAAAAAAAAAAAATCGCTTTAGAGCAAACTCTGGGGAGTGAGTCCCGATGTCCTTCCGTCTGTGCACGTGGATCACCACAGCGCCTCACACACCATATCTATGAACAGCGTCTACAGCCTTTTATGAATGAATCTGTTTCATCACATCCTCAGCAGCACGGGGTTGAAACAAACACATTTCTCTAGGACAAAAATAATACACACTTCCTTGTCAGTGATGTTTTATAACAATAGAACGTTTCCTTTCCAGTACTGACAGTTGTACAAACTCAGTGGCCTTGACCATGTTAGGAAAAGAATCCTGATCTGTCACAAGGACTCTCACCTGTAACCAGATTCCCAGTGTCGTGCTGACACATAATCCTGTGTTGTCAGCCAGGGAGGGAACAGAAGGAGTGTCCCCTCCTCTGTGCACAGACAGTTCTGAGTACTGGAAAGAGATTCCAGTTCCGTGATGATCTGAGTTCCCTTGAAAACAATTGACTTGGGGGCAGAGTGAAGCATCTGGATTCAGAAAACTGGGTTGTGACAAGAAAGACTCAGGAGTCCTGGGATGGGAAAGAAGGAGTGGCAGTGGACATGGACAGGGAAGAGCAGGGAGAGGGCTAATCCTCAGGCTCTGGGGTTCCTCTTCTGAACTGGAATTGTGACTCATCATCACTTTCTGGGGGACTTTGAGAAAATCATTACCCTCACAATGACGGCTCCCTCCTCATTAGACAGAAGAAGAGGCACAGCCTCAGAAGAGGGATGATGTTGTGTTGTTACGATGTAGGTGAGGGCTGCTGGTAAAACCCACCAACATGTGGCATCTATTAAGGATTACACATGCCAGGTTACATTCGTCCTGGGGACACCAGGGGGCACTGTGGTTACTGTTTGAAAATCTTTGAAGACTATTCTATTGAGCTAGATCAGGTTTCTACTCTGAATCCCACACCTGGCTCTACTTCTGAAATCTGGAAACTACCCTCATGTGGCGGTTAAGTTCAGGGCTCAGACAAGAGCACAGATAGACACGTTAGGGAACAGAGAACAGATTTGCATTCTTGCTCCGCCCACTTGAGCTGCAAGAAGAGAAGAGAAGACAGGAGCTTGGGGAGCCCAGTGCCAGCTGGGCAGCCTCAGGGCAGAGCTCCTGGAAACCCCTCCTCACCATGGACTGCCTTCCCTTCTACCTCCTGCCCCTTGTTTTCTCCACAGGTCAGAGCTTCCTACAGATCTCAGGGGTCCTGCCCCCCAATAAGTCCCTGCAAGCACAGTTCTGAGGAACATCTTGCAGTCTGGGTGCACTGGGCATTATTTCTGTATTTTGTGTTTCCAGGTCTCTGTGCTCTGCCTGTGCTGACCCAGCCCCCATCTGCTTCTGCTTCCCTGGGAGGCTCTGTCAAGCTCACCTGCACCCTGAGCAGTGAGCACAGCGACTACAACATTGCATGGCATCAGCAGAGACCCGGGAGGGCTCCTCACTATGTGATGTACCTCAGCAGTAGTGGAAGCGAAAGCAAGGGGGACAGGATTCCTGATCGCTTCTCAGGCTCCAGCTCTGGGGCTCACCGCTACCTCACCATCTCCAACCTCCAGTTTGAGGAAGAGGCTGACTATTACTGTCAGACATGGGACAGCAGTGGTAATACTCACAGTGGCACATGCAGATGGGGAAGTGAGACAAAAAAAAAACCCTCTCCATCTATGTGCATTCTCCTCAAGTCCTAGTGGACTGTAGACCGAGCCATGAGCAGTTTTTGTCCAGGTCCCCAGATCTCAGAACCAAGGCTGCTGTCTCCTTCCTGCCTCAGGTGCTGTGCTGATGGTGATACAGGAGTGGGTTCAGTGTTGGCAGGACCAGGCCATCCTGATGTTGCAGGGCCTGTGTGTGAACTGGGTACAGAAGCCCTGGGTGGAAGTAGAGGCAGATGGAAATGGTCACTCATGGTCATTGTCTCTGCATTACACTATTTGGTTCACTTCTTCACCAAAATGATCACGATTAGACCCCAGAATGTCCCAGCCATGCTCAAATCTCATAGGGTTGCTCAGTATCTGAATGGACAAAAGGAGTGTCGTGCACTGTAATGTCCACCTCGGTCTTCTTCTGAGCTCCCCCAGCAACCACCACCTCTGGGACCCTGGCAGCTCTTCCTGGTACCCTCAGTGGGAAGTGCTGGTGGTTCAGGAAATGGCCTCTGATTTCAAGTCCTTCTCAGGGAGGTCAGTGTAAGACTGCCTGGGGTCAGGGTCCCAAAGCCCTGCCTCAGCGAGGGTGAGAAGTAGGTGAGCAGGTCAGAGGTAATAACGTTGTGCAGGTTAAGTTGCCATTTCTGTAACACCAAGTAGCCCTCCTAGAACCAGAAGTCTCGTGTGGGGCTGAGTGTCGTGTAAAAGCACGATAAGGTGACACACTCCACAGATCTTGACAAGGATGCAGTAGCTTGTGCTGTGGCTCTGCTGGGACAGCCTGTGATGTCTCTGTGAACAAGGATCGTGTTCTTGGTCCTGTAGATCTCATGAGCATGACATCAGCCTGCTGGATGTGCCTCCTATATTCTTTGCAAAGAGTAGTATCTATGTGGCCCTCTGTATATGTGTCCATGTGTTATGTGTGTGTGTGTGTGTGAATGTGTATGCATGAGTTGTGCACTTTGGTGTGGCCAATAAATTTTGTATTAACAAATGTTTCAACTCTGTTTCAATAATTTCCTCCTTACATTCTGCCTCTGACCTTGTATTATAAGTATTAAGAATTTAATAAGAACAGGAGTGGTAGCATCTATACGTGTTTAAAGCATATCAATACCATTCACAGCACTTCAAATGTATAAATAGTTTAGTCACAAGCACTCCATAAACAGGCCTTCTCAACATCACCCCTTTCTATAGATGGGGAAGCCGAGGCACATGGTCACATGCCTGAGGGCAGAGCTAGAAAGTGGCTGACCCGGCAGCAAACCAAGGTTCTAGCCCCCGGGTCCCTGGTCTTTGCTTTTATGCTGTGGCCCCTAACTGAGCTCTCAGAGCTAAGACTTGGTTTTCTTTAAGGTGCCAGAAAGTTTTCTCACCTTTTTTCTAAAGGAAGAAAATGATTCTAGGAATTTAAAGTGCAGCCCTATCCAATATAAACAACATAGATAATTTTACATTTTGAGTGATCCACATATAAAAGATTAGATGAAACCATTAGAATTATTTTTCATACATTAATTTTAATACATTTTAATTCAATTGGTTGAAAATATAATTTCAATGAGCATAAAATATAAATATACTGATATACTTTACATTATTTTTATAAAATCTAGTGTGTATTTCAGAACAAATGCATTTGTCTACGGGGAGGGACCCACATTTCATGCGAACAGCTGTGGATGACTTATCGTTAGATGGATGTGGTGTCCTTGGGGTAAATGTCCCTGCAGTACATACTCACAGACACTAGGGGGCGATCGAGGATCCTCTGACCCAGAGGCCTCACGAGGGAGAAAGGGCTGCTTCTCTTTTCACACATCAAGTAGGTTGAGGACACCAGATGGAGGGAATGTTTATAACATGCATCCACATCTGTTCCAGTCTCAAACAAATGATATTCAATAAACTACTATTTAAAAGATGAATCTGAACTATCAAACACATTTTCACTTTAATCAGTGTCGATGACAAAATTCCTTTTTAATTTTTAAATAAATATTGCTTGAAGTATTGCTTTCAGTGGGAAGATTACTCCATAAACCACACACACATCATAAAGTTATATTTGCTGCAGGGACCTAGAGGGGAAACAAATAATAAGGAATATTTCATTACAGTTGTATGACTTGCTATATTCTCCACAAAGGGATATACTGTATTTGCCTAATTCACAGGCACAGATCCTGTTTATGAAGGTCAGTTCTCCCAGGATGGCACCAACAAGTGACCTCCCTTGTTGGGATGAGACCCACAGCTCAGGTGTGAGACCCGGCCTGCAGGAGCGGCCAGCAGGGCCCATGGGGAGACCTGAGGGGTGAGTGAGGAGTGGAAGCATCAGGTGGGAAGGGCAGAGGGGAGCTGCTGTTACTGTCTCAGCGAAAAACAGTAGTCAGCTCGTCTGAGATAGGTGTTCCTTGTCTTATTGGAAATATCTCTTTTTAGATCAAATTCAGAGGAGCGAGTCCCGGGGTCTTTTCGTCTGTGCACGTGGATCACCACAGCATCTCACATGTCATGTCTATGAACAGCATCTCCAGCCTTTTGTGAGTGAATCTATTTCATCATGTCCTCAGCAGCACTGGGTTGAAACAAACACATTTGTCTGGGATAATGTGATACATGCTTCTTTGTCAGTGATGTTTTATAACATTAAAATGTTTCTTTTCCAATATTGACAGTCACACAAACTCAGTGGCTTTGACCATGTTAGAAAAAGAATCCTCATCTGTCACAAGGACTCTCAGCTGTAACCAGATTTCCAGTGTCTCGCTGACATGTGATCCTGTGTTGTCAACCAGGGAGCGAGCAGAGGGACTGTCCCCTCCTCTGTGAACAGACAGTTCTGTATCACTGGGAAACACATATTCCAGCTCCGTGATGATCTGAGTTCTCTAGATTCAGGAGCTGGGTGGAGCCACTGGATAAAGAAGACCTGGTTGTGACAAGAAAGACTCAGGAGACCTGGGATTGGGAAAAAGGAGGACATGGACAGTGGCAGAGCAGGGAGGGAACTAATCCTCAGGCTCTGGGGTCCCCTTTTTGGATTGGAATTGTGACTCATCATCACTATCTAGGGGACATTGAGAAAATCATTATTTTCACAATGATGGCTCCCTCCTCATTAGACAGAAGAAGACGCACACCCTTCAGCAGAGCGATGGTGTTGGGTTGTTACAATGTAGGTGAGGGTTGCAGGTAAAATGCACCAACATGTGGCATCTATTAAGGGTTACACCCCTCGGGTTACATTCATCCTAGGGACACCAGGGGGCACTGTGGTCACCGCTTGAAGAACTTTGAAGACTCTTCTATTGAGCTAAATCAGGTTTCTACTCTGTATCCCACACCTGATCCTACTTCTGAAATCAGGAAACTACCAGCATGTGGCCATTAAGTTCAGAGCTCAGACAAGAGCTCAACACAGACACATTAGGGAACAGAGAACAGATTTGCATTCTTGCTCTGCCCCCTTGAGCTGCAAGAAGAGAGGATAAGACAGGAGCTTGGGGAGCCCAGTGCCAGCTGCGCAGCCTCAGAGCAGAGCTCCTGGAAACCCCTCCTCACCATGGACTGCCTTCCCTTCTACCTCCTGCCCCTCATTTTCTCCACAGGTCAGAGCTTCCTACAGAACTCAAGGCGTACCTTCCAGTCTGGGTGTACTGTGCATTATTTCTGTTTTTTGTGTTTCCAGGTCTCTGTGCTCTGCCTGTGCTTATCCAGTCCCCATCTGCATCTGCCTCCCTGGGAGGCTCTGTCAAGCTCACCTGCACCCTGAGCAGTGAGCACAGCACCTACACCATTGCATGGTATCACCAGCATCCAGGGAAGCCCCCTCAGTACATGATGGACTTTAAGAGTGACAGAAGCCAGAGCAAGGGGGATGGGATTCCCAATTGCTTCTCGGGCTCCAGCTCTGGGGCGCACCACTACCTAACCATCTCCAGCCTCCAGTCTGAGGACGAGGCTGAGTACATCTGTGGTGAGGCCATACAATTGATAGTCAGTATGGGTAAGCCACAGTGACATAAAGGGGAAGTAAGGATAAAACCTACCTTTCTCTGTTCCTTCCTCACCACGGGAACTCAAGGTGGACAGCTTTGACTCTTTTCTGTGCAAAACTCATTATCCTGCACCTGTTTTCCAAGATACCCCTGAAGAGATACATGAGAGGGTCTTAATTAGGTCATTTTGTTAACATGTATATTTTGTTTCCCCCACATTATGCCTGTGGCAATGATGCTGGGAGAGTCCACATCAGACCTGGCAAAAACAAACCCTGAGATAGTGGCTGAGCTGAGAAGGCCTTGTCCTCAGAAACCATTAGTCCGTGTGCTCACATTATGGGCCCTGCTCAGGGAGGAAACAGAGATCTTGGCATTCTTGAGGTGACCTTGGAAGTCATCTGCAGTGGGAGTGTTGACTCGGCTGCACCGAGAACAGAGACAAAATCCCATCAGGACTGAGGGTCAGCAGGAAGCCTTTGGTCACCAGAGGAGACCGGACAGAGAGACTTGACCCCATGTGGGGACAGAGCTGGTGCAGGACAGAAGTGGGTGCAGGGTAGGCGGTCTGCAGGAGAACCATCATGGGAAACAGCCAGGGTTGTCCAGCTGTGCTAGAGACTCAACCTGTGGTGCCAAGAAGGGCTCAACGTCTGCCCACAGGACTTTTTGCGGGACAGCACAAGACAAGACAATGATCACTGAGAAAGTGGCAGGGCATGGAACATGGGTGACCTGAGGTAGAAAACATATTGTCCCACCCCAAGACACAGCCCTGTGGGCGATCCTCCTCAACTACATTCATGATCAGGGGACAGGACGTGTTGATTTCCTCCATTGCTGTTCAAAAACTGAACAAAGGACCTTTCACACAGCGCCCACTGCTCTGAGTCCCCGTGGAGCAGCCATATGGCCATAGTAACGCTGGTTCTGGACATGGAACTGGGCTGGGTGGGATTCCAGGGTCGAACCCCAGAATGTCAGGCTGGTCCACAGTGACTGATTCTGAGATGACAGTCTATCAGCTGCCATGACCTGGTGACTCCTAAGAGGGGAGCAGTGGAGGAGGGGTGGTCAGCGTGGACGGCATGGACAGGGTGCAGGATACACAGGATTTACGATAGACTGAGGGCTCAGGCCTGTTGGACCTCTGTCAGCCACGGTGCCTGGGGTTACAGGCTCAGAGGGCTACCTCAGTTCTTCCCAGTTCAGTAAAGGGTGTTGTCTACAAGGGGTGAAGTGGCCTTATCCCAAACAAGGCTCCCGTGTGTCCCCCCTGTGGGAGCCCCCTCCACCACTCACACTGCAGGAGAGGACGTCAGGAGGACTGTGGGGAATTCACTCCAAACCCTACTGAGGACCAGACCGCACCCATGTCCACCGGGGCCTGTGCTGCCAATAACATTGAAGAAAGTCAGCTTGGCCTCGATGGACAGACAGAGAGAGAATCTGTATTGGCGATGACAGTGAGAGGCCAGGGAGCAGACACAGAGCATCCCCTGCTATATTCGATGGAGACCAGCCTGTGAAGGAGCTGTCGGCACATATCCCAGGTCACAGAGGGACAGAGGGCATACAAGGCACCATTTGTTGTGCTCAGGGTTACAACAGGATCAATGTTTCTGTGAGACCATAGTCAGTTCTGTCATGAGAAAGTGACAAATGAATGGTATGAAGAAGTGTCTCTTTCACTAATTCTTGCCTGTGGCATTGTCATCACAGATGTCTATTGATTTTGAGTCCAGAAAGTAAAAGTTTATAGAAAAAGTCCTAGGGTGGTATCAATTACATTCAATAAAGCTGTTTTCTATAAATAAATACATAAATAAATAAATACATAAATAAATAAATAAATACTTTTGTGGATGGTGGCCTTTGAAGAGTCCCCAGAAGGAGCAGCAGGAGCAGGGCATAGGACCTGCCCATGAGGAGATGGAGCTGGTGTGGCTGAGAGTGACAGGAGGCGGGGCCAGGGTGAGAGAGTGACAGGAGGTAGGGCCAAGGTGAAAGAGTGACAGGCAGCTGGCCTTTCCCCTCAGGTTCCCTCTTCATAGTCTTCCTTCTTTGCTGGGAACTTCACCTGCCACATACTGTTTATTCCTATTTTTAAAATGGAGATAATATTATGTACACCAAAATGCTCATTTTCAGTGAAGAGTTCTGTAGGTTTTGACAAATGCAGACAGATAGTAAAGGCTTCCACGTTCACACTGGTTAATGGTTCCATCATGGCCCTTACAGTCCCCAGGCCCTCGGCACCCAGACCCTCCCCACACCTGCACCCCTGACCACACTGTTCTGTTCTCAGTCCCAAAAGGTGGCTCTTTGCATGAAAGTCACACAAATGGGATCACACATGGGAGCCTGGTGGTTCTGCTTCTCTCACTCCGCATTAGCACCTGAGATCATCCATGTCGTGTGTTAATAGTTCTCTCCATTTTCACAGCAGAGCGGACTTCCGGGCACGGACCAGCCTCACGTGCTTATCCACTCCCCAGGGAGTGACAGGGATGTTTCTCCAGTTTCACACTTTGGCAATTTTCCATAAAACATTTATAACGTTTGTTTTAGGTGTTCGTGAACATCATTTTCATCTCGCTCAGGCTGGTGCCTGGGCCTGAAATTCTGGGTAACATGGCAGATGTTTGTGTGATCTTCTAAGAACCTGCCAGACTGTTCTCCAATGTGACACTTCCTTTGCATTTTCAGGATCACCAGGCAGTTATGAGATTCCAGTTGATGCATCTTCATTATAACAAGAGATAGTAAATTTTTTTGAAAGCCATTCTAGTATATTTGTAATGGTATCTCAGTATGTTTTATTTTCATATCCTTAGTGACTGTTGAGGTTGAGAATCTTTTCAGGTACTCATTTGTCTTCTTTGTATTTGTTTGGCATGGAAATTCTTTGCTGAATTTTCAAATTCATTATTCTCCAGGTTTATAAATAATCATTGTGTAAATGTATGTGTGTGTGAGTGTGTGTGTGTGTATTTAGTTTATGCACTTTAATCCCATGTGCAGGTTCTTGTATCCACCGCAGCATCAAGATACAACACACTTCCATCACCACAAGGGTTTTTCACATTTTTCTCTCATGACAACATCCACCTCTTCCCTCCAGGTTCTCACCATGTCCCTCACTCTTGGTGACCACTAATGGGTTCTCCATTTCTAAAAGTTTATCTTTTCAGAAACGATCTATTTAAATAGAAACAGAATCCTATAGTGTGCAGCCATTTGACACTGTCACTTCTCACTCCACCAGTCCCTTGTAGATTCCTCAACGTCATTGTTGTGTTCAGTGCTGCTTCCTTTTCATTGCTGAGTAGTATTCCATGGTCCTGGGACTAAAGCCCTTTTAACCATCTGCCCAGGAAGGGCACCGGGATTGCTCCCTCTGGGATGTGGTGCATAGGGTGCCATGCACGTTTCTTAGTTCTCTGTGAATACATTCACTTCTCTGAAATAAACGCTCAAGTGACCACTTGCCGGCTGTGTAGTAATTACAAGTTTAATTTTTAGGATGCTGCCAAACTATTAATTCTACCATTTAACATTCCCATCAGCCATGTAGAGTGATCTCATTTCTCCTCATCCTGCCACCACTGTGGTGTCCCTACTTTTCCTGCAGGCACTCTGATAGGGTGTGGTGTTGTCTTGTTATGGGTTTCATTAGCATTTCCTTCATAACTAATGATGGACACCTTTCTCTCTGCTCTTTGCCATCAATACACCCTCGCCTTCTACACAGTCCTCCTGGTCCGCTGCCCATTTTCTGAATGGGTTCTATGAGTTTCCTTTTCTTTCCACTCTTCAGTTTTGAGAGTTCTCTCTTGTCCTCTACACACGAGTTGTTATTGAACGTTCAGTTTGCAAATATTTTCTCTCAGTATACTACCTGCTTTTTAATCCTCTTTAGACAGTTTAGGAAAGCAAAATATTAATTTTGATATGGTTGGATGTATTACTCTTTTCTTTGTGAATCTTGTATATGGCATCATCAAGGTGGTTTTATTTTGTTTAAGTTTTGTGTTTTTTTTTGCTTAACTCTAGATCTCAAAAATTCTCCTATTAATTTCTAAAAAAACAAAAAACACCATGATGTTCTGAAACGTCCATGACCAATTTCATTGAGTGTGATTGTGGAATCCAGTCACACAGACACCAGCATGACCACTGTCCCTGTAAGATCTGTTGGTCCCAGATATGGATGACTTCATTTCTACGGGGAGACTGAGGGTGCTCCCCTAGCCCAGGAAGGAGGCCCAGGGCTCACCCTGAGGCGACTGTGAGGGAGCTGGGCCAGAGTCAGCACTGTCTCCCTCAGCTCCCCAGAGAGTTCTGGGACCCGGGTACAGGCCTGGGAGTGAGGCCCGAATTTAAATCCTCCCTAAGCCCAGGCGCCCTCTGCTCAGCTGTAGCCACTGCACAGGCCACAGGGGGAAGAGAGGGGATTTGCATGAGAAGCAACCCCCCTCCCCCTGCACAGAGGATAAGTGGGGCCCAGAGGCCACATTCCCAGCTGTGGGCTCAGAGGCAGAACTTGGGGCATCTCCACCATGCCTGGACCCCTCTCCTGCTCCCCCTCCTCACTCTCTGTACAGGTAGGGCCCCTCCCCTGCCTGCAGGCTCAGCCCCCTCAGCGCCCTGAGCAGGGCACAGCCTCAGGTGGGACCTACTGGGAACGGTCTTCACCCCCAAGCCTTTTCTCCTCTCCTCTCTCACAGGCTCTGTGGCCTCGTATGAGGTGACCCAGTCACCACCTTCCTTGTCAGTGGCCTTGGGAGAGATGGCCAGGATCAGCTGCACTGGAGATTTACTGGATAAGAAATATACTCACTGGTACCAGCAGAAGCCCGGCCAGGCCCCTGTGCTGGTCATTTATAAGGACAGCGAGCGGCCCTCAGGGATTCCTGACCGATTATCCGGCTCCAGCTCAGGGAAGACAGCCACCCTGACCATCAGCAGGGCCCAGGCTAAGGACGAGGCCGACTATTACTGTCAGTCTACAGACAGCAGTGATATTGCTCACAGTGACACAGGCAGATGGGGAAGTGAGACAAAAACCTCCTTCTATGTCACACTCTCCCCACCCCAGGAGGACTGTGGACACAGCCATAAGCAAGTTGGGCACAGGTCCCATTTCTGAAGTCCCCAAGGGGCCCCTCCTCTCAGCCTCAAAATTGCCCTGTGGAGGGAGGGACAGGAGTGGGTTCAGGGCGGGCAGCACCAGGCTGTCCTGCTGTGTCTATGCTGCGGTGTGATTTCTGGGAAGAGGACCTGAGTTAACAGACAGACTGACAGAACCCAATATCCACAGTAATAGTCCCTGAATTCCAAGTGACCTCCCATGTTGGGATGAGACCCAAGCTCAGATGTGAGACCCGGCCTGCAGGAGCACCAGCAGGGCCTCGTGTGGAGACCTGAGGGGTTAGTGAGGAGTGGAAGCATCAGGTGGTAGGATTTAAATAATTTAACAACAGATTCTCTGTCCCAATTGAATATTTTATGAATAAAAAATATTATATACCAAAAAGTAGTTTATTATTTTATGCATTTAATACTTACATAAGAACAATAAGAAATACACAAAATAAGATTATGTATGAGTTTTAAATTATTAATGAAAAAATATTAAATAATACCTGATGAAAAACAATTAAACTGTTTTTAAGGTATTACCGTATTGCTTCTTGATTGGCATCCTCACTTGTAATTTTTTTTAACCTACAGACAGAATGAACATTACTACAGGTGCTTAGAATAAGTATGCTGTTGCGCAGATGAACGTTGAAAGAGAAAAAATGTAAATTTATGATTTCCACATTGGGCAGCTGCCCAGACGCCCACCTTAGAGAGAACCCTGATTATAAGTGCCATTTTAACAACCGGTTTGCCGAACTCAATAAAAAATTAGGTATCAGTTCTGCCAAACAGGTGCAAACAAGTTCAATCCCACCACTGGAAGCATCAGGTGGGAAGGGCAGACAGGAGCTAATGTCATATCCTCATGAAGGCACAGTAGTGGGCTTGGCGAGACACATGGCCCTTGTCCTACCTCAGTTTTTTCTTTCGACCAAACTCTGAGAAAGGAGTCCCAGGGTCCTTCCGTCTGTGCACGTAGATCACCACAGTGTCTCACACATCTTGTCTATGAACAGCGTCTACAGCCTTTTGTGAGTGAATTCGTTTCATCATGTCCTCAGTAGCACCGGCTTGAAACAAACATATTTGTCCAGGATATGACGTGATATATTCTTTCTTTCCAATGATGTTTAATAAAATTAAAAGATTTCTTTTTTTACCTGACCGGGTGTTGACTCACTGGATAGAGCATCAGACTATCCAGTGTTACTGAGGTTCGTAACCCTGAAGTCACCAGCTTGAATGTGGGATCATCTGTTTTGAGCGAGGCTCACCAGCTTGCTCCCAAGGTTACTGCCTTGAGCAAGGGGTCACTCAGTCTGCTGTAGCCCCCTGGTCAAGGCACATATGAGAAAGCAATCAATAAACAACTAAGGTGCTGCAACAAAGAATTGATGCTTCTCATCTCTCTCCATATCTGTCCCTCTCTCTGTCTCTGTCACACACAAAAAAACTATTTTTCAATACTAAGAGATTAACAATCCTACAAACTCAGTGGTCTTGACCATCAAAAAAAGAATCTGATCTGCCAGAAGGAGTCTCACCAATAACCTGATTTCCACGGAGGTCATGGGGCCTGGAGAGGGACAGGCTGGGAGGGGCTGAGTCATCAGACACTGACATCAGAATCCTGAATTGGAATGTGATTCATTGTCACTATCTGGTTGTCTTTGTGAAAATCATTGACCTCATATGTTGACTCCACACTTCTCAGAGTGAAAGAGAGGCTGGGACTTCAATGGAGTGATGATGTTGGGTCGTTATGGAGCCATGTGAAGGAGTGCAGGTGAAACAGTCAGCTGAGCTGTGGAATCTATCAATATTAAGGGTTATATATACAGGATGACGTTCATCCTGGGGACATCAGGCGGCACTGTGGTTCTTCGTGTGAAGACCCCAATAGAAAAAAGTTCCCTGGGCTGTGCTCAGGTCAAAGGATGTGACTGATGCTCCTTTGAAGACATATCTATTGGAGAAAATCAAGTCTTCATTCTGAGATATACACTTGGCCCCTCTTCTGACATCAGAAAACTACCAGCATGTGTCTGTTAAGTTCAGGGCTCAGACAAGAGCTCACACAGACACTTTAGGGAACAGAGAACAGATTTGCATTCATGCTCCGCCCCCTGGAGCTGCAAGAAGAGAGGATAAGACAGGAGCTTGGGGAGCCCAGTGCCAGCTGCGCAGCCTCAGGGCAGAGCTCCTGGAAACCCCTCCTCACCATGGACTGCCTTCCCTTCTACCTCCTGCCCCTCGTTTTCTCCACAGGTCAGAGCATCCTACAGAACTCAGGGCTCCTCCCCCCCCCCAATAAGTCCCTGCAAGCACAGTCCTGAGTGTCACCTTGCAGTCTGGGTGCACTGGGCATTATTTCTGTATTTTGTGTTTCCAGGTCTGTGCTCTGCCTGTGCTGACCCAGCCCCCATCTGCCTCCCTGGGAGGCTCGGTCAAGCTCACCTGCACCTGAGCAGTGAGCACAGCGGCTACAGCATTGCATGGCAGCAGTAGAGACCAGGGAAGGCTCCTCACTACGTAATGTACATCGACAGTGATAGAAGCCAAAGCAAGGGGGACGGGATCCCTGATAGCTTCTCAGGCTCCAGCTCTGGGACTCACCACTTCCTAACCATCTCCAGCCTTCATTCTGAGGATGAGGCTGACTATTACTGCCAGACATCGGACAGCAGTGGTTATAATCACAGTGACACAGGCAGACGGGGAGTGAGACAAAAACCTCCTTCTGTGTCACACTCTCCTCCAGCCCCAGGAGCGCTGTGGACACAGCCTTGACTATTTCTGGCCCAGGTCCTATTTCTGAGGTCTGCAAGCTGCCTCTCCTCCTACCATCAGGCAGCCCTGCGCAGGGAGGGACAAGAGTGGGTTGAGGGCAGGCAGCTCCAGACTGTCCTGCTGTCTCTATGCCACGGTGTGATCTCTGGGAAGAGGACCTGAGTAAACAAACAGACTGATGGAACCCTGTGTCCAGAGCAATAGTCATTGAATTCTACATAATAACGATGAGTTCATTCCTTGGGAAAAGGTTCTGGATTAATCCTAGGACCTCCCAGCTCAGCTGAGCTCTAAAATCCCAGGCTCTATGGCAGCCTAGGACCCTGAATGGAGCAAACTACTGTTGACACACCGGCCAGCATGGCTGGTGACGCTGGGCCCTCACTGGGAAGGTCCACTGTGGCAAAGACCCACCTCCCTCAGGTCATTGTCTTCCCCTGAGTGTGAGCCAGGACAGTGACTGCCTGATGCCAACATCACAAGGCTGTGATGACTGATCACTGCTCACTGCTCACTGAAGTTGGCAGTATGTTGAGATCCTGCCTTCTACAGGTCTGAGAGCTCCCAGGAGAGCTGGGTCTGCTGGTCCTTCAAGGACCCCTTTGGAAGTGCCTTCATCCTGCTCACTGATGCTCACAACCCAGGAGAGAGTCACCACAGGATGGCATGATCTGTGTGACACAGGGAACTTGCACTTCTTCCCATCCAGAATCCTGTGGTCTTTGCCCCACACCCACCCCTGCCTGCATCCTTATCACCCATCAGGTTTGGGGGCCATGACTGTTGTGACTTACCCATCCCCAGACATATGCAGCCCCTGGAGAGGTGGCCATATAGCATGCTGGAGCAGCAGTGACATTGGGGGTTATAATCGTGTCTCCTGATACCAACAGCACCTGCCGACAGGCTACCATGGCTGAGGTATAAGGTCAAGAATCAAACCTCACAGACATCAGGGAACAGCACAGCCTCTCTGTTCTTTGTGTTACCATGAGGCTTGTTATTATTATAAAGTGTGGGCGTGGGGAAGAGGTTCTCTGCCATAATTCCTTACTGATGAGAGTGTAACAAAGCATCCTGGGCTGACCACTCTCCTCCTGCCTCCTGGTGTGTGGTCAGGTACTGGGACATGGGAACCCTTCTGGACTGGAGAAATGAGGTCACCTCCTCCCTCTTACCACTTGGCTAAATGTGGCTTTCTGAACATCAGTCATGAGCACATTTGGGAACAAACTCTGTGGTCTCTGTGTTCAGATACCCATGTGACAGCCCCGGAGAGGCAGGTATGAATGGGTTCCGATGCACATGGTCCAGCTGTGAACAGAGCAGGGTGTCACCTTGAGATCCTTCCTCTATGTCTGTGTCCACCAGGTCCCGGGACAGTGCCTTTTGGTCCAGCTTTTTAGGTCTGTCCTCCCTTCCCATTACCAGGGAAAGTAATGGGGAACAGGTGACGTTGTCCTGACTGCCTTGTGAGCTGAGGGGGCAGATCTTGAGGAGGAAGTTCCTGTGGCTGTAGGTCAGGATTCACCTGCAAACAGCTGCCTTGGAGCCCAGATAGAGCTGGCTCCAGCATCAAAGATGCCCCCAGATGCTCAGGAATGCCCTTCTACACCAGTGGTTGCTCTCAGCTCCCTCCCCACATCCTCTGTAGGGCACCAATCCCATCTGGCTGACCCCATATTACCCTCTAAGGTCCTGTATAAAATCCCACCCTCAGGGAGACCATCCATACCATGAAGACTGAGTGAGGTGCTTCTGCTGAATATTCTCATGAGACCCCATATTTCTACTTTGAATCTCTCAGCACATGTCATGTCTCATTTATAACTTTGACTCAGTTAGATTCAGTCTTTAGGGGCAGATTGTGCACAGGGTCCAGCAAAATGATGATTGAACATTTACACCCGCTGGGGCACGTATGAAAACCAATCAATGAGCACACGACCTATGGAACAACTAAGTGGAATGGCAAATTGATATTTCTCTCTCTCTCTCTTTCTCTCGCTCTCTCTCCCTCAAATCAATGGAAACAAATTTTTTCTTAAAAAGAATATGGATAAGAATTAGGAATATAAATAGAAAAAGGAAGATATAACATTCAGACATGCTTAATAAGTACCAGCACTGTTCACAGTGCTTTATATTTTTTAAACTCTTTAATCACAAATACTGTATGAGACAAGCATTCTCATCATCCCCTGATTCACAGGTGGGGAAGCTGAGGCACAAGAGGATGAGCACCTTCTGAGGTCAGAACTAGAAAGTGCGCCACCCAGCAGCAAACAGAGGTATCTCACCCTAGAGTTTCTGGTCTTCACCACCATCCCATGGCCTCCCATTGAGCTATCAAAACTGAGACTCGAGGCCATGGCTGGTTGGCTTCGTGGTAGAGTGTGGGCCCAGACTGTGGAAGCCCCAGGTTTAGTGTCCTAGGCAGGTCACACAGGAAAGACCATCTGCTTCTCCACCCCTCCGTTTCTCTTTCTCTCTCTCTCCCACCCTTCCGCAGCTATGGCTCAAAGGGTTTGAGCAAGTTGGCTCCAGGCACTGAGGATGGCATGATGGCCTCCCCTCAGGTGCTGAAATAGCTTGGTTGCTGAGCAACAGAGCAGTGGCCCCAGATGTGTAGAGCATCGCCCTGTAGGGGGTATGGGCATGTCTTATAAATAGATCCTAGTCAGGCACATGTGCTAGGTAATCTGTCTGCCTGCCTCCCTGCCTCTCACTTAATAAAAAATATAACTGAGGCTTGGTTTCCTTCTAAGGTGCCAGAAAGTTATCTCTGTGTTTTCAAAAGCAAGTAAATGGGAGATATTTGGAGTTTGCAATGCAGTCTTATTGAACAGAAATAAAATTGGAACCACATCTTTAATTTCAAATGTTCCTGCACACATTCAAATGTTCCTCCACATTTAAAATAAGAGATGAAACTGGTGGAATTAGCTTTCATAATATATTTTCTTTAAATTGATTAGTGGGAAATGGCATTTCAATATAAATTAAATATAAATATATTGATCTATTTGACATTATTTTATAATAAATCTTAAAAATCTGGTGGGTATTTTAGAACAGAGATGACCCACATTTCATTCTCAACAGCTGCATGTGGCTTGTGGACTCCATATTGGGCAAAGCAGGTCAGATGGATGAGATATCCTCATGGGTGGAGATGGGGGTAGATGTCCTTGCCCTTGCTATACATAATTATAGCCATCAGCGGGCGATAGGGTACAGTGACTCAGAAGTCTCTAGGGAGGAATCGCTGCTCCACTTTCCAGAGGGAGAGAGAAAGAGAGAGACAGAGAGAAAGGTGAGGGGGAGGGGTGGAGAAGCAGATGACTACTTCTTTTGTGTGCCCTGACCGGGAATCGAACCCGGCATATCCACATTCTAGGCTGATGTTCAGAGCCAACTGGCCAAGGCCCACATAATATTTTTAAGGACAAGCCAGACCCTGTTCACTGAGACAGCAGCAGGCCTGGGGAAGGGGGAACTTTGAGGTGGAAATATTCAATTCCCCTCTCACTGGAGTCTCAGCCCTGCGGGTGATCCATCTCAAATGCATTTTAAGAGGAAACAGTGTAGTGGACAGGTCGATTTTTCTGCCTAGTTTTTCTGGAATCTGAAATACCATCACCTTTCACACATACTCACACCATTAAGTCAGCATAGAGCAACTGTATTCACCAACTAACCTGATTGCTGGGCACTGACCTGAGCAGGGTCGTGTGGAGTTTGAGGGCTGAACCCCAGAATGTCGGGCTAGACCCAGTGACTGATTCTGAGGTGAAACTCTAGGACAGCAGTTCTCAACCTGTGGGTCGTGACCCCGGCGGGGTTGCCTAAAGCCATCAGAAAATACATAATGCATATCAGGTATTTACATTCTGAATCATAACTGTAGCAAAATTACAGTTATAAAGTAGCCACCAAAATTATTTTTTGGTTTGGGGTCACCGCAACATGAGGAACTGTATTGCGGGGTCACAGCATTAGAAAGGTTGAGAACCACTGCTCTAGGAGATGCCTGTGGTCTGCGTGACTCTACAGGAGATGGGAGAGCGGGAGGGGGCTGGTCTCTGGGGAGGGAATGACAGGGTGCAGAACGAGCAGGATGAGAGATGGCCTCAGGCTCAGACCTGCAGTGACGTCTGCCATCCAGGGCAGCTGGAGACGCAGCGTCACAGGGCCATCTCCATCTTCCTCTCTCCAGTAAAGTGTTCTCTACAGGGTTACAGTAACTTTGTCCCAAACATGGCTCCCGCGGGTCCCTCCAGTGGGTCCTCCACCACTCTCAGTGCAGGAGAGGGCATCAGGAGGACTGTGGGGAATTCACTCCAAACCCTAGTGAGAACCGGACCTCGTCCATGTGCACCGGGGCCTGTGGTGCTAATAACAGGGAAGGAAGTCCGTGTGGCCTCCATGGACAGACAGAGGGACAACCTGTATTATGGATGACAGTGAGTGGACAAGGAGCAGACACAGATCATCCCTTGCTGTGTTAGATGGTGACAAGCTGCCACAGCACATCGGAGGTCACAGAAAACAAGGGGCCAAATAAGGACTTTTATTATGGTCAGAGTTATGAAAAGGTCAGTGTCTTCGTGAGACTACAGCCATCTCTGTTGTGTGAAAGTGTCAAATGAAATGTGTGATGGAGTGTCCCTTCCATTGCCTGTTTCTTCCCTGTGGATCTGGCTTCAGAGATGCCAGGTGGTTCTGTTCAGAGACCAGAAAGTGAAAGTTTACAGCAAACATACTTGTGTGATATCATTTATACCCCAATATAGCTATTTAAAACAATAACAACAAAAAGATAGCCTGGCCCGTGGTGGCTCAGTAAGTAGGGCGTTGACCTGGAGCACTTGGTCACTGCTTTGAAACCCCAGGCTTGCCTGGTTGAGCACACATGAGAAGTAACTCTGAGTTGATTCCTCCTGCTTCTCCCCATTGCCTTTCTCTCTCACTCTTCTCTCTTAAATAAATAATTACATTTAAAGGAAAAAGAAGATATAGAAATGCCTGTGTGGCCAGTGGCCTTGGCAGTTTTCAAGTGAGGAGATGTTACTGCCATTGTCTCATTTGGGGAGTATTTTGGACTTGATGAGTTATTGAGAAACTCAGGAAGCCGCTGAAAAAGGTCACAGAAGCTGCCCATGACACAGATGGAGCTAATGTGGCTGAGAGTGTGACAGGAGGCTGGGCCAGCGTGAGCGAGTGCTGGGGACCATCCTTCCTCTCTGCACCCGCCATCCTCCCTGCCTCTGTGTATCCACACACAGCTGTCTCTGGAGAAGTCTCCCTCCCAGGGAGGGAATCTAGAAACCTCTGATGCTAACTGGTACCAGCAGAAGCCCGGCCAGACCCCTAGTCCATCATCTATAGTAGCAGCAACTGACCCTCAGGGATTCTGGACCAATTCTCGGAATCTGACTCAGGGGACACCATCAGCATGGCCCAGGTCGAGGACAAAGCTGACTATTACTGTCAGTTTGGGCATAGCGGTCAGCTCACAGTGACACAGACAGATGGGGAAATAAGATACAGACTTTCACCACCATCTGCATCACCCTGTCCTCCAGTCCCGGGAGGATGGTAGACAAAGCCACGAGCAGGTCTGGCCAAGGTCCCCAGATCTGAGATACCAGCCAGGCTGCCCTCTCAGCCCAGCCCTCCAGGAAGATTGTGCAGAGGGCGTATCAGCAGATGATACAAAAACTATGATTATGACTACATTTCACTTGTTATTGCATGTAGAGGAATGATTGAACATGTTAGGTGCACATATGAAAAACTTTTAAAGGCAAATTGAACTTCTGGAGATGAATAATACATGGTCTAAGGTTTAAAAATACACTGAATGACATTGAGCACATATTAGTATCTACAAAAGTAGAGATTTGTGAATTTGATGGCTGGTAATTGAAACTGTTGAAAATGAAACACAGGGAAGAAAAACTGAAAGAAATTTAAGAGAGCCTCAGTGAGTTGTAGGATAACTGTGCACAACCTGAAACTGGGAGTCCCTGAGAGATGGAGTAAAGGAAGGGGTGGTGAATAGAAGGAATGTTTGGAGAAATAATAGCCACAGATGTTCAATATTTGGTGAAAATAAAATCGATATATCCAAGAGCTCAGCTAATCTTGGGCACAGGAAACATGTGAACATGGCTCCGGTTCACATCATAATAGAATGGCTGCAAACTAGTGATGAAAGACCCTCTCACCAGCCAGACAGAGAGACACACACATACACAGGGACAAGCATCACAGTAAGAGCAGATTTTCCCCTAAAGCAATGCAGGCACATACGGAGTGGAAAATCATTTTTTATATACTAAAAGAAATTGTGAACCTTGAATTCTTCACCAGTGAAAATATATTTTAGAAATGAAGGCTAAAGAAAACTTTTTCCGAGATGTGGAAACTTACTGACTTGATCACCAGCAGGTCTTCATCCCAGAAATAATGAAGGACATCCCTCAGAAAGAATAAAATGATGACACATACAGTGTTGAGTCTGCACAGAGGAATGCGAAACCTCAGCTACACTAACTACAGGGTAAATACAGAGACCTTTCGATTTCTTAGCAACTGAAGAACAGAGTCCAGTGTTCAAAGCAAAGGTAGTATGTTGTGATTTTAATTGAACGTAAAATTGAAATAGTTGACAGCGACAGTTCAGAAGCTGGAGGGAGAGAAGAGCATGTTATGATGTCCTTGTATGCTATGTAAAATGACATAAAATCACTAGGACACAGACTTTGATAAGTTAGGAAGTGAGTACAGTAAATCTTAAAGAAAACCATTTAACAACAAAGAGTTTTAGTTGATAAGGTGTATTAGTTATGCTTCTCCAGAGAAGAGAGAGAGAGAGATGGGTTTGAAGTAATGCCTCATGTAATTATAGATCTGGGAATTCTGAAATCTGTAGGACAGACCAGAAGCCTGGATATTTAAGTAAAAGTTAAAGTCGTAGTCTTTCATAAAAATTCAGTCTTAATAGACATGTAAAGAAGAAACAGAAAGAACATTAAATAATCCAAATCTAATGAATGCATAAGTAAGCAGAACAAGAAATCATTGCTTTTTTCTTTCTCTCTCTGTCAAAAATTAAATAATAATAAAATAAGAAAAAATAATAACGACACCCCTCAGGCAGAGTGAAATGATACCAGAATGATACTGGAACTACACCAACAAATGAAAGAATCAGAAATGCTGACTATGGGAAAACATTAAGACCTTTAAATTTGCATGTATTTAAGAGATAATTTATTGTCTAATATAAAATATGACAACAACATTCACGGGAGTTCGTAACTCAGACAAAGGTAATACGTATGACAATGGCAGCAGAAAGGCCAAAAGAGATAAGAAGAGAAGGTTCTCTTACTCTATGTAATGTAATAAACACCACATCAGCTGAATGTAGACTTAGAGAAGTTCCAGATAATAAAAAAGCAAGGAATTATAAGTAAAAAGGGAGATAAAAAAGAATCATAAAAATGCTCAATTAATTAAAGAGAGAGATAAAAGGGAAAAGTAACAATGCAAAGATGGACTAATAAATAAATAACAAGATGACGTATTTAAACTATATTACTAATTACAGTCAGCAAGCTCTCTAAACACTGCAATTAAAGACAGAGATTGTCAGATTGAATTTCAGAGCAACACCCAATCATGGGCAGCATATAAGAAACCTACAGTAGTAAATAAAAGTCCCAAAAGTCCAAGTTCATGTTCAGGATAAGTTTCCCGCTGCAATTCTGCTCCCTAATGCAGAACATTAAAAATTTACAGTGAACAGATAGATATGAAAGTATGAATTATACCGTTTAAAATAATTAGATGGAAAAATTTTTATTATATGTATTTACCATTTAAGAAAATGAAAAGAAACTTTCACAGTAAATGTTTCTGGGGAAAGCTATAGAAATGCCTCTCACCTCTCCCTTCTCTCCAACAACATTTAAGGTGTTTCAAAATAGAGTAAAAATCCCCCACCCATGAGATATGACAGGTTAACACAAGTCCACTGAACCAGATCCATAAACCTAGCCCAGAATCCAGCAACAGGTGCATCTGTGGACTCAGGTGACAGAGCTCTGGGGTGTCCCCACCATGGCTTAGACCCTCTCCCATGCCCCCTCTTCACTGTTTACACAGATACTTCCTCCTGGGTTCTGTCCCCAGGCTCAGCCTGAGAAGAACGCTGAAACTGGCCATGACCCTGAGCTAAGCCATGGACAGCTGAGAGTGAGCCCCTCAGCCCCCTGAACCTGCAGACCTGTGGTCTTCTGGAGACTCAGCTGCCCCAATAAAGTGGCCATGACACACCTGTCACTCACACTTGTCGGGGGTGGAAGACCTAACAATACTGCAGGGAGAGCCAGCAGGATTCAGGCCAGGCCCCTGCACAGCAAAGCAACTCCCCCGCCCCCACAGCTTTTCCAACTCTAACCTGAGCACAGCCCGCCAACACCTCATATGCAGAAGGAGGGGACACCTTATGACAACCAGGCCCTAATGGGGATGGGAAGTAGCCAGGGGCACATGAGCCCTGGCTCTGAGCCCAGCCCGCATAATCCTTTCTTCCTGTCCTTGTTAAGCTCTGTCACAAAGAGCCAGGATCTGACTTGTCTCCACAGCTGAACTTGCTTTACAATAGCTTGTTGTATTGGGGACCTAAAATCTCTGTTCCTGAACTTCACATTTTATGAAATAAAGAAACCAATAAAGACCTCAGGAAGTTCAATTTTCCCCAATTATATAATACAGTATCCATAAAAGGGGCCCTATCACTTAATGTGAAATTCAATGGGAGTCTCAGTGAATGGGCCCAGGTCTTGAATTTTTTGTCCTTTCCTGAAGCATACAAGGACAGAGGGCTTCAGTGAGGATCATGTTTCTGGGTGGTAGACAGGCTCCAACTCCAATAGCAGGAAGCTCTAGGTTGTCAAAACAGCAGCATAGGCTAGTGTAGAAATCCCACCCCATTAAGCCCAAGAGGTGTATGATGAAAAGAAAATCATATTAATGATGAAAATGATGGTGATGATGATGTGTTGATGATGATGTGAGAATGATGATGATGATATGATAATGATTATGATAGTGATGGTGGTTGTGAAGATATGATGATTATAATGTGATAATGATGATGATAATGTGTTAATGATGATGATGATAATGGTGATTATGTTGTGATGATAATGTTATGATGATGACTGTGATGATGTGATGATGATCATGATGTGACCATGATAATGATGATGACATAATGATGATGACATAATGAAAATGATGATGATGATGTGATGCTGCTGCTGCTGATGTGATGATTTGATAATGATGATAATGAAGATGATGATGATGTGATGTGATAGTGATGATGATGATGGTGATGGTGATGATGATGTAATGATGATGATGATGATGATGTTGACAATAATGATGATGGCGATGGTGGCAATGATGTGATGATGATGTGATAATGATGGTTATGATGTAATGAAAATAATGTGATGAAAATGATGGTGATGTGATAATGAGGATAATGTGATGATGATGATTTGTTGATGTGATAATGATGATGATGATGGGATAATAATGATGATAATGTGATTATGATGATGTGATGATGTGATGGTGATAATGGTGATGATGTAATAAAAATAATGTGATGATGATGATGGTGATGATGTGATAATAATGATGATGATGTGATGATGATGACAATGACATATTAGTGATGATGTAATGATGATAATGTGATGATGATGATGATAAAGACATGATGATGTGATGATTTGATGATGATGTGATAATGATGAAGATGATGTGATGATGATCATGTGATAGTGATGATGATGATGATAAAGACATGATGATGTGATGATTTGATGATGATGTGATAATGATGAAGATGATGTGATGATGATCATGTGATAGTGATGATGATGATGTAATGATGATAAGTTGATGATGTAATAATAATGATGATAATGAGATGATGATGAAGATGATGATGGAGGTGGTAGTTGTGGTGATGTGATGATGATGATGATGCTATGACTGCTCAATTGACCTTTAGTGCCAGAAGTTCATTTGTGACAATGATGACATCACTGCCCATATTGGGGTGGATAGGGCAGCAGTTCTAGATCTGAAACACAGAAAAAACAAAGTTGCCAATAGTGTGTCAAATCTCTAGACATTTGTATTTTTTGGGAAACCTGCAGTTTATCTTGCACTTTGTTCTTCTAATAAAAACAAATAATCAAGAAAGGATATTTCACTCCTTGGACATGGTTAGGGGAACTACACGGACCCAACTACCAGCACCACATGTACCACCTCTCTATACTGAGCAGGGTGGAAGGGCGATCACAGCAGGCAGACTGTGGGAGCTGGACTCCCTGGTCCAATCCCTTTCAGGTTACAAGTGCTCTGGGATGACCTTCAGGAGAGAAGCTCCTGGTCTGAGTTCTTCCCACCAGCAGAGGGCAGCAGAGTTACAGCCAGGAACCCCCAGGACAGAGGATGGACTGGCCAGGTGGAGCCTCATTGGGAGACCAGCCCTGGAATCAGCAGTGTACAAGGCTCAGTGCAGGGACTGTACTTCAGGAAGTCCACTTCATCTCTCTGAGAGCCGATGACCACATGTGAGTATCAGACTCTCACAATGTCACCCCTGCACACTCACAGGATCCAGGCACAAGCACGGCTTCAGTTGAACTTCAGGTTTCCTCATGGTCCTCAAGGACCTCAGGGGCTGATCCCCTGTCTGGCACATCCAGAGATGCCCTGACCAATTACCCTCTGACTCTCCCTCCCACCTCCCGGTGCACTCTGACCTTGGGGCTACAAGTTTATGCTCAGGGTCATCTTGGGAGTAAGAGGAGGTGGGCACTCAAACACCCTGGTTCCTGGCTGGAGCCTCACAGACCCTTTAAAATACACTCCAGACTGAAGTGGATTCTCACTCCTCAGGTCACAGCTCAAACATAATCAAATTCATTTAAACCAATGTTGAAGAGAAAATCACAAAAGCATCAGAGAGATGAACAAAGAGGAAGTACCAGAGGGGTCAGATCTGAGCTCTCCTTGGAAACACCACAAACAAGGAGAAAGTGGAACATATCTTAATAAACTGAAAACAAAAACAAAACCCCAACTCAAGTCTTTACCCAGTGGAAATATATTTAGAAAAAAAAGAAACACAAAGTGAAACACTGTCAGACATACAAGAATTTGGAGAATTGATCACCTGCAGACCCTCAGTTTAAGAAAAAAAAGACAAAGGACACCCTGAGACAGAGAGAAATGGGAATCGACACAGAGAAATATCAGTCAGATATCATAACAACATGGATAAATAGAGAAATATTTTTTTAATTTTACAAATGTATCACTTTTTAGGTCTAAAACATAATAGCAATGTAGGTTGAGGTTTATAATGTATGTCAAAGCAGAGATATGACATGTCACCTCAAAGGGTGAGAGGTGGAAGATGTTATGATAAACTGAGGTATCATCTCTCATTCAAAACTAGTTCAGATCCAATGTGACATTCACTCACAAGTTCATAATTAAGGAGCAGAGTGATGTGTTGTCAGAATTCTCTGAATCACAAGAGACATTCCTGTGTGAATTCCTGTGCAAACGAAAGGGGAGCAGCAGCCCCCACATGTGACAGTCCTCGTGGTCATCTGCTGCCTCAGCTCATTGACAGAGGGTGGTGGTCACGGGGCAAGAACTCCACCTTCCCATGGACCCTCCTTCAGCTCCTCTGACTATGGGCCCAGGTGTGTGTGTTCAGTGTGACGTCAAATCCTGGTACCACATCCCTTCACATTGTAGATTTACATCATATGGGGACAGACTGCTGTTGTCCATAAACAACTCAGCTGCTCACTGTCTTTCATCCTCAGACAAGCCAGACCCTCCCCACAGGGCACTGACTCTGCTGTCCCCAAACCCACTTCCTGTGACCCTTCTATCCTCCTCTCCTGACGGCAGCTCCAGGGTCGTGTCCAGAGAGGCTCCCTACAGCTCTCTCCACAAAGTGCCTGCCTATCATTTCTCATTCAGTCTCTGCTGATACCAACAGCTGCACTATTTTATGGAATAACTATTTTTATTGATTGATAAATTAAGTTGTGCTCAATATTTCCATCATTTGTCAGTATTTTTTACTGTAAAATACACACATGGTCATTAGAGTCATGAATAAAGAGGAATCTTTTTCACATTCAACAATAAGACTGGAATCCGATGGTCTTTCTCTAGATACTCAGCAATTCCAAGAGCTCTAACTTTGTCTCACTTCATGTCCTACAATCCCTACTATAGAGGCTTTACTTTCATTCATGTTGCAGATATACTGACCTCAGGATGGCTGCTGCAGCTCCAGCTATCACAGCCAGGCTCAATAGGGAAGGCACTGCATAAATATAGTGTGTTTTTTCCCTTCACCACAGCAAAAGTTCCTCAGAAAGAAGCCCAGGTGACTGACACACCATGGACCAATGCTGGGCCACACGGTCAATAATAGCCAAGAGGGGCCTCATAAGAGCAACCATCTAGCTGTTAAATGAATACAGAAGACAAGACCCAAAAAAAGGATGGGGGACTATAGAGTCACCAGTGCAAGTGTGTTCTCTCTGCTCTGATCTACACAATAGAGACTCTGAATCAAGGATGGTGTCTAGCTCACGCTGATCTCCCTAGATGGAACATCTGCCAAAGTAGGTCTGAACTGATGTTTGTTGGGTGAGTGTTCTCCTGTCTCTGTCTTTGGAGCAGTGTCATCCACTGTCCTATGTTGAACCTGCACTAGCAGCCAGAACCAGTGAAAGTTCATCCTAGGATTCTGTGTCCCCCAGGCAAAGACCAAAAATATGCCACCCCAAGATATGTACACAGATGCTTTGGGTGGGCCCACTCACCTTCTCCAAAAGGACCTGTTCATATTTTCATGGGTCATCTGAAACTATGGTGCCTGGTCTTGAGATAGGCATGGTCATGTATAGAACAGTAGTTGTTCCCCATGGACCAGCAGTCCCTGCATCAGGGAGTTACCACCAGAGCAGTATTTTCAGAACCAGCTCCTGGACAGAGGACACACCTGCATCTCCAGCAGCCTGTGTGGAGTGGCTACTAGGGGGCAGAAGAGACCACATGGCAAAGCCTCCTGGAGACTGGGAGGGTCTGGGCAGGAGGAATCCTGACAGGCAGGGAGATTATTAGCCCCAATTTACACCTATAGGAAAAATGTAGGGTTTTAACAGTATCCCCTTTGACACTGATGTGACATTCTCATTCTTTCAGGTATGGTTCTTGTAGAATTTACCTACTTTTCCGCATTTTTCTAGGTACTTCATTACTCTCCACACACACGCTTTCATGCTAAAACTCTGAAACTCTCAAACATTTTTTTATCATTACATCTGACCCTGGTACTGGTGCACACAGGGGACACTGACGCACAGCATCTGTGATCTTCCCAAGGAGTTCTCACCTAGAACAAGAAACTTACATCAATGCAAAGACTCATAAATCTCCACGTTGCATTAGCATTTTGGGAATTTATTCAGGCCTGATGCTCACAGACTGTGACTGGGTGGACACTGCACTGACCTCAGGCTCACATGCTCACCTCTGCAGTTACCATTCTGTTGTGTTTTCAGAACATGCAGACAGACTTCACCTCTGAGCTCTGCTGTGTCCTGGCCAGCCCAGGGGGGACCCTGAAATTATCTGTGATGGAAACGTCAGTCCCACACTGTGGCACCAGAGAATGAACTAGAAAGTGTTGGGAAGGGGGGGGTGTCTTCAGTACACAACCCTCCCCACCTAGCATGCCAGGGCCTAAGCCCTGCACAGAAACCAGGGAGCTCCTCAGGCAGCCCCTGACCCTGGCTGATTTGCATACCAGCAGCTCTCTCCAGCAAGGGGATAAGAGAGGCCTGGGAGGAACCTGCCCAGACTTAGGGCACCTCCACCCTGACCTTGACCCTTCTTCTTTTTGGCCTCCTAGCTCTCTGCACAGATGCTGCAACCCACCCCCAGGCCAGAGATCTGACAAGCCTGGAATCGACTCTGAGCTCAATACAGTGATGCCTATGGGCTGGGATAATCATGACCCTGCTGCAGGATGACAAGCTGTAGGGCTGATACCACACTTATTCACTGGCTCTTTGGGAACCAGAATGGCAGAACCTGCCAGTACAAAGGGGCAGAGGGGAGGTCCTAACTTGTTCAACCAGACCTTTAAGATTATGGGGCTGAGACTGAAGCCCAGAAAATCCTTGTAGCCTGCTTAAGTGTGGGCAGGTGAGGTCCCCTGGGAAGGAATCTCCAGTCTACAGCTCATATGTCCTTCCTCTCTTGTAGGCTCTGTGGCCTCCTATGAGCTGACTCAGTCATCCTCAGAGTCAGTGGCCCTGGGACAGATGGCCAAGATCTCCTGTGAGGGAAACAACATTGGAAGTAAAGTTGTCCACTGGTACCAGCAGAAGCTTGGCCAGGCTCCTATGTTGGTCATCTATTAGAGTAACAGTCAGCCCACAGGGATCCCGGACCAATTCACAGGCTCCAACTTGGGAAACGCAGCCACACCGACCATCAGCAGGGCCCAACCCAAGGACGAGGCCGACTATTACTGTCAGGTGTGAGGCAGTGGTAATGCTCACAGTGACACAGGAAGACAAGGAAGTGAGTCAAAAATCTGCTTCTCCACCCCTCCCCCTCTCCTTCCTCTCTGTCTCTCTCTTCCCCTCCTGCAGCCAAGGCTCCATTGGAGCAAAGTTTGCCCAGGTGGTGAGGATGGCTCTGTGGCCTCTGCCTCAGGCGCTGGAGTGGCTCTGGTTGTGGCAGAGCGACGCCCCAGATGGGCAGAGCATCGCCCCCTGCTGGGCATGCCGAGTGTATTCTGGTTGGGCGCATACGAGAGTCTGTCTGACTGCCTCCCCGTTTCCAACTTCAGGAAAAAAAAATCTCCAACTGTTTCATGCTCTCCCCACCCCCAGGAGGACTGTGGACACAGCCATGAGCAGGTTGGGCCCAGTCTCATTGTTGAGATCTCCAAGCAGCCTTCTTCCCAGCCTCAGGCAGCCCTGCAGAGGGCGGGACAGGAGTGGGTTCGGGATGGGGAGCACCAGACTGTCCGGCTGTGTCTATGTCCTGGTGTGATTTCTAGAAAGAGGACCTGAGTAAACAGACAGACTGACGGAATCTGTGTTTAGAAGTAATGATCCTGGAATTTCTTTTTTTTTTTTAATCTTAAATAACAGTTTTATTGGGGTTTTTGTCAGGTATTATTTAATATTTTTTATTAATATTTTAAGATATAACATAATCCAGTTTTCTGTACCTCTTTTATTGTTCTTATTTAAGTATTAAATGCATGAAATAATAAACTGCCTTTCAGAATATCATTTTTTATATACTTAAAATGGCCATTAGAGCAGAGAACCCATTGTTATTTGAATCCCACCACACTACACACACACACACACTCACACACACACATATACACACACAGTGCTTTGCCATGTACCTATGTTCATTGTGCAAAGAGTTTGCGATTTAATAGGGAATCACTCATACACAGCTAATTCTAAAATTGTGACCTTCTAGGGATAATATTTGGAATTACTAAAAAGAAGTTTTCTTCCATAAAAATGTTTCTGTGGCTGCCAGTTTTACTTTACTGGCCAAATGAAAGGATGTAACCACACCCAGAGGAGCCCCATTCTCCAAGGCCAGTAGGCAGGGTAGTGAGCCCCTTCTCTATTACGGCAGCATCTAAACCCTACTCAGATTTCCTTTAGGTTTGTCCTTCCTCACTCAGCAAGAACTTTTATCCTCCTTGCGTGTACAAAGAAATTGAGTTTGTTACATGCTGCATTCTTCTGAATTCATTTTCTTTTCTTCCACATTTGGGCTCCCATTCTAAATTTAAGTCCCTTCGAAAATCAAAGACCATAACAAAAACATTCTTTCCTCCAACTTTAGAATATTGCAAATATAAAGTGATTTGGTGTCAGACTTTTATATATATATGCTGATTAAACAAAGTCACTCAGCCTTTCAATATTCTAGGCTGCAGTTATGTTATTCTTAGAATCAAAAATGAGGAAGAGACTTTGGTTCAGTAAGAAAACTGAAGATGGAAAAGAGAAACTTTTAAGGTAAAAATCTTTAAATATTATCCTATTTTATAACTATTACCATATTTCTTCAAATTTTGACCGAAATAGATGTAGGTTGCCATTACAAGGCTCTTCACACTTTGTGAGCTTATTATTTTGTGGTTTATAGAGGAGAAACTTACAAAGAGCAAGGGAGAAAGCATTCTGTAAACGGAAAGGGGGATGCTTCTGAACTGCATTAGTTACGATCTTCTATTGCTTCTCATTATTTCTGAAAACTTTTTGCCTCAATTGTTCCTAATACTTAAAAACACATTGCTGATATGGTGCTGATTAGGCACTGGAAGAATATTTAGGCGTGGACATAAGTCAAAGAACATAGCAATAACATACATTATAGCGAATGATTATTAGAAAATAAGCATTTCCTAGAATTGTGGTTCTGGATGCCAATGCATTGCTTCTCTAGCTTAGACATTTTAGGTCTGTCTGATGGCCAGACCTCCTGAGTGACCAAGGCAGGGAAACACAGATAATGTGTGTCCTTATTCTTTTTTTTATATGTGCCACATCTTCTTTATCTAATCTTCTATTTTTTTTTACAGTGATTAAAGCCTTTAAGCAAACTCTTGGCCAATACAGCAAGAATCCATAAAAGAGTAGTGTCCTTAACATGTTCACCAAGTCCCAGTTGGCCCCAACACCATGCCAAATTCCTGAAAAATGCAACCCAACCCCAGCTCAGTCTGTTAGGAGCTGTCACAAGAAACAGGAGTCCAGGAAAAGTCCACATCCAGGAAAAGTCCTCATGGCACTGGAATTGTTGTCACAATTCTATACTTTGCAGCTCATGTCCAAGTCCCAATGACAGCTGCTTCTAGCTGGTAATGATTCAGGTAGACTGGAAAAGCCATCTGCAGCATGCGTGGATATGGAGCTTCTGTTCTCCTCTGCCTGGAGAGATGAGACCAGGTTGCTTTTCCCTGGAGCTCTGCGACTGTGGCATGGTAAAGAGAACCTTGGGATACACTAAGCTGGGTGGCAAAGGTAAATTCATAATACAAGTTGGCAAAAGGAGGAAAGATAGCTCTAAATTAGGAGTAGGTCCCAGCCTGAAATATTAGTGGGGCATTGAGGTAGGAAGGATAAAGGAAACACTATATATTAAACAAAGCAGCAGAACATAGGACTATCAACACCCACAACAGAGATCTTTGAGGGAAGAATAAAAAAACCTGACTATTCAGGTAAGACGTAGTTAAGTGGCCCTTGTGCAAACGAGATCAGTTTACCTGCTTCTTGGAAGAAATACCCTAGGCTTGTCCACAGTGACATAGATGGGGCCGACAGCCCTGGGCACCTTCAGCCTTCAGTGGCAAACCCCAGCTTTCTGGGCAAGGTTAGGTCATAGGTGACCATTGGAGCAGGGCTGAAAGAGACTGAACCCTCCCTTAGAGGAGCGAGGGGGAAGCCTACCTTCCAGTGTCCCTGTTTCCTCACAGCAGAGGCATGTAAGCCTGGCAGGCTTTAGCTCAATGACCTTCCTTTCCACTATTGAAGCAGGACCCAGATGGCATCCTATGAGACCCCTTTGGGGGTGTTGGAGCCTTTAAGGGTGTATCCTAAGAGCTGGTAGTTCCCCTGATCTCTATTGGGCTTTTTCTGCCTCTTGATATCTTAAAAGCCATGCTCAGAAGATCTCACTGAGGGGTTTGAGGATCCCCATCCGCCTATATAAATCTTTTCCATATATCTGGAGCTATTTGGAAAAAGACAAAACAGTGTTATTAGCTGGATCAAATAAAAAAGGTAGTAGTTTGCAGGAGAAAAAGATTTGGTGTCTCCTGTTCATCAGCATTCAAAAGAAATTTTAAAAAAATTTTAAGTAAAAAGCATGATATGGTAGATCCATAGGAGTTCCAGGATATGACTCCCCCCCTTTAAAATTTTTTTAAACTGACCTTAAAATATTTGCTGGGTACACTTTAATAATACCTTAACTTTAAAGATTGTAACAATAACAAAATACAGTAAATGCTTTTGTTCCATATGCAGGAGCATTGTCAGTTTAACCAGTTTAGGAAATCTAATAATAGAACAATGCATACAGACAAATGCCATAACATGCTTAGCAGCCTCTCCTGTTCTGACAGAGGTTACTATAAATCCAGAATATGTATCAACTGTAATGTGGACATAGGAGTATTTGCCAAATGAAGGTATATGAGTAACATCCATTTGCCAAAGTTGTCCTGATAGGGGTCCTTGTGGGTTAACTCCAAATGAAGAGGCAGATTGTAGTATAGGACCCCTTGGACAGGCTTTCCCAATCTGCCGTGCTGCTTCCCGAGAAAGTTGAAACTGTTTACACAGGGCTGCAGCGTTCTGGTGATGAATAGTATGAGACTGAATTGCTCGATCTGTCATAGTTGCTCCAAATAATTTTCTTTTGGGTAGCTTAATCAACAAGGGCATTTCTAGGCCCTGGCCGTTTGGCTCAGCGGTAAAGTGTCAGCCTGGCGTGCAGGATTCCCGGGTTTGTTTCCCGGCCAAAGCACACAGACGAAGCGCCCATCTGCCTCTCCACCCCTCCCCCTCCCCTTCCTCTCTGTCTCTCTCTTCCCCTCCCGCAGCCAAACTCCACCAGAGCAAAGCTGGCCTGGGCGCTAAGGATGGCCCCGTGGCCTCTGCCTCAGGCGCTGGAGTGGCTCTGGTTGTGGCAGAGCAACGCCTCAGATGGGCAGAGCATCGCCCCCTGGTGGGTGTGCCGGGTGGATCCCGGTCGGGCGCATGCGGGAGTCTGTCTGACTGCCTCCCATTTCCAACTTCAGAAAAAAAAAATCTCCATCAGTTTCATACTCTCCTCACCCCCTGGAGGACTGTGGACACAGCCATGAGCAGGGTGGGCCCAGTCTCATTGCTGAGATCCCCAAGCAGCCTTCCTTCCAGCCTCAGGCCACACTGCAGAGGGAGGGTCAGGAGTGGGTTCAGCGCGGGGAGCACCAAGCTGTCCGGCTGTGTCTATGCCCCGGTATGATTTCTAGAAAGAGGACCTGAGTAAACAGACAGACTGACGGAATCTGTGTTTAGAAGTAATGATCCTGGAATTTCTAACTGATGGTGACAGGGCCACTCATAGGCAAAATATTCTGAATTAATCCCATATCCTCCCTGCTCAAACTAGCTGCTAACACCCTGGAATTCAGGGCAACCAAGGACCCTGAAAGGAGAAAACTAGTGTTGACACACCCGCAAGCATGCCTAGGAGTCTCTGGCTGGTGACACTGTGCCCTCACTGGGAAGGTCCACTGTGGCAGAGACCCGCCTCCCTCAGGTCATTACCTTCCCCTGAGGGTGAGTCAGGCCAGTGACGGCCTGATACCAAGTTCCCACAGCCCTGCCTCATTCAGAAGGACCTGGCAGCCTCCCACTGAGTCCTCACTGTCACCACTTTGCAGTAACCAAGTCTTGTCTGCTACTTCCTTCCATAGAGATCACCTGAAACCCCTGAATGAGATTCCTGGTTACAGTGCCTCCAGGGCCCGAGGAGGAAATGAGAGTCTGGAGGGTGGAGTGTGGAGAGGAGAGAGCTGCACAGAGATCTCTGCAGGTCTGCACAGGGGCTTGTGTGGGGGAGACGCCTGAGGCTGAGGACAGAGCCAGCCAAGACACAAGAGGGAAAATCCCACAGAGTCAACACACAGTTACATGTGCTCATACCTGGGCAGAGGGGAAGCTCCCAATTAAGACCCAGGTTGAGGAGTCAGAAGAGCTTTGCCTCAGTGGGGGGAGACCTAGCCCCCGATCCAAATCAGCTATGTTATCATCTAAGAATCCCCCTTGTGCCTCTCTGCACTGAGGCAGAGGGATCAGTGTGAGCTGTCCCTGCCTTCTCTGTCACAGCCTCCCTTCCCCTCAGGGACACCGGCCCAGTTCTGAGCCTGTCTGTCCTCACTGGGCCCCAGGTCCCCATGCTGCCCTCTTTGGATGGGTCAGGACCTACACTCATGTCATCATGTACAGCTCAGGTTGCAGTGTCTGCAGAATCACATGCCCCTCCCAGGACAGGAAGTCACATACACGGTTGGCTCATGTGAGACAACAGGGTTGAGGTGACAGGCATCAAGGAGTAAATAAACTGGGAGTGGCTCTGCTGTGTTCTCCTGGGACATCCCAGGATGGAGAACCAGGACCTCGTCCCTGTGCCCAAATCCAAGTGAACAAGACAGGGAGGGGCTTGTAGGATGGAGTCCTGAAATCTGTGCAAAGGGCAATCAATGTACATGTGGTCATGCGTGCATGTATGTGTGTGTTCTTGAATGTGTGTACAGTGTGTGTGTGTCTTGTATGTGCATGTCTATTTGGGCACATGTATGTGAAGTTCCATGTTTCCAGGCATTGTTTTCAGTGAAAATGTCCCAAACATGAAATTTATTGTCTCTGCATCTATCTTCCTTCCAGTTTTCGGAATTCTATGCATTATTATAAGAAGAGGGATGAGACCATGACTTGGTGATCAGTGGATAAAACATCTACTCGAAGCTCCAAAATGGTGGGTTTGATTCGGCACTCGGCACATATGAGACACGGTCAGTGAGTGCACAATTGTAAGTGGAATGGCATGTGATACTTCTCACTCTTGCTCTCTCTCTCTCTCAAATCAATGAAAATACTTTTTTTAAACGTATAAAGATGATATTAAGTATATTAATAGGAGGAAGATATAACATTCATAAGTATCAGCACTGTTCATACTGCTTTATATTTCTTACACTGCTTAATCACAAATACTCTATGAGACAAGCATTCTCATCATCACCCATTTCACAGATGGGGAAGCTGAGGCACAGAGGGTAGAGCACCCTGTCTGAGGTCAGAACTAGAGAGTGGCCCACCCAGAAGCAAAGGACAGTCCTTGACCCCAGAGTCCCTGGTCTTCACCTCCATCCTGTGGCCTCTCACTGTGCTCTCAAAACTGAGACTTAGTTTCTCCATAACATGCCAGATGATTCTCTGTTTTTTTAGGAAAGCAAGTAAGTGGCAGATATTGTGAGTTTGCTGTGCAGGCCTGTTTACAGAAATAAAATGAGAACCACATGTGTAATTTCAAATTTTCCAGCTGCCACATTTAAAATATAAAAAGAAATTAGTGGAATTAGTTTTCATAATATATTTTCTTTCAATTGATTACTGAAAAATATCAGTTCAATATAAAATAAATATAAATATGTTTATCTATTTGATATTATTTTTAAATAAATCTTAAAAATTTGGTGGGTATTTTAGAACTACAGCACATCCTACAGGATGACCCATATTTTATTCTCAACAGCTGCGTGTGGCTTGTGGACTCCATATTGGACAGAGCAGATCAGATGAATGAGATGTCCTTGGGGGTAGAGTTGGGAGAAAGATATCATTGTCCTTGCAGTACATAGTCACAGCCATTAGGGGGCGGTAGGGTCTCACGACTCAGAACTCTCTAGGGAGGAATGGCTGCACCACTTTCCAGAGAAACCAAGAATATTGAGGGCAGAATAAGGAAATTTTCATATCATGTGTCCACGCTACTTTCATTCTCAAAGACCAGACATTAAATACAGCTACGATTTTAAAAATGTTTCTGAGCCACCAAACACATTTTGTATTAGGGTAATGAATGACTTCAGGTGGAGATCATATCCTGAAACATAACAATACATAAAGTTGTGTTTTGTGCGGAGATCAAGAAAGAGGAAAGATCATAAGAAACATTTTGTTGAAGTTGGATGACTGGCTATTCTCCAGAAAGGCATATATCTGCCTAATTCACAAGCACAAATCCTGTTTAGAAAGGTCAATTCTCCCAAGATGGCACCAACAAGTGACCTCCTGTGTTGGAATGAGACCCACAGCTCAGGTGTGAGACCCGGCCTGCAGGAGCGGCCAGCAGGGCCCTGTGGGGAGACCCTGAGGAGTGAAAGCATCAAGAGGGAAGGGCAGAGAGGAGCTGGTGTTACCCCATCAGCGGGGTACACTACTGAGGGTGTCTGAGACAGGTGACTCTTGTCTTATTGCAAATGTCTTTTAAGACAAAACTCTGAGGAGCGAGTCTTAAGATCCTTCTGTCTGTGCACGTGGATCACCACAGCGCCTCACACATCATGTCTATGAACAGCGTCTCCAGTCTCTTGTGAGTGAATTCATTTCATTGCGTCCTCAGCAGCACCGGGATGAAATCAAACACATTTGTCTGAAATATAAGGTGATACATGCTTCCTTGTCAATGATGTTTCATAACATTAAAAGGTTTCCTTTCCAGTACTGACAGTTGTACAAACTCAGTGGCCTTGACCATGTTAGAAAAAGAATCCTGATCTGTATCTGTCACAAGGACTCTCACTCATAATTGGATTCCCAGTGTATTGATGACACATGATCCTTTGTTGTCAGCCAGGGAGGGAGCAGAGGGAGTGTCTCCACCTCTGTGCACAGACAGTTCTGTCACCTGGAAACACAGATTCGAGCTTCATGGCATCTGAGTTCTCTTTAGAACAAACTCAGGGAGGACAGAGCACCTGGATACAGAGGACAGGGTTGTGACCAGAAAGACTCAGGAGGCCAGGAAGGGGGGAGGGAGGAGGACATGGACAGTGGCAGAACAGGGAGGGAACTACTCCTTAGGCTCTGAGGTCCCTCTTCTGGATTGGAACAATGATTCTTCATCACTGTCTAAGGGACATTGAGAAAATCATTACCCTCACAATGACAGCTCCATCCTCCTTAGACAAAAGAGACTTGGCCATCAGAAGAGTGATGACAATGGGTTATTACCATTACACATTTGAAGATTTCCTTTAAAGACACTTCTATTGAGCTAAATCAGCTTTCTATTCAGAATCACACACCTGGCCCTACTTCTGATAGCAGAAAACTACTAGCATGTGGCCTTTAAGTTCAGGGCTCAGACAAGAGCACAGACAGACACATCAGGGAACAGAAAACAGATTTGCATTTCTTGCTCCGCCCCCTTGAGCTGCAAGAAGAGAGGATAAGACAGGAGTTTGGGGAGGCCAGTGCCAGCTGCGCAGCCTCAGGGCAGAGCTCCTGGAAACCCCTCCTCACCATGGACTGCCTTCCCTTCTACCTCCTGCCCCTCATTTTCTCCACAGGTCAGAGCATCCTACAGATCTTAGGGGTCCTGCCCCCCAATAAGTCTCTGCAAAGCACAGTCTTGAGGGACATCGTGCAGTCTGGGTGCACTGGGCATTATTTCTATATTTTGTGTTTCCAGGTCTCTGTGCTCTGCCTGTGCTGACCCAGCCCCCATCTGCATCTGCTTCCCTGGGAGGCTCGGTCAAGCTCACTTGCACCCTGAGCAGTGAGCATAGTGACTACACCATTGCATGGTATCAGCAGAGACCAGGAAAGGCTCCTCGCTACCTGATGGTCCTCTACAGTGATGGAAGCCAAAGCAAGGGTGACGGGATCCCCGATCGCTTCTTGGGCTCTAGCTCTGGGGCTCACCGCTACCTCACCATCTCCAGCCTCCAGTCTGAGGACGAGGCTGACTATTACTGCCAGACATGGGACAGCAGTGATAATAATCACAGTGACACAGGCAGATGGGGAAGTGAGACAAAAACCCCTCTCCATCTATGTGCACTCTCCTCCAGTCCTAGTGGTCTATAGCCCGAGCCATGAGCAGATTTGGTCCAGGTCCCCCGATCTCAGAACCCAGGCTGCTGCCTCCTTCCAGCCTCAGGCTACTGTGCTGATGGTGGGATAGGAGTGGGTTCAGGGCTGGCAGGACCAGGCCGTCCCGATGTTGCAGGGCCTGTGTGTGAACTGGGTACAGAAGCCCTGGGTGGAAGTAGAGGCAGAAGGAGATGGCCACTCATGGTCATTGTCCCTGCATTTCACTATTTGGTTCACTTCTCACCAAAATGACCACAATTAGACCCCAGAAGTTCCCAGCCATGTTCGAATCTCATAGGGCAGCTCAGTATCTGAATGGAGTAAAGGAGTGTCATGCACTGTAATGTCAATTCGGGCTTCCTCTGAGCTCCCCCACCGACCACCACCGCTGGGACCCTGGCATCTCTCCCTGTTGTCCTCAGTGGGAAGTGCTGGTGGTTTAGGAAATGGACTCTGATTTCAGGTCCTTCTCAGGGAGGTCAGTGTAAGACTACCTGGGGCCAAGATCCCAAAGCCCTGCCTCAGTGGGGGTGACAAGTAGGTGAGCAGGTCAGAGGAAACAATGTTGTGCAGGTTAAGTTGCCATTTCTGTAACACCAAGTAGCCCTCCTAGAACCAGAAGTCTCGTGTGGGGCTGAGTGTCGTGTAAAAGCACTATGAGGTGACACTCTCCACAGATCTTGACAAGGATGCAGTAGCTTGTGCTGTGGCTCTGCTGGGACAGCCTGTGATGTCTCTGTGAACAAGGATCGTATTCTTGGTCCCATAGATCTCGTGAGCATGACAGCAGCCTGCTGGATGAGCCTCCTGTGTTCTTTGCAAAGAGTAGTATATATGTGGCACCTGGATACAGAGGACAGGGCTGTGACAGGGAAGGCTCAAGAGGCCTGGGACGGGGGAGGAGGAAGACAAGGGGCCTGGAGAGGGACAGGCTGGGAGGGGCTGAGTCATCAGACTTTGACATCTGCCTCCTGGATTGGAATTCGATTCCTGGTCACTCTCTGGTTGACCTTGAGGGAATCATTGACCTCACATGATGACTCCACACTTCTCAGAGTGAAAGAGAGGCTGGGACTTCAATGGAGTGATGATGTTGTGTCGTTATGATGTCATGTATAAAAAGTGCAGGTGAAACAGTCACCAAAGATGTAGCATCCATTAAGGTTTACACATATAGGATGATGTTTGTCCTGGAGACATCAAGGGGCACTGTGATTCCTGGTGTGAAGACCCCAATAAGGCCAAGTTTTATGAGCTGTGCTCGTGAAAGGGTGTGACTGATGCTCCTTTGAAGACACATTTATTGGGCAAAATCAACTCTGCATTCTCAAACCCACACCTGGCTCCTCCACTGACATCAGGAAACTATGACCACCATGTGGTCCTTAAGCTCAAGGTTCTGACAAGAGCTCACAGAGACACATTGGAAAATAGAGGACAGATACGCATTCATGCTCTGCCCCCTGGAGCTGCAAGAAGAGAGGATAAAACAGGAGCTTGGGGAGCCCAGTGCCAGCTGGGCAGCCTCAGGGCAGAGCTCCTGGAAACCCCTCCTCACCATGGACTACCTTCCCTTCTACCTCCTGCCCCTCGTTTTCTCCACAGGTCAGAGCGTCCTACAGAACTCAGTGGTCCTGCCCCCCAATAAGTCCCTGCAAGCACAGTGCTGAGAAACATTGTGCAGTCTGGGTGTACTGGGCATTATTTCTGTATTTTGTGTTTCCAGGTCTCTGTGCTCTGCCTGTGCTGACCCAGCCCCCATCTGCCTCTGCCTCTCTGGGAGGCTCAGTCAAGCTCACCTGCACCCTGAGCAGTGAGCACAGCAGCTATGACATTGCATGGCATCAGCAGAGACCAGGGAAGGCTCCTCGCTATGTGATGGACCTCTACAGTGTCCTGATCCCGATAGTAGTTGAGGAGGACAGAAGCCAGAGCAAGGAAAACGAAACCCGATCGTTTCTCAAGCTCCAGGTTTGGGGCTCACCTCTACCTCTCCATCTCCAGCCTCCAGTCTGAGGACGAAGCTGACTCTTACTTTGGCGCAAACTATAGTATTGGTGGCCAATACATGTAAGCCACAGTGACACAAAAAAGGGAAAACGAGGCCAAAACTTCCCTTTGTTCCCTTTTTCTACGGGGACTCGGGGTGAGCTGCACCCTGTACTTTCCCAGGAACCTGAGACTTGATTTTTACTTTTATGATTCCCTGTCATCCTGCACTCCTCCTCAAGCCACCAGGAAGAGGAAAACACGGACTTAATTTAAGTCATTTTATAGTACAACATTCTATTTCCTCCCATATGACCCATGGGGATGGTGCTGGGACAGACCAGGATAACCCAAGCAGAAAATGACCCAGCCACTGACTCGACTGGGATGACCTTGAGAAGCTTCTGGCCCTATGCTCCCCATCATAGTGAAGAAAAATATCTCAGGGCCCAGGGATGATTCTGTAAGTTGTCTGCAGTGAGTGTTGACTCAGTTGGACTGAGGAGCAGAGCAGGAACCTGTCAGGACTGAGGGTCAGCAGGAAGCCTTTGGTTGTCAGGGGAGGCTGGACAGAGACACCTGACCCTGTGGTGGGTGCAGAACTAGTCCGGGAGGGAAGTGAGTGCAGGTCAGGGAGTCTGTAGCAGGACCAATCTGGGAAACAGCCTGGGTCCTCCAGCTGTGCTAGAGTCTCTGCCTGTGGTGCCAAAAAGGGCTCAACATCTGCCCACAGGACTTTTCAAAGGACAGGAGAGGAGCATTCCACTAGAATAGAGGCAGGGTGTAGGGGACAGGGGACACTGAGATGAAAATATATTGTGTCGCCCCAAGACACAGCCCTGTGGACGATCCTCCTCAACTACATTCGGGATCAGGGGAGGACATGTTGATTTCCTCCATTACTGTTTTAGAAGCTGAACAAAAGGACCTTTCACACAGCGCCCACTGCTCTGAGTCACCATGGAGCAGCCATATGGCCATAGTAACGCTGGTTCTGGACACTGAACTGGGCTGGGCGGGATTCCGGGACTGGGCCCCAGAACATGAGGCTGGTCCCCAGTGACAGATCCTGAGATGACAGTCTAGCAGCTGCTCGTGGTCTCGGTGACTCCCAAGGGAGAGAGCGGAAGGAGGCTGCTGCTCTCCAGGGAGGGAGTGCACAGGGCCCAGAATAAGCAGATGACAGATGGCCTCAGGGCTCAGGCCTGTAGGACCTCTGTCTGCCACGGTGCCTGGAGTCACAGGCTCACAGGGTGACATCGGTCCTCCCAATCCAGTAAAGAGTGTTGTCTGCAAAAGGTGAAGTGGCTTTGTGCCAAACAAGGCTCCCGTGTGTCTCTCCAATGGGAATTTCCTCCATCACTCACATTGCAGGAGAGGGTGTCAGGAGAACCATGACAAATTCACTCCAAACTCTAGTGAGGACAGGACTTCACCCATGTCTACTGGGGCCTGTGGTGTCAATAATGTGAAAGATAAGTCAGCAGTGGCCTCAGGTGGAGAGAAAAGGGACAATGTGTATTAGTGATGACGGTGAGCATCCAGGGAGCAGACACAGATCATCCCCTGCTGTATCAGACGGTGACCAGCCTGTGAGGGAGCTGCCAGCACACATCTCAGGTCACAGAGGGACAGAGGCTTCATGAGAGGCCTTTATTATGGACACGGTTGAAAAAGGGTCAATGTCTCAGTGAGACGACAGTCAGTTGTCATGTAAAAGTGACAAAAAACGGTGGGAAGAAGTGTCCCTTTCATTGTTCCTTCCTGTGACTCCTGCTTCAGAGATGCCAGGTGGTCTGAGACCAGAAAGTGAAAGTTTACAGCAAACTTACGTGTGTGCTATCATTTATACCCCAATATCGCTGTTAAATAACGAGATAGAAAAAGTAATAATGTATGGCCAGTGCCCTTGGCAGAGAGTCCCCCGAGGGAGTTATTGAAACAGGTCACAAGACTGACCAGGCAGTGGCGCAGTGGATTAGAGTATCTGACTTGGATGCAGAGGACACAGGTTCGAAACCCCGATGTCACCAGCTTGAGCACAAGGTCACTGGTTTGAGCAAGGGGTCACTCGGTCTGCTGTAGTCCCCCCCCCCGTCAAGACATATATCAGAAAGCAATCAATGAACAACTAAGATTCCTCAACAAAGTATTGATTCTTCTCATCTCTCTCTCTTCCAGTCTGTCTGTCCCTATCTATCCCTCTCTTTGTTTCTCTGTCACACAAAAGAAGAAAATAAAGAAAAAAGAAAGGAGGAAGGAAGGAAGGAAGGAAGGAAGGAAGGAAGGAAGGAAGGAAGGAAGGAAGGAAGGAAGGAAGGAAGGAAGGAAAGAAAGGAAAGAAAGGAAGGGAAAGGGAAGGGAAGGGAAGGGAAGGGAAGGGAAGGGAAGGGAAGGGAAGGGAAGGGAAGGGAAGGGAAGGGAAGGGAAGGGAAGGGAAGGGAAGGGAAGGGAGAGAAAGAAACAGGTCACAGTATCTGCCCATGAGGAGGTGGCACTGAAGTCACTGAGTGTGTAGGGAGGTGGGTCCACAGGAAGAGTGTGACAGGAGGCAGGGACACAGTGAGCCTGTGCTGAGGAGCCTCCTTTCCCCTTAATTTTCCAGTGCATCTCTCTCTCTCTCTCTCTCTCTCTCTCTCTCTCTCTTTCATTCTCATATGAATTTCTCTGTAATTACTCTTGTCTTTAATTTGTCAGTTTATCTAGAGCCTGTGCTCGCTGTTCCTTCCTGTTAGCTCCGCTTTTAATTGTATTTCTCTTCATCTTGTGTCTGTGCGTTTAGTGAGATATGATTTTACCCCACACATAGGTTCATGTATCCATGACAACAGTCAGACACAGACACATCCATCACCACAGGGTCCCCATGGTATCCTATAATAACAACATCCACCTCCTTCCTCCTAGGGGCCCTTCTTTGTACCTGACCTCTGGCTCCACTAATTAATTCTCCATTTCTGAAAGCTTCTATGAGCAGAAATGATTGATTGAAATAATGAGTAGAATCTTATAAGAAGTTGCTTTTAAGGACTGGTCTTCTTTCCTTCACAGAATCCCCTGTAGAATCCTCAAAATTGTTGCACCAGAGTCTCTTTCTTTTCGTTACTGAGTAGCATTCCATGGTCGGGGTGGACCAGCCTGGTTCACCATCTGCCCCTGGAGAGACATCGGGCTTGTTCTCACTTGACACATTATGCACAACGGCACCATGACCATTTGTGTAGAGTTTCTCTGTGAACATGAATTTTCAGTTGCTGAAATAAATGGCCAAGAGCACAAGTGCTGGGCTGTATGGTGACCACAGTTTGCTTCTGTAAGAAGCTGCCAGACTCTTTGCAGAGTGTCTGCATCATCTCCTGTTCCCGTCACCCAGCCAGTGTGGTCCTGTCTCTCCGTGCCCTGGCCGGTGCTGGGAGTGTCACTTTTGTTACTTTAGCCATCCTGACAGGTGCCTGGTGATATCTCCTCATTATTTTAATTTGCATTTCCCTGATGGATGAAGAATGACTTCCCATGTCATATTGTCATTGATTTGTCCTCTCCCATGATGTATTTGTCCTTGTCACCACCCATTTTCTAAAAGTGTTATAATAGCATTGTTATATTTTTACTCTTTCACAGGGAGAAGTGTTTTATACAATGAGCATAGCTGTTGATTTGATAATTCGGTTTGTAATTATTTTCTCTTGTTCTGTTACTTGTCCTTGTCATCCTCTTTAGATAGTGTTAGAGTGCAAATTATTAACATTTGTGTGATCCAATTAATCTTTTTTTTATGAGTCATGCACCTGATGTCATCAAGATTTTATGCATAAGTCTAAATACCACCAAAATTTAAGCATTTCTTTTTTTTTTTTTTTTTTTTACCACAAATCCTAAGGATAAAAACAATAATTTCCTGGAAGTTTCATGACCAATGTCACGGTGTGTGATCATGGAACCTGACCTCTCATGCAGTGGTTTGACCACTGTCCTTATCAGAACACCTCAACCCAGCTACATGGATGGCCTTATTACTACGGGGAGACTGAGGGTATTCCCCAAGCCCAGGGAGAAGGCCCAGGGCTCAGCCTGAGGCGGGTGTGCAGGGGCCGGGCTGGGATCAGCACTGTCTCCCTCAGCACCCCAGAGAGCTCCGGGGACTCAGGTACAGACCTGGGAGTGACGCCAAATTTAAATCCTCTCTAAGCCCAGCTGTAGCCACTCCACAGGGCACAGGAGGAAGGGACGGGATTTACATGAAGAGCCCAACACCCCCCCCAACAGAGGATAAGGGGGCCCAGAGGCCACATCCCCAGCTGTGGGCTCATAGGCAGAACCTGCGGTATCTCCAACACAGCCAGGACCCCTCTCCTGCTCCCCCTCCTCACTCTCTGCACAGGTGTGAACACCCTCCCCTACCTGCAGGCCGGGCCCCCACAGCACCCTGAGCAGGTCCTGCCCCATCCTTGAGCTCAGTCCCAGCACAGCCTCAGGCAGGAGGGAATGGGTCTTCTCCCTTAAGCCTTCTCTCCTCTCCTCTCACAGGCTTTTTGGTCTCATACGAGGTGACCCAGTCACCACGGTTCTTGTCAGTGGCCTTGGGAGAAACAGCCGGGATCAGCTGCACTGGAGATTTACTGGATAAGAAATATACTCACTGGTACCAGCCGAAGTCTGGCCAGGCCCCTGTGCTGGTCATTTAAAAGGACAGCAAGCAGCTCACAGGGACCGCTGACCAATTCTCTGGCTCAGGGAAGACAGCCACCCTGACCATCAGTGAGGCCCGTGCTGAGGACAAGGCTGACTATCACTGTCAGTCTTTTGACAGCAGTAGTAATACTCACAGTGACACAGGCAGATGGGGAAATGAGACCAAAACACCATTCCTTATCTCTGTCACTCTCTCCTCAGGCCCCATATAAACTGTAGACACAGCCATGAGCAGGTCTGTCCCTGTTCCCTGGATCCAGATCCTCAAGCTACCCCCCCCCAGCCCTCAGGCAGCTCCACAGAAGGTGGGTCAGGAGTGGGCTCAATCTGACAGGACAGGGCTGTCCTCACGTTTCCTGGCCCCAAGAGTAAGTTGGGGACAAAGGGCATGAGTGGAAGGACACACAGGCAGAGACATACAGCCAATGATAATGGACCTCGAATATCCTAAAAGGTGACTGAGTCACTGTCCTTCATTCACCCTCAGAGCTACACACAGGTCTGAGTTCATGCTCAGAGCAGCCTGGGTTCTGAGCAGAGCAAACGCCAGTGCCGTGGACACTGAAGAGTCCACCCAGGTCCCTCCTCAGGGCTGACCACCCTCGCCCCCCTGCTGAGGACTGGATGGCTCACAATGGTGCCCTCAGAGGGACGTGCTGTTGGTGAAAAGGACTGCCTCCCCCAGGTCTCACCCCTGAGAGTGGGGCTCAGGTGTAATAACCTCCTGAGAACAAGATCCCAAGTCTCTGCTCAGTTCAGGATGACCTCCAGCTGAATCTTCAATTGTCACTACATTAGAGGCCACCCAGTCCTGTCTCCATGTTTACTTCCAGAGAGATCTCCCCAAAGCCCTACTGCACACGAGTCTCCATGTCCCAGTCGCTTTTAGAGAACTGCATGTGTTCTTGAGTTCTGATCACCACATTGTGAAATCAAGCTTCCTGACACCAAAAAAAGTGCCACATGGGAGACTAGATGCCCTGTGCAGGCTCACACCAAGGTCAGAAGTCCTGCTGTCCCCCAGTCAGAGAGGAAAAGTACCTAATCAGGACATCAGGGTGACCAGTCAGAGAGCTTTGCCTCAGTGGTGGGGAAATCAGCACAAGACTACACAACTGCTCTGGTCCTACGTGAGAAAGTGTATAACCGCTGGAGAAAGGATCAAACTGTTTCTATTAACTTCACTGAATTTACAATAATCGAGAATAGCTGACAAAATGCATATATTAAAATACAAGTACTGTTCACTAAATAACTGTTCACCAAATGTGGAATCACATCACAATTTCCTGATTGGAACAGAAAATCATAAACCATAATAAGAAGAAAAATTAAACTATTGTACTGGCCATGAAATTTTATCGATGATGGAATTTATACACAAGGATTCAAAAAAATATATACTTCACTTATTCAGGAAGGTAGAGGGTGATGGAACATGGTAGCTGCAGACTAGGAGGACAAGAGCAACACCCCAGTCACTGCATAAAATGAAAAAGTTTCTAAGACAAAATTAAACTCGATGAGCGAACAGCATATTAATCAGTGAAACAGAAAGGGTTAGTGAACTGATGCCAAAGAAGAGACTATAGAAAACAGAGGAAACCACAGACAAAATAAGACAATGGAAAAAATTAACAAAAGCAACAGTGAGCCGTAAGACAACTTGAAGGAGCCTCATATGTATGAAACTGCAGTTTAGGAAGCAGAACATTTGGGGGCAGGGAGAAAATATTGGTCAAAAATGTAATTTCAGTGAAACCTGGATTCCCATGGACCGAGAAACATAATAAACCCCAAAGCTACAACAACAACAAAAAGCAACACAATCATAGTCATATTCCTCAAACCAGTGTTGAACAGAAACTCATAAAAGCTTCAGAGAGACGAGGCACGTTCTGTAGAAGGAACCAGAGTGATCAGAGCAGATCTCACCGTGACAACCACACAAATGGAAAAAGTGTGGACAAATGTCTTTAAATACTTAAAGTAAAACCACAACAAACCCCCGTTCATTTTCAAGTCCTTACCCAGTGAAAACAGCTCTACAACTAGAAGGCAAAGTAAAACTTCCTCAGACACAGAAACTTAGAGAATTGATCACCTACAGTCCCTGAGTCCCAGAAACATCAAAGGTCACCCTCAGACAGAGACATGGGAATCGACACAAAGAAATGAAAGGTGTCTGATATGGTAACTAAGTGGATAAATAGAGAAACATTTCATCACAATAAACTCTAGAAAAAAATATCACTGCTTAAGTATAAAACATGATAACAAGTAATGCTGTGGTTTAAAATGCATATTATAGCAAATACATGACAATGTCACCTCAGGATTAGAGGAATAAGAGAATGTTATGGTAAACGGAGGTGTCCCCATCAAAACTAGTTCAGGTCCAAAGTGATATTTTCTCACAAGTTCATAATTAAGGAGCAGAGTGATGTGTTGTCAGAATTCCCTGAATCACAAAGTGACGTTCCTGTGTGAATTCCTGTGCAAATGAAAGGAGAGCAGCACTCCCCGCATACGACAGTCCTCCTGGTCATCTGCTGGCTCTGCTTGTTGACAGAGAGAGGTGGTCACGGGGCAAGGGCTCCACCATTCCCTGGACCCTCTTTCAGCTCCTCTGACTCTGGGCCAAGGTGTGTGTGTGTTCAGTGTGACGTCAAATCCTGGTACCACATCCCTTCACATTGTAGATTTACATCACATGGGGACGGACTACTGTTGTCCATTAACACTTCAGCTTCTCACTGTCTTTCATCCTCAGACAAGCCAGACCCTCCTCACAGGCACTGACTCTGCTGTCCCAACTCCTTGTGACGCTTCTATCCTCCTCTCCTGACGGCAGCTCCAGGGTCACGTCGAGAAAAGCTTCTTCAGCTTCTTTCCACACAGTACCTGCCTGTCATTTCTTTTGTCCAATCTCAAATCATTATCTGCACATCATCAACATAATGATTTCCAAATAATTATTTGCATTTATTGATAGATTGATTAGTGCTTATTATTTATCACATTCATCTGGGTTTTTTTTTCTAACGGGAACACACACATGACACTCAGACATATGAGAGGAAAGGAGTCTTTTTCACCTGCAACAATAAGTCTGGAGTCCGATGGTCATTCTCTAGATACTGACCAATTAATTCCCTGAGCTCCATGCTTTGTCTCACTTCCTGTCCTACAATCCCTACTATGGAGGCTTTACTTTCATTCATGTCGCAGACAGACCTCAGGATGGCTGCTGCAGCTCCAGCTATCACAGCCAGGCTCAAGAGGGAAGGCACTGCATAAATATAGACTGTGTTTTATCTTCACCACAATAAATATTCCTCAGAAAGAATTCCAGGTGACTGACACTCCCATGGGCAACACTGAGCCACAAGTTCAATTCTTGCCAAAAAGAACCTGAGACTAGCAATCATCTGGATGTTAAATGAATATGAAAGACCAGACAATGCAAGAGGGTGGTGGTGACAATTTCCAGTGTCACCAATGTGACTGTGTTTGCTGTGCTCCGACCCACATGATGGAAACTCTGAGACAGGGACAGGGTCTAGCTCACACTGATCTCACAGGATGGAGTGTCTGCCAGATTGAGTAGGTCTGAACCAATGTCTGTTGGGTGAGAATTCTCCTTTCCCTGGCTTGAGAACAGTGTTGTCCTTGTCCTGTATTGACCCTGCATCAGCAGCCAGCACCAGTGAAGACAGTCTGGGGTCCTGTGTGTGCGAGTCCAAGCCCCAGATCCTGACACCCTCCTCCTCCAAATGAACCTGTTCATGTATTCATGGGTCATCTGAAACTGCTGCCTGGTCTTGAGACAGGCATGGTCATGTACAGAACAGCAATTCCTCCCCAGGGACTAGGAGTCTATGCCTCAGGGAGCTATCTCATGAGCAGTCTACACCTAGACAAAGGACATACCTGTAGCCCCAGCAGCCTGCATGGAGTGGCCACCAGGGGGCATCAAAGGCTGCCTGCAAAGCCTCCTGAAGACTGGGAGGGCCTGGGCAGGAGGAATCCTAACAGGCAGAGGGATTACTAGCCACCACCGCACACCTGTAGAAAAAGTGTAGGTTTTCTACAGTATCACCTTTGACACTGATGTGACACTCTTATGTGTCTGTCAGGTGTGGTTTTTGTAGAATTTGCTTATTTTCCAGCATTGTTCCAGGTAATTCATTCCTCTCCAGCCTACCGCTTTCGTGCTAAAACTCTATACAATCATTCTCAAACGTATTTCAAGCATTAAATTTGTCCCTGACACTGGTGAACACTGGGGACACTGAGTCACAGCATCTATGACCTTCCAAGGAGCTCACACCAAGAACAGGAACTTATAGCTACTCATTAATTCCTAAATATACATGTGCAACTAGTATGGTGGGAATTTATTCAGGCCTGATGCTCACAGACTGTGACTGGGGTGGACACTGCACTGACCTCAGGCTCACATGTTCACCTCTGCAGTTACCATTCTGTAATGAGTTCAGAACATGCAGAGACGTCACCTCTGGGTTCTGCTGTGGCCAGTCTGGAGGAGGTCCTGAAGCTCTCTGGGCTTGAGATGTCAGCCCCACACTTGGCACCAGAGGATGAACCAGAGAGTTCTGGGAGCAGTGGGGCGTCTGCAGGACTCACCGCTCCCTTCGGGCATGCCAGGACCTGAGCCCGCTCAGAAACCACAGAGCTCCTCAGGCAGCCCCTGACCCTGGCTGATTTGCATACCAGCAGCTCTCTCCAGCAAGGGGATAAGAGAGGCCTGGGAGGAACCTGCCCAGCCTGGGCCTCAGGGAGCAGACTCTGGACACCTCCACCATGGCCTGGACTCCTCTCCTCCTCGCTCTCTGCACAGGTGCTGCAACCCACCCCCAGGCCAGAGATCTGACAAGCCCAGACCTGACTCAGCACAGAGCTGTCTATGGGGCGGGATGCTAATGACCCTGATATGGGATGACAGGCTATAGGACTGACCCTGCACTGTGCTCACCGGCTCTGTGGGAACCAGAGGGCAGAACCTGCCAGTTTAAAGGGTCAGAGGGGAGGTCCTCACTTGTTCAGCCTGACCTATTGCACTGTGGGGATGAGACCGAGGCCCAGAGAATCCTTGTACCCCACTAAAGGGTGGGCAGGTGGGGATCTCCTGGGAAGGGAACCTGTCCTCTAAAGCCCACCTGTCCTTTCTCTCTTGCAGGCTCTGTGGCCTCCTATGAGCTGACTCAGCCATCCTCAGTGTCGGTGAACCCAGGACAGACGGCCACGATCACCTGTGGGGAAAACAACATTGGAAGTTATTCTGTCCACTGGTACCAGCAGAAGCCCGGCCAGGCCCCTGTGCTGGTCATCTATGGTAGCAGCTACCGGCCCTCAGGGATCCCAGAATGGTTCTCAGGCTCCAGCTCGGGGAACACGGCCACCCTGACCATCAGCGGAGCCCGGCCTGAGGATGAGGCCGACTATTACTGTCAGGGTGGGGCAGTGGTAATGCTCACAGTGACACAGGCAGATGAGGAAGTGAGACAAAAACCTCCTCTATGTCACACTCTCCCCACCCCCAGGAGGACTGTGGACACAGCTATGAACAGGTTGGGCTAAAGTCCCATTTGTGAGGTCCCCAAGCATCCCTTCCTCCCAGCCTCAGGCAGCCCTGCAGAGGGTGGGACAGGAGTGGGTTCAGGGCGGGGAGCACCAGGCTGTCCTGCTGTGTCTATGCTATGGTGTGATTTCTAAAGAGAACCTGAGTAAATGAACTGACTGATGGAATTGTCTTTCCAGAGTAAGCTTTCTTGAATTCTACATAATAATTACGAGGTCACTGCTTGACAAAATGTTCTGGACTAATGTCCAGAACCTCCCAGCTCAGCTGAGTTACTAAAGCCCCAGACTGCATTGTAGCCTGGGACCCTAAATGGAGCAAACTAGTGTTGACACACCTGCCAGCCAGCTGGAAGCCCCTGCTGGTGACGCTGTGCCCTCACTGGGAAGGTCCACTGTGACAGAGACCCGCCTCCCTAAGGTCATTCCCTTCCCCTGAGGATGAGTCAGAGCAGTGATGGCCTGATGCCAAGTTCTCACAGCCCTGCCTCATTCAGAAGGACCTTGCAGCCTCTCCTCTTGTCATCACCAAGATTGACGATTGTAATTACCAAGTCTTGTTTCCATGCTTCCCTCCAGAGAGATCACCTGAAACCCCTAAATGAAATCCCCGGCTCACAGTGCCTCCAGGGCCCGAGGAGGAAATGAGAGTCTGGAAGGGGGAGCACAGAGAGGAGAGAGCTGCACAGAGATCTCTTCAGGTCTGCACAGGGTCCCAGGGACTGAGGGGCTCAGGTAGGGGAGACACCTGAGGCTGAAGACAGAGCCAGCCGAGAAAGGAGAGGGACAATTCTGCAGAGTCAACACACCATCACATGTGCTTATATGTCATGGGTGGGAAGGGGAAACTCCCAAATAAGGCACTAGGATGGCGAGTCAGAAGAGCTTTCCCTCAGTGCTCAGAGACCTAGCCCCCGACCAAAGTCCACTTTTCTGCCATCTAAGAAGGGGGAGTAACAGCAAGTTGCAAAAGGACTGATCTGTGTCCAAGTAATTTACAGCTCCTGAAATGGAAATCAGTCACACAGTGAGGACAAGTAATTGTATCCAACAGAAGGAGGTCACATAGACTGTCATGCTATCAAAAATATCCTGGATTTGGGAAGATGGCAGCGGAGTAGGCAGATGCACAGACTCCCAGCTCTCACCACCAAACTGGAATACAAATCAATTTAGAAACAATCAGCGTGAAAACCAACTCTGGACTACAAGAACAGCTCTCAAAAACCAAAGAGCAAAGAAGAAGCCACAACAAACCTGGTAGGAAGCGCCTGAATCTCCCCTGCTAACAGGTATGGGGGAGGGGGGGTGAGGCTGAGAGCCCAGAGGAGCTCTCACTTCAGTGAAAAGAGCAGAAAATACTGCTCACAGCCACTTGCCTGGTGACCAGGGAGTGAGGTGTGTTGAAAGGACCGGCTTGTATTCCAAGAGGAAAAGGGAGAGAGAGGGACAGACGGTGAGGGCAGAGGAATGCAGGGGAGGGGGACCTAAAACGCTGACTCATCCAGTGCTGGAGGCGGCCATAGCTAAGGGAAGGGCTGATCCTTCCACAAAACAAACGAATAAATTGCTTCCAGATCACAGATCTCCAGACATCTCTCCAGTTCCAATCAGTGCAACAAGACACAGCTGAAAACAAGAAGTGGGGAGGAGGGGCAGTAACTCAGGTCTCCATGGAGATCTGAGATACACCTCCCCCTACTGAAGCTGAGAAAACACCTTGCCCCCAGAGTGATTACCTGGTAGAAGAGGCCTTCAGAGTCTCAGGTTACACCCACCACATTCCTGGATACAGTTTCAAGGAAGCCCCCTGCTGAGATCAGTAAACAAGACTATCACCTGTTAAAAAAACAAACAAATTAAGACTTCAAAAAAGCCCAAATCCGAAAGTGGATTACAAATAATAGCTGATGCCAACCCAAGAAGACCTAGAAATAACACAATTGAAAACTGGAGGCAGACAACACCAAGCATAGACTCAACCAGCTCTACAAACAAAACACCCAAAACACAGACATAATGAGAAGACAAAGAAGTGCAATCCAAATGAAACCACAAGAGAAACCTTCAGGAGATGAACTGAGTGATATGGAAATAACCAAACTTCCAGATGCGAAGTTCAAAATAATGATTGTAAGAATGCTTAGGGATCTTAGAACAACAATGAATGGTCATTACAAACACCTATATAAAAAAGTAGCAAGTACAAAATAGGATATTGAAATATTAAAAAAGAATCAGTCAGAGATGACAAATACAATATCAGAAATGAAGACCAAAATGGAAGGAATTAAAAACAGGAGAACAGAGCTGAGGATTGAATCAGCGAGTTGGAGGACAACTTGAATGAAAGCAAGAGAGCAGAGAAGAAAAAAGAAAAGAGACTCAAAAAGTCTGAGGAAACTCTGAGAGAGCTCTGTGACAACATGAAGAGAAATAACATCCGCATCATAGGGGTTCCTGAAGAAGAAGAGAAAAAACAAGGGATAGAGACTTTGTTCAATCATATCATAGCTGAAAACTTCTCTAAATGAATGCGGGAGAAACTCTCACAAGCTCAAGAAGCACAGAGAGCTCCATTAAAGAGAAACCCAAAGAAACCTACACCAAGACATATCATAATTAAAATACCAAAGCTAAGGGATAAAGAGAAACTATTAAAAGCTGCAAGAGAAAAAAAAAAGCTATCAGCTTCAAAGGAGCCCCCATAAGGATGACATCTGACTTCTCAACAGAAACACTTGAGGTCAGAAGGGAATGGCAAGAAATATTCAAAGTAATGCAGAACAAGAACCTAAAACCAAGACTACTTTATCCAGAAAGGCTATCAATTAAAACTGAAGGAGAAATAAAAAGCTTCCCAGACAAAAAAAAAAATCTCAAAGAATTCATTACAACCAAACCAATGCTGCTGGAAATGTTAAGGGGCCTGTTGTAAACAGATCAAAATGGGGAAAAAAATATAGCAAAAGAGGAATACAGCTTTAAAGAATAAAATGGCAATAAACAAATACATATCAATAATAATAACCTTAAATGAAAATGGTTAAATGATCCAATCAGGGGTTAATAACCAAAATTTATAAAGAACTTGTAAAACTTAATACCAGGAAGACAAACAATCCAATCCAAAAATGGGCAAAAGAAACGAATAGACACTTCTCAAAAGAGGACATACAGATGGCCAATAGGCATATGAAAAAATGTTCAACATCACTAATGATTAGAGAAATGCAAATTAAAACCACAATGAGATATCACCTCACACCAGTCAGAATGGTGCTCATCAATAAAACAACACAGAATAAGTGCTGGCAAGGATGTGGAGAAAAGGGAACCCTCCTGCACTGCTGGTGGGAATGCAGACTGGTGCAGCCACTGTGGAAAACAGTATGGAGATTCCTCAAGAAATTAAAAATCGAACTGCCTTTTGACCCAGCTATACCACTGTTAGGAATATACCCCAAGAACACCATAGCACTGTTTGAAAAGAAGAAATGCACCCCCATGTTTATGGCAGCATTGTTCACAATAGCAAAGATCTGGAAACAGCCCAAGTGTCCATCAGAGAATGAGTGGATTAAAAAGCTTTGGTATATATATATACTATGGAATACTACTCAGCCATAAGAAATGATAACATAGGATCTTTTACAACAACATGGATGGGCCTTGATAACATTATACTGAGCGAAAGAAGTAAATCAGAAAAAACTAAGAACTATATGATTCCATACATAGGTGGGACATAAAGATGAGAATCAGAGACATGGACAACAGTGTTGGGGTACAGGGTGGGGGGAGGAGAGGGAGGGGGTTGGGGGAGGGGAGGAGCACAAAGAGCATGGCTTTTAAGCATTTGCCATATTCCCCCTTTAATCTATAGACAGACAGCAAATATTTACTTATGGTGTTTCCACTATAAAGACTGCTGTCTTAGGGACAAATGCTGATGAACTATTTCAGCAGTTCCTCCTTCTTCAAAGACTTATATGTCAACATAGAGCTCCATGTTTCATAGGACATACTCAAGCTCACTCCATGCTCCCTGGAGCTTTAACACAAGGGAATGCCCTTTTTTTTTTTTTTTCCTTTTTTCCTATTTTTTTTTTTGTTGTTGTTGTATTTTTTCTTTTATTTATTTATTTTTTGTATTTTTCTGAGGATGGAAATGGGGAGGCAGTCGGGCAGACTCCCGCATGCACCTGACCGGGATCCACCTGGCATGCCTACCACGGGGGGATGCTATGCCCATCTGGGGTATAGCTCTGTTACAACCAGAGCCATTCTAGCGACTGGGGCAGAGGCCATGGGGCCATCCTTAGTGCCCGGGGTGGCTTTGCTCCGGTGGAGCCTTGGCTGCGGGAGGGGAAGTGAGAGACGGAGAGGAGGGAGGGGAGGGAGAGGGGGAGGGGTGGAGAGGTAGATGGGCGCTTCTCCTGTGTGCTCTGGCCAGGAATCGAACCCAGGAATCCTGCACACCAGGCCAATGACTCCTACGGGTCTACCATATCATGCTTTTTACTTAAAAAAAAAAATTTACATTTCTTTTGAAGGCTGATGAACAGGAGACACCAAATCTTTTTTGCCTGCAAACTACTACCTTCTTTATTAGATCCAGCTAATAACACTATTTTGTCTTTTTCCAAATAGCTCCAGATATATGGAAAAGATTTATATAGGTGGATAGGGATCCTCAAACCCCTCAGCGAGATCTTCCGAGCATGGCTTTTAAAATACCTAGAGGCAAAAAAAGCCCAATAGAGATCAGGGGAACTACCAGCTTTTAGGATACACCCTTAAAGGCTCCAACGCTCCAAAGGGGTCTCATAGGATGCCATCTGGGTCCTGCTTCAATAGTGGAAAGGAAGGTCATTGAGCTAAAGCCTGCCAGGCTTACATGCCTCTGCTGTGAGGAAACAGGGACACTGGAAGGTAGGCTTCCCCCTCGCTCCTCTAAGGGAGGGTTCAGTGTCTTCCAGCCCTGCTCCAGCCACCTATGACCTAACCTTGCCCAGAAAGCTGGGGTTTGCCACTGAAGGCTGAAGGTGCCCAGGGCCGTCGGCCCCATCTACGACACTGTGGACGAGCCTAGGGTATTTCTTCCAAGAAGCAGGTAAACTGATCTCATTTGCACAAGGGCCACTTAACTATGTTTTGCCTGAATAGTCAGGTTTTTTATCCTTCCCTCCAAGATCTCTGTTGTGGGTGTTGATAGTCCTATTTTATGCTGCTTTGTTTAATATATAGTGTTTCCTTTATCCCTCCTACCTCAGTGCTCCACTCATATTTCAGGCTGGGACCTACTCCTACTGTAGAGCTCTCCTTCCCCCTTTTGCCTACTTGTATTATGAATTTACCTTTGCCACCCAACTTAGTGTATCCCAAGGTTCTCTTTACCATGCCACAGTCACAGAGCTCCAAGGAAAAGCAACCTGGTCTCAACTCTCCAGGCAGAGGAGAACAGAAGCCCCATATCCACGCATGCTGCAGATGGCTTTTTCAGTCTACCTGAATCATTACCAGCTAGAAGCAGCTGTCATTGGGACTTGGACATGAGCTGCAAAGTATAGAATTGTGACAACAATTCCAGTGCCATGCGGACTTTTCCTGTGTGGACTTTTCCTGGACTCCTGCTCTCTGTGACAGCTCCTAACAGACTGAACTGAGGTTGGGTTGCATTTCTCAGGGATCTGGCATGGTGATGGGGCCAACTTGGACTTGGTGAACATGTTAAGGACACTACTCTTTTATGGATTCTTGCTGTATTGGCCAAGAGTTTGCTTAAAGGTTTTTAATCACTGTAAAAAAAATAGAAGACTGGATAAAGAAGATGGGGCACATATACACCATGGTATACTATTCAGCTAGAAGAAATGATGACATCAGATCACTTACAGCAGAAGGGTGGAATCTTGATAACATTATGCAGAGTGAAATAAGCGAATCAGAAAAAAACAAGAACTGCAGGATTCCATACATTGGTGGGACATAAAAGGGAGACTAAGAAACATGGACAGGAGTGTGGTGGTTACAGGGGGTGGGGGGAGGGAAGGAGGGAGAGGGGGAAGGGGAGGGGAAGGGGTACAAAAAAAAACTGGATAGTGGGTGACGGAGGACAATCTCTATTTTGGTGATGGGTATGCAGCAGAACTGAATAACAAGATAACCTGGAAATGTTTTCTTTGAATATATGTACCCTGATTTATTGATGTCACCCCATTAAAATAAAAACTTATTTATAAAAAAATGATCCAATCAAAAGACATAGGGTAGCTGCATGGATAAGCAAACAGGACCCGTACATAAGCTGTCTACACGAGACACACCTTAAAACAAAAGACGAACATAAATTGAAGGTAAAAGGATGGAAAAAAAACATTTCATGCAAATGGAAATGAAAAAAAAGCTGGGGTAGCAATACTTATATCAGACAAAATGGAATTTAAAACAAAGGATATAGTAAGAGATAAAGAAGGCCACTACATAATGATAAAGAGAGTAATCCAACAGTAAGATATAACTATTATAAATATCTATGCACCTAATATAGGAGCACCTAAATATATAAAGCAGACTTTGATGTATATAAAGGGTGAGATCAATAGCAATACTATATATAATAGTAGGGGATTTCAATACCCCAATAACATCACTAGATAGATCCTCAAGAAAGAAAATTAACAAAGAAACAGCAGACTTAAAGAACACACTAGGTCAACTCGATTTCATAGACATCTTCAGAACCTTTCACCCTAAAGCAGCAGAATATACATTCTTTTCAAGTGCTCATGGTACATTATCTAGGATAGACCACATGTTAGGGCAAAAAATGGTCTCAACAAATTTAAGAAGATTGAAATCATATCAAGCACTTTCTCTGATCATAATGGCATGAAACTAGAAATCAACCACAATAGAAGTGTTCAAAAACTCTCAAACACATGGAAACTAAATAGCAGGTTATTGAATCATGAATGGATTAACAATGAGATCAAAGAAGAAATAAAAAAATTTCTAAAAACAAATGGCAATGAGCATACAATAACTCAAAATCTATGGGGCACAGCAAAAGCAGTACTGAGAGGGAAGTTCATAGCAATACAGGCACACTTTAAGAAACTAGAAAAAGCTTAAATAAACAACTTAACCCTGCATCTAAAATAACTACTAAAAGAACAGCAAGAAAAGTCCAAATGTAGTAGAAGGAAGGAAATAATAAAGATTAGAGCAGAAAGAAATGACATAGAGGCTAAAGAAACAATACAGAGGATCAATGAAACTAGGAGCTGGTTCTTTGAAATGGTAAACAATATCGATGAACCTTTAACTAGACTCACCAAGAAAAAAGAGAGAGGACCCAAATAAATAAAATTAGAAATGAGAGTGGAGAAATAACAACTGACACAACAGAAATATAAAATATTGTAAGAAAATACTATGAAGGGCCCTGGCTGGTTGGCTCAGTGGTAGAGCGTCAGTCTGGCGTGCGGAAGTCCCAAGTTCGATTCCCGGCCAGGGCACACAGGAGAAGCGCCCATCTGCTTCTCCACCCCTCCCCCTCTCCTTCCTCTCTGCCTCTCTCTTCCCCTCCTGCAGCCGAGGCTCCATTGGAGCAAAAGATGGCCAGGGTGCTGGGGATGGCTCCTTGGCCTCTGCCCCAGGCACTAGAGTGGCTCTGGTCGCGACAGAGCGACGCCCCAGATGGGCAGAGCATCGCCCCCTGGTGGGCATGCCGGGTGGATCCCGGTCGGGCACATACGAGAGTTCTGTCTGACTGCCTCCCCATTTCCAGCTTCTGGAAAAAAAAAAAAAAAAAGAATATACTATGAAGAACTGTATGCCAAAAAACTAGACAACCTAGATGAAATGGACAAATTACTTGAAACATACAATCTTCCAAAATTCAATCTGGAAGAATCAGAAAACCTAAACAGACCAATTACAACAAATGAGATCAAAACAGTTATCAAAAAACTCCCAAAAAAGAAAAATCCAGGGCCTGATGGCTTCACAAGTGAATTCTACCCAGTATTCAAAGAAGAACTAACTCCTATCCTCCTCAAGCTATTTCAAAAAATTCAAGAGGAAGGAAGACTTCTAAGCTCTTATTATGAGACGAGCATAATTCTGATTCCATAACAAGGCAAAGACAGCACAAAGAAAGAAAATTATAGGCCAATATCCCTGATGAATTTAGATGCTAAAGTCCTCAACAAAATATTAGCAAATTGGATCCAGCAATATATAGAAAAAATCATACACCATGATCAAGTGGGATTTATTCATGAGAGGCAAGGCTGGTACAATATTCGCAAATCAATCAATGTGATTCATCACATAAACAAAAGGAAGGAGAAAAACCACATGATAATTTCAATAGATTCAGAAAAAGCATTTGATAAAATACAGCACCCGTTCATGATCAAAACTCTCAGCAAAGTGGGAATACAGGGAACATACTTCAACATGATAAAGGCCATCTATGACAAACCCACAGCCAACATCATACTCAATGAGCAAAAATTAAAAGCAATCCCCTTAAGATCAGGAACAAGGCAGGGGTGCCCCCTTTCACCACTCTTATTCAACATAGTTCTGGAAGTCCTAGCCACAGCAATCAGAGAAGAATAAGAAATAAAAGGCATTCAAGTTGGAAAAAAAGAAATAAAACTATCATTATTTGCAGATGATATGATATTGTATATCGGAAACCCTAAAGTCTCAGTCAAAAAACTACTGGACCTGATAAATGATTTCAGCAAAGTGGCAGGATATAAAATTAATACTCAGAAATCAGAGGCATTTTTATATGCCAACAATGAACAGTCAAAAAGAGAAATTAAGGAAACAATCCCCTTCACTATTACAACCAAAAAAAATAAAGTACCTAGGAGTAAATTTAACCAAGAAGACTAAAGACTTGTACTTAGAAAATTATAAAACATTGATAAAAGAAATCAGGGAAGATACAAACAAGTGGAAGCATATACCATGCTCATGGTTAGGAAGAATAAAGATCATTAAAATGTCTATATTACCCAAAGCAATCTATAAATTCAATGCTATACCAATTAAAATACCAATGACATACTTCAAAGATATAGGTCACATATTCCAAAAATTTATAGGGAACCTAAAAAGAACACAGATAGCCTCAGCAATCTTAAAAAAGAAGAATACAGTGGGAGGTATCACACTTCCTGATATCAAGTTATACTACAAGGCCATTGTACTCAAAACAGCCTGGTACTGGCATAAGAACAGGCATATAGTTCAATGGAACAGAACAGAGAACCCAGAAATAAACCCACAGCTCTATGGACAACTGATATTTGACAAAGGAGGTAAGAAAATACAATGGAGTCAAGACAGCCTCTGTAATAAATGGTGTTTGGAAAATTAGATAGCTACCTGCAAAAAAAATAAGACTAGACCACCAACTTACACCATTCACAAAAATAAACTCAAAATGGATAAAAAACTTAAATGTAAGTCGTGAAACCATAAGCATCTTAAAAGAAAACATAGGCAGTATGCTCTCTGACTTCTCTCAGAGCAATATATTTGCCGATTTGTCTCCACAGGCAAGTGAAATAAAAGACAGGATAAACAAATGGGACTATATCAAACTAAAAAGCTTTTTGCACAGCTAAAGACAATAAGAACAGAATAAAAGACAAACTACACAATGGGAGAACATATTTGACAATACATCTGATAAGGGATTAATAACCAAGATTTATAAAGAACTTGTAAATCTCAACACCAGGAAGACGAACAATCCAATCCAAAAATGGGCAAAAGAAATGAATAGACACTTCTCCAAAGAGGACATACAGATGGCCAATAGGCATATGAAAAAATGCTCAACATCACTAATGATTAGAGAAATACAAATTAAAACCACAATGAGATATCATCTCACACCAGTCAGAATGGCGCTCATCAACAAAACAACACAGGATAAGTGCTGGCGAGGATGTGGAGAAAAGGGAACCCTCCTGCACTGCTGGTGGGAATGCAGACTGGTGCAGCCACTGTGGAAAATAGTATGGAGATTCCTCAAGAAATTAAAAATCGAACTGCCTTTTGACCCAGCTATACCACTTTTAGGAATATACCCCAAGAACACCATAGAATGGCTCCAAAAGGAGAAATGCACCCCCATGTTTGTGCATTTTTTCACAATAGCGAATTATTCAGCATTATTCACAATAGCGAATATTTGGAAACAGCCCAAGTGCCCATCAGAGATTGAGTGAATTAAGAAGCTTTGGTACATATATACTATGCAATACTACTCAGCCATACGAAATGATGACATCGGATCATTTACAATAACATGGATGGACCTTGATAACATTATATGGAGTGAAATAAGTAAATCAGAAAAAACTAAGAACTATATGAAACCATACGTAGATGGGACAAAAAAAAATGAGACTCAGAGACATGGACAAGAATTTGATGGTAACGGTGGGAGTGTGGGGGGGATGGGGTGAGGAAGGAGAGAGAGGGGTTGGAATGGGGCACAAAGAAAACCAGATAGAAAGTGACGGAAAACAATTTGACTTTGGGTGAGGGGTATGCAACATAATCAAATGTCAAAATAATCCTGAGATGTTTTCTCTCAACATATGTACCCTGACTTATCAATGTCACTGCATTAAATTTAATAATAAAAAAATTAAAATAAAATAATATCCTGCAGAACCTGACCAGGCAGTGGCGCAGTGGATAGAGCGTCGAACTGGGATGCGGAAGACCCAGGTTCGAGACACTGAGGTCGCCAGCTTGAGCGCGGGCTCATCTGGCTTGAGTAAAAGAGCTCACCAGCTTGGATCCAAGGTTGCTGGCTCGAGCAAGGGGTTACTCAGTCTGCTGAAGGCCCGTGATCAAGGCACATATGAGAAAGCAATCAATGAACAACTAAGGTATCGCAACGAAAAACTGATGATTGATGCTTCTCATCTCTCTCTCCATTCCTGTCTGTCTGTCCCTATCGATCCCTCTCTCTGGCTCTCTCTCTGTCCCTGTAATATATATATATATATATATATATATATATATATATATATATATATATATATATCCTGCAGAGAATCAGAAAAATAGGAACTCTTATAGATATAAAAACCCTGTTTTCCCAAAATGACCCTGAAAGTGCCCAGATTATATAATTTGTAGGTAAGGATACAGAAATTATTACTTTAACTACCATATTTCCCCCCATGTATAAAACGCTCCCATGATAAGGTGCACCTCAATTTTGGGGCCTGAAATTTGAAAAAGAAATGTATTATATAAAGTCATTGTACTCAAGTTTTATTCATCATAAAATTCATACAATTCCTCATCACTGTCAAAACTCCCATGCATCAGCTTATCCTCATCTGTGTCTTTCCATGTGGCCGGAGAGGATGTCTGTTTGCAAAACCCCTTTTCCCACGTCTTTGCAGGAAACAGCACCTGAATCAAGCTCAGTCTTGAGCACAAGACTGTTCAGCTCCAAGACCCAGGTTGCCTAAGGAAGTATTGGGACACAGCAGGAGGAAGGGAGAGATTGATGACCAAAACGAGACCATCTGGAATCTTGGTGAGCACCAATTCCCATGGGATCTCCTAAGAGGGTGGGCCCGGGAATCAGCATGTCTGATGGCTCCGAGGGGAGTCTAGTCTGCTGGTCCTCCGAGGACCACCCTAGAAGTGCCTTCAGTCCTGCTCCCCTGCTCCTACAGCTCAGGGAGAGTCACCACAGGATGGCACTGTCTGTGTAGCACAGAGGACCTGCTGACCCTCCCACCCAGGCTTCTAATGATGATGACCTCGCACTCACCCCATCCACATCTCTCCCTCCCATTAGATAAAGGGATAGTCTGTCTCACTTACCTCCCTTGGTACCTGGGGCCCCAGGACAGGGGTGACCATATTCTTTGCTGGAGCAGCAGCCACACTGAAGGTTGTAATCGTGTCTCCTGATGCCAATAGTGCCTGCCCACAGGCTACCATGGCTGAGGGGGAAGGTCAAGAATCTACCAAAAAAAAAAAAAAAAGAATCTAACCCCACAGACACCAGGGGGCAATATCGCTCCTCTGGGTTGCTCTCTGTGCTCAGTGCACCCATAGGCTGGTTATAATTGAGTTTCCCATACAAGGTGGGAGGGGGCTCTTTCCTACAACATCATAGTGATAAGGAGTGTAAACAAACCATCCTGGCCTGCCCACTCTCCTCCAGTCCCCTGGTGTGTAGTCTGGCCTTCTGGCATGGGAACCCTTCTAGTCCAAGGCTGGAGAAGTGAGATTGCCTCCTCCTTCCCAGCATCTGGAAAAATGTCTCTTTCTGATGAACATCAGCTTATGGAGACACTTGAGAACAAATTCTGTCCCTGCCTGCGGTCTGTGTGTCAGACACCCATGTGACAGCCCCGGAGAGGCAGAAATAAATGAGTTCCAATGCACAGAGTCCAGGTGTGAACAGGACAGAGTGTAACCTTGAGATTCTTCCTCTACTTCTGTTTTGACCATAACCTGGGACAGGACCTCTCTGTACAGTATTTAGGTCTGTCCTTCTTCCCATTACCAGGGAAAGTAATGGGGGACAGGTGACGTTATCCTGACTGCCCTGTGACCTGAGGGGGCAGATATTGGGATTGTGTCTCTGCAAGGGTTCAACTCTGGAGGGAATCCAGTGGTCCCACAGGAAGAGACGGCGTCAGTGGGAAACGAGTGAGAGAGCCGAATTCTTTTAGCATTCACTGCCAGGCATCTCTGCCAATGGCTAGTCTAGCTTTATTTTTATACACACACACTAAGTTACAATCACATGGTATACAGAATACATTAATTAATAATTGTTTTGTTTCACTATTGTTATATATTTCTAGGCAACAGTTAATTCATTTCTATAAGCTATAAATCATGTGGTAAGTCATTCTAAGTACAGTTATACAATAACTTGAGCAGCAATAACAATATTGGCGCAAACTTCTAAGGTCAGTACTGATTAATAACTCTACCTTACCTAAGGTCCTATTGTCTAGTCAAATTTTATTTGCCTACTATATTCATATACTAGTTAAGTTCTAACTTTATTTTTCTCAGAGTGTTCCACCACCTGCAGGTCAGATATGCAAGAAGAAAGGAAAGTTTCTCAACTCTATCTACCACATGAAAAGGCTAGGGAGGGAAAGTAATGAATTAAGTGAAGGCTGAAAGGTGCTTCTGTGTATAGTCAGTCACATGAATAAAACTTGAGTACAATGACTTTATATAATACATTTCTTTTTCAAATTTCAGTCACAATCTATTTTTTCTAACATGATTTATAGGAAGGAATTCTCCTAGAGACTTAACCCTTTTCAAAGGATATCATAGCCAGCCTCTTATGTCTATGAGTCCAGGCAAAGGGGCTTACAGGCTTTTCTGTGGAACTCACACCCTCTGTCTCATTTCCAAAGAAACTTCTACAAATCTGTAGGGAAAGCATGGTGCTATTATCCCTGTGCCATAAATGATGGCACACACACCCAAAAAGGGGGGATAAAAAGCCAAATTAATTCAAAAAGTTAAAGGGGGAAGTATCATTGCGCCTTTTCTTAGCTGCGATTGTGTCAATCAGCAGCTGTTGATCGCCTTCCGACATGTCTCCTGTGGCTGCAGGTCAGGATTTACCTGCAAACAGCTGCCTTGGAACCCAGTAGAGCTGTGGTCTAGCATCAAAGATGCCCCCAGCTGCTCAGGAATCCCCTTCTCCACCAGTGGCTGACCTCGCTCCTTCCCCTCATCCTCCGTAGGGTACCAATCACAACTGGCTAACTCACATTACCCTCTAAGGTCCTGTATAAAACCCCATCCTCAGACAGACCATCCATGACATGAAGAATGAGTGAGATGCTTTCCTGAGTATTCTCATGACACGCCATATTTTTTCTTTGAATCTCTCAACACATGTCATTCTCTTTTATAACGTTGACTCAGTTCGAATCAGTCAGTAGGGGAAGATTGTGCACAAGGTTCAGCAAAGTGATGACTTTGAACATTTCCAAAAGCAGTACACATATAAGCACCAATCAATGAGTACACAACCTAGTGGGACAGCTAAGTAGAATGACGAGTTGATGCTTCTATCTCTCACTCTCAAAGCAATGGAAATTAAAAAGAAAAAAAAAGAATATGAAGGCCTTGGCTGGTTTGAATCCTGCCCAAGCCACATAGAGGAAGTGATCATCTGCTTCTCTACGCCTTCCCTTCTCTCTCTGATTCTCTCTATTCTCCTCCCCTCCTGCAGCCATTGCTCAATTGAAGCAAGTTTGTCCCAGGCATTGAGGGTGACTCATGGCCTCGCCTCAGGCACAAAAGTAGCTCAGTTTCCCAGCAATGAAGCAGTGGACCAAGATTGGCAGAGCATCACTTAGTAGGAGGCTTGCTGGATCTTTGTCAGGGTGCATGTTGGAGTCTGTCTCTGCATCCCTGCCTCTCAATTAAAAAAAAAAGAGAGAGAATATGGGTGAAAATTAAGAATATTAATAGAAAGAGGAAGAGTTAACATGCATCCGTGCTTAATATGAATCAGCACCATTCACAAAGTTTTATATTACTTAAACTGCTTAATTGCAAATATTCTATGAGACAAGCACTCTCACCATTCCCCATTTTACAGATGGGGAAGCTGAGGCGCAGAGGTATAAGCACCCTGTCTGAAGGCAGAACTAGAGAGCAGCCCACCCAGAACCAAATGAAGGTCTCTCATCCCAGAGTCCCTGGTCTTCACCTCCATCCTGTGGCCTCTCATTCTGCTATCAAAACTGAGGCTTGATTTTCTTCTAAGGTATCAGAAAGTTCTCTCTCTTTTATCAAAACAAGTGGCAGATATTGTGAGTTTGGAGTACAGCTCAGTTTAACAGGAATAAAATGTGAAAGTCATGTGCAATTTCAAATTTTCCTGCTGCCACATTTAAAATATAAAAAGAAACTTGTAGAATTTGTTTTCATAATGTTTTTTGTTTAAAATGATTAGTGGAAAATATTATTTCAATATGAATTAAATAATAATATATTGAGCCTGACCAGACCGAGGCACAGTGGATAGAGCATTGGACTGGGACGTGGAGGACTCAGGTTCGAAACTCCGAGGTCACCAGCTTGAGCACGGACTCATCTGGTTTGAGCGCAGGCTCACCAGCTTGAGCCCAAGGTCGCCGGCTTGAGCAAGGGGTCACTCGGTCTGCTGGAGCCCGCAGTCAAGGCATATACGAGAAAGCAATCAAATGATAAATTAAAATGCCACAACGAAGAACTGATTTTGCACATCTCTCTCCCTTTCTGTCTGTCTGTCTGTCCCTATGTGTCCCTTTCTCTGTTTCTCTCTGTCTGTCAGAAAAATAGATAAATAAATAAATATATATATTGATCTATTTGACATTATTTAATAATAAATTTTAAAAATCTGGTGGATATTTCAGAACTACAGCACATCTTATTGGATGACTCATTTTTTTTCTCAACAGCTGCATGTGGCTTGTGGACTCCATATTGGTCAGAGCAAGTCAGATAGATGACATGTCCTTGGGGATGAAGGTGGGAGAAGTCACCACACTGCATTTCAGAATTTAAGCCAGCAGGGGACGATAAGGTCCCGTGACGCAGAAGTCCCCATTCCTCTAGGGAGGAATGACTGCTCCACTTTCCAGAAAAAACAGGAATATTGGCCCTGGCCGGTTGGCTCAGTGGTAGAGCGTCGGCCTGGTGTGCAGGGGACCCGGGTGCGATTCCCGGCCAGGGCACATAGGAGAAGCGCCCATTTGCTTCTCCACCCCCCCCCCCTCCTTCCTCTCTGTCTCTCTCTTCCCCTCCCGCAGCCAAGGCTCCATTGGAGCAAAAATGGCCCGGGCGCTGGGGATGGCTCCTTGGCCTCTGCCCCAGGCGCTAGAGTGGCTCTGGTCACGGCAGAGCGACGCCCCAGAGGGGCAGAGCATCGCCCCCTGGTGGGCAGAGCGTCGCCCCCTGGTGGGTGTGCCGGGTGGATCCCGGTCGGGTGCATGCGGGAGTCTGTCTGACTGTCTCTCCCCGTTTCTAGTTTCAGAAAAATACAAAAAACAAACAAACAACAACAACAAAAAACAGGAATATTGAGGGCAGAATAAGGGAATTTTTATATCATGTGTTCACATTGCTTCCATTCTCAAAGACCACACATTAAATACATTTACCACTTTAAAAATGATTCTGAGCCACCAAACACATTTTATCATTAAGGCTGAATGACTTCAGGATGAGATCATATTCTGAAACATAATAACAAGTCATAAAGTTATGTTTTGTGCAGAGTTCTAGAGCAGTGGTAGTCAACCTGGTCCCTACTGCCCACTAGTGGGCATTCCAGCTTTCATGGTGGGCGGTAGTGGAGCAACCTAAGTATAAATAATAAGATAGATTTAACTATAGTAAGTTGTTTTATAAAGATTTATTCTGCCAAAGTTAGTGAAAATTCGACATAAAGTACTGGTAAATAATTATTATTATATGCTTTAACTTGCTGTAACTCTGCTTTATAAATTTTATAAAGTAAAGTTATGTCCCTACTTTAAAAATCATCATTACTGTGGAACGGGTGGGCGGTTAGAAAATTTTACTACTAACAGAGATACAAAAGTGGGCAGTAGGTATAAAAAGGTTGACTACGCCTGATTTAGAAAAAAGAAAGACCAGAAGAAATATTTTTTTGAAGTTAAATAACTTGCTATTCTCCACAAAGGGATATATTTCCCCAATTGATAATCACAGATCCTGTTTATGAAAGTCAGTTCTTCCAGGATGGCACCAACAAGTGACTTCCCGTGTTGGGATGAGATCCACAGCTCAGGTGTGAGACCTGGCGTGCAGGAGCAGTTATCAGGGCCCCGTGGGGAGACCTGAGGGGTGAGTGAAGAGTGGAAGCATCAGGTAGGAAGGGCAGAGGGGAGCTGGTGTCACCCCATCAGGGGGGAATACTAGTGGCTGTGTCTGAGAAATTTGTCCCTTGTTCAATTGCAGAAATCACTTTAGAGCAAACTCTGAGGAGCGAGTCCCTGGTACCTTTCGTCTGTGCACATGGATCACCACAGTGTCTCACACATCATGTCTATGAACAGCGTCTCTAGCCTTTTATGAGTGAATTTGTTTCATTGCATCCTCAGTAGCACAGGGTTGAAAAAAAAGACATTTTTCCAGGACATCATGTGATACATGCTTCCTTGTCAGTGATATTTATAACATTAAAAGGTTTCCTTTCCAGTAATGACAGTTGTACAAACTCAGTGGCCTTGACCATGTTAGGAAAAGAATCCTCATCTGTCACAAGGACTCTCACCAGTAACTCGATTCCCAGTGTCCTGCTGACACGTGACCCTGTGTTGTCAGCCAGGGAGGGAGCAGAGGGATTGTCTTCTCCTCTGTGCACAGACAGTTCTGTGTCACTGGGAAACACAGATTCCAGCTCCGTGATGATCTGAGTTCTCTTTAAAATAATAGAGTTGGGGGCAGAATGAAGCATTTGGATACAGAAGACCTAGTTGTGACAGGAAAGACTCAGGAGACCTGGGATGGAGAAGAAGGAGGACATGGACAGGGCAGAGCAGGGAGGGGCCTAATCCTCAGGCTCTGGGGTCCCTCTTTTGGATTGGAATTGTGACGTATCATCACTGTCTGGGGGACTTTGAGAGAATCATTACTCTCACAATGATGGCTCCCTCCTCATTAGAAGAAGAGGCACAGCCTCAGCAGAGCGATGATGTTGGGTTGTTACAATGTAGGTGAGGGCTGCAGGTAAAACCCATCAACATGTGGCATCTATTAAGGGCTATACATGCTGGGTTACATTCATTCTAGGGACACCAGAGGGCACTGTGTTCACCGCTTAAAGATCTTTAGAGACTCTTTTATTGAACTAAATCGGGTTTCTACTCTGAAACCTACACCTGGACCTACATCTGAAATCAGGAAACTACAGGCATGTGGCCATTAAGTTCAGGGCTCAGACAAGAGCACAGACAGACACCTTAGGGAACAGAGAACTGATTTGCATTCATGCTCCACCCCCTGGAGCTGCAAGAAGAGAAGATAAGACCTGAGCTTGGGGAGGCCAGTGCCAGCTGCGCAGCCTCAGGGCAGAGCTCCTGGAAACATCTCCTCACCATGGACTGCCTTCCCTTCTACCTCCTGCCCCTTGTTTTCTCCACAGGTCAGAGCATCCTACAGAGAACAAAGGGGTCTTGCCCCCCAATAAGTCCCTGCAAGCACAGTCCTAAGGGGCACCTTTCAGTCTGGGTGCACTGGGCATTATTTCTGTATTTTGTGTTTCCAGGTCTCTGTGCTCTGCCTGTGCTGACCCAGCCCCCATCTGCATCTGCCGCCCTGAGAGGCTCAGTCAAGCTCACCTGCACCCTGAGCAGTGAGCACAGCAACTACAACATTGCATGGCATCAGCAGAGACCCGGGAGTGCTCCTCGCTACGTGATGTACCTCAGCAGTAGTGGAAGCGAAAGCAAGGGGGACGGGATCCCCGATCGCTTCTCAGGCTCCAGCTCTGGGGCTCACCGCTACCTCACCATCTCCAACCTCCAGTCTGAGGATGAGGCTGAGTATTACTGCCAGACATGGGACAGTGGTTATAATCACAGTGACACAGGCAGATGGGGAAGTAAGACAAAAACCCCCTCTCCATCTATGTGCACTCTCCTTCAGTATTAGTGGACTGTAGACCGAGCCATGAGCAGGTTTCGTCCAGGTCCCCAGATCGCAGAACCCAAGCTGCTGCCTCCTCCCAGCCTCAGGCTGCTGCACTGACAGTGGGACAGGAGTGGGTTCAGGGCTGGCAGGACCAGGCCGTCTCGATGTTGCAGGGCCTGTGTGTGAACTTGGTACACAATGCCGGGGGGAAAGTAGAGGCAGAAGGAGATGGCCACTCATGGTCATTGTCCCTGCATTTTTCTATTTGGTTCACTTCTTCTCCAAAATGACCACAATTAGACCCCAAAATAACCCAGCCACACTAAATTTCTGAAACTCGAATCTCATATGGTAGCTCAGTATCTGAATGGAGCAAAGGAGTGTCGTAGACACTGGTGTTCACCTCAGTACTCTTCTGAGCTCCCCCACGACCACCACCGCAGGGACCCTGGCAGCTCTCCCTGGTGCCCTCACTGGGAAGTGCTGGTGGTTCAAAAAATGGACTCTGATTTCAGGTCCTTCTCAGGGAGTTCAGTGTAAGACTGCCTGGGGACAAGTTCCCAAAGCCCTGCCTCAGCGAGGGTGACAAGAAAATGAGCAGGTCAGAGGAAACAATGTTGTACAGGTTAAATTGCTGTTTCTGCCAAAATAAGTAGTCCTCCCAGAACCAAGAGTGTCGTGTGGGCCTATCATGTGAAAGAATGGTGAGGTAACACACTGCACAGATCTTGACAAGGACTCCATAGCTTGTGCTGTGGCTCTGCTGGGACGGCCTGTGATGTCTCTGTGAACAAGGATCCTGTCCTTGGCCCCGTAGATCTAGTGAACATGTCATCAGCCTGCTGGATGTGCCTCCTGTGTTCTTTGAAAGAGCAGTATATATGTGGGTCTGTGTGTGTGTGTCCATGTGTTGTTTGTGTGTGTGTGTGTGAGTGTGTGTACATGAGTTGTGCTTTTTTGTGTGGCCAAAAATTTTGCATTGACAAATGTTTCAAACTCTGTTCTAATAATATCCTCCTTACATTCTGCCTCTGCCCATGTATTATATGAACTATAAGAATTAAAGATTTAATAAGAACAAGAGGGGTAGCATTCATACATGTTTAAAGCATATCAATACCATTCCAGTACTTTAAATGTATTAAATAGTTTACTCACACGCACTCCATGAACATCACCCCTTTTACAGATGGGGAAGCCGAGGCACATGGTCACATGACTGAGGGCAGAGCTAGGAAGTGGCTGACCCGGCAGCAAACCAAGGTTCTAGCCCCAGAGTCCCCGGTCTTCACCTCCATCCTGTGGCCTCTAACTGTGCTCTCAAAGCTAAGACTTGGCTTTTCCTTAAGGTGCCAGAGAGTTCTCTCCTCTTTTTCTAAAGGAAGAGAATGATATTAGGGATTTAAAGTGCAGCTTTATCCAATATGAACAACATAGATAATTTTACATTTTGCAGGATCCACATTTGAAATATCAGATTAAATCATTAGAATTAGTTTTAATACATTTGTTTTAATATATTTTAAGTCAATTAGTGAAAATAGAATTTCAATGAGCATAAAATATAAAAATACTGATATACTTTACATTATTCTTATACTGTTTTAAAATCTAGTGTGTATTTCAGAACAAATGCATTTGTCTACGGTGACAACCTACATTTCATGCTAACAGCTGTGGGTGACTTGTCACCATACTCACAGAGCAGGTTAGAAGGATGAGGTAGGTGTCCTTGGGGTAAATGTACCTGCAATATGTACTCAAAGACACCAGGGGGCGATGGAGGATCTCCTGAACCAGAGGCCTCACTAGGGAGAAAAGGCTGCTCCTCTTTTCACACAAACCAAGTAGGTTGAGGACACCAGATGGAGGGAATGTTTATAACATGCCACCACATTTGTTCCAGTCTCAAACACATAATATATAAGAAACTACAATTTTAAAGATGAATCTAAACTATCAAACACATTTTCACTTTGGTCAGTGTCGATGACAAAATTTCTTTTGAATTTTTAAATAAATATTGCTTGAAATATTGCTCTCAGTGGGAGCAATATTTGCCATAAACTTCACACACGTCATGAAGTTATATTTGCTGCAGAGACCTAGAGGGAAGACAAATAATACGGAATATTTCATTAAAGATGGATAACTCGCTATCTCCACAAAGGAGTATATTTGCCTAATTCACAGGCACATACCATGTTTATGAAGAACAATACTCACAGAATGACAACAACAAGTGACCTCTCGTGTTGGGATGAGACCCACAGCTCAGGTGTGAGACCGGGCCTGCAGGAGCGGCCAGCAGGGCCCCGTGGGGAGACCCTGAGGGGTGAGTGAGGAGTGGAGGCATCAGGTGGGAAGTGCAGAGAGGAGCTGGTGTCACCCCCTCAGTGGGAACACTAGTGGGCGTGTCTGAGACAGGTGGCCCTTGTCTTACTGCAAATATCTCTTTAGACAAAACTCTGAGGAGCGAGTTTCAGGGTCCTTCTGTCTGTGCACGTGGATCACCACAGTGCCTCACACGTCAAGTCTATGAACAGCATCTCCAGGTTTTTGTGAGTGAATCCATTTCATCATGTCCTGAGCAGCACTGGGTTAAAAACAAACACATTTCTCTGGAATATTAAATAAAATGTGTTTTCTTGCCAAATGTTACTTTATAAAATTAAAAGTTTCCTCTCCAATACTGACAATAGTCCAAACTCAATGGTCTTGACCATGTTAGAAAAGCAATCCTGACCTAGGCTGTTAGAAACCTAGCCTGACATGAACCGTAACCAGTAACCTGACTCCCACGGTCCGTTTGACATGGTCCTTCTGTGCTGTCTGCCATGAAGTGTCTCCACGCTGTGCACAGACTGTTGCATGTTTCACTGGGAAACACTAATGCCAACCTTGTGGATGTCTGAGCGCCCTTTGGACCAAACTCGGGGACAAACACCTGGATACAGAAGACAGGAGGGATCAGGAGGCCTGGGATGGGGACAGAGGAGAAACAGGGCCTGGAGAAGGGCAGGGCAGGGAGGGCACTGAGAGGTCATGCTCTGAGCTCTGTCTTCTGTGAATTTTGACTCATCATCACTGTCTGGGGGGACTCTGGAAAAATCATTAACCTCAAAATGACAGCTCCCCCCTCATTAGATGGGAGGAGAGGCTGCGCCTCCAGCAGATGGATGAAGCTGGATTGATGTCAGGTGAGGTGCAGCATGTAAAATGCTCAACAAGTCTCAGCATCTATTAAGTTCTCAGAAGCAGACATTTTGATAAACTAGCTGCACATGTAGGATGACATTCATCCTGAAAACGCCAGGGGTCACTGTGGGTGCTGGTTTGGGGATCTTTACAGGTCAAAGTTCCCCAGGTTGTCCTCAAGTGCAAATGGTGTGAATGAGGCTCCTTTGAAGACACTTCTGTTGGGTAAGGTCAACTCTCACCAATGAAACCAACAAATGTACCTTCTCCTGACCTTAGAAAACTACCAGCAAGAAGCCCTTAAGCTCAGGCCATTGACAAAAGCACCAACAAACATGGTCAGGAGCAGAGAACAGATTTACATTCATTCTCCGCCCCCTTGAACTGCAAGAAGAAAGGATAAGACAGCAGCATTAGAGAGAATGTTAACATCTGAGCAGCCTCAGGGCAGAGCTCCTGGAAACCTCTCCTCACCACAGACTGCCTTCCCTTCTACCTCCTGCCCCTCATTTTCTCCACAGGTCAGAGCATCCTACAGAACACAGGGTCCTGCCCCCCAATAAGTCCCTGCAAACACAGTCCTGAGGGGCATCGTGAAATCTGGGTGCACTGAGCATTATTTCTGTATTTTGAGTTTCCAGGTCTCTGTGCTCTGCCTGTGCTGACCCAGCCCCATCTGCCTCCCGGGAAGGCTCGGTCAAGCTCACCTGCACCCTGAGCATGGTATCAGCAGAGACCAAAGAAGGACCCTTTGTACGTGATGACGTTAAGAGTGACAGAAGCCACAGAACGGGGAATGGAATCCTCAGGCACTTCTCAGGCTCCAGCTCTGGGGCTGACCTCTACCTAACCATCTCCAACCTCCATTGTGAGGAGGAGGCTGAGTACATCTGTAGTGAGGGCCATACAATTGATAATCAATACGGGTGAGCCACTGTGACATAAAGGAAAAGTAAGGCTAAAACCTACCTTTCTCTGTCCACTCTTCCCAACGGGAACTAAAGGTGGCCAGCTTTGGACTCTTTTCTATGAAAAATCCATTATCCTGCACCTGTTTTCCAAGATGCCCCTGAAGAGAAGCACAGGAGGATCATAATTTAGGTCATTTTGTCGACATTTACATTCTGTTTCCCTACCTTAGGCCTGTGGCAATGATGCTGGGACAGTCCAGACCAGACCCAGCAGAAACAAATCCTGAGATAGTGGCTGAGCTGAGATGGCCTTGTCCTCGGGAACCATTAGGCCCTGTGCTCACATTATGGGCCCTGCTCGGGGAAGAAACATAGATCTTGGCATTCTAGAGGTGACCTTGGAAGTCGACTGCCATGGGTGTGTTGACTCGGCAGCACTGAGAAGAGAAACTGGAACCCGTCAGGACTGAGGGTCAGCAGGAAGCCTTTAGTCATCAGAGGAGGCCGGACTGAGAGCCCAGACCCCGTGGTGGGTGCAGAGCTGGTGCAGGACGGAAGTGGGTGCAGGGTAAAGGGTCTGTGGGAGGACCATCATGGGAAACATCCTGGGTTGTCCAGCTGTGCTAGAGGCTCAGCCTGTGGTGCCAAGAAGGGCTCAACATCTGCCCACAGGACTTTTCTAGGGACAGCACAAGACAAGACAATGATCATTGAGAAAGTGGCAGGGCATGGGACATGGGTGACACTGAGGTAGAAAATATATTGTCCCACCCCAAGACACAGCCCTGTGGGCGATCCTCCTCAACTACATTCATGATCAGGCGACAGGACGTGTTGATTTCCTCCATTGCTATTTTAGAAGCTGAACAAAAAGACCTTTCACACAGCGCCCACTACTCTGAGTCACTGTGGAGCAGTCATATGGCCGAAATAATGCTGTCTCTGGACATGGAATTGGGCTGGGTGGGATTCCGGGACTGGGCCCCAGAACATGAGGCTGGTCCCCAGTGACAGATCCTGAGATGACAGTCTAGCAGCTGCTCATGGTCTCGGTGACTCCCAAGGGAGAGGGCGGAAGGACGCTGCAGCTCTCCAGGGAGGGAGTGCACAGGGCCCAGAATACGCAGATGACAGATGGCCTCAGGGCTCAGGCCTGTAGGACCTCTGTCAGCCACAGTGCCTGGAGTCACAGGCTCACAGGAGTGACATCGGTCCTCCCAGTCCAGTAAATTGTGTTGTCTACAAGGGGGGAAGTGGCTTTGTGCCAAACAAGGCTCCCGTGTGTCCCCCCAGTGGGAGCCCCCTCCACCACTCACACTGCAGGAGAGGGCGTCAGGAGGACTGTGGGGAATTCACTCCAAACCCTAGTGAGAACCAGACCTCACCCATGTCCACTGCGGCCTGTGCTGCCAATAACATTGAAGAAAGTCAGTGTGGCCTCGATGGACAGACAGAGAGACAATCTGTATTGGTGATGACAGTGAGAGGCCAGGGAGCAGACACAGAGCATCCCTGCTGTGTCTGATGGTGACCAGCCCCTGAGGGAGCTGTCAGCACACATCCCGGGTCACAGAGGGACAGAGGGCATATAAGGCGCCATTTGTTGTGCTCAGGGTTACGACAGGATCAATGTCTCCATGAGACCATAGTCAGTTCTGTCCTGTGAAATGACAAATGAATGGTATGAACAAGTGTCTCTTTCCCTGTCTAATTCTTGCCTGTGGCTTTGTCATCACAGGTGTCTATTAATTCTGAGACCAGAAAGTAAAAGATTATAGAAAAAGTTCTAGGGGAGTATCAATTATATTGAATAAAGCTGATTTTTATAAATAAATAAATAAGTAAATGCTTTTTTGGATGGTGGCCTGTGAGAGTCCCCAGAAGGAGCAGCAGGAGCAGGGCACAGGACCTGCCCATGAGGAGATGGAGCTGGTGTGGCTGAGAGTGACAGGAGGCGGGGCCAGGGTGAGAGAGTGACAGGCGGCCCGCCTTCCCCTCAGGCTCCCTCTTCATGGGTTTCCTTCTTTGCTGGAAACTTCACCTGCCACATCCTATTTATTCCTATTTTAAATATGGAGATAATATTATGTACACCAAAACTCATTTTCAGTGAAGAGTTCTGTAGGTTTTGACAAACACAGACAGATAGTAAAGGCTTCCACCTTCACACTGGTTAATGGTTCCATCATGGCCCATACAGTACAGTTCCCAGGCCCTCGGCACTCGGACCCTCCCTGCACCTGCACCCCTGACCACAGTGTTCCGTTCTTCATCCCAAGAGGTGGCTTTTTTCATGAAAGTCACACAAATGGGATCACACACGGGAGCCTGGTGGTTCTGCTTCTCTCACTCCGCATTAGCACCTGAGATCATCTATGTTGTGTGTTAATAGTTCTCTCCATTTTCACAGCAGAGCAGACTCCCGGGCACGGACCAGCCTCACGTGCTTATCCACTCCCCAGGGAATGACGGGGACGTTTCTCCAGTTTCCACGCTTTGGTAATTTTCCATAAAACATTATAACGTTTGTTATAGATGTTTGTGAACATCATGTTCATCTCGCTCAGGCAGGTACCTGGGCCTGGAATTCTGGGTCGCATGGCAGATGTTTGTGTGATCTTCTAAGAACCTGCCAGACTGTTCTCCAATGTGACACTTCCTTTGCATTTTCAGGATCACCAGGCAGTTATGAGATTCCAGTTGATGCATCCTCATTATAACAAGAAATAGTGAATTTTTTTGAAAGCCATTCTAGTATATTTGTAATAGTATCTCATTATGTTTTTATTTTCATATCCTTAGTGATTTTAAGGTTGAAAATCTTTTCAGGTACTCATTTGTCTTCTTTGTATTTGTTTGGTGGGGAAATTCTTTGCCAAATTTTCAAATTCATTATTCTCCCATTTTATAGGTAATTGTGTGTGTGAGTGTGTGTGTGTGTGTGTGAGTGTGTGTATTTAGTTTATGCACTTTAATCCCACGTGCAGGTTCTTATATCCACCGCAGCATCAAGATACAACACACTTCCATCACCACAAGGGTCTTTCACATTTTTCTCTCAAGACAACATCCACCTCTTCCCCCCAGGTTCCCATCATGTCCATCACCCTTGGTGACCACTAATGGGTTCTCCATTTATAAAAGTTTCTTCTTTCAGAAATGATCTATTTAAATAGAAACAGAATCCTATAGTGTGCAGCCATTTGACACTGTCACTTCTCACTCCACCAGTCCCTTGTAGATTCCTCAACGTCTTTGTTGCATTCAGTGCTGCTTCCTTTTCATTGCTGAGTAGTATTCCATGGTCCAGGGGACTAAAGCCCTTTTAACCATCCACCCAGGAAGGGCACCGGGATTGCTCCCTCTGGGACATGGTGCATAGGGTGCCATGCACATTTCTTAGTTCTCTGTGAACATAAGTTTTTACTTCTCTGAAATAAATGCTCAAGTGACCACTTGCCAGCTGTGTAGTAATTACAAGTTTAATGTTTAGGATGCTGTCGAACTATTAATTCTACCATTGAACATTCCTATCAGCCGTGTACAGTGCTCTCATTTCTCCTCATCCTGCCACCACTGTGGTGTCCCTACTTTCCCTGCAGGCGCTCTGATAGGGTGTGGTGTTCTTGTTATGGGTTTCATTAGCATTTCCTTCATAACTAATGATGGACATCTTTCTCTCTGCTCTTTTCCATCAACACACCCTCGCCTTCTACACAGTCCTCCTGGTCCGCTGCCCATTTTCTGAATGGGTTCTATGAGTTTCCTTTTCTTTCCACTCTTCAGTTTTGAGAGTTCTCTCTTGTCCTCTACTCACTAGTTGTTATTGAACATTCAGTTTACAAATATTTTCTCTCAGTCTACTACCTGCTTTTTAATCCTCTTTAGACAGTTTAGGAAAGCAAAATATTAATTTTGATACGGTTGAATGTATTACTCTTTTCTTTTGTGAATCTTGTATATGGCATTATCAAGGTGGTTTTATTTTGTTTAGTTTTGTTTAAGTTTTTTTTTTGTTGTGTTTTTTTTTGCTTAACTCTGGATCTCAAAAATTCTCCTATTAATTTCTAAAAAAACAAAAAACACCATGATGTTCTGAGACGTCCATGACCAATTTCACTGAGTGTGATTGTGGAATCCAGCCACACAGACACCGGCATGACCACTGTCCCTGTAAGATCTGTTGGTCCCAGATATGGATGACTTCATTTCTACGGGGAGACTGAGGATGCTCCCCTAGCCCAGGAAGGAGGCCCAGGGCTCACCCTGAGGTGACTGTGAGGGAGCTGGGCCAGAGTCAGCACTGTCTCCCTCAGCTCCCCAGAGAGTTCTGGGACCCGGGTACAGGCCTGGGAGTGAGGCCCGAATTTAAATCCTCCCTAAGCCCAGGCGCCCCCTGCTCAGCTGTAGCCACTGCACAGACCACAGGGGGAAGGAAGGGGATTTGCATGAGAAGCAACACCCCCTCCCCCTGCACAGAGGATAAGTGGGGCCCAGAGGCCACATCCCCAGCTGTGGGCTCAGAGGCAGAACTTGGGGCGTCTCCACCATGGCCTGGACCCCTCTCCTGCTCCCCCTCCTCACTCTCTGTACAGGTAGGGCCCCTCCCCTGCCTGCAGGCTCAGCCCCCTCAGCGCCCTGAACAGGGCACAGCCTCAGGCGGGACCTACTGGGAACGGTCTTCACCCCCAAGCCTTTTCTCCTCCCCTCTCTCACAGGCTCTGTGGCCTCGTATGAGGTGACCCAGTCACCACCATCCTTGTCAGTGGCCTTGGGAGAGACGGCCAGGATCAGCTGCACTGGAGATTTACTGGATAAGAAATATACTCACTGGTACCAGCAGAAGCCCGGCCAGGCCCCTGTGCTGGTCATTTATAATGACAGCGAGCGGCCCTCAGGGATTCCTGACCGATTATCCGGCTCCAGCTCAGGGAAGACAGCCACCCTGACCATCACTGGGGCCCGGGTAGAGGACGAGGCTGATTATCACTGTCAGTCTTTAGACAGCAGTAATAATACTCACAGTGACACAGGCAGATTAGGAAGTGAGACAAAAACTTCCTTCTGTGTCACACTCTCCCCACCCCAGGAGGACTGTGGACACAGCCATAAGCAAGTTGGGCACAGGTCCCATTTCTGAAGTCCCCAAGTGGCCCCTCCTCTCAGCCTCAAAATCGCCCTGTGGAGGGAGGGACAGGAGTGGGTTCAGGGCAGGCAGCACCAGGCTGTCCTGCTGTGTGATTTCTGGGAAGAGGACCTGAGTTAACAGACAGACTGACAGAACCCAATATCCACAGTAATAGTCCATGAATTCCACATCACAGTGACGGAGCCACTCTAGGCAATATGTTCTGGATTAATCGGAGAACATTCCAGCTCAGCTGAGCTCCTAAAAACCCAGACTCCATGGTGGCCTAGGGTCCAAATGGAGCAAACTAGTGTTGACACACCTGCCAGCATGGCTGGGAGCCCCTGGCTGGTGACAATGTACTCTCACTGGGAAGGTCCATTGTGACAGGTACCTGCCTCCCTCAGGTCATTGCCTTCCCCTGAGTGTGAGTCAGGCCAGTGATGGCCTGATGCCAAGTTCCCATGGCCCTGCCTCATTCAGAAGGACCTGGCAGCCTCCCGCTGAATCCTCACTGTCACCACCTTGCAGTTACCAAGTCTTGTCTGCTACTTCCTTCCATAGAGATCCCTGAAACCCCTGAATGAGATTCCCAGTCACAGTGCCTCCAGGACAGAGGAGGAAATGAGAGTCTGGAGGGTGGAGTGTGGAGAGGAGAGAGCTGCACAGAGATATCTGCAGGTCTGCACAGGGTCCTGGGGACAGAGCGGCATGAGTGGGGGAGACTCCTGAGGCTGAGGACAGAGCCAGGCAAGACAAGAGGGACAATCTCTCAGAGTCAACACACAGTCACATGTGCTCGTACCTGGGTGGAGATAACACTCCGAATTAAGGCACCAGGTTGACGAGTCAGAGGAGCTTTGCCTCAATGGAGGGAGAACTAGCCCCGACAAAAGTCCGCACTGCAGGCATCTAAGAATCCCCCTTGTGCCTCTCTGCACTGAGGCAGAGGGAGCAGTGTGAGCTGTTCCTGCCTTCTCGGCCACAGCCTCCCTTCCCCTCAGGGACACCGGCCCAGTTCTGAGCCTGTCTGTCCTCACCGGGCCCCAGGCCCCCATGCCGCCCTCTGTGGACGGGTCAGGACACACACTCATGTCATCGTGTGCAGCTCTGGTTGCAGTGTCAGCAGAACCACGTGCCCCTCCCAGGACACGGATTCACACACAGGGTTGACTAATGTGAGACAACAGGGGTGAGGTGACAGGCATCAGGGAAGGAATAAACAGGAAGTGGCTCTGCTGTGTTCTCCTGGGACATCCCAGGATGGAGAACCAGGAACTCATCCCTGTGCCCAAATCCTGGTGAGCAGGACAGGGGCTGGGAGAATGGCCTCCTGTGACCTGTGCAAAGGGCAGTGCACCTATAGACATGCGTGCATGTATGTGTGTGTGTCATGAATGTGTGTACATTGTACGTGTGTGTCTTGTGTGTGCATGTGTGTTTGGGCACATGCATGTGAAGTTCCATGTTTCCAGGCATTATTTTCAGTGAAAATGTCCCAAACATGAAATTTCTTGTCTCTGCATCTATCTTCCTTTCACTTTTCTGAATTCTATGCATTATTATAAGAAGAGGGATGAGACCATGGCTCGGTGATCAGTGGATAAAACATCTACTCGAAGCTCCGACATGGTGGGTTTGATTCTGCAGTCAGGGCACATGTGCGACACGGTCAGTGAGTGTACAACTAAATGTAAACTCTAAGTGGAATGGCATGTTGATACTTCTTTCTCTTGCTCTCTCTCTTTCTCTAATCAATTAAAAAAAATTTTAATGCATAAAGATGATAATGAAGAATATTAATAGAAGGAAGAAGATATAACATTCATAAGTATCAGCACCATTCACAGAGCTTTATATTTCTTACCCTGCTTAATCACAACTACTCTATGAGACAAGCATTCTCATCATCACCCACTTACAGACGGAGAAGCTGAGGCGCGAAACTAGAGAGTGGCCCATCCAGAAGCAAACAATGATCTCTGAACCCAGAGTCCCTGGTCTTCACTTCCATCCTGTGGCCTATCATTGTGCTCTCAAAAGTAAATCTTGGTTTCTCCATAAGATGCCAGATGATTTTCTCTTTTTTTACGAAGGCAAGTAAGTGGCAGATATTGTGAGTTTGCTGTACAGCCTTGTTTACAGAAATAAAATGAGAATCACATTTGTAATTTCAAATTTTTCTTCCGCCACACTTAAAATATAAAAGGAAACTGGTGGAATTAGTTTTTATAATATAGTTTCTTTCAATTGATTAGTGGAAAATATCAGTTCAATATAAATTAAATATAAATATATTGATCTATTTGATATTATTTTAAAATAAATCTTAAGAATTTGGTGGATATTTCAGAACTACAACACATCTTACAGGATGACCCATATTTTATTCTCAACAGCAGCATGTGGCTTGTGGACTCCATATTGGACAGAGCAGATCAGATGAATGACATGTCCTTGCTGGTGAGGTTGGGAAAAGAGATATAATTGTCCCTGCAGTACATAGTCATAACCATCAGGGTGCGTAAGGGTCTCAGGACTCAGAACTCTCTTGGGAGGAATGGCTGCTCCACTTTCCAGAGAAACCAAGAATATCGAGGGCAAAATGAGGGAATTTTTATATCATGTGTCCACACTACTTCTATTCTCAAAGACCAGACATTAAATACAACTATGACTTAAAAATATGTTTCTGAGCCACCAAATATATTTTTATTAGGGTAATGAATGATTTCAGGTGGAGATCATATCCTTAAACATAATAACAAGACATAAAGCTATGTTTTGTGCAGAGATCTAGATAGAAGAAAGACCATAAGAAACATTTTGTTAAAGTTGGATGACTGGCTATTCTCCACAAAGGCATATATTTGCCTAATTCACAGGCACAGATCCTGTTTATGAAGGTCAGTTATCCCAGGATGGCACCAACAAGTGACCTCCCGTGTTGGGATGAGACCCACAGCACTGGTCTGAGACTCGGCCTGCAGAAGCGGCCAGTAGAGCCCCGTGGGGAGACCCTGAGAGGTGAGTGAGGAGTGGAGGAATCAGGTGGGAAGGGCAGAGGGGAGCTGGTGTTACCCCCTCAATGGGGAACACTAGTGAGTGTATCTGAGACAGGTGGCCCTTGTCTTATTACAAAAATTGCTTTAGAGTAAACTCTGAGGAGTGAGTCCCAGTGTCCTTTCGTCTGTGTATGTGGATCAGCACAGCGTCTCACACATCATATCTATGAACACCGTCTCCAGCCTTTTGTGAGTGTAACCAATTCATCGTGTCCTCAACAGCACAGGGTTGAAAACAAACACATTTGTCTAGGATATAACGTGATACATGCTTTCTTGCCAACAATCTTGCATAAAATTAAAAGAGATCTTTTTCAATACTGACCGTTGTACAAACTCAGTGGCCTTGACCATGTTAGAAAAAGAACCCTGATCTGTCACAAGGACTCTCACCAGTAACCCGATTCCCAGTGTCCTGCTGACACGTGATCCTGTGTTGTCAGCCAGGGAGGAAGCAGAGAAATGTCCCCTCCTGTGTGCATAGACAGTTCTGTGTCACTGGGAAATGCAGATTCCAGCTCCGTGACGATCTGAGTTCTCTTTAGAACAGACTCAGGGATGATGGAGCACCTGGGTTAAGAAGACAGGGTTGTGACAGGAAAGACTCAGCAGGCCTGAGACGGGGGAGGAGGAAGACAAGGGGCCTGGACAGGGACAGGCTGGGAGGGGCTGAGTCATCAGACTCTGACATCTGCCTCCTGGATTGGAATTCGATTCCTTGTCACTGTCTGGTTGACTTTGAGGGAATCATTGACCTCACATGATGACACCACACTTCTCAGAGTGAAAGAGAGTCTGGGACTTCAATAGAGTGATGATGTTGGGTTTATGATGTCATGTATAAGGAATTCAGGTGAAACAGTCACCAAAGATGTGGCATCCATTAGGGGTTACACATATAGGATGACGTTCATCCTGGGGACATCAGGGACACTGTGGTTCCTGGTGTGAAGACCCCTATAGGACCAAGTTTTCTGGGCTGTGCTCAGGTCAAAGGATGTGACTGATGCTCCTTTGAAGACACATTTATTGGGCAAAATCAACTCTGCATTCTCAAACCCACACCTGGCCCCTCTTCTGACATCAGGAAACTATGACCACCAAGTGATCCTTAAGCTCAAGGTTTCTGACAAGAGCTCACAGAGACACATTAGGAAATAGAGGACAGATACGCATTCATGCTCCACCTCCTTGAGCTGCAAGAAGAGAGGATAAGACAGGTGGTTGGGGAGCCCAGTGCCAGCTGCGCAGCCTCAGGGCAGAGCTCCTGGAAACCCCTCCTCACCATGGACTGCCTTCCCTTCTACCTCCTGCCCCTTGTTTTCTCCACAGGTCAGAGCTTCCTCCAGAACTCAGGGGTCCTGCCCCCCAATAAGTCCCTGCAAAGCACAGTCCTAAGGGGCACTGTGCAGTCTGGGTGCACTGGGCATTATTTCTGTATTTTGTTTCCAGGTCTCTGTGCTCTGCCTGTGCTGACCCAGCCCCCATCTGCATCTGTCTCTCTGGGAGGCTCAGTCAAGCTCACCTGCACCCTGAGCAGTGAGCACAGCAGCTATGACATTGCATGGCATCAGCAGAGACCCGGGAAGGCTCCTCACTATGTGATGGACCTCTACAGTGATAGAGGTCAGAGCAAGGAAAACAGGATCTCCGATCATTTCTCGGACTTCAGCTCTGGGGCTCATCACTACTTAACCAAGTCAGCCTCTAGTCTGAGGACTAAGCTGACTTTTACTGTGGTTTTGACTATAGTATTGGTGCCAATACAGGTAAGCCACAGTGACACAAAGGGGAAACGAGGCCAAAACCTCTCTTTGTTCCCTTTTTACTACAGGGACTCAGGGTGAGCTGCACCCTGTACTTTCCTAGGAACCTGAGACTTAATTTTTACTTTTACGATTCCCCGTCATTCTGTACTCCTCCTCAAGCCACCAGGGAGAGGAAAACACAAACTTAATTTAAGTCCTTTTATAGTACAACATTCTATTTCCTCCCATATGACCCATGGGGATGGTGCTGGGACAGACCAGGATAACCCAAGCAGAAAATGACCCAGCCACTGACTCGACTGGGATGACCTTCAGAAGCATCTGGCCCTACACTCCCCATCATAGTGAAGAAAAAACATCTCAGGGCCCAGGGATGATTCTGGAAGTCGTCTGCAGTGAGTGTTGACTCAGTTGTACTGAGGAGCAGAGCAGGAACCCGTCAGGACTGAGGGTCAGCAGGAAGCCTTTGGTTGTCAGGGGAGGCTGGACAGAGACACCTGACCCTGTGGTGAGTGCAGAGTTGGTCCAGGAGGGAAGTGAGTGCAGGTCAGGGAGTCTGCAGCAGGACCAATCTGGGAAACAGCCTGGGTCCTCCAGCTGTGCTAGAGTCTCTGCCTGTGGTGCCAAAAAGGGCTCAACATCTGCCCACAGGACTTTTCAAAGGACAGGAGAGGAGCAATCCACTAGAATAGAGGCAGGGTGTAGGGGACAGGGGACACTGAGATGGAAAATATGTTGTCCCAATTCAACACACAACTCTGTGGACGATCCTCCTCAACTACATTCGGAATCAGGGGACAGGATGTGTTGATTTCCTCCATAGCGGTTTAGAAGCTGAACAAAAGGACCTTTCACACAGCGCCCACTGCTCTGAGTCACCATGGAGCAGCCATATGGCCATAGTAACGCTGATTCTGGACACTGAACTGGGCTGGGTGGGATTCCAGGACTGGGCCCCAGAACATGAAACTGGTCCCCAGTGACAGATCCTGAGATGACAGTCTAGCAGCTGCTCGTGGTCTCGGTGACTCCCAAGGGAGAGAGCGGAAGGAGGCTGCAGCTCTCCAGGGAGGGAGTGCACAGGGCCCAGAATACGCAGATGAGAGATCGCCTCAGGGCTCAGGCCTGTAGGACCTCTGTCTGCCACGGTGCCTGGAGTCACAGCCTCACAGGGCTACATCGGTCCTCCCAGTCCAGTAAAGGGTGTTGTCTACAAGGGGGGAAGTGGCTTTGTGCCAAACAAGGCTCCCATGTGTCCTACCTATGGGACATTCCTCCGCCACTCACACTGCAAGAGAGGAAATCAGGAAGAATGTAGGGAATTCACTCCAAACTCTAGTGAGGACAGGACCTCACTCATGTCCACTGGGGCCTGTGGTGTCAATAATATGGAAGATAAGTAAGTAGTGGCCTCAGACAGAGAGAAAAGGGACAATGTGTATTGGTGATGACAGTGAGTGGCCAGGGAGCAGACACAGATCATCCCCTGCTGTGTTCGATGGTGACCAGCCTGTGAGGGAGCTGCCAGCACACATCTCAGGTCACAGAGGGACAGAGGTGTCATGAGAGGCTTTTATTATGGACACGGTTGAAAAAGGGTCAATGTCTCAGTGAGACGACAGTCAGTTGTCATGTGAAAGTGACAAATGGAACACTAGAAAGAAGTGTCCTTTTCGATGTCTGTTCCTTCCCTGTCACTCTTACTTCAGAGATGCCAGGTGGTCTGAGACCAGAAAGTGAAAGTTTACAGCGAACATACGTGTGTGGTATCATTTACACCCCAATATCGCTGTTAAATAATGAGATAGAAAAAGTAATGATGTAGGGCCAGTGCTCTTGGCTGAGTCCCCAGAGGGAGCTATTGAAACAGGTCACAAGCCTGACCAAGCTCTGGCACAGTGGATAGAGCATCTTACTTGGATGCAGAGGATACAGGTTCGAAACCCCGAGGTCACCAGCTTGAGCGCAGGCTCATCTGGTTTGAGCAAAGCTCACCAGCTTGAACCCAAGGTCATTGGCTTGAACAAGGGGTTACTCGGTCTGCTGTAGCACCCCAGTCAAGACCATATGAGAAAGCAATCAATGAACAACTAAGATTCCTCAATGAAGAATTGATTCTTCTCATCTCTCTCCCTTCCAGTCTGTCTGTCCCTCTCTCTGTCTCTCTGTCATACAAAAGAAAAAGGAAGGAAAGAAAGAAAGAAAGAAAGAAAGAAAGAAAGAAAGAAAGAAAGAAAGAAAGAAAGAAAGAAAGAAAGAAAAAAGAAAGAAAGAAAGAAAGAAAGAAAGAAAGAAAGAAAGAAAGAAAGAAAGAAAGAAAGAAAGAAAGAAAGAAAGAGGGAGGGAGGGAGGGAGGGAGGGAGGGAGGGAGGGAGAGAGGGAGGGAGGGAGGGAGGGAGGGGAGGTGAGGGAGGGAAGGAGGGAAAGAAGGAAGGAAGGAAGGAAAAGAGAGAGAAAGAAACAGGTCACAGTATCTGCCCATGAGGAGGTGGCACTGAAGTCACTGAGTGTGCAGGGAGGTGGGTCCACAGGAAGAGTGTGACAGGAGGCAGGGACACAGTGAGCCTGTGCTGAGGAGCCTCCTTTTCCCTCAAATTTCCAGTGCATCTCTCTCTCTCTCTCTCTCTTTCATTCTCATATGAATTTCTCTGTAATTACTCTTGTCTTTAATTCGTCAGTTTATCTAGAGCCTGTGCTCGCTGTTCCTTCCTGTTAGCTCCGCTTTTAATTGTATTTCTCTTCATCTTGTGTCTGTGCGTTTAGTGAGATATGATTTTACCCCACACATAGGTTCATGTATCCATGACAACAGTCAGACACAGACACATCCATCACCACAGGGTCCCCATGGTACCCTATAATAACAACATCCATCTCCTTCCTTCCAGGGGCCCTTCCCTGCACCTGACCCCTGGCTCCACTAATTAATTCTCCATTTCTGAAAGTTTTTCCCTGCAGAAATGATCAATTGAAATAAAGAGTAGAATCCTATAAGTTGCCTTTTGGAACTGGCCTTCTTTCCTTCACAGAATCCCCTGTAGAATCCTTAAAATTATTGTTGCACCAGAGTCTCTTCCTTTTCATTGCTGAGTAGCATTCCATGGTCGGGGTGGACCAGCCTGGTTCACCATCCACCCCTGGAGAGACATCGGGCTTGTTCTCACTTTGGCACCATGACCATTTGTGTAGAGTTTCTCTGTGAACATGAGTTTTCAGTTGCTGAAATAAATGGCCAAGAGCACAAGTTCTGGGCCGTACGGTGACCACAGTTTGCTTCTGTAAGAAGCTGCCAGACTCTTTGCAGAGTGTCTGCATCATCTCCTGTTCCCGTCACCCAGCCAGTGTGGTCCTGCTCTCCGTGCCCTGGCCGGTGCTGGGAGTGTCACTTTTGTTACTTTAGCCATCCTGACAGGTGCCTGGTGATATCTCCTCATTATTTTAATTTTTAATTTGCATTTCCCTGATGGATGAAGAATGACTTCCCATGTCTTGTTGCCATTGGTCTGTCCTCTCCCATGATGTATTTGTCCTTGTCACCACCCATTTTCTAAACGTGTTGTAGTAGGCATTGTTATATTTTTACTCTTTCACATGGAGAAGTGTTTTATACGATGAGCATAGCTGTTGATTTGATATTTGGTTTGAAATGATTTTCTCTTATTCTGTTACTTGTCCTTGTCATCTTCTTTAGATAGTGTTATACTGCAAATTATTAACATTTGTGTGATCCAATTAATCTTTCTTTTTATGAGTCATGTACCTGATATTATCAAAATTTTATGCATAAGTCTAGATACCCCAAAATGTAAGCCTTTTTTTTTTACCACAAATCATAAGGAATAAAACAATAATTTCCTGAAAGGTTCACGACCAATGTCATTGTGTATGATCATGGAACCTGACCTCTCACACACTGGTTTGACCACTGTCCTTATGAGAGCATCTCAGCCCAGCCACATGGATGGCCTCATTACCACGGGGAGACTGAGGGTGCTCCCCAAGCCCAGGGAGAAGAAGGCCCAGGGCTCAGCCTGAGGTGGGTGTGCAGGGGCCGGACTGGGATCAGCACTGTCTCCCTCAGCACCCCAGAGAGCTCCGGGGACCTGGGTACAGGCCTGCGAGTGAGGCCTGAATTTAAATCCTCCCTAAGCCCAGGCGCCCTCTGCCCAGCTGTAGCCACTCCACAGGGCACCAGAGGAAGGAAGGGGATTTGCATGAGGAGTCCCCCTACCCCCACACACAGAGGATAAGAGGGGCCCAGAGGCCACATCCCCAGCTGTGGGCTCAGTGGCCGAACCTGGGGTATCTCCACCATAGCCTGGACCCCTCTCCTGCTCCCCCTCCTCACTCTCTGCACAGGTGCGGCCCCCTCCCCTGCCTGCAGGCCCAGCACCCATAGCACCCTGAGCAGGTCCTGCCCCATCCTTGAGCTCAGTCCCGGCAAAGCCTCAGGCAGGACCTACTGGGAACAGGTCTTATCCCTCAAGCCTTCTCTCCTCCCCTCTCACAGGCTCTGTGGCCTTGTATGAGGTGACCCAGTCACCACCATCCTTATCAGTTGCCTTGGAGAGATGGCCAGGATCAGCTGCACTGGAGATTTACTGGATAAAAGATATACTTACTGGTACCAGCAAGAGCCCAGCCAGGCCCCAGTGCAGGTCATTAATAATGACAGCGAGCAGCCCTCAGGGATCCCTGACCGATTATCTGGCTCCAGCTCAGAGAAGACAGCCACCCTGACCGTCAGCGGGGCCCGGGCTGAGGACGAGGCCACTATTACTGTCAGTCTTCAGACAGCAGTGATAATAGAGTGACACAAGCAGATGGGGAAATGAGACAGAAACACCATTCCCCATTGCTGTCACACTCTCCTCAGCCCCAGGTGAACTGGAGACACAGCCGTGAGCAGGTCTGTCCCCCGTCCCGGATCCAGATCCTCAGGCTGCCCCTCCCCCAGCCCTCAGGCAGCTCCACAGAAGGTGGGTCAGGAGTGAGCTCAATCTGACAGGACAGGGCTGTCCTCACGTTTCCGGGGCCTGAGTATGAGTTGGGGACAGAGGGCATGAGTGGAAGGACACACAGGCAGAGACATACATCCAATGATAATGGACCCCGAATATCCTAAAAGGTGACTGAGTCACTGTCCTGCATTAATCCTCAGAACTAACCACTCATCTGAGCTCATCCAGCCCCAGGGTCTCAGGGCTGCCTGGGTTCAGAACAGAGCACACCTAGGTCCCTCCTCAGGGCTGAGCACCCTCACACTTCTGCTGGGAACCGGGTGGTTCACAGCGGTGCCCTCAGGGGGACGTGCTGTTGGTGCAGAGGACTGCCTCCCCCAGGACTCACCCCTGAGAGTGGGGCTCAGGTCTAATGACCTCCTGAGAACAAGATCCCAAGTCTCTGCTCAGTTCAGGATGACCTCCCAGCTGAGTCCTCAACTGTCACTACATTATAGACCACCCAGTCCTGTCTCCATGTTTATTTCCAGAAAGATCCTCCAAAAACCCTACTGCATGCGAGTCTCCGTCTCTCCGTCACGTTTAGAGAACTGCAAGTGTTCTTGAGTTCCGATCACCACATTGTGAAACCAAGCTTCCTCAGTGAAAAAGAGCCACGCAGGGAGACTTGAGACCACGTGCAGACTCACACACAGGATCAGAAGTCCTGCTGTCCTCCACTCAGAGAGGAAAAGTTCCTAATCGGGACATCAGGGTGACCTGTCAGTGAGCTTTGCATCAATGGTGGGGAAATTAACACAAGACTACATGCTGCTCAGGTCCCATCTGAGAAAGTGTAAAACCCGTTCAAGAAAGGATCAAACTGTTTCCATTAACTTCACTGAATCTACAATAATCGAGCCTAGCAGAGAAAACACATATATTAAAATACAAATATTGTTCACTGAACAAATGTTCAACAAATCTGGCATCACATCACAACTTCCTGATTAGAATAGGAAAATATAAACCATAATAAGTGAAAAAATTAAACTATTGTACTGGTCATGAAATTTTACCGATGATGGAATTTGTAACAAAGATTCATAAAAAAATTAAACTCCACTTCTACAAGAAGGTAGAATAGTGACGGAACATGGTAACTGCAGACTAGGAGGACAAAGCAACACCCCAGTCCCTACAGAGTTCCTGAGAAAACCACAGTGTCTGAGATACAATCACACTTAGCTAACAGCATATTAATTTCTGAAATAGAAAACATTAGTGAATTGATGACATAGAACAGAAACTATAGACAATAGATCAAACCACAGACAAAAAAGACACTGAAAAAAATTAACAAAAGTGACAGTGAGCCGTAGGACTTGAAGGAGCCTAATATGCATGTAACTGCCATTATGAAGCAGAAAAGATTGTGGCAGGTAGAGAAATATTTGAGGAAATACTGGCCAAAAAGTTTGTAATTTCAGTGAGATCGGGAATCCCACAGACCAAGAAACTCAATAAACCCCAAGAGCAACAACAACAAAAAATCAACACAATCATAGTCATATTCCTCAAACCAGTGTTGGAGAGAAACTCATCAGAGAGACGAGGCACGTTCTGTAGAAAGAACCAGAGTGATCAGAGCAGATCTCACCGTGACAACCACACAAACAGGAAGAGAGTGAACCTATGTCTCTGAATACAGAAAGAGAAACCACAACAAAACGCTGTCCACTTTCAAGTCTTTACCCAGTGAAAACAGCTCTACAAGTAGAAGGCAAAGTAAAACTCTCCAAAACACAAAAACTTAGAGAATTGATCACCTGCAGTCCTTCAGTCCCAGAAACATCAATGTCACCCTCAGACAGAGAAACATGAGAATTGACACAAAGAAATGAAAGGTGTCTGATATGGTAACTATGTGAATAAATAGAGAAACATTTCATCACAATAAATTCTAGAAAAGATATCACTGTTTAAGTATAAAACACAATAACGATGTATGCTGTGGTGTAAAATGTATGTTAGAGCTAATACACAACAATGTCACCTCAAAGGCTGGGGGAAAAGAAGATGTTATGATAAACTGAGGTGTCTCTCATTCAAAACTAGTTTAGGTCCAATAAGACATTTTCTCACAAGTTTATAATTAGGGAGCAGGGAGGTGATGTGTTGTCAGAATTCCCTGAATCACAAGAGACGTTCCTGTGTGAATTCTTGAGCAAATGAAAAGGGAGCACCGAATAGGACAGTCCTTGTGGTCACCTGCTGCCTCAGCTCATTGACAGAGGGCAGTAGTCACAGGGCAATGGCTCCACCTTGTCCTGGACCCTCCTTCAGCTCCTCTGACTCCAGGCCCAGGTGTGTGTGTTCAGTGTGACGTCAAATCCTGGCACCACATCCCTTCGCATTGTAGATTTACATCGCATGAGGACGAACTGCTGTTGTCCATAAACAACTCAGCTGCTCACTGTCTTTCATCCTCAGACAAGCCAGACCCTCCCCACAGGGCACTAACTCTGCTGTCCCCAAACTCACTTCCTGTGACGCTTCTATCCTCCTCTCCTGATCGCAGCTCCAGGGAAACATGCAGAGAGTCACCTCCAGCCCTCCCCACACAGTACCTGCCCATTGCTTTTCATGCAATCTCTGCTCATCACCAAGAGCTGCAAACTTATTTCCTATAATTATATTCACTGATTAATGGGTTGATTTTTGCTCATTATTTCCATCATTTTTAGAATATTTTAAAGCAAAACACACATATGGTCATCTGAGGCATGAATAGACAGACTTTTTCACCTTCAACAATAAGACTGGAATCTGATGGCCTTTCTCTATCTAGATACTCAGCAATTCCAAGAACTGCAACCTTGTCTCACTTCCTGTCCTACAATCCCTACTATGGAGGCTTTACTTTCATTCATGTCGCAGACAGACCTCAGGATGGCTGCTGCGGCTCCAGCTATCACAGCCAGGCTCAAGAGGGAAGGCACTGCATAAATATAGTGTGTTTTTTATCTTCACCACAGCAAAAGTTCCTCAGAAAGAAGCCCAGGTGATTGACACACCATGGACCAATGCTGGGAAACACGGTCAATAGTAACCATGAGAGGCCTGTTTATAGCAATTGTCTGGCTGTTAAATCAATACGGAAGACAAGACACAGGGAGAGGTTGGGAGGGACTATCTGAAGTGTCACCAATACCAGAGTGTCCTCTCTGCTCTGATCTCCATGACAGAGACTCTGAGACAAGGGCGGTGTCTAGCTCACACTCATCTCCCAGAATAAAATATCTGCCACACCAAGTGAGTCTGAACCGATGTTTGTTGGGTGAGAACTCTCCTGTCTCAGCCTTTGGAGCAGTGTCATCCACTGTCCTGTGTTGACCCTGCACCTGCAGCAGTTGGCACCCTTGAAGACAATCCTTGGGTCCTATGTCCCTCTGCCAAGTCCAAGAACCCGCCATCTCAAAGTATGTGCTGAAATGCTTCAGGTGGGCCCACCACTCCTCCAAATGAACCTGTTCATATATTCATGGGCCATCTGAAACTCTGGTGCCTGGTCTTGAGACAGGCATGGTCATGTACAGAACAGCACTTCCTCCCTGGGGAGCAGCAGTCCCTGCATCAGGGAGTTACCACCAGAACAAGCACATTCAGAATCTGCACCTGGACAGAGGACACAACTGTCCTCCAGCAGCCTGCATGAGTGGCCACCAGGGGGCAGCAAAGACCACCTGGCAAAGCCTTCTGGAGACTGGGTGGAGCTGGGCAATAGAAATTATGACATGAAGGAGGATTATTAGCCACCACTGTACAACTGTACGAAAAGTGCAGGTTTTATACAGTATCACCTTTAACACTGATGTGACATTCTGACTCTTTCAGGCGTAGTTCTTGTAGAATTTGCCTACTTTCCTGCATTGTTCCAGGTACTTCATTCCTCTCCAGCCCACCTCTTTTCAGCTAAAATATTGTTTTGTGCTCAAACATTTTTCAAGCATTAAATCTCTCCCTGGCAATGGTGCACACTGGGGACACTGAGTCACAGCATCAACGGCCTGTTCCAGAAGCTTGCACCAAATACAGAAACTTACGTCAGTGCAATGACTCCTAAACCTCTATGGGCCATTAGCATGGTGGGAATTTATTCAGGCCTGGTGCTCACAGACTGTGACTGGGTGGACACTGCACTGACCTCAGGCTCACATGCTCACCTCTGCAGTTACCATTCTGTAATGAGTTCAGAACATGCAGACAGACTTCACCTCTGGGTTCTGCTGTTACTGGCCGGTCCGGAGTGGGGAGGCCATGAGACAGTCTGTGGTGGAGACATCAACCCACACTGTGGCACCAGAGGATGAACCAGAAAGTGCTGGGTGGAGGGTGAGGGTCTCCAGGACTCACCCCACCCCTCCCTGTGTCCCAGGGGCTGAGGATTCTCAGAAACCACAGAGCTCCTCAGGCAGCCCCTGACCCTGGCTGATTTGCATACCAGCAGCTCTCTCCAGCAAGGGGATAAGAGAGGCCTGGGAGGAACCTGCCCAGCCTGGGCCTCAGGGAGCAGACTCGGGCACCTCCACCATGGCCTGGACCCCTCTCCTCCTCGGCCTCCTCGCTCTCTGCACAGGTGTGGAGACCAGGCTCCCACTACCTTCAGCCCCAGGGATCTGGACAAGCCTGGGTCTGACTCTGAGCTCAGCAGGGTGGGGACAGGGTGCTCACAGATGATGGTTGGTGGGGCTGTGCACACTGTGCTCACTCACTCTGTGGGACCCTAAAGGGTCGTACCTGTCAGTACAAGGGGCAGAGTGGCTGTCCTCATATGTTCAGAGGCTTCATGGAACAGGCAGACCCATGGCACTGTGGGGCTGAAACTGAGGCCCAGAGAATCCTTTCTCTCTTGCAGGTTCTGTGGCCTCCTATGAGCTGACTCAGCCATCCACAGTTTCAGTCGCTCTGGGACAGACGGCCACAATCACCTGTGGAGGAAACAACATTGGAAGTAAAGTTGCTAACTGGTTCCAGCAGAAGCCCGGCCAGGCCCCTGTCTGGGTCATGACTGATAGCAGCCGGCCTTCAGGAATCCCAGACCGATTCTCAGGCTCCAACTCTGGGAACACGGCCACCCTGACCATCAGCAGGGCCCAGGCTGAGGACGAGGCCGACTATTACTGTCAGGTGTGGGACAGCAGTAGTAAAGCTCACAGTGACACAGGCAGATGGGGAAGTGAGACAAAAACCTCCTTCTGTGTCACACGCTCCATGACCTCGAAGAGGCCTCGGACACAGCCATGAGTCGATTGGGCCCAGATCCCATTCCTGAGGTCCCCAAGCTACCCCTCCTCCCATCCTCAAGCCGCCCTGCTGACGGTGGGACAGGAGTAGATCAGGGCTAAGAGCACCGGGTGTCCTGCTGTGTCTATGTCATGGTGTGATTTCTGGGAAAAAAGTTCTGAGTAAATAGACAAACTGATGGAAATCTGTGTCAAAGTAAGAGAGTGAAATCTACATAAAAATACCAGGACTCTGTTTACAAAATGTACTGGATTAATCTGAGAACCTCTCAGCTCAGCTCCTAAAGGTCCAGGCTCCAGGGCAGCCTGGGGCCCTGAATGGAGCAAACTAGTGTTGACACACCCACCAGCACGGCTGGGAGCCCCTGGCTGGTGACACTGTGCTCTCACTGGGAAGGTCCACTGTGACAGAGACCCGCCTCCCTCAGGTCATTGGTTTCCGCTGAGTGTGAGTCAGGACAGTGACAGCACAATGCCCTGCCATCTACAGATCTGACAGCTCTCAGGGGAGGTCTTTCAAGGACCCCCTGGAAGTTTCTTTACTTCTGCTTACCTTCTACTCACAGCTCAGGGGAGAGTCACCACAGGGAGGCAACATCTCTGTGACACAGGGGACCTGCTGTCCCTCTTACCCAGGCTTTTTACAATCTTTGCCCCACACTCACCCCTGCCCACCTCTCTCCCCTCCCATCAGGGTTGGGGGCCCTGACTGTTCTGACTTAAGCCACCCCCAGATATATGCAGCCCCTGGAGTGGTGGACATATAGCATGCTGGAGCAGCAGTGACATCGGGGGTTATAATCATGTTTCCTGATACCAACAGTACCTGCCCCTCTCCTCCTGTCCCCTAGTGTGTGGTCTGGTATGCTGACATGGGAACCTTCTAGTCCAAGCCTGGAGAAGTGAGATCACTCCTTCCCTCTTACCACTTGCTAAAGTGTGTCTTTCTGAACATCAGCTCATGAGGACACATGGGAACAAACTCTGTCCCTGTCTGTGGTCTGTGTGCTCAGACCCCCACGTGACAGCCCGGAGAGGCAGGTATAAATGGGTCCTGATGTGCAGAGTCCAAGTGTGAACATAGCAGGTGTCACCTTGAGATCCTGCCTCTACTTCTGTTTTCACCATGACCTGGGACAGGACCTCTCTGTCCAGCTTTTCAGCTCTGTCCTCCCTTCCCATTATGAGGCAAGGTAATGGGGGACAGGTGACATTGTCCTGACTGCCCTGTGACCTGAGGGGGCAGATCTTGGGGAAGGAGCTCCCGTGGCTGCAGGTCAGGATTCATCTGCAAACAGCCACCTTGGAGCCCAGTAGACTGTGGTCCAGCATCAAAGATGCCACCAGCTGCTCAGGAATCCCCTTCTCCACCAGTGGTTGCTCTCAGCTCCCTCCCCTCATCCTCCTGAGGATACCAGTCCCACCTGGCTAACCCCACATTACCCTCTAAGGTCCTGTATAAAATCCCATCCTCAGGGAGACCATCCATGACATGAAGACTGAGTGAGGTGCTTTCCTGAGTAATCTCATGAGATCCCGTATTTCTTCTTTGAATCTCTCAGCACACGTCATGTCTCATTTATAACTTTGACTCAGTTAGACTCAGCCTGTGGGGGGAGATTGTGCACACGGTCCAGCAAGTAATGACTTTGAACATTTACACTCCTGGTGACACTCACACTGGAAACTCCAGAATATTCTTGTGAAACAAGACAGACTCAGGAGACCCTGAGCATCACTCCTCACTGTGACTCCAGAAGGAGCTGAAAAGGGGACAGAGGCCTTGGGTCACAGCAAAGACTGTGCTCCTGGGGACTGAGACAGGCTCCCGGGAGAAGATGAGGCCTTCAGAGGGAAGTCATCGCCAGGGACCCCACCCAGAGGGCTGTGATCAGAGAGACAGAAGCAGCTGAAAGGACCAGCCCTGTGCTGATGTCCTTAGAGGGGACTGTGTGGGTGCGTGGGCTGTGGTGACACATACCACCCACTGGGGCTGACAGTATAGGTTACTGTCACAGATCTGAGGTTCACTGTCTGAGATCATCAGTCAGCAGGGTGGGTGTGGGCTGTGAAGCGGGTCTGCTCCCTGCCTCCTCTCTCACTTCCAGTGTTTGCTGGTGTCTTTGGTGCCCTTGGCTTGTAGACTCTGCTCCCATCTTCATGTGGTGTTGTCCCATAAGTCTGTCCCCAAATTTCCCCTTTATATGAGCACACTAGTCAATTGGATCAATGCTGCCGCCCCCCCCCCCCCACTCCAGTGTGACCTCATTGTGACTAATCACACCTGTAACATCATATGTTTGTTAGCTCCCAACATGAGGTAATCAGAATTAGGACTTCCCCACATGAAGCTGGGGCACAGATCAACCCATCACAGTGTCTCTGCCAGGATGGGCCTCCCTCCCGTGTGGGCCTGCAGGGTGCTGGGGCACCACCACGCTCTCGGGGATCAGGTGGTATAACGATGGCCCAACAAGACCCTCACCCTCCCCTCAAGGACCCATCTCTGTGCCTGGACATCCAAGTTCCATTTCTCTCTGAAGTCATCACAGTGAGCAAATCTATGAGTTGTGACAAGGTGGCCTTCACAGCCTCCCAGTCAGTCCAGAAGTGAGATTGGGATCTCTCAGCTTCAGTGGGATGCTCGGCAGCTGACTTGCTGACATATTCCCTGAGACACCAGGGTGATCAGCTCATCTTCCAATGGCTTGTTCGACTTCTCCTGACCCTGATCTGCTCTGGCCATTGACCATCAATCCCCCTTGTCCTTCTCTGGACTAACCCAGAGGGACCAGTGTGAGCTGTCCGTGCCTTCTCTGTAACAGCCTCTCTTCTCCTTAGCAACACCGGCCCAGTTCTGAGCCTGTCTGTCTCCACCTGGCCCCAGGCCTTTATGCCGCGCTCTGTGGACGGGTCAGGACACACACGGATGTCATCGTGTTCAGCTCAGGTTGAGTGACTGTACAACCACGAGCACCTCCCAGCACCAGAAGGCACACACAGGGTCGACCCATGTCAATCAACAGGGTTGAGGTGAAGGCATCAGGGAAGGAATAAACAGGAAGTGACTTTGCTGTGTTCTCCTGGGACATCCCAGGACCTCGTCCCTGTGCCCAAATCCTGGTGAGCAGGACAGGGCCTAGGAGAATGGCCTCCTGTGACCTGTGCAAAGGAAAGCACACCTGTGGGCCACTTACATGTGTGTGCACGTGCATGAATGTGTATATACGTGTGCGTGTGTGTATTGTGTGTGCATGTGTCATTGTTCACATGCATGTGTAGTTCCGTGTTGCCAGGAATTGTTGCCAGTGTCAATTGTCCCAAACCCAGGACTTCCAATGTTTCTGTATCTCTTCCTTTTTCATTATTCTGATGCCTTCTGATTATTTTAAAAATAAGAATGAAAATTAAGGCTATGAATAGAAGGAGGAGGATTTAACACTAGTATGTGCTTACTGTGTATCAAAACCATTCATAGAGCTTTATGTTTTTTAAACTGCTTAATCACAGTTTAAGAGGAGAGCTGTAATCTTTATATATCAACTCTATGAGACAAGTATTCTATCCATAGGTGAAAATATAATCTACTCTACGAGACAAGCATTCTCATCATCACCCACTTACAGATGCAGAAGCTGAGGTGCAGAGGGATGAGCACCCCATCTGAGGTAAGAACTAGAGAGTGGTTCACTCTGCAATGAACAGAGCTCTCTGCCCCAGAGTCCCTGGTCTTCACCTCCATCCTGTGGCCTCTCACTGTGCTCTCAAAAGTCAACTTTGGTTTCTCCTTCAGGCATCAGGAAGTTCTCTCTCTTTGATCGAAAGCAAGAGGCAGACACTGTGAATTTGCAGAGCAGCCTCATTTAACAAAAATAAAATGTGAACCACATGAATAATTTCAAGTTTCCTGTTACCAAATTAGAAATACGAGAAGAAAGTGATAGAATTAGTTTCCATAATATATTCTGATTAATATTACTGAGAAATATAAATTAAGTATAAAAATATTGATCTATTTTACATTATTTTATAATAAATCTTAAAAATCTTCAGGGTATTTCAAAGCTACAGCACATTTTATTGGATGACTCACATTACATTCTCAACAGCTGCATGTAGCTTGTGGCCTCCATATTGGACAGAGCAGGTCAGATGGATGAGCTATTCTTGGGAGTGCAGGTGGGAGTGCGTGGGGGTGCTGTGGGGGTTCATTGCCCCTGCAGTACATACACACAGCCACTAAGGGACGATTGAGGGTCCCAGGACTCAGAACCTCACTACAGAGGGAGGAATGGATGTTCCACTCCCAGAATGAGGGACTTTTTATATCATGTGTCCACACTACTTCCTTCTCAAACACCAGACATTCCATACAACTACAATTTTAAAGGTAGTTCTGAGCCATCAAACACATTTTTATTATTAGTGTAATGAATGGCATAGTCTCTATAAATGTTGAAATAGATATTGGTATAAGAATCCATCTCTGTGGGAAGACCATTTCCATAACGTCATAAAAAATTATAGAGGTATGTTTTGTGTAGGGAAGAAGATCATAAGGAATATTTTATAGGAGTTGGATGATTTACTATTCTCCACAAAGGGATATATTTACCTAATTCACAAGCAGAGATCCTATTTATGAAGGTCAGTTCTCCAAGGATGGCACCAACAAGTGACCTCCCGTGTTGGGATGAGACCCACAGCTCAGGTGTGAGACCCGGCCTGCAGGAGCGGCCAGCAGGGCCCCGTGGGGAGACCTGAGGGGTGAGTGAGGAGTGGAGACTTCAGGTGGTAGGATTTAAATAATTTAACAACCGATTCTCTGTCCCAATTGAACATTTTATGAATAAAAAATATTATATACCATTAAGTAGTTTATTATGTTATGCATTTAATACTTAAATAAGAACAATAAGAAATACACAAAATAAGATTATGTATGAGTTTTAAATTATTAATGAAAAAATATTAAATAATACCTGATGAAAAACAATAAAACTTTTTAAGATTTCTATATTGCTTATTGATTGGCATCCTCACTTGTAATTTTTTTCATTTATGGACGGAACGAACATTGCTACAGGCACTTAGAATATGCTGTTGTGCAGATGAATGTTGACAGTAAGAAATGTAAATTTATGATTTCCACATTGGGTGGCTGCCCAGGGGCCCACCTTAGAGAGAACCTTGATTACAAGTGCCATTTTAAAAACTGGTTCGCCAAACTCAATAACAAATTAGGTATCAGTTCTGCCAAACTGCTGCAAACCAGCTCAATCCCACCACTGGAAGCATCAGGTGGAAGAGCAGACAGGAGCTAATGTCATTTCCTCAGGAAGGCACAGTAGTGGGCTTGGCTGAGGCATGTGGCCTTTGTCCTACCTCAGTTTTCTCTTTAGACCAAACTCTGAGGAATGAATCCCGGGGTCCTTCTGTCTGTGCACGTGGATCACCACAGCGCCTCACACATCATGTCTATGAACAGTGTCTACAGCCTTTTGTGAGTGAATCCATTTCATTGTGTCCTCAGCAGCACCTGAATGAAACAAACATATTTGTTTGGGATATGACGTGATACATTCTTTCTTGCCAATGATGTTTCATAAAATTTTTATGAATATTTTATTTTCACCTGACCAGATGGTGGCTCACTGGATAGAGCATCAGACTGGGATGCAGAGGATCGAGGTTCGTAAACCTGAGGTCGCCAGCTTGAGTACGAGCTCATCTGGTTTGAGCAAGGCTCTCCAGTTTGATCCCAAGGTCGCTGGCTTGAGCAAGGGGTCATTTGCTCTGCTGTATCCCCCTGTTCAAGGTACATATGAGAAAGCAATCAATGAACAACTAAGGTGCTGCAATGAAAAACTGATGCTTCTCATCTCTATCCCTATCTGTTCCTCACTCTGTCTCTCTTTGTCTCTGTCACACACAAAAAAAGTTATTTCTCAATAGTTAGAGACTAACAGTTCTACAAACTCAGGGGTCTTGACCATCTTAGAAAAAGAATCTGATCTGTCACAAGGACTCTCACCAATAACCTGATTCCCAAGGAGGACAAGAGGACTGGAGAGGGACAGGCTGGGAGGGGCTGAGTCATCAGACTCTGACATCCGCCTCCTGGATTGGAATCTGATTCCTCGTCACTGTGTGGTTGACTTTGAGAGAATCATTGACCTCACATGATGACTCCACACTTCTCAGAGAAAAAGGGAGGCTGGGACTTTAATAGAATGATGACGCTGGATTGTTATGGAGCCACGTGAAGGAGTGCAGGTGAAACAGTCAGCAGGGTTGTAGCATCCATTAAGGGTCACACATACAGAATGACATTCATCCTGGGGTCATCAAGGGACACTGTGGTTCTTGTGTGAAGACCCCAATAGGACCAGGTCCTCTGGGCTGTGCTCAGGTCTAAGTGTGTGACTGAGGCTCCTTTGAAGACACTTCTATTGGGCAAAATCAACTCCGCATTCTGAAACCCACACCTGGCCCCTCTTCTGACATCAGGAAACTACCAGCATGTGGCTGTTAAGTTCAGGGCTTAGACAAGAGCTCAGAGACATATTAGGGGACAGAGAACAGATTTGCATTCATGCTCTGCCCCTTGGAACTGTAAGAAGAGAGGATAAGACAGGAGCTTGGGGAGCCCAGTGCCAGCTGGGCAGCCTCAGGGCAGAGCTCCTGGAAACCCCTCCTCACCATGGACTGCCTTCCCTTCTACCTCCTGCCCCTCGTTTTCTCCACAGGTCAGAGCTTCCTACAGATCTCAGGGGTCCTGCCCCCCAATAAGTCCCTGCAAACATCGTCCTGAGGGGCACTGTACAGTCTGGGTGCACTGGGCATTATTCTTGTATTTTGTGTTTCCAGGTCTCTGTGCTCTGCCTGTGCTGACCCAGCCCCCATCTGCCTCTGCCTCCCTGGGAGGCTCGGTCAAGCTCACCTGCACCTGAGCAGTTAGCAGAGCAAATATGGCATTGCATGGCATCAGCATAGACCCGGGAAGGCTCCTCACTACGTGATGGACCTCTACAGAGATGGAAGCCAAAGCAAGGGGGATGGGATCCCCGAATGCTTCTTGGGCTCCAGCTCTGGGGCTCACCACTACCTAACCATCTCCAACCTCCATTCTGAGGATGAGGCTGACTATTACTGCCAGACATCAGACAGCAGTGGTAATACTCACAGTGACACAGGCAAATGAGGAAGTGAGACAAAAACCTCCATCTGTGGTACACTCTCCTCACCCCCAAGAGCCTAGACTATTTTTGGCCCAGGTCCTAGTTCTGAGGTCCACAAGCTGCCCCTCCTCCTCACCCTCAGGCAGCCCTGCACAGGGAGAGACAAGAGTGGGTTGAGGGCAGGCAGCACCAGGCTGTCCTGCTGTGTCTAGGCCGCGGTGTGATCTCTGGGAAGAGGACCTGAGTAAACAGACAGACTGATGGAACCCTGTGTCCAGAGCAATAGTCCTTGAATTCTACATAATATTGATGAGTCCACTCCTTGGGATTAGGTTCTGGTTAATCCCAGAACCTCCCAGGTCAGCTGAGCTCTAAAATCCCAGGCTCCATGGCAGCCTAGGACCCTGAATGGAGCAAACTAGTGTTGACACACCCACCAGCACGGCTAGGAGCCCCTGGCTGGTGACGCTGTGCCCTCACTGGGAAGGTCCACTGTGGCAGAGACCCACCTCCCTCAGGTCATTCCCTTCCCCTGAGTGTGAGTCAGGCCCAGTGACGGCCTGATGCCAACATCCCAAGGCCCTATCTTTTATAGGTTTGGTGGCTCCCATGGGAACTGGGTCTTCTGGTCCTTCGACGACCCCCCTGGAAGTGCCTTTAGTCCTGCTCACTGATGCTCACAACCCAGGGGAGTCACCACAGGAAGGCATGATCTGTGTGACACAGGGGACCTGCTTTCCTTCCCATCCAGGATCCTGCGGTCTTTGCCCCACACTCATCCCTGCCTGCATCCCTCCCACCCATCAGGTTTGGGGGCCGTGACTGTTCTGACTTACCCATCCCCAGACATATGCAGCCCCTGGAGAGGTGGCCTATAGCATGCTGGAGCAGCAATGACATTGGGGGTTATAATCATGTCTCCTGATACCAACAGCACCTGCCCACAGGCTACTGTGGCTGAGGTATAAGGTCAAGAATCACCTTATACCTCACAGACATCAGGAAACAACACAGCCTCTCTGTGTTTTCTGTAGCCATGAGGCTTGTTATTATTATAAAACATGGTGAAAAGGTTCTCTACATAATTCCTTACTGATAAGAGTGTAACAAACCATCTGGGCTGACCACTCTCCTCCTGCCTCCTGGTGTGTGGTCAGGTTTGGGACGTGGGAACCCTTCTGGACTGGAGAAATGAGGTCACCTCTTCCCTCTTACCACTTGGCAAAATGTGGCTTTCTGAACATCAGCTCATGAGCACATTTGGGAACAAACTCTGTCCTTGACTGTGGTCTGTGTGCTCAGACCCCCACGTGACAGCCCCAGAGAGGCAGGTAAGAATGGGTCCCGATGTGCAGAGTGCAGGTGTGAACACAGCAGGTGTCACCTTGAGATCCTGCCTCTACCTCTGTTTCCACCACGACCTGGGATGGGACCTCTCTGTCCAGATTTTCAGGTCTGTCCTTCCTTCCCATTACCAGAGAAAATAATGGGGGACAGGTGACGTTGTCCTGACTGCCCTGTGACCTGAGGGGGCAGATTGGGGAGGGGGCTCCTGCGGCTGCAGGTCAGGATTCATCTGCAAAAAGCCGCTTTAGAGCCCGGTAGAGCTGTGGTGCAGCATCAAAGATGCCCCTAGCTGCTCAGGAATCCCTTCTCCACCAGCGGTTGCTCTCAGCTCCCTCCCCTCATCCTCTGTAGGGAACCAATCCCACCTGGCTAACCCCACATTACCCTCTAAGGTCCTGTATAAAATCCCATCCTCAGGGAGACCATCCATGACATGAAGACTGAGTGAGGTGCTTTCCTGAGTAATCTCATGAGACCCCGTATTTCTTCTGTGAATCTCTCAGCACATGTCAGATCTCATTTATAACTTTGCCTCAGTTAGATTCTGTCTTTAGGGGGAGATTGTGCATATGGTTCAACAAAGTGATAACTTTGAACATGTACACCAGCAGGGGAACTGGTGAAAACCAATCAATGAGTACACAACTTAATAAAACAACTAAGTAGGATGGCAAATTGATGTTTCTCTCTCTACCTCTCTCCCTCAAATCAATGGGAAAATTTTTTTCTTAAAAAGAATATGAATAAGAATTAAGAATATAAAAGGAAAAAGAAATATATAACATTCATACATGTTTTATAAGTAACAACACCATTCACAGCACTTTATATTTTTTAAACTGCTTAATCCCAAATACTCTATGAGACAAGCATTCTCATCATCCCCCGATTCACAGGTAGGGAAGCTGAGGCACAGGAGGATGAGCACCTTCTGAGGTCAGAACTAGAAAGTAGCCCACCCAGCAGCCAACAGAGGTGTCTCACCCCAGTGTCCCTGGTCTTCACCTCCATCCTGTGGCCTCTCATTGTGCTCTCAAAACTGAGGATCAAGGCCCTGGCTGGTTGGCTCAGTGGTAGAGCATGGGCCTGGTGTGTGGAAGTCCCAGGTTCAATTTCCTGGCCAGGGCACACAGGAGAGACCATCTGCTTCTCCACCCCTCCCCATTCTCTTTCTCTTTCTCTCCCCCTCTTCCACAGCTATGAATCAAAAGATTTGAGCACATTGGCTCCAGGCACTGAGGATGGTTCTATGGCCTCCTGTCAGGTGCTAAAATAGCTCGGTTGCTGAGCAACGGAGCAGTGGCCCCAGATAGGTAGAGCATCACCCTATAGGGAGCTTGAGTGTGTTCTGTAAATGGATCCTGGTCGGGCACACATGGGAGTCTGTCTGCCTGCCACTCTGCCTCATAGTCAATAAAAGAAATAACTGAGACTTGGTTTCCTTCTAAGGAGCCAGAAAGTTGTCTCTGTATTTACAAAAGCAAGTAAATGGCAGATATTTGGAGTTTGCACTGCAGCCCTGTTTAACAGAAATAAAATTTGAACCACATGGGTAATTCCAAATGTTCCTGCAGCCACATTTTAAATATAAGATGAAACTGGTAGAATTAGTTTTCATAATATATATTTTTAATTGATTAGTGGAGAATGGCATTTCAATATAAATTAAATATAAATATATTGATCTATTTGACATTATTTTATAATAAATCTTAGAAATTTTGTGGGTATTTCAGAACTATAGCACATCTTACAGGGATGACGCATATTTCATTCTCAACAGCTGCATGTGGCTTGTCAACTCCATATTGGCAGAGCAGGTCGGATGGATGAGATGTCCTCATGAGTGGAGATGAGGGGAGATGTCCTTGTCCCTGATATACATAATTATAGCCACCAGGGAGCGATAGGGTCCAGTGACTCAGAAGTCTCTAGGGAGGAATGGCTGTTCCATTTTCCAGAGGGAGAGAGAGAGACACAGAGAGAAGGGTGAGGAGGAGGGGTGGAGAAACAGATGATTGCTTCTTCTGTGTGCCCTGACTGGGAATTGAACCAGGCACTTCCACATACCAGGCTCTCTGCCACTGAGGCAACTGGCTGAGGCCCACATAACATTTTTAAGGACAAGCCAGGACCCTGTTTACTGAGACAGCAACAGGCCTGGGGAAGAGGAAACTTTGAGATAGAAATATTCAACTCCTCTCTCACCGGAGTCTCAGCCCTGTGGGTGATCCATCTAAAAATGCATATTAATAAGAAACAGGTTAGTTGACAGGTCGATTTTTCTGCCTAGCTTTTCTGGAATCTGAAATACCATCACCTTTCACACATACACCATTAAGTCAGCATAGAGCAACTGTATTCACCAATTAACCGGATTGCTGGACACTGACCTGAGCAGGGTCATGTGGGATTTTAGGACTGAACCCTAGAATGTCGGGCTAGACCCAGTGACTGATTCTGAGGTGAAACTCTGGGAGATGCCCGTGGTCTGCGTGACTCCCAGGGGGTAGGAGGACAGGAGGGGGCTGGTCTCTGGGGAGGGAATGACAGGGTGCAGAATGAGCAGGATGAGAGATGGCCTCAGGCTCAGACCTGCAGTGACGTCTGCCATCCAGAGCAGCTAGAGACGCAGCGTCACAGGGCCATCTCCATCTTCCTCTCTCCAGTAAAGTGTTCTCTACAGGGTTACAGTAACTTTGTCCCAAACAAGGCTCCTGCGGGTCCCTCCAGTGGGTCCTCCACCACTCTCAGTGCAGGAGAGGGCATCAGGAGGACTGTGGGCAATTCACTCCAAACCCTAGTGAGAACCAGACCTCATCCATGTGCACCGGGGCCTGTGGTACTAATAACAGGGAAGGAAGTCCGTGTGGCCTCAATGGACAGACAGAGGGACAACGTGTATTAGGGACGACAGTGAGTGGACAGGGAGCAGACACAGATCATCCCCTGCTGTGTTAGGTGATGACCAGCTGCCACAGCACATCACAGGTCACAGAGAACAGGGGGCCCAAATAGGGACTTTTATTATGGTCAGAATTACAAAAGGGTCAGTGTCCAGTGAGAACACAGTCTGCTCTGTCATGTGAAAGTGACAAATGGAAAGGTAGAAAGAAGTGTCCCTTTCACTGTCTGTTCCTTCCCTGTGACTCCTGCTTCAGAGATGCCAGGTGGTTCTGAGACCAGAAAGCAAAAGTTTACAGCAAACATACATATGTGGTATCATTTATACTTCAGTATAGTCATTTAAAACAACAACAAAAAGATAGCCTGGCCTGTGGTGGCGCAGTAGGTAGGGCATTGACCTACAGCACTAGGTCGCTGGTTCAAAACGCCAGGCTTGCCTGGTCAGGGCACATACGAGAAGTAACTCTGAGTTCATGCTTCCCGCTCCTCCCCATTGGCTTTCTCTCTCTCTCCTCTCTCTTAAATCAATAAATAAAATTTAAAGGAAAAAGAAGATAAAGAAATGCCTGTGTGGCTGGTGGCCTTGGCTGTCTTCAAATGGGGAGTCGTTACTGCCATTGTCTCATTTGGGGAGTCTCTTGGACTTGATGAGCTATTGAGAAACTCAGGAAGCTGCAGAAACAGGTCACAGAACCTGCCCATGACACAGGCTCATGTGGCTGAGAGTGTGACAGGAGGCGGGGCCAGCGTGAGCCTTGGTTGAGGCCGTCCTTCCCCTCTGCACCCGCCATCCTCCCTGCCTCTGCCTCTCCACACACAGCTGTCTCTGGAGAAGTCTCCCTGCCAGGGAGGGAATCTAGAAACCTCTGATGCTAACTGGTACCAGCAGAAGCCCGGCCAGGCCCCTGTGTTCATCATCTATGGTAGCAGCAACCAGCCCTCAGGGATCCCGGACCCATTCTCTGACTCTGACTCAGGGGACACCATCATTGGGGCCCAGGCCGAGGACGAGGCTGACTGCTATTGTCAGTTTGGGGATAGCAGTCAGTTCACAGTGACACAGACAGATGGGAAATAAGATACAAACTCTCACCACCATCAGCATCACCCTGTCCTCCAGTCCCGGGAGGATGGTAGACAAAGCCACGAGCAGGTCAGGCCAAGGTCCCCAGATCTGAGATACCAGCCAGGCTGCCCTCTCAGCCCAGCCCTCCAGGAAGATTGTGCAGAGGGCGTATCAGCAGACAATACAAAAACAATGATTATGACTACATTTCACTTGTTATTGCATGTAGAGGAATGATTGAACATGTTAGGTGCACATATGGAAAAACTTTTAAAGGCAAACTGAACTTCTGGAGATGAATAATACATGGTCTGAGGTTTAAAAATACACTAAATGACATTGAGAGCATATTAGTATCTACAAAAGAAGAGATTTGTGAACTTGATGGCTGGTAATTGAAACTACTGAAAATTAAACACAGGAAAGAAAAAGTGAAAGAAATTTAAGAGAGCCTCAGTGAGTTGTAGGATAACTGTGCACAACCTGAAACTGGGAGTCCCTGAGAGATGGAGTAGAGGAAGGGGTGGTGAATAGAAAATATGTTTGGAGAAATAATAGCCACAAATCTTCAATATCCAGTGAAAATAAAATCGATATATCCAAGAAATCAACTAATCTTGGGCACAGGAAACATGTGAACACGGCTCCGGTGCACATCATAATAGAATGGCTGCAAACTGGTGATGAAAGACCCTCTCACCAGCCAGACAGAGAGACACACACATACACAGGGACAAGCATCACAGTAAGAGCAGACTTTTTCCTAAAGCAATGCAGGCACATACAGGTGGAGAGTCATTTTTTATATACCAAAAGAAATTGTGAACCTTGAATTTTTCACTAGTGAAAATATATTTTAGAAATAAAGGCTAAAGAAAACTTTTTCCGAGATGTGGATACTTACTGACTTAATCACCAGAAGGTCCTCATCCCAGAAATAATGAAGGACACCCCTCAGAAAGAATAAAATGATGACAAATAGAGGGTTGAGTCTGCACAGAGAATTGCAAAACCTCAGCTACACTAACTACAGGGTAAATACAGAGACCTTTAGATTAGTTAGCGACTGAAGAACAGAGTCCAGTGTTCAAAGCAAAGGTAGTATGTTGTGATTTTAATTGAATGTAAAATGAAAATAGGTGACAGCGACAGCTCAGAAGCTGGAGGGAGAGAAGAGCATGTTACGATGTCCTTGTATGCTATGTAAAATGTCATAAAATCACTAGGACACAGACTTTGATAAGTTAGGAAGTGAGTATAAAAAATCTTAAAGAAAACCATTTAACAACAAAGAGTTTTAGTTGATAAGGTGTATTAGTTATGCTTCTCCAGAGAAGAGAGAGAGAGAGAGATGAGTTTGAAGTAATGCCTCATTTAATAGTAAGCTGAAAATTCTGAAATCTGTAGGACAAACCAGAAGCCTGGATAACTAAATAAAATTTAAAGTCTCTCTCAAAAATTAATAAATAAAAAAAGAAGAAGAAATAATAACGACACCCCTCAGGCAGAGTGAAATGATACCAGAAAGAATCTGGAACTACAACAACGAATGAAAGAATCAGAAATGCTGACTATGGGGAAACATTAAGACCTTTAAATTTGCATGTATTTAAGAGATAATTTATTGTCTAATGCAAAATATAACAATAACATACTACGGAATTTATAACTCAGACAAAGGTAATACGTATGACAACAGCAGCAGAAAGGCAGAAAGAGATAAAAAGAAAAGGTTCTCTTACTCTATGTAATGTATTGATAATATCACATCAGCTGAATGTAGACTTAGAGAAGTTACCTATTAATAAGAAAGCAAGAAATTATAAGTAAAAAGGGAGATAAAACAGAACCATAAAATTGCTCAATTAATTATACAGGGAGATAAAAGGGAAAAATAACAATGAAAAGACGGACTAATAAATAAATAACAAGATGACATATTTAAACTATATTACTAATTACTGTCAGCAAGCTCTCTGAACCAAGGGCCCCCAAACTTTTTACACAGGGGGCCAGTTCACTGTCCCTCAGACTGTTGGAGGGCCGGACTTTAAAAAAAAACAAACTATGAACAAATCCCTATGCACACTGCACATATCTTATTTTAAAGTAAAAGAACAAAACAGGAACAAATACAATATTTAAAATAAAGAACAAGTAAATTTAAATCAACAAACTGACCAGTATTTCAATGGGAACTATGCTCCTCTCACTGACCACCAATGAAAGAGGTGCCCCTTCCAGAAGTGCGGCAGGGGCCAGATAAATGGCTAGAGGGGGCCGCATGCAGCCCGCGGGCAGTAGTTTGGGGACCCCTGCTCTAAACACTGCAATTAAAGACAGAGATTGTCAGATTGAATTTCAGAGCAACACCCAATCATGGGCAGCATATAAGAAACCTACATTAGTAAATAAAAGACCCTAAATTCCAAGTTCATGTTCAGGATGAGTTTCCTGCTCCAATTCTGCTCCCTAGTGCAGAACATTAAAAATTTATAGTGAACAAGAAAAATATCATATGACCTCACTCATTTGAGGAATCCAATGAACAATGTGAACTTTGCAACTGAACAGAGTTAGAAGCAGGATGACAGGGACAGAGGGAAAGCGGTCAGAGGGAAAGTAGAAGAGAAGATGGGATCAGAGAAGGAAAGGAGATTAATGAAATTATATATACATAACAGCATTATAGAGGACAGGACAGCAAATCCTGGAGGGAAGGGGGGAAGGCATTGGGGGGAGAGGGCATGGGGGGACTGAGGGGACTAAGGGGGAGGGGGGAGATATATTCATTGGGACACTTGAATCTATGTAAACACAAATTAAAATCATAAATAAAAAATTTATAGTGAACAGATAGATGTGGAAAGATAAATTATACAGTTTAAAATGGTTAGATAAAAAAGTTTATACTATATGTATTTACCATTTAAGAAAACGAAAAGAAACTTTCACAGTAAATGTTTCTGGGGAACAGCTATAGAAATGCCTCTCACCTCTCCCTTCTCTCCCACAACCTTTAAGATGTTTCAAAAAAGAGTGACAATCCCCCACCCATGCGATATGACAGGTGAACACAAGTCCACATGAACCAGATCCATAAACCTAGCCCAGAATCCAGCAACAGGTGCATCTGTGGACTCAGGAGACAGAGCTCTGGGGTGTCCCCACCATGGCTTGGACCCTCTCTCGCTCCCCCTCTTCACTGTTTACACAGATGCTTCCTCCTAGGTTCTGTCCCCAGGCTCAGCCTGAGAAGAACCCTGGAACTGGCCATGACCCTGAGCTAAGCCATGGAAATACTGCAGGAGTGGGACAGCTGAGAGTGAGCCCCTCAGCCTCCTGAACCTGCAGACCTGTGGTCTTCTGGAGACTCAGCTGCCCCAATAAAGTGGCCATGACACACCTGTCATGCACACTTGTCAGGGGATGGAAGACCTAACAATACTGCAGGGAGAGCCAGCAGGATTCAGGCCAGGCCCCTGCACAGCAAAGCAGCTCCCCCGCCCCCACAGCTTTTCCAACTCTAACCTGAGCACAGCCCGCCAACACCTCATATGCAGAAGGAGGGGACACCTTATGACAACCAGGCCCTAATGGGGATGGGAATTAGCCAGGGGCACACGAGCCCTGGTTCTGAGCCCAGCCCTCATAATCCTTCCTTCCCATCCCCATTAAGCTCCGTCCCAAAAAGCCAGGGTCTGACTGCACTCCACACCTGAACTTGCTTTACAATAGCTTGTTGTATTGGGGACTTTATCTCTCTGTGCCTGAACTTTACATTCTATGAAAGAAGAAAACCAATAATGACCTCAGGAAGCTCAATTAAATGATACAAAATCCAAAAAGGGGTTCTATAACTTAATGTGGAATTCAATGAGAGCCGCAGTGAGTGGGCCCAGGTCTTGAAATTTTTTGTCCTTTCCTGAAGCATACAAGGACAGGGGCTCAGTGAGGACCATGTTTCTGGGTGGTAGACAGGCTCCAACTCCAAGTAGCAGGAGGCTCCTGGTTGTCAAAACAGCAGCATAGGCTAGTGTAGAAATCCCACCCCATTAAGCCCAAAGGTGTATGATAAAAAGAAAATTATATTAATGAAGATAATGATGGTGATGGTGATGATGTAATTATGATAATGATGATGATGATGATGATGATATGATGAGGATGATAGTGATGGTGTTGGTGATGATGTGATAATGATGATGATGTAATGATAATTGATGATGTAATAATGATGATGATAGTGATGTGAATGATGATGATGTATTGATGATGATGTGATGATGATGATGATCTGTTAATGAAGATGATGATAATGATGATGTAATAATGATAATCTGATGATGATGTTGGTGATGATGTAAGGATGATGTGATGACGGTGTGCTAATGATGATGATGTGATGATGGTGATGATGATGTAGTGATGATAAAGATGACATGATGATGATGATGATGTGATGATGACAATGTGATGATGATGATAATGAGGATGGTGGTGGTGCTGGTGGTAATGATGATGTGATGATGATGATAATGCGATGAGGATGATGATAATGATGACGATGATGGTGGTGGTGGTGGTAGTTGTGGTGATGTGATGATGATGATGATGCTATGACTGCTCTATTTTCAGAACTTCACCCGTGACAGGTATGACACCACTGCCCATATTGGGGTGGAAAGGGCAGCAGTTCTAGTTCTGAAATACAGAAAAATAAAAAAAAATCAAAGTTCCCAATGGTGTGTGAAATCTCCAGACATTTCTATTTTGGGGGATAACTACAGTTTACCTTGCACTCTGTTCTTCTAATAAAAACAAAGGGTCAAAAACGGACATTTGGCCTGAGCTGTGGATAAAGCGTCGACCTGGAAATGCTGAGGTCGCCAGTTCGAAACCCTGGGCTTGCCTGGTCAAGGCACATATGGGAGTTGATGCTTCCAGCTCCTCCCCCTTCTCTCTCTCTGTCTCTCTCTCCTCTCTCTCCCTCTCTGTCTCTCTCTCCTCTCTAAAAAAAATGAATAAATTAAAAAAATCTGTTAAAAAAAAATCTCTAAAAAAAAGTTAAAAAAAAAAGGACATTTTACTCTCTAGACATGGTTATGGGAACTACACCTACCCAACTCCCATCACTAATATACCATCTCTCTATACTGACAGTGGAGGGAAAGCAATCACAGCAGGCAGATGTGGGAGCTAAACTCCCTGGTCCAATCCCTTTCAGGTTACAGGTGCTCTGGGGTGACCTTCAATGGGAAGCTCCTGGTCTGAGTTCTCCCCACCAGCAGGGGGCAGCAGACCTACAGCTGGAAACCCCCAGGACAGAGGATGGACTGGCCAGGTGGAGCCTCGGAGGGAGACCAGCCCTGGAATCAGCAGTGTACAAGGCTCAGTGCAGGGACTGTACTTCAGGAAGTCCACTTCATCTCTCTGAGAGCCGATGACCACACTGTGAGTATCAGACTCTCACAATGTCACCCCTGGACACTCACAGGATCCAGGCACAAGGACGGCTTCAGTTGAACTTCAGGTTTCCTCATTGTCCAGCAAGGATCTCAGGGGCTGATCCCCTGTCTGGCACATCCAGAGATGCCCTGACCAATTACCCTCTGACTCTCCTTCCCACCTCCAGGTGCACTCTGACCTTGGGGCTACAAGTTTATGCTCAGGGTCATCTTGGGAGTAAGGGGAGGTGGGCACTCAAACCCCCGGTTCCTGGATGGAGCCTCACAGACCCTTTAAAATACACTCCTGACTGAAGTGGATTCTCACTCCTCAGGTCACAGCTCTGGTCACTGGGCGATCCTTGTTTAGTGACAGGACCTGCTTTGATGAAGGGACCACTGACAATTCAGTCCCTGGAGCTCACCTCCTGTGCAAAGACCAGGACTCTGGGACCCTCGTAGAGAACATGGAGCCTAAACCTGGTGTCTTGGTCAAGGCTGGATTTCTGGTGCTTTTAACAGGTTAGTTAAAACATTGATGAAAAAATATTTAAGGTTCAAAGAGTTGATAATGCCAATTGCTAGTCTATGTGGATAAGAGTGTCATAGAAGTTAGACAAACACCAGGTATAAAATGAGACTAGGAGTTGGTTTGAATCTTCAAAAGCAGAATGATATTTAACAAGGAAACCATCATACACTAAACAATGAACAAATACCCTAATAAGACAGAAACATGTCTAATGAAGTGCTGAGGATAAAGACAAAACTCTGCGTGGGGACACAGAGAGGATGTGAAGGGGTTGGGGACCATGGACCACAAATTGCTGAATCAGGTGTTGTCATTTATCTCCTGGAGGGCCCACCTCAACCCCATGGCCACACTTCTGGAAGGTCTATAGCCCTGCTGAGCCAGCCCAAGACAAACCCCAGACAAAGAGAATTTGGGACAGTGGTCATGTGGTCAGACCCCAAGAAGGTGACTTTGATCCTGGATCTTAGAGTTGAGGGCTAATTTTTTTTTATTGTATTTATTTTTAATGGGGTGACATCAGTAAATCAAGATACATATATTCAAAGATAACATGTCCAGGTTATCTTATCGTTCAATTATGTTGCATACCCATCACCCAAAGTCAGATTGTCCTGTCACCCTCTATCTAGTTCTCTTTGTGCCCCTCCCCCTCCCCCTTCCCTCTCCCTCTACCCCCTCCCCCCGTAACCACCACACTCTTATCAATGTCTCTTGGTCTCACTTTTATGTCCCATCTACGTATGGAAAAATGCAGTTCCTGGTTTTTTTTGATTGACTTATTTCACTTCGTATAATGTTGTCAAGATCCCACCATTTTGCTATAAATGATCTGATGTCATCATTTCTTATGGCTGAGTAGTATTCCATAGTGTATATGTGCCACATCTTCTTTATCCAGTCATCTATTGATGGGCTTTTTGGTTGTTTCCATGTCCTGGCCACTGTGAACAATGCTGCAATGAACATGGGGCTGCATGTGTCTTTACGAGTCAATGTTTCTGAGTTTTTGGGGTATATACCCAGTAGAGGGATTGCTGGGTCATAAGGTAGTTCTATTTTCAGTTTTTTGAGGAACCACCATACTTTCTTCCATAATTGTTGTACTACTTTACATTCCCACCAACAGTGGATGAGGGTTCCTTTTTCTCCACAACCTCTCCAACATTTGCTATTACCTGTCTTGTTAATAATAGCTAGTCTAACAGGTGTGAGGTGGTATCTCATTGCAGTTTTGATTTGCATTTCTCTAATAACTAAAGAAGATGATCATCTTTTCATATATCTGTTGGCCATTCGTATTTCTTCCTGGGAGAAGTGTCTGTTCATATCCTCTTCCCATTTTTTTATTGGATTGTTTGTTTGTTTGTCGTTGAGTTTTATGAGTTCTTTGTATATTTTGGATATTAGGCCCTTATCTGAGCAGGTGTTTAAAAATATCATTTCCCAATTAGTTGGCTGTCTGATTATCTTATTATCAATTTCTCTTGCTGAGCAAAAACTTCTTAGTAATTTTTTAACCTGAGAAGCAGCTCAGAAGAAGCTGGGGACTTACCACCTCAGTCACCTGTCCTGCCCCCTGTAGGTGGTAGGATGATCTCTGCTAGCTCCTCACCTTGGAATCCCACATGAGGAGTAGTACATTTGCATAAACATAAAACAGTCACAATCTCAAAGGACTGAAAGGGAATAAGAGAAGCCTGGGGAGCACAGAGGTGCTCTGAGGTCTCAGGAAGCTGAGCCCTGGGGCGTCTCCACCATGGCCTGGACCCCTCTCCTGCTTCCCCTCCTCATGCTCTGCCCAGGTGGGGACCTCCAGGGGCTGCCTGTCTTCAAGGCACAACAAGAAACTTGAGCTGGGAACCTGTCCTTAGTTCTAGAGAACCCTCTCTTCTCACCTCTTGCAGACTCTGCAGATTCCAAAACACTGACACAGCCACCCTTGGTGTCGGTGGCCTTAGGACAGACCAGCACCATCACCTGCTCTGGAGATATTATTGAAGAAGCATATCCTGTGTACTGGTACCAGTAGAAGCCTGGACGGACCCCTGTGCTGGTCATCTGTAATGACCTCAGGGATCCCGGACCAATTCTCAGACTGTAACTCAGAGACCATGGCCACCCTGACCATCAGCGGGGCCCAGACCGAGGACAAGGCCACCTATTACTGTCAGGAGTGGGTCAGTGGTGATGATGCTCACAGTGACACAGGCAGATGGAAAAGTGAGACAGAAACCTCCTTCTGTGTCACATTCTCTCCACCCTCAGGAGGACTGTGGACACAGCCATGAGCAGCTTGGGCTCAGTCCCATTTCTGAGGTCCCTAAGAGCTTTTCCTCCCAGCCTCAGGCCGCCCTGTAAGGATGGAACAAAAGTAGGATCAGGCGGGGAGCACCAGGCTGTCCTGCTGTGTCTATGCCACAGTGGGATTTCTGGGATGAGGACCTGAGTAAACAGACAGACTGATATAATCTTGTGTCTGGAGTAACAGTCCTTGAATTCTACATGATGGTGACAGGCCCACTCCTTGACAAAATATTCAGGATTAATGCCCAGAACCTCCCAGCTCAGCTGAGCTCCTAAAGCCTCAGGTTGCTGTGTAGCCTGGGACCCTCAATGGAGCAAACTAGGGTTGACACACCTGCCAGCACAGCTGGGAGCCCCTGGTTGTTGACAGCTGTGCCCTCACTGGCCAGGTCCACTGTGGCAGAGATCCGCCTCCCTCAGTTCATTGACTTCCCCTGAGTGTGAGTCAGGCCAGTGATGGCCTGATGCCAACATCCCATGGCCCTGCCATCTACAAGTCTGACAGCTCCCAGGGGAACTGGGTCTGCTGGTCCTCCGAGGAACCCCCCCCCCCCCCGCAGTGCCTTCTCTCCTGGTCACTGCTGCTCACAGCTCAGGGGAGAGTCACCACAGGAAGGCACCGTCTGCATAGCACAGGGGACCTGCTATTTCTCCTACCTAGTCTCCTAATGATCGTGACCACACACCCAACCCTGCCCACATCTCTCCCTCCCATCAGGACTGGTACCCTGACTGTCCTGACTCACCCACACTCCAGATGTACGGGGCCCCGGAGAGGTGGTGACCATATTCTGTGCTGGAGCAGCAACGCCATTGGGATTTATAATTGTGTCTCCTGATACCAACAGTGCCTGCCCACAGGCTGATGTGGCTGAGGTGGAAGGTCAAGAATCTAACCCCACAGACCACAGGGGGCAACCCAGCCTCTCTGGGCCACCCTCTGTGCTCAGCACTCCCTTAGGCGGGCTATTATTGAGTTTCCCAGGCAGGGTGGGGCGGGGCATTTTAGTCAATGAGTCTAGTGATGAGAAGTGTAAACAAACCATCCTGAACTGAGCACTCTCCCTTAACTCCTTGAGTGTGGTCAGGTATCAGGACATGGGAACCATTCTAGAATCCAGGCTAAAAAAGTGAGGTCTCCTCCTTCTTCTCACCACTTGACAGAGTGTGTCCTTCTGACATCAGCTCATGAGGCCAATTCTGAGCAGTCTTTGTTCCTGCCTGTGGTCTGTGTGCTCAGACACACCTTGACTGATCAGGAGGGGTGGGTATAAATGAGTCCCGATGGCACAGAGTCCCGGTTTGTACCCAGCAGGTCACCCAGGCTTGTCTTCATGTTTACTTCTAGAGGAGCTCACTCCAAACCCTGCTGCATGCAATTCATCATCTCCCACTTCCTTCCAGAAAGCTGCAAATATTCACCAGTGCTGATCACCACATTGTGTGAGCAAACCTCCTGAGGCCAAGAAAAGGTCCACACAGAGAGACTAGAGACCGCTTGGAGAATTTAACACCCAATCAGAAGTCCTGCTTGTCCCTCAGTCAGAGAGGAAAAGTTCCTAATTGGGACATCAGGATAACCAGACAGAGAGCTTAGTCTCAGTGGAGGGGAAATTAGCAACAGACTACACGCTGCTCTGGTCCCATCTAAGACAATGCAAGATCCAGTCAAGAAAGGGTCAAACTGTTTCCATTAACTTTGTTGAATCTGGAATCATCTAGAATATCAGAGAAAAAATATAGAAAGAAATTCAAGTATTGTACACAAGGAAATGTTCACCATCACAGTGTTTTGGTTGGGAGCAGGAAGATATGAGTCATAATAGCCAAAAAACTCAGTCTATTGCACTGGTCATGAAATCTCACCGACGATGGAATTTGTAGACAAGGCTGCAGAAAGAACTTACTCTGCACTCGTTCAGGAAGGTGGGGGGTGATTGAGCGTGGTAACTGCAGACGAGGAGGACTAAAGCTACACCCCAGTCACTGCGTAGAAATCAAACCAACAGTGTCTGAGATAAAATTACACTTGATGAGCTGATAGCATATTAATCCCCGAAACAGAACACAGTGAACTGACATAGAAGAGAAACTGTAGACAAGAGATGAAACCACAGACAAGACACTGAACAATTTAACAAAGCTTCAGTGTGCTGTAGGACGACTCTAAGGACCTAATCTGCATGTAGTTTCAGTCAATGAAGCAGAAAAGAATTAGGGAAGGTAGAAAAATATTTGAAAAATTACAAGCCAAAAATGTTCTATTTTCAATGAACCATAGGAGCCAACAGTTCCAAGAGATTGAACAAAACCCAAGCACACACACACACACACACATATACACATAAAATACTAGAAACATCAGCACAAACAATCAAATTTTTTAAAGCCAATGTTGAAGAAAAAATTACAAAAGCATCAGAGAGATGAAACATGTTTAACAAAGAGAAAGAACCAGGGGAGTTGGATCAGAGCTCTCCTTGGAAACACCACAAATAAGGAGAGAGTGGAACATGTCTTTACAGACTAAAAGCAAAAACAAAATCCTGTCCTCTCTCAAGTCTTTACCCAGTGGAAATATCTTTAGAAGAAAAAAAACACCTAAGTAAAACACTGTCAGACATACAACAACTTGGAGAATTGATCACCTGCAGACCCTCACTACGAGAAAAAAAACAAAGTCAGCCAGAGACAGAGAAAAATGGGAATCGACACAAAGAAATATCAGTCAAATATCATAACTTCATAAATAAATAGAGCAATAGTTTATTTTAAATTTTACAGAAGATATCACTTTTTAGGTATAAAACGTAATAACAATGTAGGTTGAGGTTGATAATGTATGTCAAAGCAAAGATATGACATGTCATCTCTCCAAAACTAGTTCAGGTTCAATGTGACATTCATTACAAGTTCATAATTAAGGAGCAGAGTGATGTGTTGTCAGAATTCTCTGAATCACAAGAGACGTTCCTGTGTGAATTCCTGAGCAAACGAAAAGGGAGCAGCAGCCCCTGCCTGTGACAGTCCTCGGGGTCATCTGCTGCCTCAGCTCATTGACAGAGGGCGGTGGTCACGGGGCAAGGACTCCACCTTCCCCTGGACCCTCCTTCAGCTCCTCTGACTCCAGGCCCAGGTGTGTATGTTCAATATGACACCAAATCCTGGTACCACATCCCTTCACATTGTAGATTTACATCACATGGGGACGGACTGCTGTTGTCCATAAACACCTCAGCTGCTCACTGTCTTTCATCCTCAGACAAGCCAGACCCTTTCCACAGGGCACTGCCTCTGCTGTCCCCAAACCTGTTTCCAGTGCCACCTCCATCCTTGCCTCCTGATGGCAGCTCCAGGGTAACATCCAGAGAGTCCCCTCCAGCCCTCCCCACACAGTACCTGTCATTTTTTATTCAACCTCTGCCCATCACCAAAAGCTGTACAATTTTTACTGAATAACTATTTTCATTGATTGATGGGTTGATTTTTGCTCATTATTTCCATCATTTGTCAGGATTTTTAATGCAAAATACACACATGGCCATCAGAGGCATGAATAGATAGGAGTCCTTTTTGCCTACAAAATTAAAACTGGAATCTGATGGCATTTCTCTAATTACTCAGCAATTCCAAGAACACCAACCTTGTCTCACTTCCTGTCCTACAATCCCTACTATGGAGGCTTTACTTTCATTCATGTCACAGACAGACCTCAGGATGGCTGCTGCAGCTCCAGCTATCACAGCCAGGCTCAAGAGAGAAGGCACTGCATATATATAGTCTGTTATTTACCTTCACCACAGTGAAAGTTCCTCAGAAAGAAGCCCAGGTGACTGACACACCATGGATCAATGCTGGGAAACAAAGTCAATAATAACCAAGAGGGGCCTGTTTATAGCAATTGTCTGGCTGTTAAATCAATACGGAAGACAAGACACAGGGAGAGGATGGGAGGGACTGTCTGAATTGTCAACAATACAAGTGTGTCCTCTCTGCTCTGATCTACACGATAGAGACTCTGAAACAAGGATGATGTCTAGCTCACACTGATCTCCCAAGAAGGAATGTCAGCCAGACCAAGATGGTCTGAACTGATGTTTGTAGGGTGAGTGTTCTCCCGTCTCTGTCTTTGGAGCAGTGCCGTCTACTGTCCTATGTTGACCCGGCACCAGCAGCCAGAACCAGTGAAAGTTCATCCTTAGGTCCTGTGTCCCCCTGGAAAAAGCCCAGAATATGCCACCTCAAGATATATACACAGATGCTTCAGGTGGGCCCACCTACCTTCTCCAAAGAACCTGTTCATATTTTCATGGGTCATCTGAAACTATGGTTCCCGGTCTTGAGACAGGCACAGTCATGTACAGAACAGTAGTTCTTCCCCATGGACCAGCAGTCCCTATATATCAGGGAGTTACCATCAGAGCAGTACTTTCAGAATCACCTGGACAGGACACAGCTTCACCTCCAGCAGTTTGCATGGAGTGGCCACTAGGAGGCAGTAGGGACCACATGGTAAATCCTCCTGGAGACCAGGAGGGTCTGGGCAGGAGGAATCCTGACAGGCAGGGGGATTATTAGCCACCACCTCACACCTGTAGGAAAAATGTAGGGTTTCAACAGTATCCCCTTTGACACTGATGTGACATTCTGACTCTTTCAGGTGTGGTTCTTGTAGAAATTGCCTACTTTCCTGCATTGTTCTAGGTACTTCATTCCTCTCCATACATACCACTTTCATGCTAAAACTCTGAAACTCTCAGACATTTTTCAAGCATTACATCTGTCCCAGGTACTGTGCACACAGGGGACACTGATGCACAGCATCTGTGATCTTCCCAAGGAGCTCCCACCAAGAACAAGAACTTACATCAATGCAGTGATTCCTAAATCTCCATGAGCCATTAGCATGGGGGGAATTTATTCAGGCCTGAAGCTCACAGACTGTGACTGGGGTGGACACTGCACTGACCTCAGGCTCACGTGTTCACCTCTGCAGTTACCATTCTGTAATGAGTTCAGAACATACAGAAAGACGTCATCTCTGAGCTCTGCTGTGGCCAAACTGGCCCGGGGAGACCCTAAAATAATATGTGATGGAAACATCAGCCCCACACTGTGGCATCAGAGAATGAACTAGAACGTGTTGGGGAAAGGGGGGGTGTCTGCAGGACTCACCCCTCCCCTCCCAGCATGGCAGGACCTGAGTCCACACAGAAACCACGGAGCTCCTCAGGCAGCCCCTGACCCTGGCTGATTTGCATACCAGCAGCTCTCTCCAGCAAGGGGATAAGAGAGGCCTGGGAGGAACCTGCCCAGCCTGGGCCTCAGGGAGCAGACTCGGGCACCTCCACCAGGGCCTGGACCCCTCTCCTCCTTGACCTCCTCGCTCTCTGCACAGGTGCTGCAACCTACCCCCAGGCCAGAGTTCTGACAAGCCCTGACCTGACTCTAAGCTCAACACAGAGCTAACTATGAGGCGGGATGCTCATGACCCTGCTGCGGGATGACAGGCCATAGGGCTGACCCCGCATGTGCTCACATGCTCTGTGGGAACCAGATGGCTGAACCTGCCAGTACAAAGGGTCAGAGGGGAGGTCCTAACTCGTTCAGCCAGACCCAGCACTGTGGGGTTGAGACTGAGGCCCAGAGAATCCTTGTAGCCCGCTCCAAGATGGGCTGGTGGGGGGTCTCCTGGGAAGGAAACCTGTCCTCTAAAGACCACCTGTCTTTTTCTCTTGCAGGCTCTGTGGCCTCCTATGAGCTGACTCAGCCATCCTCAGTGTCGGTGAACCCAGGACAGATGGCCACGATCACCTGTGGTGGAAACAACATTGGAAGTAAAAATGCTTACTGGTACCAGCAGAAGCCGGCCAGGACTCTGTGCTGGTCATCTATTGAGATAACAGACGGCCCTCAGGGATCCCAGACCGGTTCTCAGGCTCCAACTCAAGAAACATGGCCACCTTGACCATCAGTGGAGCCCAGGCCTGAGGACGAGGTCGACTATTACTGTCAGGTGTGGGGCAGTGGTAATGCTCACGGTGACACAGGCAGACGGGGAAGTGAGACAAAAACCTCCTTCTGTGTCACACTCTCCCCACCCCCAGGAAGACTGAGGACACAGCCATGAACAGGTTGGGCACAGGTCCCATTTGTGAGGTCCCCAAGCAGCCCCTCCCAGCCTCAGGCAGCCCTGCAGAGGGTGGAACAGGAGTGGGTTCAGGGCAGGGAGCACCAGGCTGTCCTGCTGTGTCTATGCTGCATGTGATTTCTAGAAAGAGAACCTGAGTAAACAAACAGACTGATGGAATCCTTTTCTCAGAGTAACGGTCCTTGAATTCTACATAATAATTACGAGGCCACTGCTTGGCAAAATGTTCAGGACTAATCCCCAGAACCTCCCAGCACAGCTGAGCTCCTAAAGCCCCAGACTCCAGGGCAGCCTGGGACCCTGAATGCAGCAAACTAGTGTTGACACACTGGCCAGCAGGGCTGGGAGCCCCTGGCTGGTGACGCTGTGCCCTCACTGGGAAGGTCCACTGTGACAAGGACCCGCCTCCCTCAGGTCATTGCCTTCCCCTGAGGGTGAACGGCCTGATGCCAAGTTCTCACAGCCCTTCCTTATTCAGAAGGACCTGTCAGCCTCTCTCATTGTCATCGCTTTGTAGTTACCAAGTCTCGTCTCCACGTTTCCCTCCAGAAAGATCACCAGAAACCCCTGAATGAGATCCCCGGGTCACAGTGCCTCCAGAACCTGAGAAGGAAATGAGTGTCTGAAAGGAGGAGCACAGAGAGAAGAGATCTGCACTGAGTTCCGGGGACTGAGGGGCTCATGTGAGGTAAACGCCTGAAGCTGAGCAAAGAGCCAGCCAAAAAGGAGAGGGACAATTCCACAGAGTCAACACAGTCACAGGTGCTCATGCGGGGAGGGGAGGCTCCCAATTAAGACACCAGGTTGAAGAGTCAGAAGAGCATTCCCTCGGTGGGGGGAGACCTAGCCCCCGACCAAAGTTCGCTCTGCTGCCCTCTGAGAAAGGGGAGTAACTGCAAGTTGGAAAAGGAATGACCTGTGTCCAAGTAATTTACAGATGCCAAAATGGAAGTCAGTCACACAGTGAGAAGAACAAGTAACTGTATCCAACAGAAGGAGTGTCACATAGACTGTCATACTGTCAAAAATATCCTGCAGAGAATCAGAAAAATAGGAACTCATAAATATAAAAACCTTATTTTCCCAAAATGGCCCTGAAAGTGCCCAGATTATATAATTTGTAGATGAGGATACAGAAATTATTACTTTAACTACCATATTTCCCCATGTATAAGACACTCCCATGATAAGGCGCACCTTAATTTTTCGGCCCAAAATTTGAAAAAAAAAAATGTATTTTATAAAGTTATTTAACTCAAGTTTTATTCATCATAAAATCCATACAACTCCTCATCACTGTCAAAACCCATCCATCAGCTCGTCCTCAGCTGTGTCTGATGGTGAATCACTGTCTTCATATACGGCCTCACGCTAAGTTCCATCTACGGCATTTGAAATGCCACACTTCTTAAATGCAAGTAAAAAAGTACAACCACTGCATAAGACGCACTCAGGTTTTAGACGCCCAATTTTCAGAAAAGGATGCATAGTTCATTAGTCTATGAGGGTAGAGGAATGGTTTAACATGGTAAGAGTGACACAGGGACAAAATGACTAAATTGAAAATCTAGATATAAAAGCCAAAATATTTGGGATTAAACTACTCTGGAAGAAAAGCACAGCAGAGGAGATGTTACCAAAGGACAGATTACAACACTTGCTGTCATAACAGTACCAACTATTCAAAATGAAACAGAAAATAATGAAGAGTAAAGAGAGAAAGAAATCTCTCACTTTCTTTCCATGTGGTCGGAGAGGATGTCTGTTTGCAGAACCCCTTTTCCTACGTCATTGCAGGAAACAGCATCTGAATCAGGCTCAGTCTTGAGCACAAGACAATTCAGCACCAAGACCCAGGTGGCCTAAGGAAGTATTGGGGACACAGCAGGAGGAAGGGAGAGATTCCATGGTGACCTAAACGAGACCATCTGGAACCTCGGTGAGCACCAATTCCCCTGGGCTCTCCTAAGAGGGTGGGCCTGGGAATCAGCATGTCTGACAGCTCCCAGGGGAGTGTAGTCTGCTGGTGCTCCGAGGACCACCTTGGAAGTGCCTCAGTCCTGCTCCCCTGCTCCTACAGCTCAGGCAGTGTCACCACAGGATGGCACTGTCTGTGTAGCACAGAGGACCTGCTGACCCTCCCACCGAGGCTTCTAATGATGATGACCTCGCACTCGCCCCATCCACATCTCTCCCTCCCATCAGATACAGGGATAGTCTATCTCACTCACCTCCCTAGGCACCTGGAGCCCCAGGACAGGGGTGACCATATTCTGTGCTGGAGCAGCAGCCACACTGAAGGTTGTAATGGTGTCTCCTGATGCCAACAGTGCCTGTCCACAGGCTACCATGGCTGAGGGGGGGGGGGGGGTCAAGAATCTTACCTCACACTGACCTGGCGTTGGCGCAGTGGATAGAGCGTCGGACTGGGATGCAGAGGACCCAGGTTCGAGACCCCGAGGTTGCCAGCTTGAGCGCAGGCTCATCTGGTTTGAGCAAAGCTCACCAGCTTGGACCCAAGGTCGCTGGCTTGAGCAAGGAGTTACTCAGTCTGCTGTAGCCCCACGGTCAAGGCACATATGAGAAAGCAATCAATAAACAACTAAGGTGTTGCAATGAAAAACTAATGATTGATGCTTCTCATCTCTTTCTCCATTCCTGTCTGTCTGTCCCTATCTATCCCTCTCTCTGTTTCTGTAAAAAAAAAAAAATGTCTTACCCCACAGACGCCAGGTGGCAACACGGCCACTTTGGGCTGCCCTCTGTGCTCAGTGCACCCATAGGCCGGTTATTATTGAGTTTCCCATGCCGGGTAGGGAGGGGGTTCTTTGCTACAATGTCTTAGTAATGAGGAGTGTAAACAAACCATCCTGGGCTGACCACTCTTCTCCAGTGCCCTGGTGTGTGCTCAGGTCTCCTGACATGGGAGCCCTTCTAGTCCAAGACTGGAGAAGCGAGATTCCCTTCTCTTTCCCACCACCTGGAAAAGTGTGTCTTTCTGATGAACATCAGCTCATGAAGACACTTGGGAACACAATCTGTCCCAGCCTGTGGTCTGTGTGCTCAGACACCACATGACGGCCCCGGAGAGTCAGGTATAAGTGAATTCTGATGTGCAGAGTCCAGGTGTGAACAGAGCAGGGTGTCGCCTTGAGATCCTGCCTCTACTTCTGTTTCAGCCGTTACCTGGGACAAGACCACTCTGTCCAGCTTTTCAGGTCTGTCCTCCTTTCCCATTACCAGGGAAAGTCATGGGGGACAGGTGACATTGTCCTGACTGCCATGTGACCTGAGAGGGCAAAATTTGGGGAGGAGGCTGCAGGTCAGGATTCATCTGCAAAGAGCCACCTTGGAGCCCAGTAGAGCTGTGCTCCCGCATCAAAGATGCCCCCAGCTGCTCAGGAATCCCCTTCTCTACCGGTGGTTGCTCTCAGCTCTCTCCCCTCATCCTCTGTAGGGTACCAATCCCACCTGGCTACCCCACACTGCCCTCTAAGGTCCTGTATAATATTTTATCCTCAGGGAGACCATCTATGACATGAAGACTGAGTGAGGTGCTTTCCTGAGTATTCTCATGAGACCCCGTATTTCTTCTTCACAGCTCTCAGCACACGTCCTGTCTCATTAATAACTTTGACTCAGTTCAAATCAGTCTGTAGGGGGAGATTGTGCACAGGGTCCAGCAAAGTGATGACTTTAAACATTTCTACAAGCGGGACACATATGAGCACCAATCAATGAGTACACAACCTAGTGTAACAGCTGAATAAAATGACGAGTTGATGTTTCTTTTGATCTCTCACTCTCAAAGCAATGGAAATTAAAAAGAAAAAAAAATATGAAGGCCCTGGCTGGTAGGCTAAGTGGTAGAGCATCGGCTCACTTTGTGGAAGTCCCAGGTTCAAATCCTGCTCAAGCCACATAAGGGAAGTGACCATCTGCTTCTCTACCCCTCCCCTTCTCTCTCTGTCTCTGATTCTCTCTATTCTCCTCCCCTCCTGCAGCCATTGCTCAATTGGAGCAAGTTGGCCCCAGGCGCTGAGGAATACTCCATGGCCTCGCCTCAGGCACTAAGGTAGCTCGGTTTCCCAGCAACAGTGCAGTGGACCCAGATTGGCAGAGCATCACTTAGTAGGGGGCTTGCTGGGTTGATCTTTGTCAGGATGCATGTGGGAGTCTTTCTCTGCATCTCAGCCTCTCACTTAAAAAAAAAGAGAGAATATGGATGAGAATTAAGAATATTAATAGAAGGAGGGAGAGTTAACATCCATCCGTGCTTAATATGAATCAGCACCGTTCACAGAGTTTTATATTACTTAAATTGCTTAATCACAAATATTCTATGAGACAAGCATTCTCACCATCCCCCATTTTGCAGACGGGGACACTGAGGCACAGAGGGATGAGCACCCTGTCTGAGGTCAGAACTAGAGAGTGGCTCATCCAGAAGCAAACAAAGGTTTGTCACCTCAGAATCCCTGGTCCTCACCTCCATCCTGTGGCCTCTCATTCTTCTATCAAAACTGAGGCTTGCACTGGCGTGCGGAGAAACCGCGCATGCGCCCCGTGCCGCGGTCCCCGTCCACTGGCGTGCTGAGAAACCGTGCACGCCCAGTGCCGCGCGGGCGCCAAGGCTGTCCTTCCTAGTCAGGAGATTCTCTCCGGGGGCGGGGCACCTCACCCAGCCATTCAAGCTAACAATCAAGCGTTGGGGGAGGGGCGGCGCAGGCAGCCTGAAATTCTTTTTGGAGCACAGCTGCGGATCCAATCACTGAAATTAGCTTAACCCACGAAATCTACGCACCCACGGGGCTCTAATTGATAAGATCTCTCCCAGTTCAGCGATCCAAGACAAGAGGCGTGATATTTTTCAGTGCCTTTCGCTAAAGGGGCGGGGGCAACTTCTGATTGACAGAGCCTCCATATTCAGGGATATTCCTAACAAGAGGGACTTGGCAGATATTAAGATCCATAAAGCAAACAGCGACTAGTGCCTCTTCTTCCCAGCCAAAACAGGCTACCAAGTGTGGAAAGCCTGGGTTGAGTGGTCCAACTGAATGATAGGCACTGAACAGTCACCTTGACAACAATTGACTCCCAGCCCCACCTGATTACGCTGGAGGCTCTGACTGCCAAAGCCTTACCCAGAGCCTTGCGCTGAGTGAGGATAGAGTGGGGATTTCCCAGCTCTTTGAGCCTCTTACTCCCCAGACAGAAGCAGTGGCAGCCTCATAGCTGGATCATTAGGCTGCTAATTCAGGAAGGGGAGACTAGGAAAGAGACTCCAGGAAAGCAAACTCTCTCATTGTTGGACTCTGCAAACGCCAACAAGCCTTGACTACCAGCGAGACTAAAGCCAATTATATGACATTGCCATAGAATCCCATCAACTGCAAATTCCTACCTAAGAGTGACATAGGGGCAGAACCTGGGGTATAGAGTCACCGACCAGAAAGAGGGAGAGAAAAGAAAAAAGGAAGAAGTTAACCTCTCAAAATCAAGAAAAATCCACAGACTTTATAACTTGTTCCACTAATTCTTTGTTGTTGTTGTTTCTTTCTTCTATTTTATTGCCTTTATTATTATTTCTATTTCTTCCACCTCAGTCCTTTTACTCTCTGCCCATCTTATGCTACCCTTTTCTTGAACTACACTACCCATGAGTGTTACATTTTATTTCTTTTCTTCATCCTAACTCTCCTTTAGGGTTACACTCCAAAACCCTTAACTCTCACTCTCTCCCCTTTTGTTTTTTTTCCTTTCCTTTTTTTCTTCCTTCGTTTCTCTCTTACTCTTATTTTTTCCTTTCTATTCATTTCTTCTTTTCTCCTTTTACTTTTCCTCCCATTTAAGCCTCAATCACGAACAAATTATTTAATTTGGGACTCAAGTTTTTGTGGGTTTTTTTGTTGTTGTTGTTGTTCTTTTTTTTTCTTCTTCTGCTTTTGTTCTTGGTTTTTCTTTATTTGTTTGTTTTTGTGGCATTTTGGGCACTTTTTACATTGCTTTTTAACTCACTAGCATTCCTCCCAACCCAAAGTCTCCATTGTATTTAGTCTTCGCTCCACTTAATACAACAGATTTTTACTTATTATTTTTATTTTTATTTTTTTCTTCTTTAATTATAGTTTTTCTCTCCTTTTTTCTGTTTCCCTCTCATCCATCTCATTATATCTCTTAGTCGACCATCACTTACAAGCAAATCATTTTATGCTTGTCTAAGATTTTCTCCCTTTTTTTTTTTTTTTTTTTTTTTTTTTTTATTTAGTAGGTCCCTAATCCCTTTTTTGCTCCTTGAACTCTTCACCCCAAATCAGGCTCTCCATTATAGGCAGTTTTTGTTCCATTTAGCATAATATAATTCACAGGTCATCACGATATTTCCCTAAGGAGGTGAGAGGAGGGGAAGAGAAGAAAGAAAAAAGGGGGAAATAATAAATTATTACTTTTTTTTTGTGGAGTGTTTTCCTTTTTTTTTTTTCTTTCTTTCTTTTTTACTTTTTTTTTTTCCTTTTTATTTTTTATTAATTCTAATTAACACTATCATCAAGACCACCTTCAGATGCCAATAAGAAAAAGGAAATCGAACATTATGGATACAAAAGACAGAGAGGTAACGCAAATTGATGTGGAAAAATCTATGGAGAAAAGATTTAACATATTGGAAGCCTTGGAGCCAAATGACAGAGAATTTAAAATAGAAATCTTAAAAATACTCAGAGATATACAAGAAAACACAGAAAGGCAATTTAGGGAAATCAGAAAACAACTCAACGATCACAAAGAATATATTACCAAGGAAATTGAAACTATAAAAACAAATCAAACAGAAATGAAAAACTCAATTCAAGAGATGAAAAATGAGGTAGCAAGCTTAGCTAATAGAATAGCCCAGATAGAAGACAGGATCAGTGAAATAGAAGACAAGCAACTTGAGGCACAACAGAGAGAAGAAAAAAGAGACTCAAAAATAATAAAAAACGAGAAAGCCCTACAGGAATTGTCTGACTCCATCAGAAAGAATAACATAAGAATAATAGGTATATCAGAGGGAGAAGAGAAAGAAAATGGAATGGAGAATATACTCAAACAAATAATAGATGAGAACTTCCCAAGCCTGTGGAAAGAATTAAAGCCTCAAATTCAAGAAGCAAACAGAACACCGAGTTTTCTTAACCACAACAAACCCACTCCAAGGCACATCATAATGAAGATGACACAAACCAATGACAAAGAAAAAATTCTCAAGGCAGCCAGGGAAAAGAAGAATACAACATATAAAGGAAGGCCTATTAGATTATCATCAGATTTCTCAGCAGAAACTCTACAAGCTAGAAGAGAGTGGACCCCAATATTTAAAGCCCTGAAAGAGAGGAACTTTCAGCCAAGAATACTATACCCATCAAAGCTATCCTTCAAGTACGAAGGAGATATAAAAATATTCACAAATACAGAAAAGATGAGAGAATTTATCATCAGAAAGCCCCCACTCCAGGAAATACTAAAGGGGGTTTTCCAACCAGATTCAAAGAACAAAAGAAAACATAACCACAAGTAACAGCTCCAGCAAGAAAACAATAAAACCAAACTTAAACTGTGACAACAAAAGAAAAAAAAAAGGGGAGAAAGGATGAAGATTAACAGTAGCAAAGGACGATGAGGCGCAGAAATACTCATAAGAAAGGGTACTACAATGAATATGGTAGGTACCCTTTTCATTACTTAATGGTAACCACCCTTGAAAAAACCATCACAAAAACACTTGACTTAAAAAAGGTAGCAACAGAGGAAAGAAGTATGGAATACAAACAAACAAAAACAAATGATAGAAAAACAAAAGAGAAGAATCAAACAAGATACAAAACTAACAGAAAGCAATTTATAAAATGGCAATAGGGAACCCACAAGTGTCAATAATTACACTAAATGTAAATGGATTAAACTTACCAATAAAAAGACACAGAGTAGCAGAATGGATTAAAAAAGAAAATCCAACTATATGCTGCCTACAAGAAACTCATCTAAGCAACAAGGATAAAAACAAATTCAAAGTGAAAGGCTGGAAAACAATACTCCAAGCAAACAACACCCAAAAAAAAGCAGGTGTAGCAATACTCATATCTAATAATGCTGACTACAAGACAGAAAAAGTACTCAGAGACAAAAACGGTCATTTCATAATGATTAAGGGGACACTGAATCAAGAAGACATAACAATCCTTAATATATATGCACCAAATCAAGGAGCACCAAAATATATAAGACAGCTACTTATTGACCTTAAAACAAAAACTGACAAAAATACAATCATACTTGGAGACCTCAATACACCGCTGACAGCTCTAGATCAGTCATCCAAACAGAGAATCAATAAAGATATAGTGGCCTTAAATGAAATACTAGAACAACTGGATATGATAGACATCTACAGGACACTTCATCCCAAAGCGACAGAGTATACATTTTTCTCTAGTGTACATGGAACATTCTCAAGAATTGACCATATGTTGGGCCACAAAGACAATATCAGCAAATTTAAAAAAATTGAAATTGTGCCAAGCATATTCTCTGATCATAAAGCCTTGAAACTAGAATTCAACTGTAAAAAAGAGTGGGAAAAACCCACAAAATTGTGGAAATTAAACAACATACTTTTAAAAAATGAATGGGTCAAAGAAGAAATAAGCGCAGAGATCAAAAGATATATACAAACAAATGAAAATAAAAATACGACATATCAGAATCTCTGGGATGCAGCAAAAGCAGTAATAAGAGGAAAGTTCATATCACTTCAGGCCTATATGAACAAACAAGAGAGAGCCGAAGTAAACCAATTAACTTCACACCTTAAGGAACTAGAAAAAGAAGAACAAAGACAACCCAAAACCAGCTGAAGAAAGGAGATAATAAAAATCAGAGCAGAAATAAACGAAATAGAGAACAGAAAAACTATAGAAAAAATCAATAAAACAAGGAGCTGGTTCTTTGAAAAGATCAACAAAATCGACAAACCCTTGGCAAGACTCACCAAGGAAAAAAGACACAGGACTCAAATAAATAAAATCCAAAATGAAAGAGGAGAGATCACCACAGACATCATAGATATACAAAGAATTATTGTAGAATACTATGAAAAACTATATGCCTCCAAATACAACAATCTAGAAGAAATGGATAAATTCCTAGAACAATACAACCTTCCTAAACTGAGTCATGAAGAAGCAGAAAGCCTAAACAGACCAATCAGCAGGGAGGAAATAGAAAAAACTATTAAAAATCTCCCCAAAAATAAAAGTCCAGGTCCAGATGGTTATACTAGTGAATTCTATCAAACATTCAAAGAAGACTTGGTTCCTATTCTACTCAAAGTCTTCCAAAAAATTGAAGAAGAAGCAATACTTCCAAACACATTTTATGAGGCCAACATAACCCTCATACCAAAACCTGGCAAGGATGGCACAAAAAAAGAAAACTACAGACCAATATCTCTAATGAATACAGATGCTAAAATACTAAACAAAATACTGGCAAATCGAATACAACATATTAAAAAAATAATACATCATGATCAAGTGGGATTCATCCCAGAATCTCAAGGATGGTTCAACATACGTAAAACAGTTAACGTAATACATCATATCAACAAAACAAAGAACAAAAACCACATGATCTTATCAATAGATGCAGAAAAGGCTTTCGATAAAATACAACACAATTTTATGTTTAAGACTCTCAACAAAATGGGTATAGAAGGAAAATATCTCAACATAATAAAGGCCATATATGATAAGCCATCAGCCAACATCATATTAAATGGCATAAAACTGAGGACTTTCCACCTTAAATCAGGAACACGACAGGGGTGTCCACTCTCTCCACTCTTATTTAACGTGGTGCTAGAAGTTCTGGCCAGAGCAATCAGACAAGACAAAGAAATAAAAGGCATCCATATCGGAAAAGAAGAAGTAAAGGTATCACTTTTTGCTGATGATATGATCCTATACATCGAAAACCCAAAGGACTCCACAAAAAGATTACTAGAAACAATAAACCAATACAGTAAGGTCGCAGGATACAAAATTAACATACAGAAGTCCATAGCATTTCTATATGCCAACAATGAAATATTAGAAAACGAACTCAAAAAAATAATCCCCTTCACGTTTGCAACAAAAAAAATAAAATACCTAGGAATAAACATAACAAAGAATGTAAAGGACCTATATAAAGAAAACTACAAGGCATTGCTAAGAGAAATAGAAAAAGACACAATGAGATGGAAAAATATTCCTTGTTCTTGGATAGGAAGAATAAATATAATTAAAATGGCCATATTACCCAAAGTAATATATAAATTTAATGCAATTCCCATCAAAATTCCTATGACATTTTTTAAAGAAATGGAACAAAAAATCATCAGATTTATATGGAACTATAAAAAACCCCGAATAGCCAAAGCAATCCTAAGGAAAAAGAATGAAGCTGGGGGCATTACAATACCTGACTTTAAACTATATTATAGGGCCATAATAATCAAAACTGCATGGTATTGGCAGAAAAATAGACACTCAGACCAATGGAACAGAATAGAAAGCCCAGAAATAAAACCACATATATATGGTCAAATAATCTTTGATAAAGGGGCCAACAACACAAAATGGAGAAAAGAAAGCCTCTTCAACAAATGGTGTTGGGAAAACTGGAAAGCCACATGCAAAAGAATGAAACTCGACTACAGCCTGTCCCCGTGTACTAAAATTAATTCAAAATGGATCAAAGACCTAAATATAAGATCTGAAACAATAAAGTACATAGAAGAAGACATAGGTACTAAACTCATGGATCTGGGTTTTAAAGAACATTTTATGAACTTGACTCCAATGGCAAGAGAAGTGAAGGCAAAGATAAATGAATGGGACTACATCAGAATTAAAAGTTTTTGCTCAGCAAGAGAAACTGATATCAAAATAAACAGACAGCCAACTAAATGGGAACTGATATTTTCAAACAACAGCTCAGATAAGGGCCTAATATCCAAAATTTACAAAGAACTCATAAAACTCAACAACAAACAAACAAACAATCCAATAAAAAAATGGGAAGAGGACATGAACAGACACTTCTCCCAGGAAGAAATACAAATGGCCAACAGATATATGAAAAGATGCTCAGCTTCATTAGTTATTAGAGAAATGCAAATCAAAACTACAATGAGATACCACCTCACCCCTGTTAGATTAGCTATTATCAACAAGTCGGGTAATAACAAATGTTGGAGAGGCTGTGGAGAAAAAGGAACCCTCATACACTGTTGGTGGGAATGTAAAGTAGTACAACCACTATGGAGGAAAGTATGGTGGTTCCTCAAAAAACTGCAAATAGAACTACCTTATGACCCAGCAATCCCTCTACTGGGTATATACCCCAAAACCTCAGAATCATTGATACGTAAAGACACATGTAGCCCCATGTTCATAGCAGCATTGTTCACAGTGGCCAAGACATGGAAACAACCAAAAAGCCCTTCAATAGAGGATTGGATAAAGAAGATGTGGCACATATACACTATGGAATACTACTCAGCCATAAGAAATGATGACATTAGATCATTTATAGCAAAATGGTGGGATCTTGATAACATTATATGGAGTGAAATAAGTAAATCAGAAAAAAACAAGAACTACATGATTCCATACATTGGTGGAACATAAAAACGAGACTAAGAGACATGGACAAGAGTGTGGTGGTTACCAGGGGTGGGGGGAGGGAGGATGCAGGAGGGAGGGAGGGAGAGATTTAGGGGGAGGGGGAGGGGCACAGAGAAAACTAGATAGAGGGTGACGGAGGACAATCTGACTCTGGGCGAGGGGTATGCAACATAATTTAATGACAAGATAACCTAGACATGTTTTTCTTTGAATATATGTACCCTGAATTATTAATGTCATCCCATTAACATTAATAAAAATTTATAAAAAAAAAAAACACAAAAAAAACTGAGGCTTGGTTTTCTTCTAAGGTAACAAAAATTCTCTCTCTTTTATCATAAGTAAGTGGCAGATATTGTGAGTTTGGAGTACAGCCCAGTTTAACAGGAATAAAACGTAAACCTCATATGTAATTTCATGTTTTTCTGCTGCCACATTTAAAATATAGAAAGAAACTTGTGGAATTAGTTTTCATATTTTTTGTTTAAAATGATTAGTGGAAAAATATCATTTCAATATGAATTAAATATAAATATATTGAGCCTGATCAAGCTGTGGCGCAGTGTGTAGGGCATCAGATTGGGACCTGGAGAACCCAGATTCAAAACGCCGAGGTCACCAGCCTGAGCTCAAGGTCGCTGGCTTGAGCAACATGTCACTCGGTAGGCTGGAGCCCACCCCCGGTCAAGGCACATATGAGAAAGTAATGAAATGAGAAACTAAGGTGCCGCAATGAAGAATTGATTCTTGTCATCTCTCTCCCTTCCGGTTTGTCTGTCCCTAACTGTCCGTCTCTCTGTCTCTGTCTCTGTCGCAAAATTAGATAAGTAAATAAATATATATATTGATCTATTTGGCATTATTTAATAATATATCTTAAAAACCTGGAGGATATTTCAGAACTACAGCACATCTTATTAGATGGCCCATATTTTTTTCTCAACAGCTTCATGTGGATTGTGGACTCCTTATTGGTCAGAGCAGGTCAGATGGATGACATGTCCTCAGGAGTGAAGGTGAGGAACATGTAACACACTGCATTTCATAATTAAAGCCACCAGAGGGCAATAAGGTCTCATGACTCAGAAGTCCCTAGGGAGGAATGGCTGCTCCACTTTCCAGAGAAACCAGGATTACTAAAGGCAGAATAAGGAAATTTTTATATCATGTGTCCACACTACTTCCATTCTCAAAGACCACATGTTAAATACAATTACCATTTTAAAAATGATTCTGAGCCACAAAACAGATTTTATTATTAGAGTTGAATGATTTCAGGAGGAGATGATATCCTGAAACATAATAACAAGTCATAAAGTTATGTTTTGTGCAGAGATCAAGAGAGAAGAAAGATCATAAGAAATATTTTGTTGAGTTGGATGACAGGCTATTCTCCACAAAGGAATATATTTGACTAATTCACAGGCACAGATCGTGTTTATGAAGGTCAGTTCTCCCAGGATGGCACCAACAAGTGACCTCCCGTGTTGGAATGAGACCCACAGCTCAGGTGTGCGACCTGGCCTGCAGAAGCGGCCAGCAGGGTCCCGTGGGGAGACCCTGAGGGGTGAGTGAGGAGTGGAAGCATCAGGTGGGAAGGGCAGAGGGGAACTGGTGTCATTCTCTCAGCGGGGAACACTAGTGGGCTTGTATGAGACAGGTGGCCCTTGTCTTATTGCAAATATCTCTTTAGACAAAACTCTGGGGTGTGAGTCTCGGGGTCCTTCTGTCTGTACATGTGGATCACCACAGCACCTCACACATCATGTCTATGAGCAGTGTCTTCAGCCTTTTATAAGCGAATCTGTTTCATCGTATCCTCAGCAGCACGGGGTTGAAACAAACACATTTGTCCAGGACATGATATGACACATGCTTCCTTGTCAGTGATGTTTTATAACATTAAAATGTTTCTTTTCCAATACTGACAGTTCTACAAACTCAGTTGCCTTGAGCATGTTAGAAAAAGAATCCTGATCTGTCACAAGGACTCTCACCCGTAACCCGATTCCCAGTGTCCTGCTGACACGTGATCCTGTGTTGTCAGTCAGAAAGGGAGCAGAGGAAATGTACCCTCCTCTGTGCATAGACAGTTCTGTGTCACTGGGAGACAGAGAATCCAGCTCTGTCATGATCATAGTTTTTTTGTTTTGTTTTGTTTTTTGTTTGTTTTTTTTTAATTTATTAAATTCAATGCAGTGACATTGATAAATCAGGGTACATATGTTGAGAGAAAATATCTATAGATTATTTTGAGATTTGATTGTGCTGTATACCCCTCCCCCAAAGTTAAATTGTCTTCTGTCACCTTCTATCTGGTTTTCTTTGTGCCCCTCCCCTCCCCCAACCCCTCTCTCCTTCCTCGCCCCATCCCCCCTCCCTCCACCCCCCACCCCTGTTGCTATCACATTCTTGTTCATGTCTCTGAGTCTCATTTTTATGTCTCTTCTATGTATGGATTCATATTAGTTTTTTTTTTCTGATTTACTTATTTCACTCCGTATAATGTTGTCAAGGTCCATCCATGTTATTGTAAATGATCCGATGTCATCGTTTCTTATGGCTGAGTAGTATTCCATAGTATATATGTACCAAAGCTTTTTAATCCACTCGTCCTCTGACAGACACTTGGGCTGTTTCCAGATGATCGCTATTGTGAACAATGCTGCCACAAACATGCGGGTGCATTTCTCCTTTTGGAACCGTTCTATGGTGTCCTTGGGGTATATTCCTAAAAGTGTGATAACTGGGTCAAAAGGAAGTTCGATTTTCAGTTTTTTGAGGAATCTCCATACTGTTTTCCACAGTGGCTGCACCAGTCTGCATTCCCACCAGCAGTGCAGGAGGGTTCCCTTTTCTCCACATCCTCGCCAGCACTTATTCTGTGTTGTTTTGTTGATAAGCGCCATTCTGACTGGTGTGAGGTGATATCTCATTGTGGTTTTAATTTGCATTTCTCTAATGATTAGTGATGTTGAGCATTTTTTCATATGCCTATTGGCCATCTGTATGTCCTCTTTGGAGAAGTGTCTATTCATCTCTTTTGCCCATTTTTGGATTGGGTTGTTTGTCTTCCTGGTGTTGAGTTTTACAAGTTCTTTATAAATTTTGGTTATTAACCCCTTATCAGAGG